>NC_090940.1:372651413-373276413 GCF_040938575.1 Ambystoma mexicanum | reverse complement strand
CCAAAGCAATGCGGCCTATAAACCTGCTAATATTATTGTGTGCTCCCCCGCCCTATTTTCGATAAAGCCTGTTTGGAAGCTAGTATGTTTCTGTATATTTATGCGTCAGTATTTAGGACAATGTGGCGGTAAGATGAACTATCTTCAGTTTTTTTTTTCTGGCTTTAAAAGCAAGGAGGTGGCCGACTCCACCATCGAATCAGTCACTACCGGAAGGAGTTGAACAACTTGATGAGATGGGGAACCCGTATTTGGGCAAAGGGTTTGTAAAACTTGTTGGAGAAGCAGTCTGGGTCTGGGGGCCTTCCCCCGTGTGAGAGAGCAGATTGTTTGAGCAACCTATTCAGTAGTTATGCAAGATTCTAAGAGGTCATTCATGTTGTCCAAACCTGAGGGAGGGCCGACCGCGTAACACATTTTTGTGCATCAGTGAGATCACCCAGATGTTTGGCCGAGACCTGACGAAAGTACTCCTACACAATCAGCAGCTTCTCCACTTCATTGATCACCCTACCCCTTTTTCCATCCGCTAGACCACTTGTGTATTTGGGAGTGGTTGTTCTCCGTAATTTGGTTAATTCGCCATATTTTCCATGGAATAGTAATGCTGTGAAGTGAGTATAATGGAGTGGGCTGCCTTGTCCGTGAGATGCCGGTTTTGCTACCCAGAGATCAGAGGGAACACCCGGTCCCCTTCAAAGTATGTCCCACTAACCCCACCCCCTCTGCTCAAAGAGCTAGACCGATCTTTCTGCCCCTCCCAGAAATAATAGGGTACAGCTTCAGAGATTGAGGCTTTCATGGCAACATTCCTAAGTACAAAGTCGTTTTATCGCCACAAGGGTTTGCCGGGGGGTAAGATCGGGTTAACGTCTAACATAAGTTTAAGTGGGGCTTGATCATATGTGGGCTTTAGGTCGATCAACCCCAAACACCTGTGGGATAAGAGCATTGGCCACGAGAAACATATCTAGTCTCGAGAAACCCTTCTGTACCGCTGAATAGAAAGTGTATTCTTGTTCCCTGGGGTGAAGAAACCGCCAAGCCTCAGTGAGGGAATGATCTCTTAACAAAGTGGTAATTGGATGAAAATGTCGTTGAGCGTGGGTGCTAATGATTTATCCATAGTTTGGTCTACGACACAGTTGAAATCTTCTCCAGGGACCCCCCTCCTGCGAAACACACTAAGAGTCCAGATGAATCTGCCAGAAAAACATCTTGCTTTTCATTAGGAGCATAAATGGAAGCCAACTCGAGTCTGCGTTCATGCAGCATCTATCTACCTTCTTTAACGCTTTGATTTTCAAGGGTGGGTACCCTTAGGGATCATGATGGCAGCACCTTGACTACTGGAAGCAAAGAAGATCCTGGAATATATTTTATTAGAGACATGTTACATTGCTGTCCAGAATGTGATTTTCCTGGAGGAACACCATGGCTGCATTTAAGGGAGGACAGCCTATGTATTAATGCTTTGCGCTTAATTAGAGAATGTATACCCTGCACATTCAGGGTCACACAGGACAGATGGGGGACTCCATCATTTATCCCTTCGGGTTGGCGAATACGCTCTCAAGGTCTGCAACTGAGACGGCCGCAGTCATTGTCTGTGAGGAGGGCCGGAGTGCACAATTGTGTAAAAAAACATTTAAAAAAAAAAAAATTAAACAGACATGGTTCCAAGAATACACAAACATGAACATGTGTGGAGTCGGTTAATTGGTTGATAATCCCCTGGAGCACCCCACTTAATCCCTTTTATCTCCCATCGGGTGAAGTTCGAACTATAACAGAACTAAAGTGGGTGAAGACTCCCAATAGGAAGTAAAGCCGGAGGCTGAGTTACTGAAGGTTGGCTGCTTAGCGTCTTGGGCAAAGGCTTCAGTGCAAGTCAATCTGTATGAATCCCTGACTTTTCTTGGAAGAGCCCCCGCAGGGACCCGACTCAACTTTGGTTCCATGGGAAGGCCACAGCGCGCAGGTCCCAGATCAGTACTGAGCCTGTTCAGTCATGCAGTGGCAGAGCATCTCCAGAAGTTTCCATCAATTCTGCCGCTTCTTCCTCCAAGCTGATGGCATATTCCTGGTTCAGGTACTCTTAACAGGAGCTTTCAGAGGAAACCCAACCTGTACGGACCTTGGGTGAATGAAACCAGGCAGTTACTACGTTTATCTTGTGTCAGTTAGCGAGAATCTGGTGAGAAAGATCTTGGAAGAAAAATATTGCTCCCCCAACCCCTGAAATTCAATGGGCCCCTTTCATGCTGCCACCATGATTGCCACTTTTTGTTATTAGAAGTGCACTATTGTGAGAACATCAGGCAGAAGATTGCAGCGCTGCTGGGTGTATGAGTAAACTCTGTGTCCTATCGAGTACCAGCTCTTAATTGTCAGGGAGGTCAAGAAGTGAACAGAATAATTCACAGATATAGTCGGCCAGTTCCTGGTCTTGGATATGACCCAGAATCTCACGCAGGCAAATGTTATTCCTTCGCGACCTATTTTCCAGGTCCTCTTGCTTGATCCAGACGAGCTCCAGTTGTTCCTCCAGGCTGACTACACGGTTCACAAGCTCAGCCTGGTCATGGGCCTGCTTGCATTCTGTAGCTTTCACGTCACTCGCATGAGATTCCTGCCCTGACATGTGTATTCTTGTCAGCTATGGATTTGGCCAAATTGTCACTGGAGGTCTTGATTTCATGTGTAAGATCTTGTTTAAAGGCAGTGAGCATGTTGTGAAGGTCTTGTTTTGTGACAGAGGAGTACAACAGGGCCACCGCAGGCAGATGTTGGTGGGTGTGGGAGGGGGGGTAATGAACCTCTGCTTGAACTGCCTGAGAGTGCTTCATCTTGTCCTGCATGGCGAGGAGGGTTTTAATATTAGCTGACTTGGACTTGGCTGCAGATTTGGGCATAGCAAGACTGGGCAGATGTTAGTATGCAGTAATGTACACAGTCCGCACTGTCCAGGAAGTCTCTCCTCCACAGCCACGCGTCCAAGAGTCTTGTCTGAGTGCGAAGTTCACAGTGGTGGTGTATAGGTTTGCAGTACAAGAGAGATGAAAGGGGTGATGGGGCTGATTTGTGGCGATGCAGTGAGTGCCAAAGCCTGTAGTAGTGCCAGAGGTAGATTGAGGGGGCTGGGGATCTTTCCGGCTCTTGAAGTAGTCGGAAAACAGAGCCACCAGCCATCCCAGCAGCTCAGGCCCCTGGATGCCTGCAGGAACGGGATAGCAGGATCCACATAGTAGAGCTCAACAGGGGCCACCGCAACCAGGTGCAGATGTCGGGAGCAAGCCAGAAAGGAGTCCCCTGCCCGGGGCACATTACAAGGGTGAAGGGAGCATGAAGGAAGTACAAAATGGGGCGCGAAGACCGGATAGTTTAGCTTTGGGTGCTACCAACCATCACAGAGCCGCAAGGGAGGGGAGGCTCATTGGTGTGGCAGGCTGCCTCTGCACACGTGGATCTCGGAAGGGAGGGGGAGCGGACATGCAAGCCAAGGCAATCGGATAGGCCCCTCCAGTCGGGAGTCTTAACGCAAGCCTGCTCTCACTATTGCAGAATAATGTGCCTAGGAGGCAGGTAACGTGCGGGGAGCGGATGCAGTGTTCCTCTACTCACTATACAGGTTGCTGCTGTCAGGCAGGTCACAAAAACGTGGCCCGCGCAGGCAGCACACTAAGGATCAGCAGGTGGCCAGGCTGGTACTCGCACGGTCTGGGTTCTGCTCCGTCTGTACCGGTGACAGAGCTCCCTGGGAGTTGGTCACAGGATGCAGGTCCTGTGGGAGTCGCTAGGCACCAGCTGCCATCTTGGGGTCACCAGCAACGGATGCCCTCCACTGCAATGCTCCGTTGGGATGTGATCGGCACACCCACTTTCGACTAAAGTGGGCCCCGGGTGCCAGGAGGACAAAGGCATCTCACTGTCTAGGATCAGCAGGGCTGAAGAAAGTCTAAAAGGGTTATAAGGGCGCCAGCCGATGGAGCCTGCGACAGGCACGTCTGCATCGGTTGCCGCATGGCCACGTCCCCTCATATCCAATCTCTTATGTAACTTTCAGATATCTACAATATGCCTTACTGGGTCAAATTTGCATTTATATGCCTGATAATCTGCTATCAGAAGAGATTGCAGGGAATGTTGGTAAATGGAAGTTCTTTCAATGCGAACGTATGGATGACGCCGTAGCCCGACATCCAGAATGGGACTAATTGTGCCTGTACTGCTAGATAATAAAGCTCCATATCTGGTGCTGCAGTACTCCCCGCTCCCGCCCCCCCCCCACCCCCTCCCCCGTCCCTATGTGTGGATCATCAATTCCCAACAAATGCTTGGGCGTTTTGGGGCCCAGGCGAAGTGATCAACAATGATTGTAGTTGATTAAAGAATTGCCCAGGCAAGACCAGAATATTTTGACAGTAGTATAGAAATTTGGGTAAAATAAGCTTTTTGGCCATGGATATTTAGCGACACAGGAACAAGGGGAGTGATCCACCTTAGAGATTAGGGAATTTAGAAATTTCAAATGGTCATGTGCAAGTAATT
The DNA here is from genome assembly GCF_040938575.1 of Ambystoma mexicanum. Taxonomy (NCBI): domain Eukaryota; kingdom Metazoa; phylum Chordata; class Amphibia; order Caudata; family Ambystomatidae; genus Ambystoma; species Ambystoma mexicanum. The sequence goes on along the minus strand of NC_090940.1, from coordinate 373,271,862 downwards.
GGGAATTGTCTCTCTCGACCATTATTTTGAGATACTCGCCGCTTCCTATTCTCATTTACATTTCCCTATATCATAGGGCTTGGTTTAGCAGAAATAATAGACTTTGTCCAGTTAATATGCAGTCCGAATAGGTCCCAAATTGAATTGTTTACCAGGTGAGTGGTGTAGATTGTGTTTAGTAATTTATAGGTAGAGCAGAATGCAATCTGCATAGCGAGAAATGATCTCTGCACCGCCTCCCCTCCCCCATCACTAGGCTTCTATCAGTCTTCTAATTCTGATACCCAGAGCTGCACAGCCACAGCAAAAAGGAGAGGTTACAGAGGGAAGCCCTGCCATGTTCCCCTACACAGTTGAAAACTAGAGGAGCATCTGCTTAAGGTGTAGATCTTAGCCATCGGTTGTGCCTGTTGGATTTCTAAGCAGTGCATGAATTTTGCCCATTTTCTCGAATACTAATATAAACTGCCACAAAAGGGAATCTAATGCTTTTTGGGTATGACTGGGAAGAATCTACACATATTCTAAGCTGTAGATGTGCCTGGTAGAAATCTGGACTGGTCCAAGTGGATCATGGGGGCTACTGACTTCATTAAGCGCTCCACGAACATCTTTGCAAATATCTTTTAGTCAAAATTCAATAACTATATTGGTTTGTATGAGGTGCACATTTCAGGGTCTTTGTCTGGCTTTTAAAGGACAGTAATTTTCGCATCATAGTTGAGTGTACGCACTGGGACGAATCTGGACAATTTGTCATTTTCCCCAGCAGGGAGCCAGCTCCTTTAAGGCTACGGAGGTGAGCTTGCTACACAAGACCCTCCCTAGGGGTCTGGACAAGTTGGACCTTGCTGATGGTGACTTCCCTTTTAGGGATAAGGACTCCGATTCCAGAGCAGAACTCCCAGTCCAAACCACATGGATGTGGAAGAGACTTAAATAAAGTAGTTAATAACTCCTGCAACGACTATATTCTATAAAGAACCTTCTTTACATGCATTGGCTACAGGCAATGCTGAACACAGCCTGAATGCCATTGACAGCGAAGGACACTGTTCTGTTTATTCCTGTGATGTTTCTAAGAGAGGAAACTCCTACGGAGGGAAGGCAAGCCACTGCATCATTGATGTCCTGGAGCCACGCTGGACCATGGAGCCAATGGCTGCATTGAGGGCAAGCAATACTCCAGAGAGTCGGCGTTCTACCCAATGGAGGAGCCGAGATTGGAATGCTCGCGTCTCATCAGGTGGCGCGACCAGAAACTAGCTGTAGTGGGCCGGTGGTCTATTAATGGATGTCAAGACCCGATCGTATGAAGGAGCCAGAGCTCGGCACACGTCAGACCTTGTCTACAGAGACAAGTAGCTGTGCGGAAAGCGGGCAAGGTGATGGCAGCCTGAGCAACCTGATAGAGAGAATATCATTGCAAGGTACAAACCTTGTGATTAACGGCTGGGAAGGATATCAAGGTTACGGGAGCCTGAGAAACCTGAGTGTGCAAATACCCTAGGAAAGGGTGATTGAAAAAGAGATTTGAACACTTTGAATTAAAGCTGAGAAAGCGACCGAAGGTACAGAAATCCAATAGGACAGGGTGGACAGCTGCCCTATGTGAAACAACTTAGGTGAAAGAAAATAACTTGTATGAGACTAACAGGCCTTTGGGAAAAACCCAACGCCTCGAAGGAGGAAGTTTTTTTGTTTTTGAAATTCTGGAGGAATGGACTTTTTCATAAAACTGTTTTCTTTATTAACAGGAGAGTGTGAAACCCGTAACTTGATACGAAGACTGGGAGGAATATCCTTTTTTTTAGAAAAAGGAATTTTGAAACCTAAGAACAAACCATTGGGCCAGGCAGAGACCCTGCTGAGGCTATCGTACAAGGCCTCCCCTTTCATTTTTAGTTAGATGTTATTTCTAAAGTGGTAGGACTAGTTATTTGTATAGGATTTGGACTGAAAAACTTTATTTTGGACCTTAAAGTGCACCCTTAGTTTTTGTTTTACTATGTTAGGAACTTCCCTCCTAACGATAGGACTAGTTAGGCATTTTGGTTCCTTTTATTTTAATAAAACTCCTTGAAAATGATTTCTACACATCAGAGTCCTCCTACTGGTTCACCACAGTACCCTTTTTGTAATGCTTCCTCCCATAGTTTCTGAAGATCTGGGGCCAGTGTGGTTGTAAACTCTGTAGAATTCCCTCCTTGTGGCCCTATCCATGGGTAGAGCGCTTATTGCCTCTAGGATTTCATTGGTGGATGTTTGGCTGTTTATTACGCTTTTGCTATCTTGGTCTAGGTTCGGCAGGCTATCGAGGTAGTCTTCAAGGTATCACATCTCATCAGGGGACCTCTCATCCTTGTTCCTGTGCAAGCCTGAATCGTATTGGGAGAATACTTCCAATATGCCTTTGGGAGAACTCATTACTTGACCTGTTTTATACTCTATATTTGTAATTTCAAGGTTGTTTATTTGCCTTTTCATCAGCCATGCCAAAGTATGACCCAGTCTTTCTCTTTCACCATATTTGCGAGCTATGAAGGCTATAGCTAGGAATTTTATCTCTCTGCTACAGCTTGAAATCGGCCTAATTTCATTTTTAGTGGGTGATGGAACACTTTGCTGTTTGTACTTGGCTGTTGACATTCCAGTTGCTTTACATTCTACTCTAGGTTTTTTAAATTCTTGGTCCATAGTTTTCAATATCCCTCATTCCAAGCCAAGACCTATGCCTCTAATGCAAATCTTAAACTGGCCATATAATACGAAGATGGTTGTCGCATTGTATTGCCCAGCACTGCCTCTCCAGCCTGCCCAACAACCTTTGTAATTAGCTGAATCCCTTCTCCATTAGCCTCCGGGAGCCAGCAGGCATGAGCCGGCCCCCAACGAAGGCCCACTACCAAGGCTCCTGTTTGGCCCTCTTTCGACTGAATCATGTCTCATTCTTCAGCCTGCGTAGTGGTCGCAGGCTGCCTTCCAACCCCAAAACGTTGCCCGTCTACATCACGAGGTAAGCCCACTTGGGCTACACATGCCATCTGAGAAAGTGTTACACTTTTTACCCACCACAACTTCAAACCTTTTTTCATTCACCATAATTCGCAGCAGGGCTTGTGTTTTTACCATCTTGCTCGCTCGTGCATGAATCGGAGCAGCAGGTAAATGATGTGCTATTTCCTCAAGCTTTTTCGGATGATGGGATCCTGGGCATATCATTCGAAGATGGCCTCCCCATTGAATTGGCCAGCACTGTCTCTCCTGCCCAATGTCGTTCATAATTGGCCGCATCCCTCCTCCAATAGCCTTCTGGGAGCCGACAGGCATGAGACGGCCTCCAACGAAGGGCCACTACCAAGGCCCCTGTCTGGCCTGTCCGACTAACATGGTCGTAACTGCCGGTCCACACGCTACCTGTCTTGCCTTCCTGATGTTGTTCGCCAGTGAAATGTTTGGCGCTTTGGCTCATCTGACATCATGGTGAGCTTGCATCCTGTCCCCTTCCATATCGTGCTTTGCGTTTTTGAGCAAGCACGATCACATTTCCATTCGTCCTCCTTCCTGCCCACACGGATGCTACCTAGATTGCCTTTTCCCTCCAGATGGCTTCCGTTTGCCTCATTGTTGCAATCTAAACTTGTGTGATCTTACGCGATCACCTGACTTTTGTTGTTCCTCTTCTCACTGTCTCCCATTCCCCCTTCTTACACCCCCCGCAAACCTTCACTTGTCGCCCCTGGTGGTTGCACCCCGCCCCTGTACTTCCCCCTCGGAAAACTTTTAAGGGGGGCAACAAGCTCCACTTGGCTACCCTTAACTACTTGAAGACCTTGATGTCCTTGGTCTCTCTGAGACATGGTTCAAGGCCAGCTTTGTTACTGCTTTTGACACTCTTCTCTCCAAGGGTTAAAAGATCCTAGGCCTATCTAGTCTGGTGGAGGAGTGGGTACTGGCCTCCATCATTCCCACTCAGTTGTCCTTATTCTTTGAAAGCCTTGTCTGTAGGCTGTCTCTCCTACCCTCTCCCTTACTCTCGCCACCATAAATGCACCCCCGGGCTGACCCCCCCACCCCTTTTTCCTCTCGGAATGGGAGAACCTCGCCCCCCTCTCATTGCCTTCTGCCGCAAACTCCTCTTCCTTAGGGACTTGACATCAGTCTTGACTCTCCTGATTTGGCCACTGTGCTCTTTTGGGACCTCTGCGACTTTCCCTCACAATTCTCCCATCTGGCACAACCCACTCTGCTGGGTCCTCCCTAGATACTATCACCTCAACAGACATCCCTATAACCACCCCTCTCTCCTGATCTGACCACTCCCTCCTCTCCTCCCACCTTGAGATCCCCAGACCCCACGATGTCTCTGCCTGCACTGCCAGTCTCCTTCTCCATCATTCGACTAATCAAGCGGGTGTGTTGGTCGTTGCCTTTGCCTCCAACTTCAACCCTCCTCCCACACCCTGCTTTTGACTTTTGCACAGGCACTGCTCTGGCTAACCTCCATCTCTCTATCTCAAACCCTTGGCCATTCTAGCCCCTGTCATGAGAATACGCATGAAGCCTGCCTCCAAACGCAACTCTTGGTATGATTCCGACTTGGCAGCCTTTGAACGCAAGTACAAAGCTGCTGATCGGAAGTGGCAGGCCTCAAGTATACCCTATGACAAACTTCCCTGCTGCCTACTCCAAAGGCACTATTGTCTCACCATCTGCTCCAAGAAAAGGGCTCATGTACAAGCCTTCATCACTAGAGGTACCAGCAACACAGCTGAACTCTTCCAAATCTGCAAGGAACTTGCCAATCCTACTGCAGTCGCCTCTCCTCCTCCCTCTCAGGCCCTCTGCTCTGCAGTGGCTTCCCACTTTGCCTCAAACTCAGGATGTCCTGTCCTCACTGCCATCTACCCCCCCCCCCCCCCCCCGAACTCCCATACTCGCCTCCTTCTCACCCATTTCACTGGATCAGGTTGCTAGAGATGTTCGTCACTATGAAATTCTCCTCTAAACCGGTGCTCCCCCTGTTCATCCAGAACAATCATGGTTCACATCTCCTGTCTCCCCAATCCTTTGCTCGCCCCTGTAATCATGCCTTTGCCTCTGGCTCCTTCCCTCAACTGCTCTCTTGTGCACCCTCTCCTAAAAAAAGCCATCTGCTGGCCCTTCTTGTCCAGCAACTATCGCCTATCTCCATCACCCCTTTCTTGGGCAAACTCATGGAGATGTTTTTCATCCCCCAACTGACCCTCTACACCGAAGAAGCCGGATGCCTCCAAGACCACCAGTGTGGCTTCAGAACTTCAGAGGCTCGGACATTTTTCACCTGAACACCTGCGAAGACCTGCTCACGAACTTGGACTCTAACTCCCCCTCTGTTCTAATCCTCCTTAATCTTTCTTCTGCCTTTGACATGGTCAGCCATTCTGTTCTCAAAAATCGTCTCCACGATACCGTAGGCATCACTGACCGGGCACTGGCATGGTTCACCTTCTTCCTCTCAAAACGCCCCTCCCAAGTGCAATTGGGCCCTTTCCTCTCCTCCACCACACTCTCTACCTGTGGCGTCCCTCAGTGCTGTGGTGCTCTGCTAATGATCTCTGCCTTAATGCCAGTAGGACATAGATCCTTCTCATTCAGACACCTGCTCCCTGCCCCCCTGACTCTTTGGCCTCCCTCCTTGGGCCACATCCCCTCACTCTCTTGTGAGGTGAAAAACCTTGGGATCATCTTTGACTCCCCTCTCTCTCTCCACACATCAGGGACCTTGCCCGGAAGTCCAACTTCCAGCTCCACCTCCTCAGAGGCATTCTCCCTTTCCTCACCTTCCCCCATAAGCATTGTTTCCAGAACTCTGGCTGTCTATAGGCTGGACTACTGCAACAGCCTCTTCCTCAATATGTCTCGTTCCTCCCTTCGCCCCTTCAACTAATCCAGAATAGGGCTGCAAGACATATCTTTGGCCTCCAGCCCAGGGACAGCATCTCTCCAGCCCTAAAATCTCTCACTGGCTCCCAGTGACCACAAGGATCAAATGTAAGACCCTCTACATTAACCACAATGCTGTCTGGGGACTGGGACCCCTCTTCACCCAGCTTTCTCCCTAAATATGTCCCTGCTAGAGTCCTACTGTCCTCTAGCTCAAACTCTCTGCAGCTAAGACGTTTCTCCAAGCAGGGAGTGGGAGGTAGATCTCTTTCTTTGGCAGGATCCTCCCCAAGAAAGATCTCCCTGCCCCTCCACACTTGAGCCAGATCTTCTTAAGTTCTGGAAACTTCTCAAACTCCTCAAGACGTTCCTTTTCTCCTCCTCCCCTCTCCTCCTTGCTTGCAAATGTCGCTCTGCCACTGTGACTGGTGCTTTGAGCCATAGAGGGGCCAAACCACTCCCGACTACTTGCCCCAGCATCCATTACCAGCACTTGCCCTTGGCATCCTTCCCCGGACTAGCCCAACCCTGGTCCTTCCTGGCCTTTGCACTTGTTTCTGCCCTTCCCCTCCCCTGGCACTTGCCCTCATGGCTCCCCTCAGCACTTGCTCACCCACTTGGGCCCCACACTCCTGCACTTCACCCCCTCTCCACCCTCCCCTGCACTTTCATTCACCATCTTTATACACTTGCAAGGTAGGACTGTCACAAGGCCAATATATACGTAAATGTTGTTTTTCTTCCCTATTGTGTCGTCCCGCTCACCCCCCCCGCCCCCCCCCCCCCACCCCACTTTTGTCTTGTGGCACCTGGAAACGCTAGTCTATAGGTGCCCTACAAATGCCCAACAAAATTAAACTAAAAGTTTCCCATGGCATTGCGATGAGAGGCACAGATCCTGTGTACTTTCAAAGAATGAGAATATAGCTGCATTTAGTTCATTCTTAAACACTGTATCAAAAAGAGCAGTAGATTCGAAGGTCCTATTAAGCGGAGGGTGACGCGTGATGGGACAAGGTCCTGGGGAGTAGTGAGCAGTTCAAATGACCTGCAACATGAGTGGATGCAAGCATAAAGCCTCTCCTAGAATGCATGTCGTGGACTGAAGAATAGTAATGGAAATAGAATGACTCCCGATTGAGCTAGTAGGTCTCTGGTGTAATGTCAAAGGACATGGATTTGTTTATTGCTAGGGTGGCTGAGGTAAGTCTTCTTGGCCGATTCATCAATCCCTGGCTGCATCTAATATCATTTTGAAATCCTCAGCCCACATCAATTGTGCCCAAGCACCTGTCTGCTAAACTGAAGAAGAATTTCTGTTCATCACTATTCGGAGTGTATCTATATCTATAGCTATATCTATATCGATAGGCCACAATAAATATACATAATACATATTTTTAAAGAAAGTTCCTATGTAAACTTTTGAGGAAATGAGTGGGCCTCCTGTGCTTGTGTTAATCTCTGCTCTTGCGGCAATAATAAAGTCCCCTACTAGGAGCTTTTGCTTAATACAGCCGGAGAGCAGAGAATGCGGTCGGGCTCCTTTCTGCCCCGTGCTGCTGGTGAGTACTTCTTTTTTTCCTAGTTTATAAGAACCTTGCTGCACGCTGTGATCGGTGTGCAGCATTGTATTTATAATTGTCGTGCCTCCAGGGAGCCCGGGAGACTTAAAGTGAAAGTCGCCCCAATTATGTATGCTGCGCCAGCCGCCGGCAGAGTATTCATAATTACTCTGACTTTAGTTTTCAGTTTCCCGTGCTCGGGGGGAAACTAGGAAAGAAAGTCACAGCAATTATGAAGACTACGCCGGCAGCCGGCAAAGTATTTATAATTGCTGTGCCTTTCATTTTACGTCTTCTGTGCCACGCTGTGCGTGGCGAGCACAAGAAACATAAAAAGAAAGTCACAGCAATTATAAACACTATGGCAACCTCCTCTGTTGTGTTAATCCCTGCTCTCTGGCAGCAGTAAGTAAAAGCTCCCAGTAGTGGGCTTTAGCTTGATTATTGCAGCGATAGGAGAGCTTAACATGAACAGAGGAGGCTGCTTAATTTCACAAAATGTTTGCCCCCATTTCAAAACTTTGAGCCTCATTTCCTTAAATTTAACATAGTAACTCAAGTTATTCCTCCTTGCGAGTTGTATCAGTATGATTTGTAGTAATGTGATTAGCCCCATGCTTTAGCAAACGACCTGTTGCATGCGTCATTTAAATGTAACATATGCAGAAACTTGGCCTTCTGTTGTTCACAGTACGCTTGGATCTTTCTAGCCTTGATGTCAATACATAACTCTAACATTCCAGCTACAAAGGGAGATGCCCCTTCTTGGGTTACTATTCATACTGGCTTTTAACAATATCCATCTCTCTGGTCAAGAATAAGTCACACTCCATTATCCAGCGCTGCGATTCATTTTGAATGATATGCCATTGAACAAAAACAAGAACATTAGTACCGCCAGCACCCTTCATCGCTGATTGTCGCTAAACAGGAGTGTAAAACTCTGCATCATCTCCGAAACTGTGACCAAGGGCAATCGCCCACAAATTTGAAAGCAGGGCTTCTGCCCACGCCACCAGAGTAACTAGCATGAGTCCAGCCGATAAAAGCACCAGGATCCAAGTCCATCATATCGATATGTATCGATATACATTGGAGTATTTGTTTTATCTGCATGTGCAGTGTTATTTGGACAGGGGAAATTTCCCCCAAACATTTAAAGTGTCTGACGACGATGGCAGATGGTCCAGAAATATATGGGCCTCTTCCGGTGTTGAGAAGAAATGGGTCTTGTTACCATGGATTACCTAGAGCTTCGATGGGAGAGCATGTATTTATTTGAAGATTTATAAAGCGCAGTGAAGGCCCAAAGGTGTCTAGGCGCTGGTGTCGGCGGTGGCGTGAGCACGTCTCCTACTCAGACCTGCACAGTTACCGAATTAGAAAAAATGTGTTTGCTTACGGAAGGAGAAGTACTCATCCATGGCTCTTAGTGATAATGGAAGTGAGTTCCACAACCTGGGGACCATAACTGAAAATTAATGTTTCCGCTTATAACTAAGTATCTCAAGCAGTAAGTGTGAGGCGGAGCATAGCTGTCTGGCAGGACAGTAACGTACAATCTTATTTTTCAGATACTCTGGGCAACATTATGCACAGCCCGTGGGGTGACAAAGTATATTAAACTCGATCTGTGCCACCACTGGGAGAAGGTGCAAGAAATGCAGAAGGGTTGTAGAAGGGGGTCAGACATGGCACCATTAGTGCCAGTCTTTCTGCTGTGTTCTGGGTTGTCACAGCTATATTCCGTTGCAGTAGTTCAGTGACCCCATTATAGTAGATTTTACCAACGTTGTTTGACTGACTGGGGGTAACAGATGTAGAATTTTCCTCAAAACTTTGTTTTCCAAATCCTGCACTACAAATGGCGATTTACGCCTCTCGTTAGCCATTGGGCAGAAACTTCACCCCAAGGCTTTTCACACATGAATAGGCAATAGGGCATGGGCCCAGTGAGTCGGCCTACTGTTCCAGAGGTTGTCTGCCGTTTGTGGCCCGAACACCAGAACCTGTTTTATTTCTGTTCTGCTTTAACCAATTTGTCGACATCCAATTACCTATTTTATCCAAGCAGTCAGTTTTCTGGGGGTTCTGTTTGGGGGAAGTCTGACGATATACTGTGTTATGTAAGGTGAATTTCTGTAGCGCACGGTCACCCGAAGGTATCATGCCGCTGAGGAGGGAGACAATGTTCAGCTAAGATCTCATAATGTATACCTAGAAGAGCGTAGTTTTAATCGCTCTTCTAAAAGCCAAGTGATTCAAGATGTGCCTGATCGCGAAGGGTAGACTGTTCCACGTGTTGGCCGCAACTATGGAAAAGGCACGTCCACCTATCCTAGCGCGATGAAACCTAGGGACAGCAAGAAGGTGTGCGGTGGAAGAGCGCAAGGAGCACCCAGGCTGATATCGGAGACATTTGGATTGAAGAAACTCTGCGCCTTGAGAGTGAATAGCTCAATGGACTATGCACATGGCTTTAAATCTGATGCACTGGCTAACGGGCAGCCAGTGAAGGGAGCATAGCACCGGAGTAATATGGGCTCCATAGAGTACCCGTTGCTATCCGGGCAGCCAAATTTTGTAGACGCTGTATAAGGCCAATCGGTTGAGCCAGATAGAACGAGTTGCAGTAGTCTAGATGAGATGAAACCAATGCTGCAACTACCGGGGGGCAGAGAGGTTTTGGGATCATAGGGAGAACCTTCTTCAAGACCTTAAGTTGGTAATGGCCTGCCTGGCACACAGCCGCAACTTGGTTTGCCATAGACAGGGAGGCAGAGAGGATAACCCCCAGATTGGTCACCTTGCCAACCAGACTAGGAAGAGAACCAAGAGAAGAGGGCCAGAAAGCAGTTGCCCATAGTGAAGGGTCCGGGGACACCCAACCACCAGGACCTCAGTCTTCTCCGTTCAGTTTGAGCCAATTGTGATCCATCCATTCACCAACGGCCATCAAGCAACTCTGAAGGCACGACGACACCTCAGCCTGAACCTGGTCTAGGTGGATCAAGATCTGGGTGTCTTCGGCATTAGAGTAGCAATTGAGGCCGTGGGAACGGATGAGGCACACCAGGGCCCAAATATAGATATTAAATAAGATCGGAGACAGCGACAAGCCCTGGGGAACACCACAGGCGAGGTGACGGGGAGAACAAAGGAAAGGTGGCATGGCAAGAGTTTGTATGCGGTCCGCCAGAAATGAAGTGAACCAGGCTAGTACCTGACCAGATATTCCTATCTGAGCCAGGGGAGCTAGCAGGATGGGGTGTCGAATGCCACTGATGAATCTAATAAAATCAGGACCCCACCCCACCTGCATCCACTAGCCTGCATCCACTGTAATGATGTTTGCATTCCTGCCCAACTTTTATGGCCGATCCGGCTTCTCAGTTGCTGCCCATGCATGCAACTTTAATTATGTCACTCTGTAACTAGGTATGCTTCTTAGCCATTAAGACACTTCAAATCTAGGTGTTGTGCTTCCTAGCCACTGTGATACTCTCAAATCTAGGTGATGTGCTTTTTAGCCAGTGTGATACTCTTAATTCTAGGTGCTGTGCATTTTTAGCCATTGTGATATGCTTAAATCTAGGTACTGTGCTTTTAGCCATTGGGATATTCTTAAATCTAGGTGCTGTGCTTTTTAGCCATTGTGATACTCTTAATTCTAGGTGTGCTAGATCACTTTACCTTACCACAGGGAACATCCTCCCTACAACACCCTGTGAACCACTACCCACCCAACCTAAGTGTTAGCTCCGCACAATGTCTAGCCTATTTAGTTTCTACTGTATCATGGCTACTGCTACACTTCCTGTCACTTGCAATCAGGTCAGCCACACAGAGACCCTACTACATGCACTTGGACCCTTCTCACCTATATCAACAGATATAATTACCAATACTCATGTCTACACTGACTTAAAACACCAAGCTCTGCTAGGACCATTAGCTTACACCTCCAAGCCCAGTTCCACTCACGATAGAAACAACAAACTACGTGCTAGACTTAACAAACTTCACGAGACACCCAGACGACTCCTCTCTCCTACAAAACGTGAGATGAAACATCAAAACGCTTCCAACATCACACCAGCTTCAATGTACACACAAACATCTGAATCTAAGATAAAATCTAGTGTGAAAAATACTCCTAATCTCACACAACCTAAAGAGGAAACCAAGGATCACTCCTACAAAGGAGCGCTTCTCAATGCCAGGTCATTAGTTGCACATGCCCTTGACATAGCTGATCTAATCACTGAGGCGAATTTGGATTTTATTGCAATAACCGAAACCTGGCTACACAAGCCAGCAGGCCCTTCGCTTGTGCTAGCCATCCCTGACGGTTACACTATATGTAGGCAAGACCGAGAGGGCACCCGCAGAGGCGGAATTGCCATCATCTCCAAATCGAGTCTTTCGCTAAGGCTAGCCCCCGCCCAAACTCTACAATCTTGTGAAGCCCTCACTGCAAAACTCCTCATAAACATTAATCAATCCCTAACCATTCACCTAATCTATAGACCTCCAGGTCTGCTTGGGACCTTCGAAGAGGATCTGCACAAGCTACTAGCCCTCAATGCTAAAACCACTTCACAACTGTTGGTACTAGGGGATTTTAACCTAGGATTTAATGACCAAACAGATGCGCACGCCGTGACTATTGCCCACGCTATTAACTCCCTAGGATTCTCCCAAAAAGTCAACAACCCCACCCATACGTAAGGTAGAATACTAGACTGGGTCGCTGACTCAAACTGTACAGCAGTTATCTCATCTATCTCGGCATTATCATGGACTGACCACTCATTAGTGTCCTTCAACCTCCTAACCTCCCGACCATCCTCTACAGTCGTCCCCATGGCACTTTCATGCCCAACATGAAACAAAAAGAATATGACGTATGACAATGTCATACCCGCTATTCTTCCAACATTAAATGCACTGCCTGACAACTTAGACCCCAGCATATTAGTTCATGAGTACAACAAAATCATGACTGATACTATGGACAAAATTGCCCCACTTAAAATGCGTACAAATAAACCTAAAGCCCATTTAAATAAATGGTTTACTCCTGAACTCGAGGCCCTACGCCTCAACAAGAGAAAATATGAATCCAACTGGAAACTATGCCCAGCTGTTGAGAACAAGGCCAACCTAACATCTATTTCCCGACAATACAAAAATGCAGTTTGTCTGGTTAAGAGGAATTCATACAATGATCGTATCGCAAACTCTAACTCAAGTATGGAGGAACTCTTTTCCATACTGAAGGAACTTGAGTCACCTATTGCCATACCAGACACCTGTACTAAAGATCAGACCTGGTGCACAGACATCCAACATGCTCTAACCAATAAAATTAACACCCTCCAAAATAAAATTCAACTGAAAAAAGATTTGCTTAACCTTCCTACTCTGTCACCACCCAAGGCTACCCACATGCCCCAGTCTAGCAAATTCTCTTTCACCAAAACCACCACACTAGAGATAGATGGTTTGAGGGTAAGGATGATTTTTTCTAATTGCAAAGGTGACATCTGCCCAGCACAGTTAATAAAAGGCGCTGCCAGAGATTTATCACCTTTTATTTCCAAACTTGTCAACACATCCTTCTCCACAGGCATCATCCCAGCCAATTTAAAACAATCTTGGGTGCTCCCGTTGCTCAAAAAGCAAACTCTACACCCTCTCATCCCTACTAACTACCGTCCAATCACTACAGTTCCATTCCTGGACAAAGTGGCCTACATACAGATTCAAAAATACCTTTAACTGCATAAACTACTAGGATCTAGACAATCTGGCTTCCGCCCACTACATGGAACGGAAACAGCCCTTATTGATTTAAAGACCCAAATAGACGAATTGAGAGATCAAGGTAAGACAGCCCTCCTCCCCCTACTAGATCTCTCAGCTGCGTTTGACCTTGTGGACCACAAGGTCCTCTGCAGACGCTTGGACTCTGCCGCTCACTTCTCGACCCAAGCTATCAGTTGGATAGAATCCTTTCTGAGTGAGAGAACTATGAGAGTTTTTTCCCCCATCGGCAGCAGCAGACCCCACACCCATCACCTGTGGAGTCCCTCAGGGATCCTGCGTCTCCCCGACTCTATACAATATATTCACCAAACCTCTGTTCGATGATCTGGACAATCTTGGTATCACCTACACCAACTATGCAGATGATACACAGATTCTCCTCCCACTTTCAGGGGATCATAGCAAGGACAGGGAGTTGGTGAATAGAGTGCATCTCATCATTCAGGCATGGATGGCTACTCATGGTCTCTGCCTGAATGATAAGACAGAGTTGATCATTCTGGGTACACAAGCCAATATTAACAAATTGGGCCTGGACTACTCAGCTTTCAGCATAGATGGAAATGTTATCAAAGTCTCGAGGGAAGTAAAAACACTCGGTTTTTACCTCGATTCTACCTTGTCTTTCACTAAACAGGTCAACTCCCTAGCTTCCACTACTGCCTACACCTGTAAATTGATAAGAGCAGGCAAGCCCTTCCTGTCCAATACCAGTTGTCTAATCTTGGCTAGAGCCTTAATACTTTCCCGACTCGACTATTGTAATGCCCTATACAGTGGTGCCAATAAAGCCACTACCCAAAGACTCCAAACTCTACAAAACAATGCTCTTAGAGCCACATTAGGCATAAAGAAGAGGGAGCATATCTCCTCTATTAGGCGGCAACACAAATGGCTCTCCACAGATAATAAAATCCACCTAAAAATGATCTCCTTGACCCATAAGGCCCTAAACAATGCTGCTCCTAGTTACTTGACGGACAAAATAAAAAGAAAAACTTCTAATAGACCCATGAGACTCGCCAACTCCAATTGCCTGGTAGTACCCAGATTTAGACTTGCTAAAATCGGTGGTGCAAGCTTCCCTGTGAGAGCCGGCAACTTGTGGAACGCTTTGCCACCCAACCTAAGAGTAGACCAACCCTTCCCACACTTCAGAAGGAACCTCATCAAATATATTAACACTAACAACCACTAGACACCTGAACCTTCACAAGTGTAGCCCTACTTAATGCACTCAGATGCGTTAGTAACCCTTATGTTTATAACTGCTAACTCTGTATATTGCTAACTGTACATTCATGTAAATACTGCAATCGCTAATTGTACATTCATGTAATTTTGTAATATTGTAAATTCATTCATGTAACATTGTAAGTCTCGCATATACTTGCTGCTGCGCCCGGTAACCTAAGGGTCTGGAGTGCATTATAAATAAATAAAACAAACTAACTGTGTGTGATTGTCATAGCTATATTTAATAACCTTTGTCACTTAATCTTTGCTTTTCTCCTGGAAGTTTTGCCTGCCTTTTTGGGTAGCCATTGTGAAGTCTAGGTAGCAGATTCTCACCTTCTGAAATCTGAACTGCCCGAGCTCTCGCGCTCCAAGAATAGTGTCCCTACCTATGTAGTGGATTAGGCAAACAACTGGTCTTGGATTTTAACCCAGTTTGGGAGAAGGGAACAAGTGATCTGTGGGCATTGCAATGACAAGGGGGGGGGGCTCTTGTTGGATATTCTTAATGACGGATGCAGGGATAATTCTTGAGGAAGAGCCTCTGGCATTGGTTCCATGTCCAGCTGCTAGGGGGATGCATGTGCAAGGGATGTAGAGACTCCTACCCTTTGCAGTGCTTCAGAAGTGTGTTGCTAGTTTTCTGGATCCCAGGGCAGCCAAAATAGTCTGAGTAATGAGAGCTGAGCCGGGTCCATTATTCCCCTTAACCATGCAAGTAGCGGGGATTACGGGCAGCATACATTTGCAGTTAGCAGCTATATAGCCACGTAGTGCGTATATACCCTCTAGTGTGGTCCGATTTGGGTAAAACAAGGGTGCAGCAGGTCAATGTTTTTACTCTTACTGTAGAGGAGACCATCCTAAAATAAAGGTTTTGTCTAGGGCCTTACGCTCCATTCAGTGATGGTATGTTTGGCACAGTTGCTGTGTAGAAGACAGCTGTGAGAGATTCCGGCTTCTCTCAAAGGTCCCCCTGTGCACCACTTCTCAGAATTCAATATTGTGCCACACTAGTCTGTCTCCTTGCAACTAAAATATAATGTCCCCAACGTGAGTGGGCCATGCTGCAACCATTTGTGGCCTTTAAAGCTGCTCAGAGTTGTTTGTTTTTGCCAGTCAAACTCACTCACGGACTGTGGTGGGTGCGTGGTCTGCCGCTCTTCCTTCTCATCTTGACTGCTCCACGAGAGCACTGGTGCACCAGCCCTCCACCGAAGAGGGATGAACCTTCTGTGCATTGTTGGGATGCATGTTCAGATGCGAGCCCCTCCTGATAGATTTACATTGCAGAAAGTATACTGACTTGTGGGCAACGTCTATCGGGTGGTCCAGAGGGAAGGGGGGATCCCATGGGTGGAGGTGGCTGGTGGGAGACTCATGCATTATGAGAGTTCGAACATATCCTTTAGGGGAACTAACATTTGCCTTGTGATAGTTCTTTGTAGAATCCACTTTATGCCCACAGTATTCATCACCTGATCTAACACTGTAGTCTAGAGTAAGCCTGAATCCTCGCAGGCCGTGTTGAAAACACAGAACAAGGCCTCTGCTATGGCTTGACTGTTATATTCTAATACCCAGGCACAGCAGGGAATGTGCACGCACACACATAAATGTATCTGGTTAGCACTTTGTACAATTGGGTAGAAATGCAAGCAGCCAAATGGGCATAAGGCCTGTGGCCCAGTGCGAATGCCAAACCCATGAGAGCCAGGGCAGAGGTCCTGAGCTGCCAAAACACATGCTGAGATTTGGGACACTAGCTCCCGCCAGGATAATGTCAGTTCATTTGAACTGCCAGATACTCAAGGTAAATACTCTTAAATCCTTCATGAACTGGATGGATTAGTGGGACATATGGGGGATCCCAGGCCTACCTCTTGGACCGTGTAGCTGATAATGGGGGAACAAAGAACAGCAAGGTCCAGGGTGAGCAAATGGTGATGCTAACGTTCAGACTGCAGCGCGGAGGCATGATGGGCGCACATGCATGTCTGGGATGAAAAAAGAGTTGCTTTGTTTGCAAGGACCAGACTGACACTGAAGCTATCTGCTGAGCTCATGTTGACGACCAAGTGCACATCACATGGTTTAGTCTGAGGATAGGGAGGTGCATTTTGAAGTATAACTTATTACTTTTCAGTAACCTGAGGTGAAGAGGCCGTTGCCCACTGATGAAGGAGATGGAAGAGAAGATGACACAGCCAATGGGAAAAGGGGCTATACGTGACTATTAGCATGTAAATGGGCAGCTGTTTGGCTTTCTCTGGGTCGCTTATGGAAATCCTGTACTTACGTTCTTCGGACCTTTGCAAAAATAATCTTTGGACTCTGGCACAAAATCACACATCACATTAGCGATGGTTATAAGAAAATGGCGTGTTATAGGCCCTTTATTCATGCATAATAAACAAAGAATAGACACATTGGTTATATATAAACAAAAGGTATAAAAGACTTCACTGTTAAAATTGCCATGGGAGACGCCTTCATCTCAGCCAGAACAACGCTGCTTAGCCACACAGCTGATGGGCAAAGAGATGGGTCGGTCTAACAGGATCTGGGGTGGAGCATCCTCCCTTCCAGCAAGACTGCAACACCCTGGGTCCAACATCTAACTCTGTACTCAAAGAGGAAAACCCTCATCTCTTATGGGGGCTACTTTCGATCCCCGCCCCTCTTGGTTACCAAGCTGCCCTCGGCCAAAGAGCCGACAATAAGCATGAGGCAAAAACAGAGTGGAATATTAGAAGGGGAAAAACCCATCTTCCCTCCTTGCTGTCGTTCCCACTGCCCCTTATCACTGCACCTGCAGAGTGCTCTGACACCCTTTCTAACTTGTCCTTCGGCGGACAATACAATAACTATTCTCCCTAGCTTGGTCATCTGACATAACTATGTGACCTTGTCTCTGCTGCAGAAATACATGTTCGCTAGCTGAGCCCAGGAAAATGTGGACTTTCACTACTGTTTTTTTTTTGTGGTAAATAGAAGTGTATATCCAAGATGGCCGCGCATCAGTGCCATGTTTTCTTGCTCATTTTGTTCACGCACTACAGCGGCAGCCAATGAGGGTGTGGGGGATGAAAACTGTATATTGAATGCATCATAGATGATTATGTTTGCACTTATGAGATGTTTGCTTTTGTTGAGGACAAAAGGCTCTGTGGTAGTGGACCTATAATAGGGAGCGAGTGATCTTTGGTGTGGTGCAGGCCTGTCGATACTAGGCAGTTCAAACCTCAGGTTAGGACAGGAATGTATCCTGGTGCCTCCTCTTCACCTGCTCTGTCCCACGTGGAGCACAGGGTGCGCCAGGCTCACCAGTCCCCCCCCCCCCCCCAGAGGGGCCATGCCTCCCTTGCGGAGGACTCTGTCGACACTGCAGATTATGTCTCGGCAACCTTCTGTACTCTGATCCTCCTCTTTCCACTGGATCAGGGCACCCTCTTATGTTTGCTGGCGAGGTGGAAAATCACTTTCTAAATCCTGATCCCCGATAATGGAGCTTTGCAATCAAGCCGCGTTCTTTCTGCACAGTTCTCGAATGCCACCGGTCTTACGTCTTAGCTTTTATACTAGTCTGGTAACCAGTGCTTTTGGTCTACTCTTGTTTACCAGTCCACTGACTCAGGGTGCCTCTTGCTCCACAATGTATATCTGAAAGTTTCTGGTTTATCCGTGGGAATTCCATGGCGGTTCTCCTGTTGTAAAACCACTGCTGGTTGTTTGTTGGTGGACCCAGCTTCTTCTGATTAGCTCTGGGCGCCCACTGTTTAAGCTTGAGAGCAATTTAGATAAGTTATACAGCTTGACCAGGATTATTCAAAGGAAGTAGGGTCTGCTTCCGACATCGTTTTTTCAGACTTTCTCTCATTGCAGCAGTCTTTGTTGTGTAGTGGGTTTTTTCAACATAGTTTAGGCTGCCCATACGGTAAATGATGGGACACAGGGCAAGGGAAAGGATGAGGGGGAGGGAGGGATGAATAAATCCCCCAAGCAAGGGTACTGTCTCTTTCTTTTATAAAAAGAAAAAGACTGCAGGACTGATTCTCATTAATGGCCACCATAGGTTTTAGTGGACTTGAAGGTGTCCAGTTATGTCGACTGCAAAAAGTCGAATGCAAACATGTCGACAAAAATTATTTTGAAAAAGAAATTCAATTTTTTTTTATTTGTATGTTTTTTTGGGGTGTAGCTAGTAAAAATAAACAGGGGGGGATGGGGGCATCCCCCCATTAAAAAAGAAAATAAAAAAAAAAACGCATTCAAAAACTTTTTGGGGGACATTTTTGCAGTCGACATTTTCACTGTAAACTGGACTTCAATATGGAAAAAGGAGTACTTTGGGATGTCTTTGCTTCTCCTCACAAAAAACTGTACCTATTCTCCTTGCTTGGAAAAATAGTTTCCTTTTTAGTTTAGTGGCATAAACAAGCAGTGAGCGGTGGACAAAGCCTTCCCTCTTTTCCCACAGGGCACTCCTGAAACTTTACATGGAGGGGAAGCAGTGGAATATGGAGGATGTAGCTGCTGGTGTTCATTTTACTATTCACTGTGCAGATACGGGAGCATACTGGAAAGTGGGTAGAACCATTCCATGAGGAGGTGGGAGAGGGGGCGGATAGTAGACTGTACATAAAGACCCAAATCCACTTCACCCCTAGGGCTTTCTGCAGGTCGGTCTTCCATTAGACAGAATACAATGTTGTCATTTATTTTGGAGTCTAGTCTTTACTGGATGTACATTGAGTCAGAACACAGGATTAAACCCATATCAACTTGGACAAGTCCCTGGTGTGAGTTTGATGTACAAGCGTACAGAGGAGCTGCACTTCCATGATTGATCCTTCACACATGGAACACTCTATCAAGGAAAGCACTGGGTGAATCTGTAGAAAGACTCTACTGTTAAAAACATACACAAATAAAGTCTGGTAATATAGTCCCTGCTCAAACCCAAGCAGGCAGGTGACTGGAATCGGACTGTTTCAAAAGGGCTTTTAAGACCTTTTATTTGCAGATGTGCAAATATTATGCTCATGGTGTGCCTGGTACCAAAGCATGGCCAAGCAGGGAGCTATCATGGAAGCTGTTCTGAGATGGTACGTCGGAAAGTAGTACAGCC
Organism: Ambystoma mexicanum; assembly: GCF_040938575.1. Lineage (NCBI taxonomy): Eukaryota > Metazoa > Chordata > Amphibia > Caudata > Ambystomatidae > Ambystoma > Ambystoma mexicanum. Next base: position 373,252,173 of record NC_090940.1, on the reverse strand, counting down.
CAAAGTGTAGTTTGTGTTGTTCATGTCCGTCCGGTCTGAAGTAATAAAGTAGTCCTGGCCTGTTAGGCTTACCTACTATTGAATTTTGGTGCATGCCGTCCTTTATTTATATTCTGTAGAGTAATGCAAATAGTAAAGGGCTACTACTGCCAAAATTTGATTAACAAGATTTGAGAGTGCCGTTTTAACATACTTTTACATTTTTAAGAAACTAGTCTTCCTGAAGTAGTGACGTTGCGTCTGAAAAGTGAAGTGTTTTTCCACATTACTAGTTGTAGCAGTTTTAAGAATTCTTATATTTGGCAGTTATTATAGAGAGAACATTTACTTGTGCCAGTTAAATTGTTTCGTATATGTTGCTCCTGAGATCTTTATGCATCCTGCATACAGGGGTATAAACGTGAGGTTGTAAGCTAATAGCCGGGCATCACAAAGTAATTCACCCCCTCATTTCTCCACATGAACACAGTACACCATTTCGTACTCACCAAGGGTCCAACGGGGAATGCACATTTGGAGGCCTGCCATGCATAGGTTTGAACTGTCCACATGAAGCGCTCAAACCAGTATTTGCTTGCTAGGATTCACTGGTTTTCATTTTTCAGCTTCAAGTTCTTTCTTTTGATTCACCACCCGAACAATGCACATCTACCTTTATAAATAATTTCTATACAGTTAAGTGATTGGGTGTTCAGTGCTTACGTCAAACAGTAATGTGCACTGTAATGGCCTCAAATCACCATCTTAAAAAACTGACATTGCTGATTTGGTGATGGCTGTGCCCTCATTCAGCATGAAGTACTGTGCAATTTCATGTCGTATGCCTTTCGTAAATACAGTGCAACATCTAAACTCTGAGCATTCACTGTGGAATTGCATGTCTGCTCCTAATCCATTTGTAACATCTTCTCAGAAGAGAATGATCTGCATAAACCTGGCAATAAATTCCAGGGACCCTAATCTATGATAGTGGATTTGGTGAACCAGAAGAAGGACTCTGACTGCATGTGGTCATAATTCACAAGTTTTATGTAAATGAAGATAAAACCACCTGAATAACCCTAGTTCTCTACCTAACCAAACTAAAACGAAGCGTGCTGGTCCAGTCCAAATAAAGACTTCAAATGGATTGTGTCCTCCCACGTATTCCTCATCTTTTGATATCGCCAATATGCAGCATCAGCTGCTTCTGTTATTTTTTTTTTTTTTTGGCACCCGTCTCGAGGATGTCATCGAAGGTACGTGCAGCTCACATTGGCTACAGTTCCATTTTACTGCGTAAGAGTTTGCTTCGTGAATTTCAGCGCGCTTCAGATATTTCTTCAAGAATTATCAAACAATGTCTGTCTTCGGCTCCAACAACCCTGAAGACCAGGTTTAAAAAATGCCAAGACTGCAACACCAAGATGTCGCTGACTGACCCACATCAAGTATGCGTGTGGTGTCTGTGTGGAGCTCAAGACCTCTCCTGTCAGAAGTGTCAGTCGATGACCGGGAAAGCTCTGAAAGAGAGTAAAGGGAAATTGGCGGTAGGTAGACACCCCATAAAATCCCGTTAGACTACCCCGTCGGAAAAAAACGGTTCTTCCGACGAAGCGAGAGACGACTCTCCTCGACAGAAGAAGGCTAAAAGGTCCAGGTCATGGAGTGGGTCCCACCACTCCTCACCAAGGAAATTGAAGAAAAGGCATCACAAATCGGCTACTTTGTCATTTTTGTCTGACTCCTCCCCAAAGGATTAGATCTTGCCCCACTAAGTCCTCTATTCCGGCTGAATGGGAATCATTCAGGCAGGAAATGCAAAAAAAATAGAGCCAGAAACCCTTGAAGTAAGTAGGCCATGCTCCTACCGCGCCTCCTGAAGCTGGTAAGGAAAGGGCTTTAGCAAAATCCTGCCCCCTCTCGAGCCTGGGACAAAGGTCAGGTTCCCATCGAGAGCCGCCGACACCTCGACACAATGAAAAGTAATCGAGGAATCCTTCGAACCATTGAAGTCCGTCACGTACAAAGTGAAGGACAGGTCAAAGTCATCGATGCCACTCTTGCCGTCAACGTTTTCATCGAAGACATAGACTCAAATCAGCATTTGGCTCGAAGCCATCAACGCCTTTGCCAGTAATTCAGACAACCTACACTCCTTTACCTAGGAAGGATTTCTTTGTCACTCACTTCCATTTAGAAGGATAATGAACCATCTGATGACAATGATTCACTCTTTGGATTGCAGTATGGCACTACAAATGTCCCTGATCGCTTCCGATCAGGAGAATCTTGGTTACGGGACCTACATGAAAATGTACAGACAGCCAGTGGAGTGGACACTTCACCAGAGTTGCATTTTGGTAAGCCAGAACCAGATGAGCACACAGATGCCTCTTACAGACAATTAATGACCAATGTAGTTGATTATCTGGGATGGGGCCTGTCCTGCCTTTCGAACATGACTTCACGGTTATCCTGGACAAAGGTCCTCCAAGGGATCCTATCCTATCCTACCCTTTCATGTTTCTCTACAGTAAGTGCAAATTGGGAAGCACTGGAATCAAGTCGGCAGTCGATAACAATTTAACGAAATAAGATAGGGCGTCAAGTAGTGACCCCAGCTACTTGTCAAAACATCCTACCCCAGAAAGTCTGGTGGTGCAAGCAGCAAGCATTACCTCCAAGAAGGCTGCCTATCTGACCATCCCACCAGATCGGGATGATAAAGGTATAGATTTCTGGTCAAGGAAAGTCTTTTTTGCTCGGACCATGGCTCTCAAATCGGCAAACTCTAAATGTGCCTTTGCGAAATTCACCTTCACTCTGACTGTTTCTTGGCCATTGTAAAAGATGGCAAAGAGGCCTTGTGTGAATCTCTTCAGTCAGGTTTGGATTCTGCTGACAGTATCAGCAGAGCCGTGGCATCAAGCACTGTGAAACGCAGGTTTGCGTGGTTAAGGAAGTCTGGATTTGCACCAGACTTAATATGCCTTTTTGATGGGTCTCATCTTTTTGGCAGCAAGGCTGACGAAATCCTTGAAGCTTTCGACCTTAAAGGCATCAGCCAAGTCTCGAGGTACCGCTATTAGGCAGCCTATGCCCTTTCATCCCAGTGGACAGTCTTGGAGGGGTAGCTCCTTTCACTGCTACTCCTCAGTTGGAAGAACGAGAAGAATGGCTGGTCAAAGAGGCCCAACAAGATTACATCGTGGTAGACAAGGGAGAGGTGCAAAGCCTGCTCAAGCAGCAGCATCTTTACGATCAGCCACTGCTTCAGCTGCCTCAAAACCTCTGAGGTCCTGACTCGCGACACCCCGGTGGGAGGCAGACTGTCACTGCATCTGAAAGAATAGCTGGGTATTACTTCAGATGCTTGGCCATTACAAACCATAGCCCAAGGTTACTGACTCCCCTTCATTCAGAGACCTCAGAATCATCCACCAAGGAGCCATTCGTTAAAGGTTCCAGATCCGTTCCTTGTACAGGAAATGTTGACCCTGGTAGAGAAAGGTGCTATAGAGCCAGTACCTGTAACGGAAAAGAACAAAGGATGGTATTATCCATATTTCCCGATCCCCAAAGAAGGATGAAGGACTGAGACCCACCCTGGACTTGAGATACTTGAACAAGTTCCTCAGGAAGGACAAGTTGAAGATGGTCACACTTTCTCAGATCATTCAGGATTCGATGGCTCATTGGACCTTCAAGATGCTAATTTTCTTGCGCCGATCCACCTTAAGCACAGAAAGTACTTGAGGTTTGTGTTGACGGTTCTCATTATCAGTTTTGAGTTCTGCCGATCGGTCTGACCTCTGCATGATGGTTTTCCTCAAACTGATGGCGGTGGTGGGAGCGAGTCTCCGGAGAGGGTGGGGATTTACGTCTGCCCCTACCTGGATGATTGGCTGATCAGGGCGCATTCTCCCAAACAAGTCCTGAATCATCTCAGCGTGACCTGCCACTCTCTCCACAGACTGGGCTTTTGTGTGAATAAGCAATGCAGCTCTGGTTCTGGGCAATTCAAGAAGGAATCTCCCCATCAGATGTTCACCTAGCCGGAGAGGAGAACAAGGCAGCAGAGTCTGTGAGCAAGCAGGTCACAGTCCCCCACAAGTGGGAACTAGGTCAGGAAGACCTTCAAAAGATCTTTGCCCTTTGGGGAACCCCTTGGATGGATCGGTTCACTACCAGTGTCCACCGGAAATGTGAACTGTACTGCTCCAGGAAATTTCCTCCCCGAGTAGCTCTAGGGGACACGTTCGTAGTGGGCTGAGAATTTCCACTTCTGTAGGTGTTTTCTCTGGTCCCGTCATTCCTCGCGTGATCAGGAGGTTGAGAAAGAAATCCATGATCCTAATTGCCACGGTTTGGGCCAGGAGGATGTGGTACCCAGACCTTCTGGACATGTCCATCTGCCCTCGAATACGTCTTCCACAAAGAGAGGACCTTCTCTCACTTGAGGAGGGTCAAGCTCTCCATCCAGAGGTTAAGACACTCCTCCTTCACGCATGGTTTTGACAGGCTGAGGTATAAGGATTGGGACCTCTCAGATGCCAGAAGGCATGCAACCAAGTCTTTGTACTGCTGCCGTTGGAACAAATTCTGCATCTGGTGTAGGGATAAGAATGTCGATCATTTGCAAAATCACAGGTGTTATCTTTTCTGCTGTACTTGGCCAATCTGGGGCTTCAGATTGGGACCTTTAAAGGTTATTTGGTGGCGCTTTCCATCCTCAAGCGCTTGTCTGAGGAAACGTCATATATTTTAAAATACCTTTGGTGATGGAATTTCTAAAGGGACTCACTAATGTGTTCTCGCCATCTCCTTTTCAGGTTCCTGGTTTGGGACTTTAATCTAGTTTTAAAGTTTCTCATGTTTGCACCATTTGAACAGCTCCATTGATGTCCCTTAAGACTACTAACATTCAAAACCATCCTGTTGGTAGCGTTAACATCAGCCCATAGGGTGAGCGAGTTGCAGGCACTATATTCTAAGCCACCTTTTACGGCCTTTCACAAGGACAAGGTTGTCCTTGGGTCAAACCTTAATTTCTACCTAAGGTCATATCAGATTTTCACTTGGGACAAAAGATAGTATTACCTACTTTCTATCCTCCACCTCACCCTGGCAAGGAAGAGGAGAGGCTACAGAGACTCGACCCACGAAGGGCTCAGAGTTTCTACATTTCAAGGATGTCCGTTTTGTCCGGATGACCAGCTGTTTATAGGATGCACTGGTCCTAGGTACAGACAGGCTGTAACCAAACCGACCTTGTCCAGATGGATTATTTTGGCTATTCCTGAATGCTATAGGCTGGCCGGGAAAGATCCCCAGAAGGCTTGAGAGCCCATTTCACTAGGGGCATGGCTACTTCTGCTCTGCAAAGAGTTGTTCTTATAACACATTTGTTAGGCAGCCACTTGGTCTACAATTGGTTACAAAGTATTACTGCCTTGATTCCACCTTAAGTCAGGATGGAAGCTTTGGGAAAGCAGTGCTTCATTTGGTTCATGACAACCCTTGATTTCAAAATTCTTACTCCCTCTGCCAAAACTAACACTGCTTTGGAGTCTTATCAAAAGATGAGGGATACGTGGGAGGACACAATCCTTTCGAAGAACAAGTTACTTACCCCTGGTAATGTTCTTTCAACTGGCCGTTCCTCCCACATATATTCTTCATCGCCCCCTCCTGAGCCTTCCCGGCAGTAGAATTTCAGTGTTATGGCAACTTACGCTCCTTCATAGTGTTGTACTGGTCTAATATGCTATTTAATGCGGGTAGTTCCGCTTAAGAATGACAGGAAAAAACAGAACTGAAGCCAGCGGGTGCTGCACATGCTATATATACCTGCAATGACATCCTCGAGACAGGCGCCCTTGTGGGACATCGAATCAACCTCAATCGACCCACAGCGCCCTCTGCCAAAAATAAATTCCGAAGCATCTGAAGATTGGAGATATCAAAAGATGAGGAATTCGGGGGAGGAACATCCAGTCGAAAGAATGTTACCAGGGGTAAATAACTTGTTCTGTCTGAATCCTACGTAGCTTACTGGCTCTACCACTTTAGAAAAATACCTAACTCAAAAGAAAAGGGAGACCTGTTCAATATTTTCAGTTTGGACTTCTGCCTGGGCCAAACTAACATTTTTCTTTCCTTCTTAAAGTTCTTGTGGATAGTCTTCACAATTTTAGTACAAAATCCTTTTGGAAAATCAAGAAAACTTCTATAAGGGTTTCCCGCTTCCTCCGATACGGAAACAGTTTCTTATTTCTTTAATGTTCCAATCCCTCCAGGACTACTTGAAAATAAGTTTTTCTTTCCCACCATCGGAATGTTCGGACTTCCCAAAAGTCCTTTATCTCTGTGGTAAAAAGTCTTCTCATCTCTCAGTATACAATTTAACTTGGGGTTTTTGCCCAGTCGAATAACACAGCTCCCTGTGATTTGTGCAGTATGCTGTTTGTGTTGTAGAGTATTCTGCTTCCTTTTACTCTATCTTAACATAGGCTCTGTCTGTGGTTCCTTGGCCCTCTTGGTGGTTACTTCATCTTGAATATAAAGTTTCTGTATCTTTGTGTACTCTTATTTAGTGAGGGCCGTGTGCCTGTCTCACTCTTAACTTTGCATGCTGTTTGAGCCTTGTCTTACATTGTTTTTATACCTTTTCTTTATGGCTTGGAGGGGCTGCTTGGTGCCCGTTTCATTCTTGTGGCTGTTCGTAGTGTTGGCAGCTAGTCCAGCCTTTCAGTTCACTGTTCATATTCAATGGGGCTGTGTGCCCATTACATTTGCTCTGTTTTGTACCTGCATTAGTTTCTGTGTTCCTGGAAACTCGCTGTTCTATGTTTCGCCCACCTGCACATGTCTGTAGTGTTTTTCCCTTTCAGCGCCTCTAATGGCGGGAAAGATATTTGTCGGCGGGAGCTCGGGATCTCTGGCTTTTCTTTTCTCTTGGGTCTCAGCATTGGTTGCTGGGCGCCTCCAGGACGTAGCACTTGCTCTCCTCGTAACGTGGGAGTTCCCTCTCCGTTCACAAAAGGCTTGCGTCTTATACACGTCATTAGAATGATTGAAATTATGTTCATCTTAATGTTTATGCAAGGCATAAATTAGTTTTTCAAAAAATTGATTAGCAGAATTAGCTAATTAAAATATTTTTGATTAGCAATTGTGTACTCCTATTTTAAATGTCACCAGAAGTTAGTTTTACCCCAAGGCATACAATTAGCAAGAATACAGCATTTCTATGTACCTCTGAAGTAATACATTTGTGTAGTGAGTGTAAAGGTTCACTGCATGAGAATGGACTACATAAATAGATCTGATTAAAAAAAACTCTAAACATTTTTCAGTTCAACGCTCTGTGCAGAGTGATGGGCTCAGACCAATCCAGTGACCTAACAGCTACGTGACTTTGCCGTGCACTCTGGCTGGGACAGGCCTTGGGTGAACCACCAGTGAAGGCAAGTGGCAGAGCGTGCCACCATCGCACATCATCTGCATATAAGACTGAGGAGGATATCTGTCTGCATGTTGTTCAGTTATTTATCTTGCACTGCAGGAATAAATATGTATTGCCCGGGCTGCTGCTACAGAGCAGTGACAAATGTTGCCTACCAGCTCTGTGTGATTACCTTCTGTGAAGGTAGGTAATTGCTGTTAACTTACGTTCAGAATTATACATTTTTAACATTTGAACATCTTTCCATCTTGTGCTGTTGGGTGGGTTGTGTATTTTAGAATGCTGGTTGCCAACAATGTATGTTTTGTATTTTCCTGTGATGTAATCGTTATGCAAAGCATTAGTTTTGAAACTTGAGAAATCCTACATCTTTTTGGCCACAAAATGTTGGCAAGTATGCTGCAGGCCTGGGTGCTTGGAAATTGGCAGAAATAATATTTCTTCCGTCCGGGCGGGAGAAATATTATTTCCAGCCACTTTCTAAGCACCCAGGCCTGCAGTAATAACATAGCCTGCTTTTAGAGGGCATTTCAAATATTCCTTCCTTCTCACGAATCACGAGAAGGAAAGAATATTTGAAAGGTGATCTGCCAGCATGCCATTTTACTGTGGAGCTGGGTACAAGCAAGTGGCTGGAATTAATATTTCTCGTGGCCACTTGCTAACACCCAGCCCCGCAGACAAGGGGCTCCCCCCTCCTCTAAGCACCCCAGCATGACTCCTTACCTTGGATGGAAGCCGGGTCTGTGAGTGGACCTGGGGTGCTCCTGCTGAAGTCTTCTCCGCGTGACTTTGACATCGCTCCCGGGCTGGGATCATACATTGATGCACTGCATTTAGCCCATCCCGGGAGCTGCTGCCTGCACACTGTCAGTGCACCGAGCGCAGAGTTTAAATAAACAGGCACAGTAATCTGATCTTTGCGATTCATTGTTGTAACTGGGAATTGTGTAGGGGTCAAAAATGTGCGAGGGATAACTTGGTAAAGGTTGTTCACACACAGCCATTTTTATTAACTCAACAAGTTTTGTAAACTCCTCACTATCCCTAACCGAACAAGGATTTTCCCTGCATATAAAATAAACTAAAGGAAAATACTTTTAACAAAAGGAATCTGTCCTCTCAAATGGCAATTCAAAAATGGCAATTCAAAAATAACAGAAATAACAGTTAAGTTTATCAAATGCCTATTAACTATAGATCCTTGTAACCTGGGCAGATTCCCCTTCCCCAGAGTCAAAGCAGGATTCTCACTCCAAAGTTCAAATAGGCAAGTTCCTCTTGTAGCCAAGTTTGGATCACAAAATTCTTCCTGCTCCATAAGTCTTTCACTTGGACTTTAATCAATAGTTCAATTAGATGACCTGTCTTTATCTCCTCTTATAGCAAAACATTCAGCACAACTTCTTACTCTTCAGAAACCAAACGTTTTTACAATTCCTCTGCATCGACAGCAAAGTTATGTCAGGATGATTCTACAACAATTCATATAACACTTTAGTGACCTTGTCACTTCTTCACAACCTTCCACCACAATATAGTATTTCTTCCGGGTCCACTAACCTGCCAGGACTACCACTAAAAGTTCCCCGCCCTGGTATACTCACCTGCCAGGACTGAAAACTCCTAACACTACTACAAATACTCTGTTGTGGAATATCGTACCTTTTTGGAAGCAGTCTTTAACTTTCAAGAATATCTAAATTCACAGCTTCTTGTGGGAAAAGATATGACACACATTGATGCTGCTTATTCCACGGTTGTATTTGCCACATGCAACACAGGTTATACTTCTCTCCTCCTTGATATTCTCTATCCGGAGGGCGTCCCTCCTGCCACTCTTGCTTTTCCAATTTTACATCAGGTAATTGCTGACAAGGTTTCTTTGTCATCCTTCCCCTTAATAATGCGCTCTTGTTTAGCCAAATACCAAATGGCTTGAGAATGAACTTATACCCCTGCCCCCTCCCCTCCCCCCAACCTTCCACCAAATCCATTACTATTCATATCAGTTGGGCTGGAAGAAAAGGCTCAGTTAAATGAGAGAGAACATGAAGAAGGGTATCAAGGGGTGGATTTACTAAGTTCTCAACCCCACTTGACGACGTAGTCCCTCCCAAAACACTACAAGAGAGTGCAGTCCCTGATAGTTGAAAGATTCTGCCTTGGAATATAGCTGTTGTGGCTAAACATATGGTGGACCCTGACTGGCTTGACTATGTCCAAGGTTTTAACATTATTGGTTTACAAGAGACTTGGGCATTGGAGGCTGCGCCAGTCCAAGGGTATGACACCTTCCCTATTCCAGCTACTAAGGGGCCCAGAGGAAGGCCCAAAGGAGGATTGCTGACCTGGGTGGTGTCAAAATTGGACTGGACAGTAAATTAATTTAATACGGGCAGCACAGACATTCAGTATATAGTTTCCCACTCCTCTGATAAAAGGTGTATTCATATATTTAATGTATATAACTGGCCGGGTGTGAAACCTGCAAATTAGCCTTTGCGATTGTTTGATATATTAACTAACCTGTGCACCCAGTCTACCACCCAACCGTGTTTGTTGGTCTTTGATCTAAACGTACAGTTTGAACCCTTGCAATTTGAGGACACATGGGATGATTTAGATTATGCTTTTGCGGCCTCGTATCCCAAGCAAAGTCACCCACAGGCAATTGAGAGCACACATTTTATCTAGTTTGAATTTGAGTGCCTGCAACGGGAGGTTCAAATCTGACCAAAAAGCTGCTAAAACATTTCTGGGCCATAACGGTCACTCTAGAATCAATTGTATCTTGTGAGCATAGATGGATGGTTATTAGTTGAAAATGTTGCTGTTATCAAGCGCAATGAGTGATCACAGGCCCCTTACTGTTTCATTGTGCCACCTAGGTGGGAAAAAGGTTAAGAGAGGGCCTGAGCAGCATTCAACCAATCCCTGCACTGTAGGACAAGTAAGGAAAGATGAGATGGGCAGATATTCTGAGGAATGATTGGAGGCCAGCAATGTATACCCATATACTGGCCAATCTCAAAGCCATCTGCGGCGATACACTAGATGGCCAACTTATACTAAACCAGTACGATGGAATGATGTTGAGCCTCCAAACTGTATTTACAAAACCATCAAGAAGTACAAATAAAAGGGCACCTAGGTTTGATGATGATTGCAGAAGGGCACAGAGGGACCTGTTACATTGTGCAAAGTGTGATCAGTTGGTATTGAAACAGGAGTTACAAGGGAAGAGGGCCCATTTCAAAGGGCTAATTAAGGGAAAGAAGGCGTTTTACCAACTTAGCGGATGGGATGCACTGCCAGCATTTAGGGGAAACGTCCTTCGTTTCTGGAGGATGATAGCAGGCTGGGATAACGCTGCTACTAGCACACCATTGTGTAGTATATCCCCTCAAACGTGGCATAAACACTTTGGAGTACTGTATTCTGATTAGCTAAATTTTGTGATTGATTGGGAGAAAAAGTGCACCAACACCAGGATTCTGGCCCCGACCGTGATATCGGTGAAGGAGCTGGAGGGGGGAGCCATAACAGCCCTCGAGGGTGGAAAAACGCCAGGCCCTGATAAGGTTCCAAGAAACATATTTCAAGATAGTCTTGAGATTTGGGCACCAGTTCTTAGTAGGGTTTTTAATGCGGTTAATAGCACAGGGACGATCACCATGTATTGGTCCCTGGCAGATATCATTCCAATCTTTAAATAGGGCGATGGAAACCTACCGGACAACTACCGCCCAATATCACGTTTGGACGGAGCAGGCAATGATTTTGCAAATTTCTTGTTGGAATGCCTCCAGGGGTGGGCTGTGTCTGCAGGGCTAATAAGTAAATAATAAGCTGGGTTCCAAGTGCAGATAAGTACGCTCAATTAGTGTTTTCACCTGGTGCAGGTCCTGAACAAATGCACAATCCTAGGCCTGGCTAGTGTCTAGACTGTTTTCGTGGCCCTCAGAACTGCCTTCGACTGTGTTCCTCAGGACCTGCTCTGGCGTGCGCTGGCAAGAAAGAAAACACCCCAGACCTCTTGTTAGCAATCCAACTGCTTTATACTTCTGACAGATCAACAGTCAGATGGGGACCTGCAGGGGAAACGACCGGGCCCACTGAAGTACAAAAAAGGAGTTTGGCAAGGATGTGTACTGGCGCCACTCCTCTTCAATGTACACATCATTGAAGACTTCATGGTATGAAACATGAACCCGCCAAAGATGGGCAGGCTTACTTTCCCTTGCCTTTTCTTTGCTGATGATGCTGTCTTGTTGGCAACATCGCCGATGGGGCTCATATTCACCATGGGAATATTCCTAAACAAATGTAAGGAATTAGACTCTTACTAAATAAGGAAAAAACCAAAACCATGATGTTCCATCATAGGTTGGCCAGAAAGGTTAACCTTGCAATGTCCGTCGATGGCACCGCCCTGGAGTAAATCTCTACCAACGATTATTTGGGAATTAGGTTTTCAGAAAATGGACTTTGGACTGACCAGATAGCAAAGGCTACTGTGACTCTTGAGAAGTATATTGGTGGGGGCTGGGGTGGGTGTATTACATTCATTTTTCCCAGCGCTAGTGGGGCAGTTAGCCCAGCAGTCCAGTTATATCGATTACAGGCTCTTGCTTCAGCACTGTACGGGGCACAGTAATGTTGAAACCTTGGGATTTTTCTGAAATCAAATTTTTAAAGCGCTTGTTGTCACTGCCCACAAGTACGCCAGGACCTAGTCTACGAATGGAGTATGACCTATCGGTAGAGGTCCATATCAAACTGAAGCCAGTTTTGTTTTGGGCAAGACTTTGGTCCTCCCCGGGTTTGAGTTGCTATAGAGAGGTTGTGAAACACATGCTTACTTAGGAAGGGGCATAGACATTGCCATGTTTTGAAGCACATCCAAACCTGGCTGACAAAGTGAAACCTAATTACATTCTGGGTAGAACCAGAAGCCATGAACACCCAGGCCAAGGAGATAATTAAAGAAGCAGGCACTGAGTATTCTAGGCACTTCGTGGTGGCAGCATGCGGAAAGCTCTGAACTGGAATCTGATACCGCCAGTCCAAGCCAACATTTAGCTTTGAACGCTACCTGGATGACGTGGGCCTTAGCTTTCCACACCACCTGTATATAGAACTCCAAATCCATACCTTCAAACTGGGGTCTTTCACAAAGGTAGGGTATACTGGATATTAGAAGCGCTTAGGTTTCCAAATGTATTGTAATCTAGGATAAACAAATGGGACTGCTGCACCCCTGTGAGAAAGTGGAGATAATCCCCTAAATCTCTACACATTGAAACATAATGAACACACTTTCTAGGTTGTGCGCTTATCTTTTGCAAATATTTCAACAAACTAGTACGTGTTAATTGATACAAATGTATTGATTGCTTGACTGTTCAATCTTGCCAACACGTGTTTCCATCTTGGGTCGTTTTCAAGGCATTACATCTTTTTTTTTTTTTTCTCCTTGCTAAAAAATGTTTTTTCTTGCAAAAGTACTCCGGTCACTCCCTTTATTCAAGGATCTGAAATTATCTATTGAATTGTTTCAATTCTTAGATATTCTCGATTAACTGGTCAAATTTTATCAGCACCAAAATATATTCTAGTTCACCCGATCCGGAGCGTTATCCTTGATGGGCTGTAGCGTTCCACGTGGCAAAACCCTCCTCTTGGCAATAGTATTGTCTTACATTTGTTCGGTATTCAAAAAGGCTTTCAGTGGCCAGCGGTCAAAGTGTACCAGGATTACCTCTCAATGGTGTCGGCAAAGTCGTCTGCTCGATCCACCGCCATGCTTCTTTCTGCTTCTTCTGCTGCCTTTTACACGGCAGTCTGCTTCAGAGATCCTGCCTCCCCGTGCCAACCAGAAAAGGAGCTTCCCGTGCTTCCACTGCACTAAAGTGCGCGCCAGCCACCGAGAGACAGCGCGTGATTAGGAGAGCCTTGCTCTCCAGGGGGAAAGCTTAATACCATGCCGCTTCCCGCTGCTCAGCCTCTGCAGTCAAGACCCTCGGCAGTGGATACCTTTTCAGGACTGACATCCGCATTAACAAAAGCAGCAGTTCTGGCGTCTCCCTCCTTCCTCAACTGTACCTACTTCTGCTGCCGACTTCTGCAACTCCTCCTTGCAGTTCTAATTGCCTGCACCTGTGGGTGTCTGATACATTCAGAGGTCCCACTCAGGTGTGGGTCATTAGAACCACCAGGCTGCCTCTTGCAGTTTAGAGCCTCTTGAGTCACTCTTCTTAGTCCCAGTACTTCGGGCATTGTGGGACTTGAAGTCCTCAATGCCATGATTGTCTTTTCCTTTATGAATACTTATTTTACTTTTATTTGATTCGTTTTGGTTATTTAATGGATCTCTAAAGAAGGGTTTTAAAGGGATCAAGGGTTGTCCCTCATTTAAGGGAGTTTTGTTCACAGGAATTCTGAATTTTAAAGTTCTGATTTCCACATATCTTGTTCTCTTGTTGTATACATGAGCTTTCACTACCATAAATATGGGTAACTGCATGAAGGAGAATTGTACTCTGGCAACACACCATTAAATATTCAGGCATTGTAGAAATCTCCCTCTCTGAAGAAGACCAACACTGCGTCCCTCTTAACGGAATACTCCTGTTCCTCTGCGGCCCTTCTCCTCCCATGTGATCCAACCGGCTACTACCACTTTAGTCATGGATTCTGTGAGGATTCTGCAGGATTCATCAGAGAATGCAACAGTTTTTCTGACATCCGTATATGCAGAAATGTAGTTTTCACTGGGGGTTCCGTGCTGGAATGAGTCCTTGTCCCCAAGAGAAGTCCCTCCCATTGAGGTCCCACTTGCCTAAACTACTAGGCAGGGTCTTGTGTAGCGGGCTCACCTCCCTAGTTAACAGGGGTTGCTCCCCTCTGGAGAGAAGGGACAAATTATCCAGATTCGTCACATGGGCTTCATATAAAAAAAGTAATCCTTGTTGATATGTAGGACTATGATGGGAGAGTAGTATGAAGAAGCTTTGTCATCCTAATGTTGGCTTCTCTCCAAACATTTACCATCCCACATTGTTGTAACAGCCCTTTTAATGATCCTGTTTTCAATTCCCAGGGCTCTCTGATTGTTCCTTATCTAGCCTTTCTTCTATCCATTTGTAAATGCTCTGCTCATCTCAACTCTCCTTAGCGACCCTTCACTTTTATTCACTATGTTAATATCTGTATGCCTTGCATTTTCAAGGCTTCTATATTAGTAATAGGCCCTGACATTCCATGTTTGCATTGTAATATTACCCATCCCAGATCAGTACATTTTGAAAAAGATAAACCTACAGATGCTCAAGGTGTCTGATGTAGTTCAACACCTTGGATTGAGTAAACCCTTGTAAGCGTTTGGGCATTGTAAAGGAGATCAAATCATAGAGGTCACTTTGACAGAAAATGTCTCTGTGGGTCAGAGGGTCATCCTTCCTCCTTGGTTCCTAAGCCATCTTCTAGTCCCAAGCTTCTTGTGTCTGAAGGAGGGAATGAACAACTGCAGGTGCTTACAGTCCACTGACTCTAAAAGCGGAAATTCTGTACTTGGTGGTGTCTGACTGGGTGAACTGAAACTGGGTGCTGATCTACTCTAAACATTTGAGATTCTTGTTAAGTATCCCTAGTTTACTACAAAATGTCCCAGTAATATAGTACATGGCTTGCTTCTTTAAGTTTAGTTGGATTTTCAGAATTAACCTTGAGGGATGATTCTGCGAAGCAGCCCTGTTACAGTGAACAAGGATCAGACACCTGAGCCTGGCCAAACTAGATCAAGGTAGGTGACTGACCAGTAAGGCCTAGACTTTGGAAGGTATGGGTGTTATGTATTAATTGCATAAGACACACACAATGCCCCCCCCCACCCCTGTGTTGGATGGTAAAGTATAACTATACTTTTTAGGCCTGAACACACCTATGCCTTGAAAATAATATACATCCACAGTATCCAGACACCGTCCACAGTAGCTAGACATTCAGTCCACTATCACTAAATCCTCATGCATTCGTTCAGGAACATGCATTTATTACTCTTAATACAGAAGGGTTGAAGTGAGAAACTCAAGTAAACTGTATGCAGTAAATTGAACCGGTTAAGTAATTAAACAGATTTTTCACATTAATTTAAAACAAAGAAGAAACTAAAAATATATGGGGAAGTACATTGTTTAGAAAATGCATTATTCCCCCCCTTGTTTTACAAGTACACATCAAAATCTAATTTCATGACTTTTTTTTCCAAATGTAGTTTAGTTTAGTGCAAAAATTCAGAAATCGAGGGCACATTAAGTGTCCTGACAGGAACCTTATTTTACAATGGAACCAAACTCCTCTGTTTTTGCACCGTGTCACTAGTACAAACTACAAATACAATTTTATGAACTCGTCCTGGCAATCTAATTTATGTTCCAGGATTTCTTTACCTCAATAGGAAAAATTAAACGCATCAATATTATTTTTATCCTTGTGCCTGACAAGGTATTTATTTTTTCATCAATATGGCACAATACATTAAAACATGTTCACAAATATACAAAACAAATGGATAATCACAAATATACATACGTTCAAATAAAATATATCAACAATTAAATTCACAACAGAGGCTCAAGTGACGTACAGGAAGTGGTTGTGTATCAATCTTGTTTCTTAGGGTGTCCTGGGTGCCTCTCTTTCTAACTAATTGTTGTTGACACACCTAAATCAATGTTTTATTGAAATCAACATTGTTGTACACACTTATACAGAAAACTGACATGGAAGCCAACAGCAGTACAGAACATTCTCCTCCATTTACTTATGCTTACCCTCCGCCTCTGTATGCATGCTCTCGCCCCCCAGTGTAAGTCCTCTTGCTGCATGTGACCATGCACTCGGCTACGGCGCAGCGATAAGTGTCCATTACTGTAATGGGGGAGCCCCAGTGCTTGAATACCTTCTAGCCCGACCCATCCTTCCCCAGTTGTCGCGGCCCACTGGATATCTCCCTTCACAGTTGCTTCAAGTCCGGAGAGGTGGTGAGAAACATTTAACAGCTGTCCCCAATCCCATACCATACCCTCTTCCGAGTCCAATTCTACATTGTATTGTTGTAGCTCCATCTCTGCCAATCCCCACATCTTATGTCCGTCACTCAATTGGAGAAGTGGACCCCTGTAACCCTTCCACAATATCGTGATGCTCCTTTTTGCCAATAAGAATTGTTTATTTCTCCTGGGTTTTTGACTTTTTTCACCCAGATACTTTCCCAAATAGGCACACCTTTGACATACATTCCAGGGAACGGCAAAGTAAATTGTTTCTCCAGCATTGCATCTTTCATGTATTCACATGCTGTGAATATTCCCTGCCAAGCTGGGAATCCCGTTTGCTTTGACTTAGTACTTTTCCTATGGAAAAAACGTGACCCCTTGAGTCTCCCATCGACGTTGTGCTTTTGGTCCTCATCAGTCGGACTTCAAGTGTATAGCTCTGCCCCGGCAGCTTCCCCTCAGATTTAATCCGTCTACCCAGCTGTTGGCATTCCTTGTGTTTCCCTCCTGAGAGAAAATTACGTTTGTCAGAAAATGAACATTTCTTCAGCTTCCTCCCATCCGGAGCAACCAACGGCTACACACGGTTCCAGTTACAACCATGGAATCTTCAGGACCAAAGAAGTACTTATTTAGGCTTTGTTGTGACTCTAGCGGCCTAAGAAAAGTATGAGGGTGATGGACATACAGAATGTCTTTACTGTCTCTACCCCAACCATTCCGCGGACGGATGTAACATCTGGTAGGGTTTCCCACCAAAAAAACCTTAGACTGGAACCATCACTTAAACTGTAGCCTCAATGAAGAAGCTATCCGGCGTCGGAAGTGGGGTCATCAGAGTGGGGGAGCAACCACTCCCTCTGACCAGAGGTCACCATTACGACAGAGGTCCAGGTCGGAGGAGCCAGTGGCGAAAAATAGAAATGAGGCAAAATTGTCCTTGGTTCTCGATAAGGCCAAACATTTGTTCCCTGTTAAACCACCAGCTAGTGGGGAGGGGGGGGGTTCCCATACTGGGTCTCAACACTCATCAAAAGGCCCCGTCAAAGAAGGCACCACGCAAAAACAGAGGGATAAAGGCTGATGCCTGTCGTCGAAACTGACGTCTGACCCGTCCAGGAGGTCGTCCCCATCGACAAACACAGAGCCAAATCGGCTACGAGGACCTCCTCTTTGTCTTCGATAAAATAGAAACACTACTCATCATTGGAATTTTGACAATCCTCCTCTGCCCTTGAATCTTTGAGACACTTGTCGACGACCGAATTGTCGTCGAAGACCACTCCGACTGCCTCATTGACAGCGGCATCGACGCGTCAGTGTCAATGGCTCATCCCTCGACGACAACCACCTTGTCGACGACCAAAAAGCATAAATTGTCTGGAGAAAAACCTAGGCAACAGTCTACCACATTACGACGGAGACTTAAGAATTACTTTTCTGATGCTTGTTAATCTGCTTAGAGTCACATGCTGTGCCTATGGTCCGACATCCGGTGGTTACCGCGCAAGTATTGCGTTTTGCCTTTTGGTGACCGAAAGGGGAGGTCGGCATTGGCGTGTCTGTAACACTATCCCTAGCATGATGTGTAGTGTACCCAAAATCCCTCACGCACCGAGGTCCCTCAGATTGTTTTTTTCTGCCCAGATAACTGGATGCCCTATAGCGTAGCATAGATCTTACATACCAGACATTGTTTATTTTATACCGACTTGTTGGTTATTCCCTGTTAAGTCACTTCGGTCACAAGAACATCTTCGATGAAGACTGCAGGGGATTAGTCTACGGTGGTGGATTTCGGCGCATAAGATCCGGCAGTCGGACTTTCCACTTGGTTGGGCCCTCTGGCCGACCTTTACAGTAGGGAGAGTGGGGTTGGGGTGGCAACGTTTTCAGTATGTCTTTCCTCTTTCCCCCTCACCCTTTTGGTCTGGTCATCTTCCCCTTTTGCTATGGAAAGGACTCCTTTTAGGTCTGATATTCTTGGAAGGACGAACACAGGACGTGCAACGCCTGTTTCATCTTAGATCACAACGAAAAGCAGTGTGCAGCCTGCAAACTCCTTCAGCCTAAGACCCTTAAGGAGCGCTGTGTAAAGCGGTGGGCTGCGTACGGTATGTCGTGGGTGGAACCTCCTTCCCCCACACCCGCTGAGAGACGGGGGCACTTCAGATGACCAAACATCCGTTGCGGATGTAATCGACCTTGAGGCGGACACTTCTAGGTCTGCCATGCCCGTCCCTGACCCTTTAAGGCGTGACTCTGGTCTCTCTTCAGGGACAACACCCGGCGACAGGGGCGTACAAGCGCATCTCACTAAGCACACAACCCCTACTCCCGTTTCCACGTCGAAAAAGGTAAAGGCGCCAGCAGGGCCCTCAAATGTTGGCGGTTTCCTCGGATCGTGTAGATCCAAAGCCTTCCCCGCATCAGCAGCAACGTCTTGCAACTGGGCAATCAAAAACAAGTAAGAGCGCTACTCCAAAAACTTCACACGTCGAAGCGTGGAAATCCGACGCTACGGCGGTCCTGAAGGCCGCGATAGGCCCAAAAATCATGACTAGGCCTCTAGTCGAAAAACCGACCGCTAAGCCCCCTAACGTCGCGGAAGGCAATACACCTACCGATAGACCATCGCAACCATTATCTCAGCCGATTCGGCGCTTATCGAGGACAGCATCGAGAGAATTACTGCGGCGGTGGGACTTATCCCTCTTCCGCCGGAAAATCGTGGGGCAAGCCACGGACAAATCTTTTGATATGCCATGGGGCCCCAATTCTCACGATACTTATGAGGACTGTCACAAGCCTCTTTCCAGCACCCTAAGAGACACTTTTCGGCGCTGCCGGGCGGATGACGACGCTTTTCCACCTGTAAGCCCTCCTGGGTCCTCCAAATGGACGAGGGACAAATTTGAAGGGTGTATGGACGAGAATTATCAGTTTTTCTGATCATCCTTCCCCAAAAAGGTCTCATGGAGAGCCTAATTTTCAATCTACTTCTCATTATCAGGAAGGTCAGCCTTCTGTCCCTGTCCATCAGGAGGACCTTGTGTACATGGACACTTACGATGAAGAGGAAGAAACTTCCTTGCTACAGAATTATGAGGAGGATCAGGCGGGTGTCACAGACAATTGGGAAGAAACCCAGCAAGAGGGAACGGACCCATGGACACTTCCCCATCAAGATCAGGACACTGATGTATTTATTGTCTGGATTCCCCTCCGTCCACTCTGTTTCGTCAGGCCTCGCCTGTAGATGACCAGATGGCCTTCAACACTGTTGAAGGCAGCTGAACATTTTCAGATCTCTATTCAAGAGGCTGTTCCTGAGCAGGACTTTGTAGAGGATATTCTTAAGAAGAAGCCTCCATCTAGCCAAGCCATTCCCCTCCTTAATTCCATCAAAAGAAGATTGGCTCCCTCCTTGGTATCGCCAGCTCAAACCCGGGCAGTGAACCCAAGAGTGGAATTTTTTTTTCGCTAGTCTCCTTCCGACCCACAATACAATACAATAAAGGGCATGCCATCCCCGATTCGCTGGTAGTGACTACCACCCGAAAAAGAGCCACTGGGGAGGCACACCTGGACAGTGAATCCAAGCGGCTGTATGCCTTAGGCAAACAAGTCACGTCGGCTGCCGCATACACTATGCGTATAGCAAATAATATCATGCTGTCGGCAAGTTATGTTGGCGCTCGGGGGAACCTACTCCAGGAAGGCCTCCAGGAGGTCCCAGAACCCGCCAAGTCGAACTTCGCTCTAAAAGCGGGAAAGCGGTTGATGAGGCCCTAGAAACAGCCAAGAAGGAGCATGAGACTCTTAAGTCTCTGCAACAGATCACACAAAAACCATCCCTCCCAGAGAGGTAATAACTCCCGGCGGTCCTTTTGAGGGCAGTCCTGTGCAAATCAAAGTAACTATGGCAATCCTAGAGGAGCTGCAGCCATGTTTCCCTGTTTGGGGGGGGCGATTAACATCTTTCCTCATGGCATGAGAGGGGATAACATCAGACCAGTGGGTCATAAAGAGGGTCGCCCATGGGTACAGGGTGGAATTCGCCCGACCTCCACAATTCAGACAACCACACTCACGGTGCCTTTCACTGGACCATCTGGAAATCCTGAATCAAGAAGTGGAAGCGCTGCTGGGAAAGGACGCCATAGAAGCCGTCCCTATTCTTCAGGTAAACAAGGGTATTTATTCAGTGTACTTCCTTGTACCCAAAAAGATGCATATTTTCATATCTCGATGTTGCCAGTGCACAGGAAATATCTACGGTTCATGATGGAGGACAGGCATTACCAATTCAAGGTACTCCCTTTCGGCATCGCCTTGGCGCCAAAGGTGTTTACGAAGGTCCTGGCAGTGGCGGCAGCACACCTGCACAGACTATCCGTTCCAGTTTACCCTTACCTCGACGACTGGCTCATAACAGGGGACTCTGTATAACACATGTTTTTCAAACACCCAAAAAACAGCAGATCTTCTCTTCAGTCTGGGTTTCTCTATCAACAAGAAGAAATCCAGCCTAGTCCCCAGTCAAACAAAACAATTTCTGGGAGCTCTAATTCGGACGGTAGATGGCCCCGTCTTCCCCTCCGAGAGGGTTCATCAGATGCTTTTTCAGATCCCTCAATATGTAGCCAGTCGGGAGGTGACGGTGCGCAAAGCCATGCGTTTGCTAGGAATGATGGCATGTCGTGTATATACTTGGTTCCCCACACGTGACTGCGCATGCATCCCATGCAAGAGTGGCTCAACAGCCAGTGGTGTCAGGCCAGCGGACAATGGGAAGATCTGGTAGTTGTCTCGCCAGCCCTCGTTCTCTCTGCAGTGGTGGTCAAGAGAAAACCTCTTGAAGGTGAAGACCTTCACCACCCCTGCAGTGGAAGCCACTCTCACAACAGACGCATCTCTCATGGGGTGGGGGGCTCACCTGCTTCAGCAGACAGCACATGGAGTGTGGTCCCCTCAAGTAGCATCTAACCATATAAATTTACTGGAGCTATTAGCGGTGTTCAAGGCATTAAAGGCCTTTCAGATGCAACTACAAGGGAAGACAGTGCTGATTTTAACACAGCGCTACAGCCATGTATTACCTGAGCAAATGGGGGAACTCACTCTCCAGGGCTACAAGCTGTCCCAAAACATTTGGATGTGCGTTCTCAGACACAAGATGTTCCTGTTGTCCCAACATGTTCCAGGGGAACTCAATCTTCTGGCAGACGTGCTTAGCAGACCTTTTCCGCTGCCCGAAGAATACGAATGGCTTCTGCACGAAGACATCGTGTCCAACGTCTTTGCAGAATGGGGATTCCCAGAGATCGACCTGTTCACAACTCAGGAGAACGCCCAATGCCAAGACTATGCCTCCAGGTACCCCCAGAACTGCTCCAAGGCGAGCCGCCTCTGGATAACATGGTCAGGGAAATGTGTCTACGCATTTCCCCCAACTCCCCTTCTCAACAAGATAGTGCACAAGATGCACCAGGAACCAGTTACCATGATACTGGTGGCCCCCATGTGGGCCCGCCGACCCTGGTTTGCTCATCTGATGGAAATGTCCCTCTCCCCTCCAGTAAATATAGACTGCACATGTAACATGTTGTCTCAGGATAGGGGGGGGACTCTACACCCATGCCCACAAACTGAATTTAGCAGCCTGGCTCCTGAGGTCATAGAGTTTGGACACCTACAACTCCCTCAGAGGTGCATGGACATACTCAGGGAAGCTAGAAAACCTAACACGTTATTGCTATGCCAGCAAATGGAAAGGTTTTGTCATCTGGTCTAATTCCAAGGCCGTCGATCCCATCGATTGCTCACCCACACACATTGTGCTGTACCTTACCCATCTAGACACTTGGTTGGTCTTCAATTCCCTAAAGGTTCATCTGGCTGTCCTTTCAGCCTAGACCACATCACAACAAAAGGTGTTGAGGTGGAAGATACTGGTGATTAAGGCCTTTATGGAAGGGGTTAAGAGGATGTATCCTGCCATTTCTCACCCAGCTCCTGGGTGGGACCTGAATGTGGTTTTGACGAGGCTCATGGGAGCTCCCTTTGAGCCAATGCATATAGCAAGTCTAAAGGACCTGACTTATAAAACGGCCTTCCTAGTGGCTATCACTGCTATTAGAAGGGTTAGCGAACTACAGGCACGTTCTGTTTTAGACCCCTTTGT
The DNA here is from genome assembly GCF_040938575.1 of Ambystoma mexicanum. Lineage (NCBI taxonomy): Eukaryota > Metazoa > Chordata > Amphibia > Caudata > Ambystomatidae > Ambystoma > Ambystoma mexicanum. The sequence continues at coordinate 373,229,474 of NC_090940.1, read as the reverse complement.
TACAGTGCACAGTGATAAGGTAGTCGCCCCAGATTTGCGCCTAAAATCATCTCGAAGTTCCATGTCAACCAATCGATTGAACTACCTACCCTTTTCCAGAATCCCACTAGCATGGCCGAAAGAAGCCTACAAACACTAGATGTGCGCAGGGCAGTCATGTTCTACCTGGAAAGAACCAAACCACTGAGAAAAATGAACCAATTTTTCCTTTCAGTGACAGCTGATAGCTGATTTAGATACAGGATCCCCTTCTCTATCTCAAGGTGGATTGTCAAATGCATCACACTGTCTCTCTTGCTAAGAGAGAACTGCCCTTCAAGCCTAGAGCACATTCTACTCTGGGCACTGGGGCATCCATAGCATTCATTGCAAATGTTCCCCTCGAGTCCATTTGCAAAGCAGCAACCTGGGGTTCTGTACACACTTTTACAAAACACTATTGCCTAGACACTCATTCTAGGTCTGATTCTCAGGTGGGACAAGCAATACTGAGACATCTTTTCTCTACTGTGTCTTCTCACAACCCACCTCCAACTCCGGGTACTGCTCGCTACTCTATGCATAGCATGTGATTCTAAGCAGATTAACATGCATCAGAAGACATGCATTACTTACCGTAATAGCATTTCTGATGATTGTATCTGCTTAGATTCACATGCGCCCTCCCTATCTCCCCGCTCGGGGTGGAGGGAACATAGACGTCTTACTACTTCTCGCTTCTTCATGTACTCACTCACAATAGCCTTGGGCTCCCTCATGGCAGAAAAAATACAATCGGAGGGACCTTGGCACGTGACGGATTTTGGGTACACTATACGTCACGATAGGGATAGTGTTACAGACACGCCTATGCCGACGCCCCCTTTCGGTCCCCGAAAGACGAGATGCAATATTTTTACCACTGGATGTCGGACCATATGCACAGCATGTGAATCTAAGCAGATAAAATCATCAGAAATGCTATTACGGTAAGTCATGCAGGGCACTATATTGTCCCCAAAGGTATTCCAATTGGGGTCACGTTAGAGCATGATCCTCTGGGAATGTCTCCTATAGATTACCCAGATATCATGCCAGAAGACATTTTGCAGCATTAAATCACGTCAGATTTTCAGCCTCCGCCAGAAGAATGCCCAGGTGTCATTGACTCTGATCCTGAAAAAGGAACTTCCCGTCCTCCAATCCAAGTACCATCTAGAGAGGAAGACACACTGCTAAAGTTTTTGACACCTACTCTGCCATCAACACCTGCTGGAATGGGCGGTACGCACCCACAATACACCCTTATAGACCCGCAATCCTTGCTTTCCCTGCAGGTGCTTACAACACTACAGTCACTTTTGGGCAGCTTGGTGCCAGGCTTCCGCTCCCTCAGGCTCAGAGAATTCGGACATATGGAGAAGAACAAATTAGGCCGCAGCATCAAAGGGACCCATCCCTTTAGAGACCATGGCATACTCCCTAGGGTTCAGCCACCACCTAGACCTCCACGATGATTTAATCCATGTAGAATAAGAGCAAGCGGAGGGAGAATTGGTTGACAAAGACCAGGACACCGGTCCGAGGGATACAAGCTCCACCACCTCCTCGTCTCTGCACAGAGCCGACATGTGGGACATGGAATATCCTGACCAAGATGCGCAGGGTAGCCCGGCTCAAAGTACGCCTCCAGATGACATTAGGACTTTTCGCTCTGTGATGTCTAAAGCATCCCAGGAGTTTGGTTTGATTCCAAAAGAGGACTGTTTCCTCTTCGACCACATGGGTAAACTCAGGAAGGCAGTGTTTTCCATACCCATTCTGGATCACATTTGGCAGGAAGGCCTCCATACTCTGAAGCATCCTTTTACAGAACCGGCAGTTAAAGGTAGACTGGATAATAAGTTTAAGGCTCCAGACACAACACCAGACTGACTCATCTCGCAACCCGCTCCAGAGTCAGCCGTATCAGCGGCAGCAAGCTGCAAGGCTCGAATGCAGCAGAAGTGCTCCACTCCTCCAGACAATGGGAACAGGAAAACCTATGCCTTTGGGGAAAAAGGTTCTCACCATAGGGGCAACAACTATCATGATCTGCCGAATCTGCCCATTTTGGACTTCATGGTCCATGCTGCAACGCAGTGTAAACTCTGCGGTTCTACCAACATGGCCGACGCTTCCACAGCGCTGTACACCAGCCTCTTCATGCTACGATCGGCTTCCTAGAAAAAGGCTACGCCCGCGGCACCGCGCGTCTCAACGCTACTGCTTGCTGTAGCTAGACGTGCGTTTCCGAAGTTTGCTTCGCTCTCTCCGTGATATCTTGTTTCCTTTCATCCTTCCTGGTATTTATTCATTCCTTTCCCCTTGCCTTATTCTTGTGGCTATTCTCCTGGAAATTCTTCGTGCTCGGAGTCTGAGCTCTGTCTCCTTTCGAGCCGACTCGTCTCCTTCCTGGTTCCTCGCCCGGAGACTGAACGCTTCCATTTGGAAAGCTATAACATCGTGCTGGACTCCGAAGACCGGCGTCCAGGGTTATACAAATCCCGGACAGTAAGAAAGAAGGAAGCTACGTCCAAGAACATCGGAAGAAAGGCAAAACAGGTGAGAAGGGGAGAATCTTGTGACAGTTTGAGACGCCAGAAACCTGATACAAAGAGGGATATGGAAGCCGCATTCCAGGACCTCATGAGAGGCATGCAAGAACTAACCACTGAAGTTCAGAACCTTAAAGCTGAGAATGCTGCATTAAAGCAGCTAGTTTTGTCCAGAGATTCTGCTGCCAAGGAAAGTGTCCTATTAGGGGGAGTAGTAGACCAATATGACGGATCATCAAAAAATCTACGTGCCTTCCTAGATTCCTGTTTGGTACATTTCACTTTCAAACCATGCTACTTTTCCACCCCAAGAGCTAAGGTTGGCTTCATGATATCTCACCTCACTGGCAATGCTTTAACCTGCGCTACTCCCTTAGTCAACGCCGGTGATGCTCTCCTGGATGATTACGATGGGTTCGTGGAAGCCTTTAAGGCCATGTTTGATCGCCCTGAGCTCATTTACAGTGCTCAGGAAAGACTGCTTGAATTCCAACAAGGGACCCAGGACATGCTCAAGTACGTGACACGCTTCAAACAGTTAGTCAAAGAGGCTGATTGGTCTCCGGAAGCCAGCTTTACCCTCTTTCGAAGAGGTTTAAATGAGGAGGTAAAGGACAAATTAGCCAGAGTAGCTCGCCCTAGTTCCTTTCAAGCCCTCATGGATCTCTCCCTACAAATTGATTTCCGGATTCAGGAAAGGAAGGCAGAGAAGAGGAAATCTAAATCAACATCCCCTAAGCCAGTCATGAACTATCCCGGTCCTAAAGAAGCAACAGTTGGCCTCAGAACCTGAACCAATGCAATTAGGAGCCTTCCGAGGACCTATATCCCCCCCAGGAAAGGATCCGTAGGATCAATACCGGGCTGTGCATGTATTGCGCCTCTGATAAACACCTTGTAAGAGAATGTCCTATAGCGCCACCTCAGCGTTCAGGAAACGCCAACTCCCGATCCTAGGCGGAGCACAGCTTTGGGAGAAAGATGTTAGCTCCTCGTCTATTCCCTCCTTGAAATCTCCTGGACGGAGCACTCTTGTGATCCTGCAAACAGTCTTGTCCTTTTCCAAGAAGGAATCCTACCCGATCCTGGCCTTAGTGGATTGTGTTGCCATGGGCATTTTTATAGACCATGATTGGGTCGTCAAACACCATATCCCACGAGCAACCAAAGAAGTGGTACAACCGGTCGAAGCCATTGACGGCAGACCCCCTTGTCTTCCGGACCCATAACCCACCAAACCAAGGACTTACTGCTGTCAATAAATAATCAATCATCCTCAAATTTGACATGATTAAATCGGCTCATTACCCCTTGGTTCTGGGCATGCCTTGGTTACAGAAGCACAATCGCTACATCAATTGGGCAGCAGGATCCTTGTTTCTTGGTTCAGAACATTGCATGTCCCATTGTTTATCTCTTGCCACACTTCCAAATCCCCCAGAAGTAACCCAGGAACCTCAGCAATCATCAGTAATTGTCTCCAACATCATCCAGACTCCCCAAGCATACCAAACCTACTCAGATGTGTTTTCAACAGCCATTGTTCAATCTCTCCCACCTCACAGACCTGGGGATTGTGCCATTGATACAGAGCCTTCAGCGGTGATTCCCTTTGGAAGAATGTTCATTTTGTCTGAATCTGAGAAGAGAGCCCTACGTGAGTATTTGGACACCAATTTAGCAAATGGGACTATTCGACCTTCCAAGTCCCCAGCTGGTGCTTCACTCTTCTTCGTTGCTAAAAAAGATTCCAAGGAGCTTAGACCATGTTTGGATTACCGTGGTCTCAACCAATGCACCCTCAAGGACCGCTACCTATTACCTCTTATTTTGGACATCCTGGAGGCAGTGAGGGGTGCTGTCATCTTCACTAAACTTGATCTCAGGGGAGCCTACCATCTCATTCGTATAAAGGAAGGCGATGAGTGGAAAACAGCCTTCAGAACTCCCTTTGGCCATTTTGAGTATATGGTGATGCCCTTTGGTCTCGCCAATGACCACGCAGTATTTCAATGCTTCATGGATCGTGTTTTTTCTGACATGTTATTCCTTTTTGTCATTGTATACTGAGACGATCTACTGATCTACGTCAAGGAATCTCGGAACCATAAGCAGCACGTTAAGGCAGTTCTACAACGTTTACGTGAACGTAAGCTCTTGGCTAAACCTGAAAAATGTCTCTTCCATGTGTCAACCGTTCACTACCTTGCATTTGTTCTTAGCTCCAAATGTATCGGAATGGATCCTTCCAAGGTTGATTCCATCCTGTCTTGGCCTGTTCCTACTACTCTAAAACACATTCAATCCTTCCTGGGGTTTGCTAACTTTTACAGGAAATTCATACCCGCGTTTTCTGACGTTGTACACCCTGTTGTAACACTCCTAAAGAAAGACACTCCGTTTCAGTGGTCCTCAGCTCAGGAGTCGGCGTTTCAACGATTGAAACTGGAATTCACTCGAGCTCCCATCCTAGCTCAACCGGATATAGACCGACCCTTCCTAGTTGAGACTGATACATCCGACTACGCCATCGGAGCAGTCTTGAAAAAAGAACTGGATGACAAGATGGAACATCCCATTGCCTTTCTATCCCGTACCTTGACTCCCAGTGAAACCCATTATTCCGTCCTGGAGAAGGAGTTGCTAGCCATCCGACAAGCCTTCACTGACTGGCGTCATCTCCTTTTGGGTGCCAAACACCCAGTTCAAGTTTGTACGGACCATCGGAACTTACAAGTATTACAATCCCTGGAGTGCAGAAACAGCCGTCAGGCCCGTTGGGCCTTTTTTTTTTGCCCAGTGCCAGTTTCAAATTCTTCACCTTCTTGGAACACATAGCATCATAGCCGATGCCTTGTCCAGACGTCCTGACTATGAGCCTTTCGAAGCACGCTCTTTTCCCAAGATGTTTCCTGACTCTGTAATTGTAGCTCAAGCTATTTCTCTCCTGGAGGACATTCATGCTAAGACACCTTCTTCCGATCTATGGAAGGAATACGAAAGGCACAATCTTAGGAACCTCCAGCTGAAAGACGGATATCTTTTCAAAGAAAACTGGCTGGCAGTACCCACACAGGAACTTGGACATAAAATCACAAGGCTATGTCATGATACCCTCCATTCAGGACATCGAGGCATCACCACCACCCTTCATCTTTTACAGAGACAGTTATGGTGGCCACGGATGAAAGACTATGTAAGGACTTATGTCCAATCCTGTAGGGTCTGTAACCAAAACAAACATGACAACAGAAGACCAGCATGCCTTTTACACCAACCAGCAATGCCAACACGACCATGGGAAATCATCGCCACGGATTTTATTGTGGAATTACCCCCATCCAGAGGATGCACGACCATAATGGTTACAATCGATCTGTTTACACACATGGCTCACTTTACACCCTTGTTCAAGCTACCATCGTCTTCTGAACTGGCTGGAATTTTCCTGGAACACATATTCAGACTTCATGGACTGCTGTCATGATTCCTGCCCCTCATGTCCCCACCCCTCCAAGAGGTCAGCCTGGAGCCAGACCACGATCACCTACATGGCCCTCAAGGGCCTCTCCATCCCTCCAAAGACCCACTTGGAGTCAGACTTGGCGCTTGTGGCACCAGTCACACTCTCCCATAGGATAACATTGGGGATTGGACTTGTAGTGCATTGATGGGGACAAGATGGATGCCCCCACATATTTCGGTTCCCAGAACTGCATGTGCAGTCTAGTCTTTTAGGTGTGGTTCAGCCCAGAGAGAAATGGGATACCCAGAGACTATCTAAGGCTGAGAAACATGCTTTGTGTTTTCTGCACCTGCAGCGTGACACTCAACGTGTTCGGATCGGTGTCCAGTAGGCCCGCATCTTTCTTCTGCGCTCAGCTCCTGCAAGAACACCGTTAGGAACAGCCTTACCTTGCGGCTCGTCTGCCCATCATTCATCACTCCTTCTGTTCTGTGGGCATCTTAGGCGGTGTCATTCCCATCCCGGCACGCTGCTTTCTAAGGAAAAGGGAAAAGAACAGAAAAAGCATTAGTAAGCATTCAGCAAATCTTTGCTTATTTTTTAAAGACTGTACGAGCTTCAAACGCTTACCTGAATCCCAGCTGCTCTGGGGGAACTCTGTCTCCGAAACCTCTCATCCATTTGTAAGAGGGAAAAGACACTCCAGGTTAGCGTGGAAACATCTAGAGGCGCTGCGTAACGCGCTTACTCACCGCATTTCTTTTTCATAACCGGCATCCACGCTGAAAAGGTTGCGGCACCTAAATGACACAGAAAAAGAACTCAGTTCAATACAAATACGAAAGGGTAGCATCGCGCTCTCACTCACCTTCAGTGCTACTCCTCTCAGCAGCACGTCGCCATCCCCGGACGCCGGCCATCATCTAAGGAAGGAAAGGAACGAAGTTGGAGAACTGTTCAAAAGACTCATTATACTTACCTGTCGGATTTATGCCAGTGAAGTAACTAGGCAGCAACGAGCCCGCATCAATCAACGCGCCCCTGCGCTGAAAGCAGGATGGAGAGCACACTTTCCAAGAAAATAAGGCCCAGTCTCCAGTCGAGTAGCCTCCAGGGAAGGGTTCGAGGTCGTAAGAGGTCAGAACAGGCTGAGTGACGTCCCCGTGGATACCAGGTGAGCGTTACAACTGCCTTCCAAAATCGTCTGACAGAGGGCCCCAATACATATCCCAATTTTGGAAACAACTATGTCAAGTATTGGGAATTCAGCGTGCATTGTCATCAGGATATCACCCACAAACCAATGGAGCAACAGAACGAGTCAACCAGACCCTAGAGCAGTATCTTCACTGTATCTCCACTAAAGTCCAGGATGATTGGTCTCTTCTAATTCCTGTAGCTGAGTTCGCTTAAAACAACTCTGATCATTCAGCCATCAACACCAGCCCGTTCTTTTGCAGCCAGGGATTTCATCCTTCGGTTCTACCATCTATCCTGCCTCATCCAACCCCAGTCCCTGCGATTGATTCCTGGATCGAAACGTTAATCCATGTCCACAAAGACGCCAAGGAATGACTGGAAAAGGCCAGGAAAGATGTCAAACGTTATGCAGACACCAAATGAAGACCAGGCCCCCCCTTATGCGGTCGGAGACAAGGTCTGGCTGTCCTCGAAACTTCTTCCTCGACACCTACGACCAAATAAATTGGCTCCCAAGTATTACGGACCCTTTTCCATAAAAGAAATCATTAATCCAGTAGCCTACCGACTCCAGCTTCCGGATTCTTGGAAAAGGATTCACCCTGTCTTCCACACTTCCTTGCTAAAATCATTTGTGCAATCCACCTGAATTGCTCCTAGACCCCCTCCAGTGATCGTCAATAAACAACTTGAATTCGAGGTCTCCAGGATATGTGATTCCAGATACAGACGCGGCCAACTCCAGTATCTAGTTGAATGGAAAGGATACCCTCCCAGTGAGCGCACAAAGATATCACCGGATCCACCCAGGCAAACCCAGAGGTGCCGGGCTTAGGAGGAGGCATGCTCTCATGATCCACTGAATCCACCCATTTTGGACTTCATGGTCCATGATGCACCGCGGTGTAAACTCTGCAGTTCTACCAACATGGCCGAAGCTTCCAGAGCGCTGCACACCAGCCTCTTCATGCTATGATCGGCTTCCTAGAAAAAGGCCACGCCTCTGCGGCGCCGCACGTCTCAATGCTACTGCTTGGTGTGGCTAGACGTGCGTTTCCAAAGTTCGCTTCGCTCTCTCCTTGATATCTTATTTCTTTTCATCCTTCCTGGTATTCATTCATTCCTTTCCCCTTACCTTATTCTCGTGGCTATTCTCCTGGAAATTCCTCGTGCTCGGAGTCAGAGCTCCGTCTCCTTTCGAGCCGACTCGTCTGCTTCCAGGTTCCTCGCCCGGAGACTGAACGCTTCCATTTGGAAGGCTATAACATCACACTGGACTCCGAAGACCGGCGTCCAGGTTTATACAAATCCCGGACAGTAAGAAAGAAGGAAGCTACGTCCAAGAATGTCACAAAAAAGGAAAAACAGGTGAGAAGGGGAGAATCTTGTGACAACAACTGTCAAAGCAGCAAATGCCCTGGCAACAGTTGCTTGACCGTGTGGCTCCTATAATTGAACACTTGCCGGAACAGCAGAGGAAGGAAGCCATGATGCTGGTGCATGAAGGGGAGGAAGCCTCGAATCACAGCATCAATATCGCTGCAGACCTTGCTGAAACATGGTTCAAACAGATCGGCAATGGGGTTGTCCTCAGACTGCAAGCATGGATACGTTGTACTGATTTTCAGCAGTCATTGATATGCCATGTGAAGGGGAAAATCTGTTTGGGGACAAGATTGATGAGGCTCTTAAAGCCTTGAAGGCAGACTCAGACACTGCTAGGACTCTTACAGCCCTGCAAGGCAGGTGGTGCTTTTGCTACTTTCAAGGAGCCTCGGGCGGGTAATTCAAGATAATCAACCTTGAACAACAAGAACTATAGTAGACCTGGATATTACTTTCCGGGCTACAAGAGGAATTGCCAATCCTCCCAGCGCAGCAGAGCATTCCACGGGCAACGGAAGTGTGGATCTGCCACCTCCCAAAGAGGTAGGCAAAATAAGGCACCGCAGTGGCTGCCTCTAGGGCAGACAGGTGGGAAATGTGGTGTTATACCTCGACAAGTGGCAAAAAATAAAAAAGGACAGGTGGGTGCTAGGTACAGCCACTTGTTGGAGTTCAAACACGCACAAATCCCAGTACCTTCCTTAAAGCTATTTCACCCACACCTTCATGTTTTACAGCAGGGGGTGCGTCAAATGCCAAGAAAACGAGCAATTGAAAGGGTTCCTTCCCCAGCAAGAGAAAAGGGAGTATACTCCAGGTACTTTGTTGTCAAAAAACCAGACAAGAAGTGGCGCCCTATCCTGGATGTACGAAGGCTGAACAAAAAAACCAAGGACCAAAAGTTCAAGATGGTAACGCTCCATGAGGTCATAAAGCCCTTCAACCCCTCAAATGCCTTGCGGCGTTGGATCTCAAGGATGCATACTTCCACGTGCCAATACACCTAAGGCACCGACAGTACCTCGGATTCGTGGTCGGTGAGGGCCATTATTGGTGGCTGCCATTCAGCCCGAAATCAGCACCCAGGACATTGACAAAGTGCATGGCACCGGTAGCAGCCTCCCTCAGAAAACCGGGCCACCACGTCTACCCGTACTTTGACGATTGGTTGGTTTGGGGTCAACATATCAACAAGCCTTGTGTTCTCTCAGACAAACAAACGCTAATTGGGCTTTGCAGTAAATTACAGAAAATCTTGCACTGTTCCCTCAAGGAATTTTTTTTTCTTGGGCGCTCAATTCCTTATGGACCAGAGTCATGTTAGACCCTCATCAGACAGGATAAAGAAATTGATAATACTAGCGAACTCTTTCACGACAAGCTAGTCGAGGTCCGCACATATATGGCTCTACTAGGGACCATATCCTCCTGCATTACTCTAATTCCCCACTGCAGGCGGCACATGTGGCCAGTGGACACTTTTCTGGCTACCAGATGGTCCCAAATCCGGGGTTCCTGGTCAGACAAAGTTACCAGCACTCGGACTCTATCAAACACACTAAAATGGTGGACATACCCCTCAACGTCGCAAAAGGAATGCCCCTGGAGGAACCCAATTAAGATCTCATGATTGTGACCGATGCCTTCCTGGCGGGATGGTGGGGGCTCATTTGGACGAGCACCAAGTCAAAGGCCTTTGGAGCCCCTGATGAAGCCGTCCTCCACATAAATGTGCTGGAACTGCAGGCAGTACATTGGGCTCTAAAAACCGTCTTCCCACTAATCAAGAATTTGGTAGTTTGAGTCCTCACAGATGGCACAACTGCTATGTTTTATCTGTGGAAGCAAGGCGGAACGCGGTCAAGCACCCTGTCCCAAGAAGGTCAGGCCATCTGGGATTGGGCCATCCAACACAACATCCAACTTCAAATCTTCCACCTGCCGTGGATACAGAACAAGCAAGAAGATACCCTCGGCAGGCATTAATCTCAGTGGAACGAATGGCAGCTGCACAACATCCAGATATCCGAGAATTATTTTCTCAATGTGGGGTCACCCCCTGCCCCCCCAAACCCTTTCGCCACGCGCAACAACAAGCAGTACAAGAAACTTGCAAGCCGGATTCCTCGTCCCGACTCCCAAGGGGCCGCATTCTCATTCCATGGAACGGCGTGTTCACATATGCGTTGCCTCCATTTCATAATCAGGAAAACAATACAGATGATACGCAAAGGTTGCTGCAGAATAATCTTGGTGACTCCGTACTGGCCCAGGCAGACCTGGCTCTCAGTCCTCCTGCAGGTGGCAGTGGATGATCCAATCCATCTAGGATCGCATCCCAATCTTCTATCCCCACAATGGGATGATATTTCAACACAATCCGGGCTCTCTCAAATTAAGAGCGTGGCTCCTGACCCCGCTGAATTCGGTCATTTGACCACCCCTCAAGACTGTTGGCACATTCTAGCAACTGCTATGGGCACTTCTACTAACATTTCCTGTATCAACATATGGAAAAGATTTTGTGTATGATGCGCACAACAACCCAACCTGCAGCCGTTGGCTGTAACTCCTCATCAGATCTTTCCTTACCTGCTGAAATTAGCTAAAGTTCTAACGATCTCTTACATTAAGGTCACTTGCAAGCAATTTCTAGATTTACAAGGAAAAGATCTTCCAGTGACAGGCTAATCGAGCACTTCTTAAAAGGGCTTTTTTGTACCTTTCCGCGAAAGAGGATTCCACCAGTATTGGGCCTAATCCTCACATGGAAGGTGGTTTTCTTAGTTGCCATTACATCTTCTAGATGCGTTTTGGAGCTGCAAGCTCTGGTTGTAGGCCCTCCGTATCTACGATTCATGAAAGACGAGGTGGTACGCTCCACCAATCCTCCTTTCATCCCAAAAGTTCCATCAGAGTTTCATAAAAATGCAACCATAACTCTGCCCACATTCTTTCAAAATGCCACTTCACCAGCGGACAAATCCCTGCACACTCTGGACGAGAAAAGGGCATTGAAATATTTAGACCGGTCAAAATCTTTTAGATGGACTAAACGGCGGTTTGTCGCCTTTGGCCCATCCAAAAAGGGAGAATCCATATCAAAACAAGGCATCTCAAGATGTGTTTCATCTACAATCTCTTTCTGCCCCTCCAAGGCCAATAGGCCGTTGCAAACTGCACCTTGAGCGCACTCCACAGGAGCCATGGCTGCCTCTGCTCTCTGGTCTGGAGTACCCATCAGAGACATTTGCCAGGCGGCAACATGGGCAGTGCCAAAGACATTTACCAGGCACTACTGTTTACATAAGCAGCACGCTGAGGACATGCAGATGGGACAAGAAGTCCTTCAACGGCTGTTCCAGTAAGTTAAGCCCCACTGCTTCCTGGGTTTGTTCCTACTTGCGTATGTATTCTTCTCGCATGAACACAGAAAAAACTGAAAGTATCTAATCTGTTGTTGCTTGCTTTATCTCCTCCTGACATGTATACTGCTATAAAATCTATTCACCGCATGTGAATGCATGAAAGGTCCAATGCTGAAGAAGGGAGTAGTTTCTTACCTATAACTCCATTTCTCCAGCGTTGGTATCTTTCATGGATACACATGCACTATCCAGCCTACCCCTACAGGCAAACGGGATATCCTCCAGCTGGAGTGGTTAAAATCTGCGGGGAAGCTGCCGGGGCTCAGCTATGCACTCGACGTCCGATTGGTGGGGACCAAAAGCACACAAAACAGCATTGATGGGACACTCAAGGTGTCAAGTTTTTTCCATAGGAAAATGAATAAGTCAGTTACCGCGGATTCCCAGCCTGACGACGTGGAATATTCACAGCATGTAAATCCATGAAAGATACCAACGCTGGAGAAATGGAGTTGCCAGTAAGGAACTACTCCCTTATTCTTTCCACCAACTTCGTCCAATAGAAATGATTGATCGCACACTCCTATACCATGTGCCAAACTCTTGCCGAATCCAGACCACATCTTGGGCAGTTGGGAGGCAATCGTGTATTAATGGCGTGTAAATTCACCGGGACCATATAGACCCTATGTAAAAAATTATATTGGATCAGTTTAAAACGAGTGTTTTTTGGATACCTTCTTTGCATGTTCCCATAAACCCTATCCATTCCTTGTCCGAAATGGAACAACCCATATCTTTCCCATTTGGTCTTTACTTTCAAAGACGGGGGCGGGGCCTCCCCGTCACCAAGGTATGGTAGATCTGTGAAATCAATCCTTTGCCATCCCCTATCGCAAGAAGAGCTTGTAGCATAGCATTTGTTTCTGGCTCTCCGTGGATGCCTTCCCATATTTCCACATTCTCCTCACCACCCTGTCATATAACAAATGCAGCAGCAGCATCTCATAAGTACTCAACCACTTTTCGATTTCATGTAAAAATGTATACGTAAGGAAATCCCCCAGCATTTTACATCCCCGTGTCTGTGAAGTCGAGAGGCCCATGTTCCTAAGTATGCTTAAAATAGTCAAGTAATAAATCAACTGTAAATCCGAACTATAGCTGCCTGTCATCTGAAACTTCAATAATAACCTTTGCAAGACAGAACGCAAAACATTGACTATGCATTTGTTCCCTATGCCCCCCCCCCCCCAACATCGGATCTCCCAACAATTCTATTCTTTGCCTATATTTCAGCACACCCACGATAAGTTTACACAGCTTCCCCTTTGTTGTCTCTTCCCATTTAATTGTATGCTGCAGTTGGCCCACCAAGAAATAAAATTCAAAATCCAGCAGGGCCCACCTCCTTCCTGATGGGATCTATGCAATATACCCAGGGGCACTCTTGTCTACCTGATCCCCAAAGTAGTTCCACAATCTTAGTATCCAGCAGCTTAAAGAATATTTGCTTTATCATTTGTGGGATACTAGTAAAGAAGTCTAATAGTCTGGGTAGGATGACCATCTTAGAAAATGCTTCTCTTCCCCATCAAAGAGAACGGTTTGGATTGCCAGAAGTCTAACGCATCCCCTATACCTGTATTATAAAACAATGTTTTTCTTCCACTTCATGAAAGATTTGGATCCTAAGATATTTAAAAAGATTCACATTACAATATTCTATTCCAGTCTGGGATCAATGCCCTGTCTCTTGCTCGCAAGTTAGCCAGTGGAAAAATGATCGACTTATTTTTGTTTACTTGAGAACTGGGCAATTTCCTAAAACTCTCCAGCATGGGGTCTTCCATGGGTTCACATGCTCATGAATATTCCCGGTCGTCGGGTGGGGAATCCTCAGTAAAAGGAAAAAAACTTTCACTTAAAAACTGTGTTTCTCCTCGAAACCAATAACTGTCATCTGGGTCCTAGTACCCACATCCAATGAGAGTCCTCCCCCTAAGCCCCTCCTCTGATAGCCATCTTCAGATTTTTACAGCACGCTTCAGTGTTGGGGAGTCCTCGAGTTTTCCTCTGCAAGCTACTTTTTTCGTTGGCTTCAGTGGAAAAAGGTTCTATTTTTGTTTCAAAAGAACTTGTGTGCTCTTCTCTCCATCTGCCGACAGCGGGGACCCGTTGTCCATGAATTGCATCACCCCTCAAGGGCAAAGGCCATTGGGACTACTTTGCACCCTTCGTGACGGAGAAGGAAGGAAGGAAGAAAGATCCCTCTTCAAGCCCTGCACTAAGTGTGGGCTACGGGACGTGTATGTGGAGGACAACCACTTCCAATGCCTCTCCAAGAAGACCATGAAGGATAGGCACAGTAGACTGGCGGCTTGGATGAATGCAAAGGCCTCTGCCCCATACTCGGAGGGATCTGCGTGATTTTTCCGTCACGGAAAAGTCTGCGACGGAAAAGTTTGCACATTTCCCATGCAAACATGTATCTACAAACTCACACCCATGACACACCCCCACCCACACCCCCAACATACCCTACTTACCTTTCCTTCACGTTGTCTCCCTGCAGCGCCAGTACCCTTTCACTTCCGTGATCGGGAACCAGCGTCACAGCGTCCTTTTTCTTTAATTTTCTTCTTTTCTTCTTCTGGTGTGCTGCGAGGGTGTCCCCCGCAACACCCCGCACACTGTACCACACACAGACGTTTTAAAAAAAATGTTGTTTTTTGGGTTTTTTCAGTCCGATCATACAATTCCGCTAAGAGCAGGATCATACCTCACCCAGGATCGGCCGGTCCGAGGAGCAGGCTTCTAAGTCCTTTGAGGATCCCTTACCCGTGGAGGCCCAAGACAAGAACAAGCACCGCAAGTCCAGTTCCATCGGGGTCCTGCGAAACACAGGGTGCAATCTACATCACCATCTGCCTCCATCGCCAGCCAGCGATCGAGCTCCTCCTCGCAAAGGAAATTGTCCAACCTGGCTAAGCTGTGGGAGGAACCTGAGAGGCGTGGGACGGAGGAGAAGACGGCCAATTGCCCAAGAAGGCCCAATCGGCTCAGGAAAAGTCCATCGACGATCGAGCTGGTGGCGGCAGCTCTCACAAAAGCAAAAGGGGCTGACCACGTAAAGGAATCGCCCAAAGTGCAGAAGGTTTCCCTGCCTCCTAGGTGACAAACTCCCGAAGTGACTTTGCCAACAGAAAGACTGTCATGGCGTTGCCCCTTCTGGACGACGTGTGGGAGGAGGGCCTGGCTCTCGAACGCTTGCACGGCTCTGGCCTAACTGGATAGGCTAGAGAAGAAGTGCTGGAGTCCGTACCCAAATGCCTGAGACCACAACCATCACCGGATTCAGTGGTTTCGGTGGCCGCAAGGAAACTGACGGCTAACTCATCCTTGTCGGCTTCAGTCCCTACAGACATCGAGGGGAAGAAGATGGACGCCATGGGAAGGAAGTAAGGTTGCATACATTGCGGCGTCCAACATCAAGGTGGCCAATGCACTGGCCAGGTACGACGGGGAGCTGTGGTACAAGATGGGCTCGATTCTGGAGTTCCTGCCTGATGACAAGAGGATGGAGGTGATCGCTCTCTTCCAGCAGGGAGAAGTAGCATCGGATCACGCCATCACAGTGGCGTTGAACATCGCTGACGCAGGTTTCGGGCAAATGGGGGACAGGGTCTGCCGTAGTCATCAAGGCTGGTTGAATACCTCAAATTTCTGCCAGGAGGTCCAGGCGAGGATACTGGACTTACCTTTTGACAGGGATAACCTTTTTGGGAAGGTTGTCAACGAGTTCCTACAGGCCATCAAGGTGGATACAGAGACGGCACGTTCGCTGGGCACACTCCAGCAGCAACACTCTTCCTTTTGCTCCTCCAGAGGGAAGTCAAGCAAGTCCAAAGGGTTTTCCTTGTTGTACCGTCATCCTTCAAGATCCACGACTCGGGAAGCCTACAGAGGCAGTTCCCAGGCCTACGGTGGAGGAAGTCTGAATAGCTGTTGCCCACAAGGCAGGACACTGATGCCTAAGCAGGCCTGAACCGGCTGGGACGTCTCGCCCCCACCCGTGAACCCCGGTGCGAGGCCGGCTGACTGGATTAGTCAGCAAGTGGGAAAAGATCACCACTGACAGATGGGTGCTGGATGCTTTTGCCCAATGATATATCCCGGAGTTTCAGCACGGGTGTCTGCAGATCCCTCCGATGGCCCGGTAGGAGCAGCACATCCCTCAGCTCTTGGAGGTACGGGCCATGCTACGTAAATGGGCGATGGAGTTGGTTCCCCAACAACTCAGGGGCTCCAGAGTCTACTCCCGATGCTGCTTAATCAAAAAGACTGGGGCCTGGAGGCCCATTCTGGATCTGCGACGCCTGAAAAACTACCTACAGTCCCAAAAGTTCAGGATGGTCACGTTGCAGCACGTGTTCGGCCAACTGGAAAAAGGAAACTTCTTGCAGTTGCTAGACCTGGAGGACGCTTACTTCCACGTCCCCGTTTACAAGAAGCACTGAAAGTTTCTACGCTTCGTACTGCAGGGACAGCACTACCAGTTCAAGGCCCTTCCTTTCGGCTTGAAGTCGTCCAGCAGGGTGTTCATGAAGAGCCTGGCACCGGTGGCGGCCCATCTGCATCTACGGTGATGCACTTGTACCCGTACTTCGAATGCCTCATCTGGGCCAGTTTGCGAGAATTAGTAGTCGGACACACAGATGACTGTCCAGCTGCTGACCGAGTTGGATTCTCCATCAATTATCCAAAGTCCTGCTTGAGACCATCGCAGAACGCAATGTTCCTAGGAGCCAGACTCAATATGGTCTCTTGCCTAGCGCCGCTCTCGGAGGAGAGGGTGGCGGCCATTCAGGGGAAAATGCGACAACTGCTGTCAATGAAGACTGCCACAGTGTGAACCATCAAGTCGCTGCTTGGCATGATGTCGTCTTGCATCTTCCTTATCCAGCTCTAAGGGTTACGGATGCGACCTGTTCAGGAGTTCCTGGATGCTCATTGGATACAGGTGTTCGGAAGCTTCGTGGACAAGATCCCGCTCGACAAGATTTCAGCCGGGCGATAAGGTGGTGGGGCGTTCACACTAATATCTCCTGGTGCACAGGGTTTCAAAACGCTCTATACCAGGAAACGGTCACCACTGGCGCTTCCCTGGAAGGCTGGGCTGCCCACACCAGACGTCTGCACACCAGAGGCCTGTGGCTGCCGGAGGAGAAGGATCTCCACAAAAAATCCTGGTGCTAATGGTAGTGTTCTGGGCCCTCAAGTCATTCCTTCCATCTCTGAAGGGCAAGGTAGTGAGGATCTTCACGGACAATACCACCACAATGTTCTACACCAGGAAACGGGGGGGCACCCAATCCCCAGCGCTCTTCAAAGAAGCACAGGACTTGTGGCACTGGGCCGTCGGACAAGGGATGTTCCTCTTCACCTGGCAGGAGTCAAGAACACCATTGCAGACTTCCTCAGTAGGGAATTGCGCTCCTGCCACGAGTGAGAACTTCGGCAGGACCAGGTGGACCTCATCTTTGTTAGGTGGGGCAGACCCCAGATCGATCTGTTTGCATCGGCAGCGAACTCCAAATGCCAGATGTTTGCCAGCAGGTTCCACCTGCCGCGGATCCTAGGGGGCGTGGTCTCTTTCCCGTGGGAAGGCATGTTTCTGTACCCCTTTCACCCGTTACTGCTCCTGCTACGAGCAATCAACACACGCAAACGGTGCTGATGCATGATGATACTCATCGCCCTGGAGTGGCCGAGGCACATTTGGTACCCAGACCACCTCAGCCAGTCGGCGTTGTCTCCGGTCAAGCTGCCAGTGGTTCTGGATCTTCTCACCAGAGGAGGCGCAATCCTTCACCATTACCCAGGATCGCTGAACCTGAGGGCTTGGCTCCTGCATTCCTAGAGTTTGGAGGATATGAGTTGCCTGCAGGTAAGGAGGTCCTCGCCAAGGCCAGGCTTCTTCGACTTTCAAGTACTAAGGTCACAAGTGGAAGTGTTTCGCTACGTGGTGCTGGTCTCAGAAGATTACCCCTCTGAGGGTCATGGCCCTGCAGATTCTTCCATACTAGATTTCCTTGGCCAAGGCTGGACTAGCGCATGCCTGGATAAAGGTACATCTGACGGCTATGTACCGCTACACCAGGTCTCCAGGAAGATCTTCACTTTGGTCTTACCGACTCGTGAAGGAGTGCCTCAAAGGACTATTTTGAACTTTCCCGCTGGTGAATGCTCCTTCCCCGGCATGGGAACAATGTGGTGCTAACAAGGTTCATGGGGAGGGGGGGGGAGGGTGTGGGGGGAGGTGGGGTGCCCCTTTTGAGCCTATGCATCAGGGTTGCTCAAGTTCTTTGCGTGGAAAACGGATTTCCTTGTGGCCATCACCTCTGCCAGCAGAGTAGTTGAGATCCAGACCCTGTCCTGCAAATAGCCCTATCTGACTTTACACAAATTGAGGGTGGCATTTAGTTGCAACCCTCTTTCATGCCGAAGGTTCCATCGGAATTCCACCTCAACGAGCCTTTGGTGTTGCCTGACTTTTTCCCAAAGCCTTAGTGACCAGTTGAAAGGACCTTGCACTCGTTGGACGTTGCTCGTGCTCTGAAGTTCTACGTGGCATGCACAAAGGGTTTTCTGAAGACTTCTCAACTGTTTGAACTTTGCCTGGAGTGCTTAGGCTTGGAACACGGTTGGGACTAGTGCTTCTACTGCGACACCCTCTCCGTCCGGGCACTCCAGCGTCAGCTTGTCAGGTGGGAGGTGTTGTTTCAACACATTCCTCCACCACATTTACAGCAGTTCCTTTTACGAAAAAAGGAAACGGCCGGTAATTTCGTTCATTTCTCCAGCATTGGATCTTTCATGGATTCACATGCTTAGAATATTTCCCATCGTCAGGCTGGGAATCCTCGGTAAATTATATAGACCTTTTCCATAGGAAAAATGTTGACACTTTTGTGTCCTATCTACGTCGTTTTGGGCCGCGTACGCCTGCGCCACTAGGACGTAGAGGTATAAGTAGCCCCGCCCCCGCGGCTCCCTCAGATTTCAACCGTCTTCCAAAGTAGTGGGATTACCTCGAGTATCTGCTATTTTTGCTATGTTGTGCGTTCTTTTTCTTCGACTTCCTTCGAAAATGTCTGGAAAGGCGTTGTTTCGTCCGTGTGCTACATGCGGTCTTAAAGTGTATGAAGGTGATGGGCATATGGACTGTATTTACTGTCTTCACCCTCGTCATTCGGCCGACACGTGTGAGATCTGTCAAGGCTTCTCCCAGAAGACGCTGAAGGACCGCAACAGACGCCTGGTGACTTGACTCAATGAAGGGGCGGGTGCGTACCCTGCATCGGAGGTAGGCTCTACTGCCTCGAGATTGAAATCTCCGG
This sequence comes from Ambystoma mexicanum, assembly GCF_040938575.1. NCBI lineage: Eukaryota > Metazoa > Chordata > Amphibia > Caudata > Ambystomatidae > Ambystoma > Ambystoma mexicanum. Next base: position 373,210,075 of record NC_090940.1, on the reverse strand, counting down.
GCCCCCTCGTCACTCTGCGTCGACAGAGCCCCCGATGAAGAAACCACGTTCTTCGGAAAAAACCCCCTCTGCTAAACATCCTGCGAGGGACTCTTCTTCGAAGAAAACACCCTCTTCTTTCTCCTCATCAAAAAAGGAGAAGAAATTGAAATCCTCCTCGGGAGACCGCCATGGCTCTACCTCGAGTCGAGTGTCGGCCCACAAGCCGAGATCAAAAACGGCGAGTGCGCCACAAGGTTCTGCGCCGAAACGTTTGTCGTCGACGACGGTCAGGTTGTCAACATCTTCTTTGCCATCTGTGCCTGCTCTTCCCGCAATCACTTCGGCGGGTCAAACAGCGGTTATGGAGAAGATGTCGTCGTCGACGGTGGCGCCTTCGGTGGATTGGCTTCCGGAAGTTTTCGACCCGATCTTGCCCGAGGCCTTGTTGCAGCCAGAAGCGGCTCTTTCCATCTCGTCGGCATAGTATGACCGTAGTCCGATCGTACAGCCAACTGATCTGGGGTTACGTGCAATCAGTTTGGGGGAACCCCCGAGTGGGAGTGCCATCCCAACCGCCTCTTCCTTGCTGAATCCCCAGTCTATATTGTCCTTGGAGGTGTTGAACACGTTACAGAAGCTGTTACAGCGTCTGGACACGCAGTTGCCTCACCCTGGTGTCCCGACGGTACCGCAGGCTACGCCGGTTGTCGCCGGACCAGGCCCGGCTCCTCGCTCGATGACTAGAATACCTACAACTTTCCCGGTGGAGGAGGATTGTTCTCGCCCACACTCGGAGGAGGGAGAACTGTAGGAGTCAGAGCGTGAAGGGTCCCTTTCAGACGTCTCATTGTCCCCCTCAAGGGACCCCACATGGGAGTTGGATGCAGAGTTGGAAACTCCTAAGAGCCCGGCGCAACCATCACCGCCGGATGACATTGGGGCCTTCCATGCAATGATGGGAAAGGCGTGTGCGGAATTTGGCCTGGCGCCGAAAGAAGTGAAGAAAGATTGCTTTCTCTTCGATCATATGGGCAAGAGAAGGAAATCGATGTTTGCTATCCCCATTTTGGACCATGTCTGGCAAGAGGGGTTGAGGACAATGCGTCATCCTTTCTCAGAACCGGCGATAAAAGGTTGGTTAGAAAACAAATTCAAGGCTCCGGAGTCAACCCCCAAATGCTTGACGTCTCAACCTTCGCCGGATTCGGTGGTGTCCGCTGCTGCGGCCAGAAAAGCGAGGTCGCAACACAAATGCATGACCCCGATGCCAGGAGACAAGATGCGTTTGGAAAGAAGGTATTGTCAGTCGGTGCGACTACAGTGAAAGCAGCCAACTCCCTGGCCATTATGGCACGGTATGATAGAGAGATGTGGCATTGTTTGGCTCCTATCTTAGACCATCTACCAGAGGAACACAGGAAGTCCGCTATGCTACTAGTACGTGAAGGGGAAGAGGCTTCCAATCACTCCATAAATATCGATGTCGACCTGGCCGAGGCCAGTTTTAAACAAATCAATAACGGTGTAGTGTTAAGGAGGTAAGCCTGGCTTAAGTGCACGACTTTTCGACCAGAAGTGCAATACAAAGTGCTGGACATGCCGTGCGAAGGGGAACAACTGTTTGGCGAGAAAGTGGATGAAGCCTTGAAGGGCATGAAAGAAGACTCTGTCACTGCTCGGTCACTCGGAGCCCTCCAAAGTGGCAGAAATTTTTGTTCCTTTCGTCCTTTCAGAGGTGCTTCCGGAAACTCGGTTTGGATCACCTAGAGACCGAAGTTTCAGTCGGCCCTCCTACTCTTCCCAAGGCTACAGACGAGCAGCCCAAGCTACTCGTAGAGGCAGAGATTACCAGTCCTCAAGAAGGAGAGACTCCTACTCATCGTCGGCGAAGGATCGACAGGCGAAAACCCAGCAATGACATGTTTCGAGACGTCCTGGGGGGCAGAGTGTCTCGTTGCGTCGACGAGTGGGAACGCATAACAACGGACCAATGGGTTTTGGACACAATACGTCTGGGTCACTCCCTACAGTTCAAGGACAAGCCACCACACATCCCGCCAGTGTTCTCGCCACAATCCCATCTTCAGATACTGGTGCAGGAAGTGACGCTTATGCTGCAGAAAGGGGCTTAGAACTGGTCCCGGTGGCCGAAAGAGGAAAGGGAGTGTACTCCCGTTACTTTGTGGTCAAGAAACCCATTGGAAAATGGCGTCCCATTCTAGATCTACGGGCTCTCAACAAGCTGCTAAAGAATCTAAAGTTCAAAATGCTTACTCTGCAAGAGGTTATCCGATCGATACAACCGGGAGATTTTTTGTCGTCGCTAGACCTTCAAGACGCATACTTACATATCCCGATGCGTCGGCGACCCAAAAGATTTCTGCGGTTCGTCGTCGGGCGAACCCACTATCAGTTCAAGGTCCTCCCATTCGGCCTAAAATTGTCTCCCAGGACGGTCACGAAATGTTGGGCACCAGTGGCAGCCTGGTTACGGAAGGAAGGTCATCATGTGTACCCATATCTGGACGATTGTTTAGTAAGGGGATTATCTCCGGAAAGGGCACGGGAAAGTCTGAATACCACCATGTCCCTCCTACAGCACATGGGCTTCGCAATAAACTTCGAAAAGTCCTCCTTAACGCCATCAAGGACCTTGGTCTTTCTGGGGGCGGAGTTCCAGACGCAGTCAGGATTGGTAAAACCATCCGTCGAAAGAGTTCTGAAACTACGACACAAGGCATCGGAATGGAAAGTCGACACCAGATTGTCGGTGAGAAGGTACATGTCCCTGCTGGGGACCATGGCGTCCTGTATACCCTTGATCAACAATTGTCGTCTCTTCATGAGGCCCATTCAGGAATTCTTGACGGATCGATGGGCACAGAGTCAAAGCCGTTGGTCGGACAAATTGACCAACAGCAGGCTCGTGCAGGCACTTCAGTGGTGGGGAATCTCCAAAAATCTAACAAGAGGAGTGCCCTTACTGCAACCTGTGCTCCAGATGACTGTGGTGACAGATGCTTCTCTGACTGGATGGGGAGCTCATCTGGATTCCCTTCAAGTTCAAGGTCGGTGGTCATCGGAGGAGTCCAGCCTTCACATCAATGTGCTGGAGTTAAGGGCAGTGCGTTGGGCCCTGAAGTAATAAAGGGATCCGTTGTACGAATCATGACGGACAACACAACAACGATGTTTTACCTGAGAAAACAGGGGGTTACTCGCTCTAGGACTCTGTCGACCGAAGCCCAGGAGATCTGGCATTGGGCCCTCCGCCACAGGATATATCTATTGGCGTCCCACTTACCAGGAGTCAAAAATGTGCAAGCAGACTCTCTCAGCAGAGAGATGAATCGACTACACGAATGGGAATTGAATGACCAACAACTACACCGTGTCTTCGAAAAAAGTGGGGTCGTCCGGCTCTAGATCTCTTCGCGACGAGAGAGAACAGGAAGTGCTTACAATACACGAGCAGGTGGCCACAGCAAGACTCACTGGGGGAAGCGTTCTCATTCGGACAAGTTTTTGTATGCGTTCCCCCCCCCCCCGTTTCCGCTCATACGTCGGACGCTGCAATGGATTCACAGATATCCATGTCGGGTGATCCTGGTGGCCCCTTAATGGGCGAGACAAGTGTGGTTCTCCGATCTACTCCATCTTTCAGCAGCGGAGCCCATGAGGTTCCAGAGGATCCCGAACCTTCTGTCTCAGGACAATGGGGCGGTTTGGCATCACGCCCCAGACAGCCTCAGTCTGACAGCCTGGCTCCTGATTTCTCAGAGTTTGGTACGTTAGCAATTCCACCGGATTGTCGTTGCATTTTGCAAACTGCAAGGGCGCCGTCCACAAACGCTTCATATACATACAAATGGAAGAGATTCTGTATGTTGTGCAGGGATCAGCCAGGTTTACGTCCACTTCACATCACACCGGAGAAACTTCTACCATACTTGCTACTCATGGCTCAAAAAGGTTTGTCTTTTTCATCGATAAGTGCATCTGGCGGCCATTTCGAGATTTACTCGGAAGAGACATTCAACTCCATTATTTAGTGACCGGTTGATTAAACATGTCATGAAAGGATTGTTCCGAACTTTTCCTCCAACGAAGAAGTTTCCTCCGATCTGGAGTCTTAACCTGGTTCTAGCAGCACTAATGAAGGCTCCTTTTGAGCCGATGTCATAGTCATTGAAATTCCAATCATGGAAACTGGCTTTTCTGGTGGCTATTACTTTGGCTAGACGTCTGTCAGAAATACAAGCCTTAGTGATCGATCCACCATATTTGAGGTTTTTCAAAAATAGTCGTGTTGGCTACTAATCCTCATTTCATTCCTAAAGTCCCTACCATGTTCCATAAACACTCTTCTATGGTGGTACCGACGTTTTTTCCAACACCTTCGTCTGCTGCGGAGAGGGCTCTCCATACGTTGGACGTGAGAAGGGCTCTGAAATTTTACCTCGATCGCACTCAAAATCTCAGGGACACAAGACAGCTATTTGTGGCCTATGGCCCTTCGGCTAAAGGTAAAGCAATCTTAAAACAAGGACTGTCCCGCTGGGTGTCATCTACCATTTCTTTTTGCCATTCAAAAGCTGAGAAACCGCTGGAAAGACGTCCACGAGCCCATTCGACGAGATCTGCTTCATCGTCGGTGGCATTGTGGTCCGGGATTCCGCTGGGAGATATGTCAGGCGGCTTCCTGGTCGGTACCACATACGTTTACCCGGCATTATTGCCTCGAACAACAACATGCTGAGGATACACAGATGGGTCGTGCAGTCCTACGGCACCTGTTTCAATAAGGTAGGCCCCAATAAAGGGGTTATATCCTTCGGCTAATGTACTTTAAAGTGTTGTTTTTTAGCTGTTCATGTACTATGATTTGAAGTTTAGCCATGGCAAATTTGCATTCTTGGTTATAGTGTTATTGGTTTGCATACACACCTCCAACTATGGGGGATACTGCTGTACAATTTATTCTAAGCATGTGAATCCATGAAAGGTTGAGGTTTTCGCTGCCACCTTCTCGCCCACTCTTCCCCCCCCTCGGCTGACTCCCACCCTGACACAGCCCTCGCCACTCTCTACTCTGCTATATCTGATACTCTTGATATCCTTGCCCCGGTTATGACAATCCGCCTGAAGCCCAAAGCCAAATGTAACTCCTGGTATGACTCGGATCTCGTCACCCTTAAACGCTTGTGCAGGGTGGCAGAGAGGAAATTGCGTGCTTCATGTTCATCCTCTGACAAACTGGCCTGTCGCCTGCTCCAAAGGCAATACCGGCTCTCTGTTCTCGCCAAGAAGAGAGCCCTTATCCAAGCCCGCATCACTGCGGCATCTAACAATTCAGCTGAACTCTTTAAAATCTGCAAGGAGCTGGCCAACGCTGCTGCAGTCTCTACCTCTCCTGTCCCCTCCCAGGCCCTCTGCACGGCACTGGCCTCTCACTTCATTTCAAAAACTCAGGCCATCCTGTCCTCACTCTCCTCCCATCACCTCCCCCCCTCTATTCCCTGCCCATCCTCTGGCCCTTCTGCAGCCACCCCGCCTCTCTCCTTCTCTGCCTTTCCCCTTTTTTCTGCTGATGAGGTTTCGAGACAAGTCCGATCTATGAAAGTCTCGTCAACACAGGTCCACCCCTGCTCCTCCAAAACTATTAAGGACCACATCGATTCCTTGGCTCCTGCCCTTGCTGACTTCTGCAATCACTCCTTCGCCTCTGGAGTCTTCCCATCCCCTCTCAAGCACTCCCTTGTGCACCCCCTTCTTAAGAAACCCCTCTCCCGACCCGTCCTGCCCAGCTAACTATCACCCTATCTCTATCACTCCTTTCCTGGGCAAGCTCCTGGAGAAACTTGCCATCTCCCAGCTTAATCTCCATGCTGAATCTGTCGGTAGCCTTCATGACCATCAGTCTGGCTTCAGAAGCACGGAAACTGCTCTCCTGAACATCTGTGAGGACCTGCTCTCGAACCTTGACTCTAACATTCCATGTGTTCTCATTTTGCTTGATCTCTCTTCTGCCTTTGATACCGTCAACCATACCATCCTGCTCAACCGTCTCCGTGATAACCTGGGTATCACTGGTCAGGCTCTGGCTTGGCTGACCTCTTTCCTCTCAAATCGACCCTCCCAGGTCCAACTGGGGTCTTTCCTGTCTGACATCTTTTTCTCTACCTGTGGTGTCCCAAGGGCTTTAACCTCTCTCCCTGGCTGTTCAACCAGTATCTGGCACTTCTCGCCCACCGCATCGCTGCTCTCTGCCCCAACTTTCAGTGCCATGCGGATGAAAGTTCAGGCTACCCTCGGCCTCCTCTTCTCCTTCCCTCATCTCTGACTGTCTTTCTGCTATCCAGGAATGGTGTGCCACCAACGACCTCTGCCTTAATGCCAGTAAGACCGAGATTCTACTCATCGGCACACCCACTCCCTCCTTCCCTGCAGCTCTCTGGCAGGGTTCTCTTGGCCCTCTTCCTGCTCCAACCTGCAAGGCAAAAAACCTCTGGGTGATCTTCGACTCCACACTCTCCTTCTCTCCTCACATTTCTGACATTTCTAAGAAGTCACACTACCAGCTGCACCTCCTCAGAGGTATCCTTCCTTTCCTCTCCTTCCCCCAGAAGCTCACTGTCTCCAGAGCCCTGGTTCTCTCGAAGCTGGACTACTGTAACAGCCTCTATCTAAATCTGCCTGCCTCTAATCTCCGCCCGCTGCAACTCATCCAGAAGAGGACTGCGAGACTTGTCCTTGGCCTCAAGCTCAGGGACCGTATCTCTCCAGGACTGAAATCGCTACATTGGCTCCCTGTGGCTGCGAGGATTAAGTTCGAAACCCTCTGCATTGTCCACAAGACCTTCTGGGGCCTGGGGCCAAATTACCTTCAACTCTCCCTTCCTAAATATCTTCCTTCTCGAGCACTTCACTCTTCCGCCTCCAACTCCCTCAGGGTCAGCCGCTTCTCCAAGCAACGATTTGGGGGGAGATCTCTCTCCGCAGCAGGGACCTCACTCTGGAACAGCCTTCCTGCCTCCCTGAAACTTGAGGAGAACCATCTCCGGTTCCGGAAGCACCTCAAAACCTTCCTCTTTGCTTCTGCTTTCTCTCTCCCTCTCCCCTGCTAAATCACAAACTGTACTGAATCAGCAACTGGGCCACTCACCTATCTCGGTCCTTGGCCCAGCCACTCTCCCCTGCACTACCTTCCTGGCAACCCCAGCACTGTGGGACTGTCTCTGTATCCCTTCCCAGCACTTGTCTGCACTTATCTTGCACTTGCCACCAGCTGGCCCTTATTATTTATCTTGTTCATTACTAACCCTGTACTGCACTTTCCCCCCTCTCCCTTTCCCCCATGCACTTGCACGATCTGAATGGCACCTGGCCTAGTAGGATCGTTGTCTGTCTCCCCTTGTTCCCCCCCCTCCCTGCCTCGTCGCGCCTTGAAACACTTGTGTATAGGCGCGTTACAAATGCCATATCATATCATAAAGATACCAATGCTGGAGAAATGGAGTTACATGTAAGAAACTGTTCCCTTCTCCAGCATTGGATATTTCATGGATTCACATCCGTCCGCCGGCCTCCCCTGGCATGCAAACCAGATGTCCCCCCATACTACTTTGGGGGTCGAAATCTGAGGGAGCTGCGGGGGCGGGGCAACTTATACCTCTACGTCCTAGTGGCGCAGGCGTACGCGGCCCAAAATGACATACATAGGACACAAAAGTGTCGAAATTTTTCCTATGGAAAAGGCCTATATAATTTACAGAGGATTCCCAGCCTGACGACAGGGAATATTCTAAGGGGTCTTTTGGGTCCGGGAGGAGTGCAAGCAGCTCTCATTACCAGGGATCTCCTTGAAGTGTCCCCAAAGGGATCTAACGGGTGCTCACAAGTTTCTTCTGAAGACCCACTTTTAGGGGCTAAAGCTAGACCCAGTTCTTCTGGGGCTGTTACTGTGGTCAGCCCTGAGGTTTCTACTCTGGAAGTAAGTGTACCGAGTCTCGGCTTGAGGTCCCTCTCAAGGTGACTAAATGTACCAGGGTTACTCCGAAGGTTCCCCTTGGGCCCCGAAGACCAGCAAAATTGAAGGGCCCCCATGAGGGTCCTGGTTTCAGGGGATGACTCCAAGCCTTGCCACACTCAGGCCTGTAATGGAACCAATCCTAATGAGGAGGCAAAGAAGCCGGTCAAGCACCATTAGTCTTCCAGAACCGGCACCGCAGAGGGTCCCCCACTTGCGGCTAATTCATCAGCAGTCCCTAAGGTTTCTCAGAAATACTCGATCTGCTAGCAGCGGCTCTGCTGAGGTTCCTTGTCACAAGGCTAAAATGGCACATAGGACCCCTGACTCCCCTGTGGTGACCATGGCCTCACACCTGTGACGCAGTTTGTCTCGGGTGTTGACAAAATGGCGGTTCAACTGCTGTGGTCCATGGTGGCCGTTTTGACTACCTCTTACGCAGATGTTCACCACGGCTGGTGCTGAGGGGCCTGTTTTTGGGGGCAGGTCAGCCTTCTCCACATTTTGTGGATGATAAAAACACATTCTGCCCGCCAATGGATTGGCGTGCTCGAATACCGCTGCCGCAGGCGTGCTCGGACTCCGCTACCGCATAGTCTTTTTCCCTCCTGCGTCTGTGCCTTGGATCTACGTTGATCCAGTTGGTGGGGGACCCTCCTGGCAACCATCCTCTTTGTGATCCTGGGGGTATGCTCATTCCAAGCAATCTCTGCCCACTCCAGAAGCCTAGACCCTCACCTGAGGATGCATTTTGTTTTGCAAGTTTCAGACGCTTATGCATTCTGATCCCATGAAGGCGTACTTTAAGGTTTTATTTAAGGAAATGTATCCTAAGCTGCCTGAACCGGCCCCTGCTCCGACCCCTGCTCCGGCAATCCCTATGCAGGTACCGGTAGTGCCACCTCCTCCACCTCTTCCATGCAGGGCCTCCTCCCCCACTGCCTCCTCTGCCTCCACTTTCCCCTGTGGAAACAACTCTGGTTGCTCTGACAACTACACTTTCGGGGCCTGAGGCGCCACGTGCGGCAGATCAGTCTTCTGCTCCCGCCTCACTGGATGAGGACCAGGCCGGCGATGCCCCGCTCTATTAGAGCGTTTCACGACCGGGTGCTGAATATGATGGCACTGCTAGACATCCCAAAACCCGAGCCCCCAGCTCCACAAGAGGGGGGTACTTTCTGGAGCCTTCACTCTGTCGACATAGGAGCGCACCAGCTTGTTCCTTCAGAAGGACGTCCTGGCCGACGCCTGTAAGGTCTGGGTAAAAACCTCATTCCGGGCAGCACCCAAGCGAGAAAATTGTTGCTTACTACAAGCTTCATGCGTCTGAGGACATATCCTTGTCTGCATGCCTGCTCCCCTCGTCGACGGTGATGGCAGCAGCTACGCTCCAGTCGAAGCCGGCTTCTACATCCTCCACTGCAGCATTTCGGATCCTTTCCAAGGAGGGCAAGCTTCTTGATGCCATTGGGAGAATATTTTTTTCCAATTAGGCTCTTCAGCTGTGTCAGGGTAAAGAACTATTCCTCTCTGCCACAGATGAGGAGCTCACGAAGACCAAGACAATTACTCAAAATGCCAGGTCATTGTCACTCCTTGAGAAAACTCCAGCAAAGTCACCTTATACTCAGAGGTCAGAGTCTCAAACAAGGTCCTTCTCTGGTTTCAGAGGCTTTCAGGACTGCCATGCGTGCCGAGCAGATGCTCCAGCTTGTGCGCGCCTCTTCAGCAACGGGTGGTCTCTCTGCCGATAAAACATCTAAATTAGGTTTTCCATTAGTCTCGCCAGACTCCGGTGGGAGGAAGAATTTCGTCTCATCTGGAGACGTTGCCGACATCACAGAAGACGATGGATTTTGTCAGTCGCTCGGGCGGGCTTCCGCTTGCCCCTCCCCCAACTCCACCCTCTCACCCTCCTCTCCAGAAGACTGGATCGCCCTCCCTCAGAGCCGAGGTACAGAAACTTCTAGACCTCAGAGCAGTGGACCCTGCTTCCTTGAGGGAGCAAGGGGAGGGCTATTACTCCCATTTGTTTAGATTGCCCAAAAGCAACCAGGTTGCCCTGCGCACTCTCCTCAACCTATCCCAAGTTCAATCTCTTTCTAACCCAAGAGACATTCAAGATGATTACACCCTGCCAGATAATAATGTCCTCTCTCTGGAAGGGTGATTGGCTCAACGTGGTAGACCTTCAGGATGCATACATGCACATTCTAATCTGGAGCCTGCATCGAAAATATTTGCAGTTCTCAGTGGGGACGGAACACTTCCAGTATTGTGTTCCATTTGGCTTAAGCTCGGCACTGTGTCTTTATGAAGATGTCGTCATCGCAGCGTTCCTCAGACTGCAGCGGGTTCATGTGTATCCATACTTGGACGATTGGCTCCTGCGCAGTCCTTGCCGATAGGCTGCCACGGCCAGTCTATAGTCGCGCCTTCAGCTCCTGTATCTTGGGCTGTTGGTGAACTGACGGAAATCGTCTGACGGTCGCTCCAGACCTGATATTTCTGGGTTTCGGTTGGGATACCGTTAGTACTAGAGTGTTCTGGACAGGATTACGTATCTTTCGACCATGTGCCAGCTCTTCCTGCAGTCCTCTCATATGTCGGCTTGGTGGTTCCAGAGACTCCTGGGCCTCATGGCCTCTTGCTTGTTAGCTCTACCTCTTGCACACCTGAAAAGGAGGCGCACTCCGCCTGCTCTTCGGTGCTGCTGGTCCCAGGCTACAGAACCAGATTCCAAGATGACTCCAGTACCGTCCTGCATGACGGCTGATCTTCAATGGTGGTCTTTCGCCAGCAACCTTTCAATGTGGACCTCTTTCCAGGAGCCCTGCCCACAAATAAGTTACTACAGACTCCTCCTATGGGGTGGGGAGTGACTCTGCATCACCTAGAGGTGTACGATTTGTGGACGCCTCAAGACAGGCAGTTCCATATCAATTAACTGGAGCTCCTGGCAGTTTTTCTGGCGCTCAAGGCTTTTCAACCCTCTTATCACCAACAGTGTGGTTCGAATTCGCACAGACAATTCTGTAGCTATGTTCTACATCAACAAACCGGGGGCACCAAGTCTCCCTTCCTGGTGGACCTTGCTATGCAACGTCTGGATCTCTCCTCTGTCATCTGCTCTTTGTTCCAGAATCCTTGTGGTCCCGCCAAGCCCATGACTATTTTGCAGCTTCATTAGTGCAGCCTCCATGTCATGGATCATTTGCTCCATTTCTGTCACCTTTTCGTTTACCTTTCTTAAGTCGACCCGTGTAAGAGAAACGTCCAATCTCACCTCCAACATCTTAGCCTCCAGTGTCTCCCTGGAGTCTCGTAGGCTTTCCATAGTGACCCCCTCTGAGGTTGAGCACATCCCTGGGCCTGGAACTACACATGGTTTCTTTTTCTGCTGGCCTGTCACCATTGTAGCGTATGCCCCGCCACCATGGGAGGTTTAGACACTTTAGGTGGGTCCTCCAGTTCAAACCCTTAACTTGTGCCTGGTAACCGTTCCCCTCGATGCCTCAACAAATCTGAGACACAATTGTTCCTCACTACTCCCCACAGTTAAGCATCCAATTCCACCCGACCGCTCAGTTAGCCCATTAAAACAACTGTTCGGCTTGGGAAACTGCTGCCTGGCCTATCCACTTCCAATCCTTCTCTGTTCTCCAGACTGAGTGCTTGCTCCTGTGTCAGAGCTCCTGAAATTGTAACCATTGCCTTTATTCATGTGGGGGCCTCAGGAACCTGCTACTCAGCCACCTCTGTATCATCCAGCAGGTTGTAACCCTGACTCGTTCCTCCTTCAGTCTTGCACCATAACATCAAGACCCACACAAGTCCTCTGGGCAGCACCCACCCCTCTGTGCTCCTGCTCCCACTTCCTCTGACTTCACAAATCTGGACTCTGCTGCCATGCCACGGCTCTCAGAACGCTTGCTAATGTTGTTCTCTGGTGGTAAGGGGGCCAGTTTATCAGCTCAGTCCCGGGTACCTCTGGTGCCTCAACTCAGATGAGCTCTGCATCCCCTCCTGCAGCACCCAGCGCAGCCCTGCTCTACAAAGACTGCTGACTATGGATCGGCCTGTTCAAGATCGTGCCACATGACTTGGATGTTTCCCCCAGCATCACTGGGGCTGGCTGCCTCTGTACACGGCCAAGGCGTGCCTCATTGCAGAATCCATTAACTAATTTCAAGCTACAGGGCGAGGAGCTCTTTTTCCCCCTCATGTCTGCATCTACTGGCCATGACTTCTTATTTCATTACATTTAAAAAATAGACCAATTTAATTTACATTTGAGAAATGTTACCATATGACTTTCATTAATGGATACCCACTCATATCTCCAGTGTATTGTCTACAATGATAAAGTGCCATAGTTAATTAAGTTTCTATTATATAAAGATGCATGCATTAATAATCACTAATGCGACACATAATCAATATCCACGTGTGGAGTGAGCTTGATAAGATCATTATTTCCCCGATGCACACTATGCCCAGAATTAATCAAATTCCATATTCTAAAAGTGGATTTCAAAGTATTGTGGCCAGTCGGACACCTGGAGGACATGATATCTTTATTTTACTGAATATCTAAGAAAAAGTCGTATCTCAATTAACTAAAGGTGTTTGTCTGTTGTCAAAGTGGAAAAGTATAATTTGTCCTTGGTCCTAAAAATCATCAGTCCTTTTCTCTGCTCGATCGGGACTGGACGCGCTTGCATCCTCGGAAGATCTTCTTCCCTTTTCCTCCTCTCTGGCTCTCGCTAGCGATCGTTTACTAGTCTGTCTGTCATTCAAACTAGACTTTCCAGATTGTTCATCGTGTCACCGACGCTTCGCAAGGGCGGATCCCCATCCTCTTTGTTTAGAGTGTTTGGGTCCAGATCACCGTTTGGACTCCTGTTTTTATTGTGACTCCCTTTCGGTCCGGGCACTTCAACGTCGGTTTGAGTGGTGGGAGGAGGTGTTTCGACTTACTCCTCCTTTGCATTTTCAGGTGTTTATCGATGAAAAGAAGAAACGCCCGGTAAGTTCTTTACTTTTCAGACCACCCCGGCCGGGAGATACCGTTCCGGGCTCTTCCCGCGCCGGGAGGAGCGTTGATTGCTCTGTCACCAGGGATTGCCCCGAGGTGCCTTCTGGGCCTAATAATTGTACTAGAGTTTTCTCTGAGGGTCTCCGTAAGGGGCCTGTGGATACCGGAGCACACTCTGAGGCCCCTCCTGTGGGGGCTACCTGTAGACCCTGTTCTACTGAATCGTGGGGTACTGGAGCTCGCTCTGAGGCCTCGTTATCGGCTTCCCTCATAAGTACCAGGGTGCGCCCAGAGGCCTCGGCTGGGCTTGGTGTTACCGAACGGATGTTCGAGGCCCATGCCAATAAGGCTGTTACCGGACCTGGGTCCGAGATCCCTCGTGTAGAGGCTAAAGCAACCAACATTTCTGAGAAGCCTGCCAATGCCTTATTTGTGAAGGTTGTTCCTCACTGTTCCCGCTCTTGTGTCGACGCCAGAACTGTTGAGGGGGCAAGGAGTGGAAGTTCTTCCCTTACTGGCATTGCCGAGGTCCTTCCTGTGAAGACTAGTTTGGTTATTGGTATTTTGCAGAAACATTCCAGGCCTCATAGTACCGGCTCGGCCGAGGTTCCTTGTGTAAAGGCTAAGATTAAGACCTCTGACCCAGCAATGGGGACCCCTGCCTCACTTCCACATGTGCCGCAGTTCCCCTCAGATGATGGCAAAATGGCGGCCGTTCCCGCCACGACCACAGCGGCCATTTTGGGTGCTCACCCTACAACTACGCCATCTGCCTCAGGTGTAGGAGTTGGTTCTGCGGGTGAACATAAAGCTCCTTGTATGCATCAGTTTCGTCCAGTTTATGATTGGAACGCCCGGATGCCCCTCCCGCACAATGTCATGTTGCCCGTTGGTTCGGCACCTTTGATTTTTGTGGACACTTCGGAGGATGAGCCTATGTGGCAACAGCCCCCGCTGCGTCCCTGGAATTATCCTCCTCAGCCCCCTTTTCTGGGGGCTCCAAAAAAGTCTCCTGAGGACGCCTTTTTCGGCAAATTTCAGACGCTCATGCGTACCGATCCCATGAGAGAGTATTTCAAGGGTCTTTTTTGGTAGATATCCCTGCCAGCGCCTCTGGCTCCACCTGCTCTACCAGTGGTTCCCCCGGTGCCGCCCTTGCCTACGGTGCCTCCTCTGACCCTTCCGCCCTTGCCACCATTGTCCCCCGTGGACAAGACGGTGCCTGACACAGTTCAGCAGGATCATGACCTGTCGGATGATGCGCAGGGCGAGCAGGACAGCGAAGACCAGCCCTGCTCTATCAGAGCCTTTCATGACCGGGTACTGGGCATGATGTGCCTATTGGATGTGCCCGTGCCCGAGGCACCTGCTCCGCAGGAGGGTGTGCTATCGGGGTGATCACTTTGTCTCTTTGTACCGGCCTGTTCTTGCAAAATGACGTTTTGCCTGAGGTCCGCAGCGTCTGGGAAAAGCCAATAAAATTGACGCGTGTTACAGGCTGCACTCTTCGGAAGAGGTGGCCCTGTCATCTTGTCCGCCCCTCTCCCCCCCCCCCCCCACAGTGGTGGCCGCGGTCACTTTGCAGTCCAGGCCTGCAGCGTCCTCTTCTACGACAGTGACTCAGGTTCTGGGGAAAGAGGACAAACTCTTGGACTCTCTTGGGAGGAAGATTTTCGCTAACTCGGCCTTGCAGCTCCGGCAGGCCAACGCGGAACTAGTGTTAGCGGGGGCCAACATGAAGACGTGGAAAGGTCTGTCAGAGTTCGTGGAATTCATTCCGGTCGAGAAGCTGGAAGACTTTAAGCCGGGTTTATCTGACGCCAGAGTCCTGGCTCAGGATCTGCTTGAGGCTGTGGCTCATCACGTCGGCTCGGGGCATTATGCTGGGTGTTGACACCTCTCGACAGGCGTGGCAGCATGCCACCAAGTTCTCGAAAAAGGTGCAGGACAAGGTGTTGGACTTGCCGTTTGACGGTAAGGAGCGTTTTCATTCCACAACAGATGTGGAGCTCACCAAAACGAAGGACAGCACCCAGACAGCTAAGTACTTGTCAGTCCTGGTTTCAGGGGCTTCCTCGACCGGAAATCTCGGAGAGTAGATACCCCTTCGGGTAATAACCGCTGGAGGCAGCAACAGACTCAGGTTTTCTCCTGCTCCTCAGCCAAATGAGGGTTTTCCTCGCTCGCACGAGACCCCGGTGGGAGGACGCATTGCGTCTCATTGGGAGGCGTGGCAGACATCACTGTGGACAGATGGGTCTTGTCAGTCGCTCGGGCGGGCTTCTGCTTACCCCTTACCCCTACCCCACCCTTCAGCCCTCCTTTCCAGCTGTCGGGATCGCCCTCCTTAAAGGCCGAGGTGCAGAAACTGCTGGACCTCAGAGCTGTGGAACCCGTTCCCCTGGGGGAGCGAGGGGAGGGCTTCAACTCCCGGCTGTTTATGGTGCCCATACCCAACCAGGCTGGCCTGTGCACCATCCTAGACCGTTCCCAGTTCAATCTTTTCCTACCCCAAGAGAAATTCAAGATGATCACGCCCGGCCAGATTCGGTCCTCCTTGCAGATGGGCGACTGGCTCAGCATGGTGGATCTTCTGGACGCCTACAAGTATATCCTGATATGGGTTCCACACAGGCTATATCTCCGTTTTCTCTGTGGGAGAGGAGCATTTCCAGTTTTGAGTGCTTCCTTTTGGCCTAAGCTCGGTACCGCGTGTCTTTACAAAGATGATGTCGGTAATCGCGGCCTATCTTCGTCTGAAGGGTATCCATGTACATCCGTATTTGGACGACTGGCTCTTGCGCAGCCCTTGTCCGCTGAAAGCTGCCAGCAATCTTCAGTTGCTCCTCCAGCTCGTGTTCCACCTTGGGCTGTCGGTGAACTGGCGGTAATCTTCCATGAGCGTCTCTCAGGACTTGATCTTCCTGGGTTTTCGCTGGAACACGATCGACTGCAGAGTGTACCTGACCGGGGACAGAATGGCGGATCTGTTGGCCACGTGTCAGATGTTTGCGCAGTCGCAGAGAATGTCGGCCTGGTGGTTCCAGAAGTTTCTGGGCCTCATGGCTTTGTGTGTTTTGGCGCTTCCTCTTGCTTGCCTCCAGATGAGGCGGACTCAGGTGGCTCTTCGGAGTTCTTGGCTTCAGGCTGTGGATCCGGACTCCAAGTTGATAACTATTCCGGCTTCCATGAGAGTGGACCTGGACTAGTGGTCGTCTCTCAGCAACCTGTCTGTTGTGGCGGGGTTTCAGAACCCAACTCTGACAGTAACGGTCACGATTGACTGCTCTCTTCTCGAGTGGGGTGCAACGTTGGATCTTCTTCAGGTCTCGGATCTTTGGTCGCCTCAGGACAAGCTCTTCCACATAAATCATCTGGAACTCCTGGCGATCTTCCTAGTGCTCAAGGCGTTCAGACCGATCATAGCCAACAAAGTGGTCCGAGTCGCACGGACAATGCAGTGTCAATGTTTTACATCTATGAGCGGGGGAGACTTGGTGCCCCCTTGCTCGTTGAACTGTCCATCCAGATTGGGGAATGGGCGGTACAACATGGAGTTTGGCTACTGGCAGTACACATTACGGGCCAGCTGAATATCACGGCAGATGCCCTCAGTCGGCAGATGATAGTCAGCTACGAGTGGGAACTGAAGACGGAGGTCCTCGCATGGATTTTCCTGCGCTGGGGCACTACGGTAGTGGACCTCTTCGCTACAGTGGCAAATGAGAAGCTTCCTCTGTATGCCTCCAGAAACGGGCTGGGAGCCTCATCTCTGGGGCATGCTCTCGAGATTCCATGGCACAACTTGAGGGTTTATGCCTTCCCGCCTCTACCTCTAGTTCATCGGACGATTTTCAAATTGAATAAACTCTGTGAACTGTTCCCTCCTGCTCATTGCCCTGTGGTGGCCGGCCAGGTTTTGGTTCTCAGAACTTCAACACCTGTCAGTGTATCCGCCGATCAGATTACCGGTGACCCCCAATCTTCTTCACCAGAGGGAACAACTGTGGCACCCCTCCCCACAATCGCTCGGCTTGGCGGCGTGGTGCATGAGTTCAGGTCTTTAGAGCATCTTGGCCTGTCCGCGGATAATATGCGCATTATTCAGGCAGCCAGAAAACCTTCGACTAGGTCCCAGTACAAAAGCAAATGGCTTAGGTTCTGTCATTGGTGTTTGGACAAGCAGACGGACCCGAGGCGGGCTACAGTTGACACAGTACTGTCCTTTGTATCCCACCTAGCAGAGTCGGGAGTTCGTTTTATCATGTAGAACTTACCTTTCGGCGATTTCTGCCTATCTATCTACGGACCAATGTTCTTACTCTCTGGCTAACCCACTGGTTAAGAGACATTTTGCAGGCTTGATGCGCCTCTTTCCTCCGATTCGCAGTCCGCACCTGGCATGGGATCTAAATGTGGTCCTGACGGCGTTGTGCCATAAGCCTTTCGAACCAATGGCCACGGTGGACCTCAAGCACCTCTCATGGAAGGTGTCCTTTTTGGTGGCCATCACTTAGGCAAGGCGCGTGAGCGAACTCCAGGCTTTGTTGGTGGAACATCCCTTCTTGGCTTTTCACAAGGATAAGGTGGTCCTACGGAAAAACACCACTTTCTTGCCAAAGGTGGTTTCTGAATTTCATCTAAACCAGTCTATTACCTTGCCGGTCTTTTTTCCGAACCCCAATTCAGAGGCGGAAAGGGTTCTACACTGTCTGGATGTTAGAAGGGCTCTTAAGTTCTATCTTGATAGGACTTCCGAGCTTAGGAGCTCTTCTCAACTGTTTGTCACTTTTGGTAATCCAAAAGGCAAGCAGGCCTCTAAGGCGACCATCTCCCGATGGATCACGGCCTGCATTAGGGAGTCTTAGACCGTTCATGGGCTGAAGCCTCCTAAAGGTATTCATGCACACCTGGTGCGGGGCAAGGCAGCCACAGTTGCCTTTCAGAAATATGTCCCCTGGGGAACCATCGCAAAGGCGGCTACTTGGGCCTCCCTGACGGCTTTTTGTAAACATTGTCTAGACCGGAGTTCAAGAGCTGATGCCCAGTTTGGTCAGGCTGTGCTGAAGAACCTGTTCCAGTAAGGTTTTTTTTCCATCCACCCATGCTCCTGTAAGGAGTGCTTGGAGAATCTCCCACAAGTATAGAGGAAGGGGGATGGGACGTAGGAGTATAACTAGGTTACTCACCGTAGTGACCACCTTACTCCTAGTCCATAGTCCCCTTTCCTCCATACACCCATCCGCCGTCCCCTCTAATAAGGTTCCTCTGTTATTGCTAAAGGGTCTCTGACCCGGCGATAGGAAAGGACTGATGGGTGATGCGCGGGGCGGAGCCAAGATGGGCGGGATTACGGCCGTGTGCTGGGCCCCGCGTAGAAAGAGAGGAAGGACAAAAGAAAATGTTTCTTTTTTGAAATTTTGGCTTTTTTTTACAAAGCGCTCTAGTCCCGTCCCACAGGACAGAGAGATGTCCCAGAAGTATGGAGGAAAGAGGACTATGAACTAGGAGTAAGGTGGTCACTACGGTGAGTAACCTGGTTAAAATAGGCCAAGAGAATGTCTCTTCTCCTGTTCATCTCTCTGTTTTGTCTTCGCAGCAGCTTACTCTTTAAGGCTGCCTCTCATCTCTTGTGGTTATTTATTTTTTTTTTTCTTTTTATTACTTGTATTTAATCATAAAGAAAACAGATTTTTACAAGAGCGTTTTTCAGTCCAACTGAAGGGAGTCCACTCCTAATTTTGCTTGATAAGTAATGAGTGATGCATGCCTGGCAATTTGATTCATTGTAGGTGTAGTCATGCGCCAACCTCTGAAATCGCCTTTATTCTTTCCAAGGCCAAGTTTAGAAGTTTTGCGGCAGCCGTGTGCCATTGGGTCTTTTCGCCCGTTATTAGGCGTTTCCACCAAGTATCTTCATTCCCTGCAAAGGAGGTTGCCGTCAGGGTGGAGAAATATGCGATCCTCGCCTGATGGAGGGCAGGACAACACATCAGCAGATGTTTTATTGATTCAATAACCTCGGGATTAGAACATAATCTACAGTTTGTTTTCTCCGAGTCTGCTCTAATCGCTAAAATTTCTCCAGTCGGTAAGACGTTTAGACGGGCTTTTAGAAAAGTTCTCATCAGTAATTTATCGGGATATTTCTTGCAATACGCCATCGGTTCTTTTAATTTGTTGGTGTTCATGGGAAGGTGTTCAAGAAGTTTGCAAGAGGATACTGACTCGATGGTATTAATCCAGTCCCCACATTCCAGTTTTGTTTTTATCCTGGTTGGGTTGTCTTTCAGTTCTGCTTCTGTACATACAATTTGATGTAGTTTTTGTTTTTGGTCCTCAGCCCACTTATTCATAGTTTGATTAGAACCTTTTTCCAGTTCTGATGCCATTATTTGGTAGATTTCCAGGCTCTCGGGATGAATGATTTTCCTATATAACTGAAGAGAGCTATGGTCCACAACTGCCTTCAACGACAGAAGGCCAAGTTCACGCCTGATTGGGGCAATCGGAGTTGAGTTTGGTAGGCCCAGGACGGCTCTCCATATGTAACCCTCCAATTTTTGCCAAATTAGAGGAGGAATGGAGGTTATGGCATCCATGCCATAAGTCAGTGATGGAACAATCTTTGCCTTGTAGTAATTTATGGCCGGTTGGAGGGAGAACTTTCCGTATTTTCGGTCAACCATTCTCAACTGTGCTGTCAAACATTTGGTTTTTGACCATAGATTGACTTGCATACTGCTCGCTTTCTTCGAGCTGTCCACGAACACTCCCAGGTATCTTGTGGTTATTGATACACAAGTGTCTCTGTTTAGAAGTTATCTTCCTTGGTAGTCCCTTGACATGTCCTTCACAAGCTCTTGTAGCTCTTCACATCTAACTGTGGGCTTTGCATTCTCTTTAACGCCTGTTTTACGACAATTGTCCTTTATTTTCTCATGCTCTGCCTTTACTTGTATGTCTAAATTCTTGAGGGTTCACAAACCATAGATTTAGTTTGATCTTATACAAATTATGCAAATTATGCTTCTCCCTTGCTTCCAGGGTATTTGCTTCCACTTTATATTTCCCAAACGGCGTTGTTAGTCGTGCTCTGTATTGATTTCAGATATCTATGCTCGCTTAATGTTCAACTTTCACACTTGTGAATCTGAGAGTTCTCTACTCCCAATACATTGCCCCGACAACCTCCTGCCTCTCCCGTTCTCGCCGTTATCTTTCCCGACGCGGGGTAACCTCGCGGGACACTGCATGCACTCGAGTAGTCGGCTTCTCGTTAGTTTTCTGTGTGCCTGGCTTCACCAGCATAGCGTTCTCGGCTCCTTTCACTTGAGATGCTGTCCATTGACGCGTGCTGCCGGTATCTTGCAGTACTCTGGTCTTGGCATTGTTCGTTGGGGCATGAAGCAGCAGTGGTCGCGCCACCATCTTGCATGCACGGGTCTTAGGTTCCTGTTCGAGCAACGGGTCTCCCATTGTAGGATTTGTCAGCTCTCTGGCGTCTCACTCTGGCATTCATCGCCTTCAAAAAGTCACAGGCTCCGAACTGTCCTTCTGCTCCGCTTCTCCAAGGCTTAAGAGGTGTGTCGGGGGGGGGGGGGGGGGGAGCTTCTCCTGTGTCCCGCTTCAGTGTGCCTTTATTTTATTTTTTCTTCCCTCTTCCCCTGTTTTGTCGTCCCTCCAATCCCCTCTCCCTGTCCCCTCTCCACCCGTCTCCCATCCCACCCAGTACCTCCCATTGGCCCTTTTGGGCCCCCTAGGCAAAGGGCTGCTCCATCAGAGGCGGCCCCAACTTGTGTTGGCAGGTGTCAGCAGGGGAAGCCAGTAGCCCGTGTTTAGGCCAAGACCCTCCTCCACCCACATTCCTGTCCTAATAGTTAACTCTCAAACTTCAGTGTGCTTTCTCCTGTTTGAAATGGCATTGTGTAAGTACTCAAATCCTAGTGCCAGTTATCTTGATCATTGTCCACTTCTGTTCTGGCTGTCTCGTCTGTGTGCTCCCTGCCCTGTCCTTTCCTAGTGTTCTCCCCTACTCACTCCCTCTTCTGTCCTCTCCTTACCTATTCTATGGTGCTGTCTCTCCTATCCTTTCCAACTGCTTCTCTATCGACTATCCTGCTCTACTCACTAAATCTGGTAGGAAGAAGTTTAAAAAGGACATCTTGGTCTCCAATCCAGGTCTCCCTATCACTGACACCTATACCAGTGCCTCCTCCAGGCAAACTTTCACTGACATCCTCTTTGTTGTTCTCTCACCAGACCTATGGACTCTTCATATGGCCTCTGTGCTCTCCTTTCTCTTCCTCTCCCATTAATGGTAGCACCCGGTGGGAGGCCCTCCTGCCCTCCTTCCACTCCTCTAAGGTCATCATTAATTTTTATGTGAATGGCACTGTCTTGGCCCAAGGCCTTCAAGCCAACCTTCTCCTTCGATCGATGCTTCCCGCGTCTCATCAATTTCCTTTATTTTCCTGCTGTCCCCACTGCCACCTTCACGGCTTCCTCGCCCGCTCCTCCTTCTTTTTCTGCCCCCACTCGGGCTTTTCCTACACCTCCGCAGGGCGTACCTCCTGATTTGTACCCCTCCCGGGAAGTTTTTCAAGGATGGCAACCTTCTCCATATTGCCACTGTAAACGCTTGCTAAGCTGTCGAACACTCCTCTGACATCCGCCTCTTTCTGATGGAAGTTGACCTCGATGTCCTCTGTCTCACTGAGACATGGTTCACGGCCAGCTCTGTCGCAAGCTTCGTCACTCTCCTCCCTGACTGTTAAAAGATCCACTCTGCCCCTGGTCCAACCGTCCCGGAGGGGGGGTAGCCCTGATCTTCCCCGAGTGGATACCTGACTGTCATTCCAACGCAGGCCTACTCCTCTTTTGAATGCCTAGTCTGCATCTCCTAGCCATTCCCTTACTGTGGCTACTATCGATCGGCTACCTGGTCAGATCTCCTCCTTCCTCTCCGAGTGGGCGGAAGTCTCCTCTTCCCTCCTGGTCTCGACCACTCAACTCCTCCTCCTTGGAGACTTCAACATCCACCTGGATGCTCTCTGTCCTTCCTCTGGACTCTGCCGCGACATTTGCGACTCTCTCGCACTCACAATTCTCCCCTAAGGTCCGACTCACACTGCAGGGCACACTCTGAATGCACTGATCTCCTCAGACCTTCCCCTTTCTATCCCTCTCAACACTCCTCTCTGCTAGAGTGATCACTTTCTCCTTTAGTCCCATCTCATCCTCTCTACCCTTCAGGCCAAGCCAATTCCAGCACTGTCACCCAACTTCTTGATCATCCGACCCATGAAGCGTGTGTCAGTTGAGGATTTTGCTGCCACTTTCTCACCCCACCCTTCCCCTTTTGGCAGAATCACACCCTGACACAGCCCTTTCCATGCTCCACTCTGCTATATCTGATACTCTCGACATTCTTGCCCTTGTCATGAGGATCCGCCTGAAGCCCAAAGCAAAGTGCAACTCTTGGTACGACTCAGACCTTGTCACCCTTAAACTCAAGTGCAGGGTGACTGAGAGAAAATGACGCGCTTCTGGTACATTCTTTGGCAAACTGGCCTGCTGCCTGCTCCAAAGGCAATACCGGCTCTCTGGCTTCACCAAGAAGAGAGCCCACATCCAAGTCCGCGTCTTTGTGGCTTCCAACAACTCGGCTGAACTCTTTCAAAACTGCAAGGAACTGGCCAATCCTGCTGCTTTCTCTACCTCTTCTGGCCCTTCCCAGGCCCTCTGCACGGCCCTGGCTTCTCATTTCATCTCTAAAACTCAGGACATCCTGTTCTCTCTCTCCCCCTCTCCCCTTCCTCTCTCTAGTCCCTGCTCTTCCTCTGGCCCTTCTTCGGCCACCTCTCCCCCCACCTTCTCGGCCTTTTCCCTTTTCTCCCCAGACGAGGTTTCCAGACAAGTCCAATTTATGAAAGTCCCATCAAAACAGGTTCACCCCTGCTCCTCCAAAACCATCAAGGACCACATTGACTCCCTGGCTCCTGCTCTGGCCGACTTCTGCAACCACTCCTTCGCCACAGGACTCTTCCCCTCCCCCCTGAAGCACTCCCTTGTGCACCCTCTGTTTAAGAAACGCTCTGCTGACCCGTCTTGCCTGGCCAACTACCGTCCAATCTCCATCACTCCTTTCCTGGGCAAACTCCTGGAACAGCTGACCATCTCCCAGCTTAATCTTCACACTGAATCTGTTGGTTGTCTCCATGACCATCAGTCTGGCTTCCAAGCTGCCAGAAGCACGGAAACTGCTCTCCTGAACATCTGTGAAGACCTACTCTCCAACCTTGACTCCAACATCCCCTGTGTCCTCATTTTACTTGATCTCTCTTCTGCCTTTGATATGGTCAACCATGCCATCCTGCTCAATTGTCTCTGTGATAACCTGAGCATCACCGGTCGGGCCCTGGCGTGGCTCAAATCTTCATTCCTCTCTGACCGACTCTGCCAGGTTCAACTTGGGTCCTTCTTCTCTTCTGTCTCTACCTGTGGTGTTCCCCAGGGGTCTAACCTCTCTCCCTGGCTGTTTAACCAATACCTGGCACTTCTTGCCCACCGCATTGCATCACTCTGCCCCAACTTCCACTGCTATGCGGATGATACTCTGCTCATTTTCAGGCTACCCTCAGCCACCTCTTCTCCCTCTCTCATCTCTGACTGTCTGCCATCCAGGAGGGGTGTGCTGCCAATGATCTCTGCCTTAATGCCAGTAAGACTGAAATTCTCCTCATCGGCACACCCGCCCCCTCCTTCCCTGTCTCTCTCTGGCTGGCCTCTCTTGGCCCTCCTCCTGCGCCTACCTGTGAGGCCAAAAACCTTGGGGTTATCTTCGACTCCACACTCTCCTTCTCTCCTCACATCTCTGACGTCTCCAAGAAGTCACACTACCAGCTACACCTCCTCAGAGGTATTCTTCCGTTCCTCTTCTTCCCCCAGAAGCTCACTGTCTCCAGAGCTCTGGCTCTCTAGTTTGGAATACTGCAACAGCATTCTAAATTTGCCTGCCATTTACTCTCTGCCCTCTGCAACTTATTCGGAACAGGACTGCAAGGCTTGTTCTTGGCCTCAAGCCCAGGGATCGCATCTCTCCAGGACTGAAATCCCTGCACTGGCTCCCAGTGGCTGCGAGGATTAAGTTCAAAACCCTCTGCATTGTCCACAAGGCCTGCTGGGGCCTGGGGGGTTCAATACCTTCAACTCTCTGTTACTAAATATCTTCTGTCTAGAGCTCTTCGCTCTTCCGCCTCCAACTCCATTAGGGTCAGTTACTTCTCCAAGCAACGAGTTGGTGGTAGATCTCTCTTCGGGTGGGGCCCCCCTGTAGGCCCCCCCCCCCCCCCTATGGAATAGCCTCCCTGCCTCATTGAAACTTGAGGAGAACCATTTCCGGTTCTGGAAGCGCCTCAAAAACTTTCTCTTTGCTTCTGCTTTTTCTCATCCTCTCCCCTGCTAACCCCTGGCTGAAACTGCACTGATTACCTGGCCACCCGCTGATCTCGGGCCCAGGTCCCCTCCACTGCCAGTCGCACACCTGCACTGCCTTCCTGGCACCCTTTGCACTCTGGACTGTCGCTCTATCCCTTCAGTCCCTCTACCAGCACTTGACACTAGATGTCTGCACTTACCCTTGCACTTGGCACCAGCTGCCCATACTTACTATGTTATTAGTCCATTATCCCATGTACTGCACTCTCCCCTCCCCCTCTCCCTTGCACTTTCCCCCTTCCCATGCACTTGCGTGATCTGAATAATATCTGGCCTAGTAGGATCGCTGTTTGTCTTCCCTCTGTTCCCCCTCCATTGCCTCGTCGCTCCATGAAACACTGGCGCGTTATAAATGCCATATCATCTCTCTCTCTCCTCACCAAGAGCTACTCATCCAAGTTATGTACACGTTTCCTTTTTTTAAAGAGACCTCTCATTTTTCCTTCGTATGGCTGGTTTGTTTATACATTACCTGGAGCCCAACAAAATTATGACAATCCGAATCTTAATCGCAGGCAGTCCCATATAGGTAAATGTGGTATTGGATCTAGGGAATTCCTCTTTGTAATGGGAATCCTTGTGTACTAAGGGGAAGTCACTCCCATTGAGGTCCCACTTGCGCATACCCCTGGGGAGAGTCTTGCGGAGCGGGCTCACCTCCCTTGCCTTAAAGGGGTTGGCACACCCTTGGGGGAGAAGGGACGAATACCTGTAATTTGTCACAGTGCATATTAAGATACCGTAGAAACACTACACTGCCTGGTTTTATAAGGTCCCAACACTTCAAAAGTCCTTCTATTCTAAAAACAAAATGGAGCATAGTGCCCTAGAAGCACAACTAAGTGTTTACCCTTTTAGGGAGTTAGTGGTCTTTTGAAGTCGTGAAATTAGTTTTAACAGGTGAGTGCAAGTGTTCCAAAGATGCAAGAAAAAAGCTAAGTTCTTTAGGGGGATTCTTGGTTGGAACTCCACCAATCCCAACCAGACAAGGTAGAGATAGGATGAGAACTTCATGCATGCCTGTGCAAACCTAGTGCAGGAGATGGAGTGAAGGCAGATATGCATGCTCGACAACCCGCCCTCCCACCCTTCCCCTTTACTCTGATTACTTCAGAAAGCACCTTTGGGTTTCTGAATCTGCTTGACCCACTTCAAGTGTTGGCTCCTTTGTAGTGGGTCCAGGAGTCCTGGGTGCAGTGGTCTATTTATGTGTTTGGATTGGGTCTGGCTATTCAGTTGTTTCCTGCTCTGCCAAGACGGTTCCTGTGACTTGGCAGCTGGACGCCCGTGCACGAGAGATGAAGACCACCATGATTCTCACGAGGTTGGAGAACACACACCCCACCCCCACCATTTCCCCAGGACACAAAGGCAGACTGTTTGAAAGTTCACCACACTCTGGTGGTGGATCTCGACCCTCGTGGTGGAGACAAAGAAGCTGTTCTGCAAGGCCCCTCTTCTAGAGCACAGCAACTGCAGTGGGATGGTTCTTCGCTCACAAGCGGCTGTTGTGTAGAGTCTCATGTTCACATAAAAGATGGTGTCTGGTGCAGTGAAGGGGCCCATGAGGATTATGGTCAGTCCACATGGTGGTCCCAGAACACTTTGAAAGGCTGCTAAAGGCAGGATCCTCAAGCAGGAGTCCGGACTGGATCAGCACAGAGGAGCAGTACTTCGCCAGGACTTGGCTGGCGGGGATGCTGGTTAGCTGCAATATTCGTCAACTGGTCTTTAGTGAGCTCTACCTCTTCAATGGGGTCCTGGCCCCACGACAATCTCCAGAATGACTGTATGAGTCATATTTGTACCCTATATTTTAGCTTGAGTCGCCTCGGCCCTCCAATAGTAAGGATATGCACCATTCAAACTGGCATGGGATCTCCAGTCCTGGCTGGCTCTTGCCTTCAAATCTGCCCAGCCCCTACATCCGCCAGATAGACACTACGGCTTTGCTTGGGAAAGGACTTTACTTCTATGCATTTCCTGACGAAGAGGGCAGGAAGGTGGCCAAAGGCCAAGATGACCATAGGACAGTGTGAAAAACATGTGGCATGCCCAATTTGAGTATATGGTACTCAAAATGACATTCTGGTCTAGTGGTGGTTACTTGAACATGTTCAACTCAATGACTGCTTGCTGAGTACATGCAAGAGGTGTAGACCATACACCAGACCGATTGTTACTTGTAGCTTGGAATTACTAGCAGTAAACCTTGAGTTACATAGCTTCGAAACAGAGGTAGTAAAGGGTCAGGGCGTTTAATATTTGCAGTCTCGCTTTTGCTAGGTTAAAGGTTTCAAAGGTGCAATCTTTTGTGCTCTATAGATCAGAGTACAGTCCAATAAAGATGGGCTATGTACCCATAAATACATTGGAGGCAATAAACGTACAAGTGTAAAGGAGTTTCACCAGCCTTTGGCCAGTTTATTAGGATTTGTTTGTGGGACATTTGTATGGCGCCTATACACAGGTATTTCCAGGTGCCACAAGAAAAGACGGGGGTGGGGCATGGGAATCATGAAAGCAGAACAAACAGTTAAATTGACCATGTGACAATCCTACTGTGCAAGTGCTTGACAAGGTGTTAAGTGCAAGGGGGTAGAGGGAGAAGTGCAGGATTGTGGTGCCCCCATGGAAGAGTTGCAGGCGAAGTTCTGGGAAGGCCAAAGTGTCAAGTGCCAGGGGAAACCGGGGGGGGGGGGAGGAGGGTGTGAAGATGAGTGCGATGGACAGGGAGGACCAGTTGGCTTAGTTTGTGTAAGGGAGCCCGAGGGCAAGTGCTGGCAAAGGATGAGGGGACTAGTAGGGTTTGGTCTGGCCCAGTGTAACTCGGAAAGGACCCGGCCCCAGTCGCTGCGGCAGAGTTGGCACAGGTGGGGGGAGAGGGAAGGAAGAGGAGAAAGTGAGTCTTGAGAAGTTTCCGGAACTTAAGAAGATCCGGCTAAAGTCAGAGGGGGGAGGGAGGCTGTTCCTGAGGGAGGAGCCAGCCGCGGAAAGGGATCTACCTCCCACTCTCTGCTCTCTGCTTGGAGAAATGTTTGACCTGCAGAGAGTTGGAGCCAGAGGACCAAAGGACTCTGGCCGGGAGGTATTTAGGGAGGGAAAGCTGGATGTAGAGAGGTCACAGGCTCCAGACAGCCTTCTGGATGATGTAAAGGGTCTTGAATTTGATCCTTGTGAAGAGATTTTAGGGCTGGAGAGATGTGGTCCCTGGGCTTGAGGCCAAGGATAAGTCTTGCAGTCCTATTCTGTATTAGTTGAAGGGGGCAAAGGGAGGAAAGAGGCAGATTGATGAAGAGGCTGTTGCAGTAGTCTAGCCTAGACCAGGGTTCTGTGGACGTTGAACTTCTGGGGGAAGGTGAGGAAGGGTAGTATGCCCCTGAGAATGTAAAGTTGGACTTTTTGGCAAGGGTTCTATGTCATATCATCAACGGTCATTTTTACGACGTGTTTTTACGAAAACATTTTGCCAAAGTCATCAACATTCTTATTTTTTTATTTTGTGGGGGTGTTCCCTTCCCCCACCTATTTTGACTGTTCACGATCTCCTCTCCATCCCCAAAATTCAGATGATTTTTTTTTCTCAGCAAAGTGGCTCACAGGTGGGTGTGGGATGGGATGCAGGGAGTCAGTCCAGAAAGTGGGGCAGAGGGACGAGGATCAAGTGCCCAATGAGAAGGATCTTTGTCCTGCTGGCATTAAGGCAGAGACCATTGGTAGAGCACCATGCCTGAATAGCAGTCGGGTATGAGAGAGGAGGTAAAATACGGCATCTTGGAAGAGAGCTGTGTATCCTCGGCATAACACTGGAAATTAGGGGAGAAAGTGGAGATCAGGTGGGCCACATGGGCCAGGTAGATGTTGAAGAGCCATGGCAATAGGATAGAGCATTGAGGGACGCCACAGGTAGAGAGTGTGGTGTAGGAGAGAAAAGGTCCCGTTTGCCCTTGGGAAGGTCTGTTTGAAAGGAAGGAGGTAAGCCACACTAGTTTTCTGTCATTGAAGCTTAGGGTATCATGGAGACGATTTAGGAGGATGGAATGGTTGACTGTCAAAAGCAGAAGATCAGAACAGAGTGAGTGTTGATGTCCAGGTTAGAGAGTAGGTCTTCACGGATGTTCAGGAGAGCAGTTTGTGTGCCTCTGGCTGCCCTGAAACCAGACTGGTGGTCATGGAGGCAACCGGCCACTTTGGTGTGGAGGGCCAGTTGGGGGAGATGAATAGCTTCTTCATGAGTCAGCCCCAAAAAAGGCTAATAGCTGGCCATGAAGGGTCAGCAGACTTTATTTTTAGTAGAGGATACACAAGGGAGTGGTTAAGGGGTTGAGGAAAGGAGCCAGTGGCGAATGAGTGGTTGCAGAGGTCTGCCCAGGCTGCTGCGAAATAATTGATTTCCTTGATGGTTCTGGAGGAGCAGGTGAGCACCTGTTTAGAGGAGACCTTCATAGAGCAGACACCTCTAGAGATCTCATCTGGTGCAGTGGGAGAGAAAGAGGAGAGTATGGGAGGGGCAAGGGAGGCAAGAAAAGGGGAATGTGTGGGGGGAGCAGATGACGGGTAGTCTAGGGTTTTGGGGGAAAAGTGGGTTGTCTGTACAGAGCTAAGGACCTGGGAGGGAGGAGGAAAGGAGGAGCCTGTGGTAGGATTGGCAAGTTCCTTGCAGATTTAAGAGTTCAACTGTGCCCTTGGTGGCTCAAGAGGTGCAGACTTGGACATGAGCCCTCTTCTTGGAGCAGATGGAGTAACGATATGGCCTTTGGAGTTGGTTGCCGGCCAGTTTGTCATATGGTGAGCTAGATGCCTGCCACTTCTGCTCAGCAGCTTTGCACTTGCGTTACAGAACTGCCAAGTCGGACTCATACCAAGAGTTGCATTTGGAGGCAGACTTCATGCGGATCCTCATGATGGGGGCAAGGATATCCAGGGTGTTGGAGATAGAGGGGTGGAGGCTTGCTAGAACAGAGTCATGATAGTCAAAGGAATGGGGCGGAGGAGGGATGAAGGAAGAGGCAAATGCAGTGCTTGACACGCTTCATCTGTCGAATGACGGAGGAGATGGGCATTGAGAGCAGAGGTATCATCAGGGGACAGGGGAGGTCAAGGTGGGAAGAGAGGAGAGACTGGTCCGACCAGGAGAGAGGAGTAATATGGTATGGCATTTATAACACACCTATACACAAGTGTTTCAAGAGGATTGGAGAGGGGGATGTCTGAGATGAGAGCATCTAGGGTGTGACCGGCAGATGACTTGGGAGTGGGGTGACCGCCTTACTGGTTATGTGGTCACTCGTAGGTTGTAGTTCAGCAACTGTTTGTAGGGAAAGTGTTTAGGATGCAATATCCAGAGGGTCACAAATGAAACCTAAAAATCTTTAGGAAATAGCTCCTGAAACCCATGCAGAACAATTGCTTCCAATTCCTTGTGCCTTAGTTCTTGGGTTGCTCTGTGAAGGCTTGTCCTCCTGGACCATAAAGTACTGCCATCTCAATGGTAATTCTTCCCTGGCTATCGTGGGTTGATTTTGGGCTCTTTTGTTTCCTTTAGGGATTTGCCAGTTCGACTACTACCCTTGCTTGCTTGCTCAGGACTGTTGGGGTCTGAGCCCAGCCGGTGTTTGGCACAGGGCGGGAAGGCTTTTCAATGCTTTTGCCCTAATATTCTTATCTTCACTACGTCAGGACCCGCTGGTGTCACCTTACGCCTGGATCCTGCCTCTTGGTTGGCCTCTTGATTTGACTTGGCTAAAGATGGTTTTAGTTGTGCTGAGTTCGCTTAAGGGTTGGTCTGGTTTCGGCGAGCTGTGCCTCCTTGCGGGTGTGTGGGGCTGCATCCGTCATGCTCACCACCCCTTCATAGATTCAGTCTTGCTCCACCAGGTACATCGATGAATTTAAATACCAATTCTGAATATACCTTACAAACCCCTTGATGTCATGGGCAGATGGCTTGGGCGATGCATCAGAAAAAACATGGACCCACAAAGTGCATGGATTGTACTGGTAACATAGCCTCAACTTGTCCACAGAGGGGAGACGGCAGCAAGACTGTAAATTGCGCTGTTAAGAACTGCCAGTGCAGTCCACTTTGAGTATTGGGAGCACTCTGGATGCTGCAGAACAGAGAGCTGAAATAAGCGAAAAATCCTAAATGGTGCCAACACCACACCTAGTAAAAAAAAAAGGAAAAAGGTCAGGTGTGCACTCTAGTTCCCAGTCATTTACTCCTGATGCAAGTAATAACAGGGTTAAATTCTAACAATGTTAAAAAAATACCAGGGTTAAATCCCAAATGCTGCAGTTCAAATGCACAATAGTTTTTCTCATCCAAGTACTTTCAAGTCTCAAACTCTCTTCAGGGAGGCTGTATTCCTTTTCAGGTGTTGCAAATTACTTTTTCAATTTCACTCTCAAGAGATTCTGGTTACTGTAGTGATGGCACAATTGTTTCATTCAGGAGACCAGGAACCAACTCCCCTCCAAACACAGAAAATCTTACCCAACATTGGGGGAGGAGGGAAAACCATGACTATGGCTCTCCAAAGTGGGGGTATAATAACACCGGTGCTGCTGCCTCTGGAGCCCGGGTCTCCTGCAACATTAAGTAGAAAAAGGTCAGGCGCGCACTCCAGTTCCCAGTCATTTACTCCTGATGCAAGTAATAGCAGGGTTAAATTCCAACAATGTTTAAAAAAAAATAAAAAAAATACCAGGGTTAAATCCCAACTGCTGCAGTTCAAATGCACAATAGTTCTACTCCTCCAAGTACTTGGGCAAGATTTGTGTGTTTGGATGGGAGTTGGTTCCTGGTCTCCTGAATGAAACAATTGGAGGAGTAGAACTATTGTGCATTTTAACTGCAGCAGTTGGGATTTAACCCTGTTATTTCTTTGAACATTGTTGGGATTTAACCCTGTTACTACTTGCATCAGGATTAAATGACTGGGAACTAGAGTGCGCGCTGACCTTCTTTTTCAACCACACCAAGTAAATCTGCCGAACTTTGAGGTGCGGCTTGTACTGCAACTAATTAATGCAGAGACTGTTCCTATTACAAGTTGAAAGGTCAGTTGAGGAGAATCGAGTGAAAGCCCAATATCCAACACACACACACACACACACTAGCGGCCCCAGCAAGTCGCAAGGGACCTTGCAAATACACCATTGAGACACTAAAAGAGGGTGGGTGAGCCCAGCAGAGGCAGCTACAGACCAGGAGAAATACTTGTTCTTGGCCGCTCCCTCCTGAGGAAAGGAAATTGCTACTTGATACAAGGTGGACAGGACACTTTTCTGGAGTCTCTACCTGCTACCTGGACTCTGATAGAAGGGTGCAACACCTGCCAGATGTCCGAGAGGCCTGAACAGCGAATGCCAAGCAATACTAGGTCTATGAGAAACCTGACCATGAAAGCTGAGAATCCAAGGTGAAGTTGAGACCTGAAACCGAATCCTTAGACCGTGGGTTTCTCAGTTTTAATTCGTTTAGGTGCCTCAGAGATCTGGTTTCTATGTGAGACCTTATCAATAAAAATGTCAGTGCGACATGTACAATGAATACGGAGTATCCTGTGGTTCTGGAGAGACCCAACAAAGTTAAGAATTAAGTGGTCTGGAAGATACTTAACTGGTATTGTGAATAACCAGACCTTGTGAGAGACTGACCAGTGCTGCAAGAAGCGCTACAAGAACCACCCAGTACAAGGTGGAAGACAAAACGCCAAACGTTTGAAAACCCAGAGGCTGGGAATGGTCTCAATGTTGAATTGAGAAAGCAGGACGACCAAAGAATGAGTCTAGATCACAAGTAGCAAAAAGAAGAGGCTTCCTGGGACAACTTTCCTTTGTTGTGTTTAGAGTAGGACTGGACATTTAACAATGGGAATTGTAAACTCGTTTGTTGGCCAATCCTTGATATGTTTTACACTTTAGGTTAGTCTTCGCCAGAAGGGTAAGGACATGTTAAGAACAGTTTTTGGCTATGTTGGACAAGCACAACTGGTTATCAACTTTGTTTTTGGGATTGAGTTTTCTGGAGTTAAGACTAGCTCACGTTGTGTTGTCCCTGTCCTGACACGGTTTTAGTAGAAACATACTTCTTTTTAGGTCTACCACTAGTTCCTATAGACATTAGGTCCAGCCCCCTACCTTGCTTGTTTGAAGAAAACCTATACTGCTTCACTTGCATCATTGCTCAACCTTCCTACAGTGCATAGACTAGCCTTACCTCACAATTGACATGCAAGCAGAACAATCATTGATCTTGGGTCATCAACTTGGATGAACATTGTGGGTAGCCTATACAGTTAATTCAGAGGTAATGTAACAAGACCACCCTTGTAAATGTTACACTTTTAGTTTCAGTAAATACGTTGTAATATTCCAGATCAACCCCTAGCTAATGAACTATGCATAGCATGCAACTCTGTTTAACCCCTCAACTGCCAAGGGTTTTCTCCCCCAGTGCCAAGGCCTTTTTTGGTGATTTTGGTATGTCGCCATTCCATCCCTTGTAACCTTTTTGTTACATGAGTTATCTCGGCCAAATTTGGCCCCTTTTCTTCACACATGTAGGTGGTCATAACGCCACGAAGGAATCCTAGTTTGCTGTGGGGTGGGGGGGGGGGGTGAGAGAAAATAACCAAAAAAGGGAGAAAATGTTGGTTTTTTTCAGAAAATGTCAATAAAATTATGTGCAAAGAAGCCTGTACTTTTTTTGTTGTAAGATAAATGGTTTGCTGTGCTGAATTTGCCATTTTCCAGGCTTTCAAAAACAGGTTGAGTGGAAACCAAAAAAAC
The DNA here is from genome assembly GCF_040938575.1 of Ambystoma mexicanum. Classification (NCBI taxonomy): domain Eukaryota; kingdom Metazoa; phylum Chordata; class Amphibia; order Caudata; family Ambystomatidae; genus Ambystoma; species Ambystoma mexicanum. The sequence goes on along the minus strand of NC_090940.1, from coordinate 373,176,731 downwards.
ATATTTGGATATGGTTACCAGCCATTTTTTTTTTTTGTGACAGATGGGCGAATTTGCCCTTTTATTCCAATAGGACAAGTGTGGACGGAATGGGAAGAGGTGGGTAGGAAAGCTGAATGGGAAGACAGAAACGCAGACATTTCTGAAAAGTAGACAAAATTTAAGTTTAGGAAGAGGTGATTTGCGCAGGTCAAGCAACAAGTATGTAGTGAAAAATTCCATAGTTTGGGGAAAAATGACAGAAAAAAAGGTATCTGGTGGACATGGTTAGCCTGGTAAGGCAATGGCTTCTGTGAATTTTGAGAAAAGCATGCCCCGCTACATTCCCCCAACTCTTCCAGTTAGGAAATCGCATTTTTCTTAATGTTTCACAAAACAAGCAATACCACAAGCCAAAAACTGAGCCGTGGTACAGGCTTTTTTATGCTTACGGCCTAAAACAAATGTGGTGAGGAATGGCGCGCATACTTTTTTTGAAAGGGCACAGGCAGACCTTTTGAAGGCTAGGTGGCTTGGGAAGGTTACAAAAGTGTATAGTGCCTAAAGCAGCAACTAAATGTAGGTCACATTTGGGAAATTAAAGGGTTGTGTGACGAAGTGCAGCAGCAAATGTTCGAAAACGTTCTGAAAACCATGCAAACACAACAAATGTCCTACCTTTCTGCGTTTCCATAGGTGTCCCCACAAAAACGGTTCCTCACATGTGTGGGTGCACCTACCTGGGTGCAAAGGGAAAAGGCTAAACCACTGGTCACTCCTAGTCTTTCGGCAGAGCAGTTTTTGCAGGATTTCACAGTTGTGGACAATCTACAGATTTGGGCCTAGGGTGTCGAAGCCACCAAGGAAAACCGGGAACCACATGCATTTCCGAAAACAACACACCTGTGGGAATCCATAGGTGTAACTTGAGCAAATCGCCCCGGCAGAGTCTCATACCCTCATAAAACCCCCTCCCGAGGGAAATTCTGTAACGCAGCCCAGCCAGCGCTCTAGGATGGTGGAGGCGTGATCCCTGGCCTTGGGCGGCTGTCTCCCATGTGGTTTGACCATCCCCAAGCCCATCAGCGTTCCAGGGATCCCCAGCAGGGTCCCTGACCTTTCACGGAGGGAGAAGCTGTAACGCAACCCAGCCAGAGCTCCAGGGTGGTGGGGATCATATCCCTGGCCTTTGGCGGCTGACTCCTAAAATGTCCCCAAGCCCAGCGGTGATTTCTGGGAGGCCCAGGACATTCCCCGTCTTTTCCCAGAGTGAGAAGCTGTAACGCAGGCCAGCCAGGGCTCCAGGAAAGTCGGGGATAATGTCCCTGGCCTTGGTGGGCTGTCTTTCTCCCATATGGGGCGACCATCCCCAAGCTTTGTGGCAGTTCACCCACACAACCAACAATCCAGCCCCAGTCCCACCCATCCCACTGACAATGGGCCCTAACCATAGAATAATAAACAGTAGTCGCATAACGTTGCAGCTGCTCGCGTAAAAAAACATTTGTTACCTATGGTCAGCCCAGAAAAAACAATCATAACTACTAATCTTCGATCACGCCCCCCCTTTCAAGCCATCCCAGGTGGTCTACTGACCCTCACCCCCAGTAAAAACACATGTGCCCCTTCCTAGGGGCAGATTGACAGATTGCACTAGCAATCTGCCGCCAGGGAGGGCTGCATGAGAGCCCCGCCCTCCATTTCAGGTGGGGGAGAGGGCCACCCCCTTTCCATTTCAAACATCCATGATGTTTTATTGCCCCTCCCCAACTAACTAATTTTTATATTTTTCTTTTCAGTTTTGCCCCTTTCGTTGGGGCAGATGGGCACATTAGTGTGCCCAATCTGTGCCCAGCAATGCTTAAAAGAAGTTGTCGTCGGAAAGGGGGGAGAGTCTCCGCTTTCCAACAACACCTCCCTCGATCTGAACAGCACATTAGTGCCACAGATCGAGGGGGAGAAAGGTTGAGACTCACCTTCTCATTTCACTGTGGGAGCCGAAAAGGGCTGCCGCAGTGAATTGTACTGTCAGTTTCATATCGGTGTGCATTACGCATGCCAAAGTGAAACTGAAAGAAATCCAATCCCCAGGCCATGACGAGGAACCTCCTCTTCACATAGCCCGGAGGTTGGATTACACTTTTGTGCGATCCCTAGTTTGCAGGGATCGCACAAAGTGATGTGCCTACAAGGACGAGCTATCTCGTCCTTGGCACTATAGCGGTGATGCCATGTTTACAACATAAAACAACAAACCCAACCACAAAGTAAACATAAGTCCACCACCATGGACTCCCCATGGCGTGTCCCGAGTGCCGATTCCTCAGGGGTAACCGAGTCTTCACATAAACTTTTTACTTTTGTGCGTTGCATGTCATTAGACCTAAAATGACCCTAATCAGTTTGCCAAAGTACTTTATCTTTAGCTATTTTTCATTGCTCAAGCACTGTACCAAGTGTGGGTAAGTGTTTGGTATTTGACCTAATGAGCAGCTCTTTGCAGTGACTAGAGTTATGACTGTCTTACTTTGCTAGTGGTGGAGTTATGTTTACGTAAGAATCCGTAACTGGAAAATATTTGTTTTACTTTGCATCTATAATGTCCTTTATAACCATGGTCTGACATGGCTTGTGGTCACTAGCACCTAGTCTTGCCAGCCACCTGTTAGGGGAGCTGGACATGACCAGTGGTTCCAATATCTCAGGGCATACCCTTGGCCATGCCCTGGACCCTTCAAGAAACCTGAAATGAGCACTAACTTTGGTCTGCAGCCACTTGGTTAAGGCATGAAGCAGGGCTTTTGGACACGCTCTGTTACCCGCAAGCCACGTTTGTGTACAAAATGGGGTGAAGGTATGACTTAAGAGGTGTTGATCAGAAGATCGTAAAGACTGTTCAGGGTGGTAGGGTACAAGTTTGTTTGCAAGGTAGGTCAGCACAAGGCCATGAAGGTACTTGACAGAGGATCTTAAGAAGAATCGTCCATTGCACCGGCATGCCTGTCGTGTGCTTTGCAGTGGGAAGCGTTAGGTGCGAATTCCGGTACGAAAACCCAGTCTTATAGCTGCATTTCAAGCTTTTTGTAGACTGAATGTATTTTTTTTAAATCCCTGAGAAGATGACGTTGCAGTAATCCAATTTGGAATAATCCGTGGGCCAACATCTACCGGTCGATTTGTTCTCTGAGATAGTAATATTATTGGTCATAAATGGTCTTCACTGTTTCGCTAACCTGCTGATTGCAGTCCAAGTTGGACTGCTAGATAAAGATGAGATTTTTGACCTGATGTACATAAGGTGTCAGTTGATCAAACAAGGCAGGGCAAAGAAGGCAGTTTAAATAGATTACGCAAGAGATGTTTGGGGCCAAGAAAAATTACCTCAGTTTTTGAAGGATTAACTGCAGCATCTCATACAACATCCAGCTTTTATTTCCAATGCAAATCAGAAATCCGCGTTTGAGAGTCGGAGCAGTTATTTACACGCACATAAATCGGTCTTGTTTGCATAAGAGTGATCGTGTAAATCCAATTTAGAGGAAATGCTCAAGAGGGACCGAATGTAAATATTGAACAATAAGGGAAGAGCCCTGTGGAACCCCGAAGTGGACCGTTAATGTACTGGAATAATAAACTCCTATCTTGACTGGTTGGGTTCGCTCAGGTAGAGTCCTTAAAATGGTTCACCACTTTATTTATTTATTTATTTAATTTTTTTTATTTTTAAACGTGAGCAACTTCAATCAGTCTGGATTTAAGAATATTGAAGTCAACTTTGTCAAATGCTGCTGAGAGGTCGAGCTAGACCAACAGAGTGAGATTGGCCTCATCAGCTGATCTCAGAATGACATCCCAGACGATGAGAAGTGCCGTTTAGGCTGCATGACCTGGTCTGAAGCCTGATTGAAATAGGTCGAAAAAAAGGCAGTGTTGCATAAAGACTTGTAATTGGACAGTGACTACCTTTTCAAGAATCTTTGCAGGCCATATCAAGCTAGCAAATGGAACATCATTCTGAAGCACAGTATGGTCCAATGAGGATTTTTTTTTGTTGTGGCAAGGATTGATCCTTTAAGCTCTTTAGGAACCGTTCCTTGGGAGAGGGAGCAATTGATCAAACAAGTAATACATTCACTTAACTCAGTAGCCTGATGTTGGGCCAAGTATGCAGGTAAGTAATCCTAGTTATGATTCGTGGGTTTCAGTGTCGTAATTAAAGTGAGTATTTCCTCAGAGGTAACTGGACCAAAATCTAAAAGTGTGGGCACAGGCAGGTGTCATGGAGTTTGTTTCAAATTAGAGATCTGAGAAACCGAGGTAGTAGTATCAATGTCATCTCAAATCATGCCAACTTTATTCAGGACATACTCATTAATTCATTTGCCAATTTATGTGAAGGTGGCAAAGTTGACAATATACATGATGGGCTGGATAATTTTCTGATGTTGAAAAGCTCTTTGGGCTTATTGATCGCTTAATGATTTTGCAAAAAGCTTGATATAGCAGAAAGGATGACTTTTTTAAAAAATAAATATTGATGACTATATTTGCAGCCCTACAATAAGCAGGATTGTTGTTTTTCTGGCACAATTTTTCTTACGATAATCCAATTTAAGGACCCGAAGGGAGGTAGAGTGCCACTTGTTTTTATGTCATGGTTTGATAGGGGCGATGCTATTGCAAACTTCATGTAGTTTTTTCATGTTTGATATGATATGGCATTTAAAACGCGCCTATACGCAAGTGTTTCAAGGCAAGGGAGGGGAAACAACAAACTTACTAGGCCTAGTGACATTGAGATCGCGCAAGTGCAGGGGAGCGGGGAGGGGAGAAGTGCAGTGGGGGGATGGACACGTGCAGGACAAGAAATCAAATCAACAAGTAGTGCAGGTGGCAAATGCAAGAGTTAAAAGCGCAGACAACAAATGTCTAATAAGTGCAGGAAGGGGACTGTAGGGTTACAGATACAGACCACAAGGGCACAGTGTGCCAGGAGGCAGTGCAGGTGTGCAGCTGGACAGGCAGGGACCTGGGCCCAAATTCAAAGGGTTGTCGGGTGACCAGTGCAGTATTAGACAGCCGATCAGCCGGGGAGAGCGAGAGAGAAGGCAGAAGCAAAGAGGAAGGTCATGAGCCAGCCGAAGGAGATCTGCCCCCAACTCGTTGCTTGGAGAAGCGACTGACCATCAAGGAGTTGGAGGAGCGAGGAGCTTGAGTAGGAAGATATTTCCGTAGAGAGAGTTGGATGTATTGCGGTCCCAATCCCCAGAAGGCCTTGTGGACAATGCAGAGGGTCTTAAACTGGATCCTTGCCGCCACTGGGAACCAATGGAGAGATTTCAGGGCTGGAGAGATCTGATCCCTGGGATTGACGTCCAGGACAAGTCTCGCAGTCCTGTTCTGGTTGAGCTATAGAGGACGTAGAGTAGATGCAGGTAGATTTAGAAAGAGGCTGTTGCAGTAGTCCATCATAGAGGGAACCAGAGCTCTTGAGACAGTGAGTTTCTGGGGGAAAGTGAGGAAAGGAGAAACACCTGGTGCAGCTGGTAGTTTGGCTTCTTAGAGACCTCAGAGATGTGAGGAGATAAGGAGTGTGTGGAGTCGAAGATGACACGGAGGTTCTTAGGCTGGCTTTGCCGCAGAGGGTCAGAACCTGAGATTTTATAGGTTCTGTAGCGTGGACATAACAAATGTGGTACGTTTCGTCGGGCAGCGTCTCCTGCACATCTGCGTCACTCAACACTGTGGTCTTGTCCTGCAAGGGCTTTTGCATGCAAGATTTGGTGTGAAGGGTAACAAAAATGAGGAAAGATCCTGGCTAGAGATTTATTTAGATGCTTTATGCTGTGTGAGGCCTGATGATATGTAGGGGGGGGGTTTGGATCCTAAAGATCCTGGCATTGTGATCAGACATTGAAACTGGTACCGTCTCATGGTATGTAAGTCCCTGGTATTTATATAATATTAACTCAAAGCAATGCACTGGACAGTGGGAAGAAGCGGAAACCAGCGAGGAGACAACTATGTGAGGGAAAGTAATTCATGGAGCTTAATTGTGTCTGGTTTATCTGGGCTATCATACTCCAGGGATTAAAATCCCCAAGGATGATTAATTTAGAATACCTTAGGGTATTGGTTCCTAGGAACTCACCTAGTTTTTCTACAAACAAACTGGCGGGTCCTGGGGGTTGATAACAAACAGTATAAAAAGAACATCTGTGTGGTCAATGTAAATTAAAAAAAAGATGGGATACTACATCTGAGGTTTGGAATTCAAAATTTGTTAAGGTTAAGGAAGAGTTGAAAACAATTTCACCCCCCTTTGTGGGTCTCTTTACTAATCCATTTAATTTGGTAATCTCCAGGGTGGGGAGGGGGGTGGGGGGAGTTACCAGAAGGTGAAACACGTAGACCGTCTAACTTCCCTGAACAGGCCCGAATAGGCTTCACGTCGGTTATGCCTTTTGGATCGCAACAGGCTAATACTTTCGAGCAATGGATGTAGATTTCAAAGTGCAGAGTGCGCTGGAGAGTAATGAGGACTGTCAATTAAGATAATTAAATTTAAAAATAATGGAACTAAAAGCACTTGGGTCAAATTCATCAATATATTCCTCAATATACAATAGGTATTTATAACTGGTAAGGATAAAATAATCTGGCAACAAAAGTAGCAAGGAGTGCAATGGGTGGACTTCGTACTGATGGCCCCGTGCCTACTGACTCCCTTCACCCTCTAATAACTGGATCCCTAAACCCACTGATAATGGACACTGAGCAGAGCTTGCAGCCATAGCTGGTGGTCATTTTGTCTGGGGCATAGACCACAGCCATGCTCTGGGCCCTTCAACTGACTTGTATTAGTCACTGTTAATGAACTCCAGTCATAATCATTGACATAGTCTGAGATGTACCTTGGGCCTGCAACCAAAGGCAATAATGGTGTATTTTTCTTTTGTGGGTCTATATGCCACCCTCTTGAACTGCTTTCACTACCCCTAGGTGCGGGCAGCCACATAGGGTGGGAAACATCTTTTTCTGTTGTGTTGTTAGCTACATCTGCTCTGGTCTGTTGGTCTGGCAATAAACAAATCCAGGCTTTTATTGCTTATTTTTAGCCATATTCCTCCACTCTGCCCTCACTTTCCCCGCTCTTCATAGGATGCCCATGACGTCACAGTAGGCACCTTTTCCAACTTAATGGCAGTACATGGCCAGCAGACATCACAAAATGTATGTAAACAACAATGGCATCCATTTTGAAAAAAACTTCAATTATCCAATTTGGTTGCAACTTCATAAAATGTGCTGACCTTTTTTGAGTCGGTCAAGATCAGTAGCTAAACGTCCACTGAAAACAGCCCTGCAGGACTGCTAATAGTCCAGGTGTACGCAGATATCACTTACTATATTTTGCAAACTTTTGGGCAGATTTAAAACAACTGCTGGAAGGAACTATGCTTTTTAGTTTTGGCTATTAAGTGGCGCTAAAAGCGCTACTTTTAGAGCTGAAACTATTGTCATTAAAATAAGAGCTTTAACATAAGAGCTTGAAATATGGGCTTTGAATGTAGGTTTGTAATCCTTTTCAGTGCAGATGATATGAAGATAGATGTATGTAGTTTGGCTGTGTTCCACCTATTTAACGCCCATTGCTAAGTGAAATCTATGGGGTTTTTCTCCCATTCCTACCCATTTTCCCTCCGACCACACCTCATTTTGCACTCTTTGGCTGAATTTGTATTGTGTGGTGAATCCATTTTTACTTCCAAAATGGCAGCCGCCATGCTTTAACATTAAGAAAGTAATTTGACTTTGATGCTTTTAAAAATATTTACTACAGCTTTGAAGTTGTTAAACATTTTAATATATTTTGTATTTAAAGTAAAAAAGTTAATGTCATAGTTATGATTTGGTCTAAAATGTTTTTCAAAGTGTTCATGTAGTGATTTGTGGGGTGTTAGTCGAGTGTTTTTATGTAACCAGCACTCTGTGGTTCTCCAGTCTGTGTGCGTTTACTCGGGGCAGCCATTTTTTGCAGCCTCCAAAGCAGGCCCTCTTTGTGCTGGATTACCCCACTTTCTTTGCTATAGCCACTGCTCGCTTATATATTTGGCCAGCTGACGTGAAGTTGCTGCATGATTAGCTCTGGGTGTGTTTGTGAGGCACGCAGCTGCATGCAGTTAGTGGAGGGAACGCAGCACAAGCTTCTTTTGTGAAAGCCGCCTGTGGGAGATAAAAGGCAGATATGACAGACCATAGCACCTGGCACTTAGCTTCATTCATCCACACTTAGGGGTCACTTGTATTGTCCCCATCCTGAAAGCCGGCTCCCAGCTCTGCATTAGTCCTCTGCAGAGGTGTCGATGTGGGACACAGCCAGGTCTTCTTCTGAGCACAGAGCCTCCCCCCCTCCACTTGCCCATCCACGGCAGGGGACGGGGTGACCTTGCAGGGGTCCTGCACACAGGAGGATCCTGCTCTCCCCCGGGTTACTGCTTGCACTGTGCAGGGAACAGCAAGACTGGCCTGCTGTAGTGGGGAGGGATGGCAGCAACCTTTTCCCCCAGCCTGCCGCAAGAATCTATGCATGCTGTGCCTCCTAAATAAGGACATTTACTCAAGCTAGGCTGGGCTCTGCTGTGCACAACTGAGCTTCTCCCATTCTCAGACTGCATACATGCTTGCCACCAGTGCCTCCCTGGTCTCTTCTCCAACTCAAACACATGTTTCTACAGCTCTGCTTCACACGCACTCACTCTCTCACTTAATTCACCATGGTTTGCCTCGACTCATCTCCCCCAAATCCAAGACACGTCTCTGCAGACCTGCTTCACATGCACTGGCACATACATTCACACACTGTCACTTTAAACATCAGTGTCTGCCTCCACTCATCTACTCCAAAATCTCGGGCACGTATATGCAGATCTGCTTCTCCCGCACTCCTCCATCTGTGCGTCTGTTCATGCTCGGGTACTCTTCCCCCCCCGCCCCCAATTCTCACACACACAAATGTTTACTTGCTCACAAACACTGATGCAGTCACTTCGTAGTGTGCTTCATAGCTCCACACATGGTCTCCCCCATCTGTCTTTCTCTCTTGAACCCTCATGGGTTAACAACTTCTAACAATCTTACAACTGAACATGCTCTTCCCCTCTGGGTCTTGAATTCCACATTTTCTCGCGTACCTCCCTCTTTCTGAATGCTTTACTACCCCTCCCTCTGTCGCTCCGAGCTCTTTTCTTCATTCCAAATATCCCCCCTCCCCTGCAGCCCATCACAACTTCTCTCATTGAGTTTTGCTGCCAGATCTGGCGGCATACTTACTTGATGCCCCATGGAGCTTGGGTGAGGGCTTCTGGTACTTCAGAGGAATCTTACTCTGGTAAAGAATGACAACTTGATTTGGACAGTGCTGTAGGTGACTCTAGTACATTGGTGACCTGCACCTCCCTGGAACCAACCAAAGAAACCATTGATTGACTTTCTAGAGACTGGAGTTTACAATAGTGTTTTGGCTTGTGTCACCTGTTAAACTGTTTGCAGTATTGATTAGTATGAGCACCAATTTAATTTTTACTTAAATGAGCATTTAACTTGGTGCATACCGCTCGACCACCTTAAACGCAATAAAAAGGAAGGCCACTATTCCTGTGATGCTCTAAACCTGTGTTCATGTGCCCCACTGTGCCACTTGTCCATAAATATCACCCAGGAGATTAGCGTATCTGACTGCTTATGGCATGCAGCACTTAACCACCTATTCATGTTATCCAACCAATGTGCACATGTGATGGGGGATGAAGGGCAGGTCAGAAGGCACAACGTGTAGCACCCTATGCGTATAGCATAAGCCAGCTAGGAAATGCAGGCTGTGGATCCATTGGGCTCCTCAGTAATGCAATAACACCTGACCTAGTGCACCTCTTGCAAAATCCTTTCAGATCCACTGATCTCTCCCTATAGGAAAAAATAAATTGCATATGCAAGGTGTGTTGCCTCTTATTTGTGTGGCAGAGTGGTGCTATAGTGATGCCCTAAATGGGACCTAAGGCTATCTGCAGGTTGATGATGAGCATACACACTTACAACAGTAACAGTTAATGTGAATGATGTGTTATTTATAGAAGTTATTTATTTATAATATGCATACAACAATAAAAGTTTTACATATTTAAACACATCATAAACATTTCCATCTTAAAAACACTTCATAAAAATCCACGCTCATCTAATAATATAAAATGCCTTTCAATAATTCTTTAAAAATGTCTAAAATCATCACGTAAAATGACATCAAATAAAAATTTAAATTCAGGTCATTCCCACCTAATAACTTCCTCCACACACTATGCATATTACAAGTATACATTGAATTATCATAGGCCATCAAAGATTTTCTACGTAGTTTGTCTAGGCTTTCACACTCGCATATTATGTGGTATGCTGATTCTAAAGTATTTATTCCACAGACGACAAAACCTGGTATCTTGAGGAATACCCACCTTTGATCCTAGTATTTCCATAACATCGCAGGAATTAAATTTAAACAACAAATACCAGCGAATAATGGAGCAATCAGGATACGCCAATTGATAGTTGGGTTTAGTCACTCTTAACGCCAAATGCTCTACAAATACCCCACTGTTAGATTTAGTTGCAAGATTCACTATTCGTTGTTCTCGATCAATATCGCATATCAGTTTTTTCAGTTTGCGTTTTATCTGGGCCACAGAGTATAGCAGCCAGCAAAAGCCCTCATTATTAATCGATTTGAGGTAGATTGAACTCCATCTATCATTGCAAAATCAGCTTTTGTATCAATCCCATCGTATTGCTCCATCATTCACGCCATAAAAGTATTATTAGCTAGCCGAGTCAATTTAACATATAGCATGGCTGTTGACAGTTGCACTCTACTTCTTACACTAGTTAACTCGCATTCCAGTAGTCTATATTCATAGGGCAGAGTTTTAGGCATCAGTATCCTCAGCATTTTTGCCTCAAATTTATCTAGCTCATTTCCAAATTGATTTCCCCAGATTTCAGCTCCATGGATCAGGCAGGAGACAATTTTAGCAGAGTACATTTTGACAACCGGTTCAACCGAAAAACTGCCCTGGTTTCCAACAAACTTGCTTAATGCCATTGTTGCAATCATGCATTTTCTTTTAGTTTCGGACCAATGTTTTTTCCATGTGAGTTTATTATCCATAATGACTCCTAAATATTTATATTCATTAACCACTTCGATCGGTTGTTTATTCAATGACCACCCACCGTTATACCTTTTCTTATTAGGCTGTTTTGTCTCAAACCTCATGATTTTAGTTTTTCCAATATTGATAACGAGATTATTTACTATAGCAAACTTTTCCAATTCATCTAATTTTGCCTTAAAGCCTTTGGGTGTATAATCTAGTAATAGGAGATTATCTGCATATTCCAGCCACCTTAACATAAGATTACCTAGCTTAATGTCGTTCATTTGAACATTAATACCATTTCTAAGGAAGTCTGCCAGATATAAATTAAACAAGGTGGCAGCTAAAGTGCACCCTTGCTTTACACCATGTGTTGTCTGGATATTGTCAGACAGTTTCCCCCTCAACATCCAACCGTATTCTCACTGAGGTTTCCTGGTAGAGCAGCTGTATCATGTACAGCAGCCCGCCAGGTATGCCCCAGAGCTCTAATTTGGCCCATAGTTTACTTTGTGCAATCGTATCGAAGGCTGCCGAGAAGTCAATGTATGCTACATACACTGGCAGCCCTCGATTCCTCCAAGAATACTCAATAGCACTTACCAAAATAGCTATGTTATGGGCAGTAGAAGACCGACATCTAAATCCATATTGATATCCCGGTAAAATCCCACAGCTGGATATCCACTGATTCAATTGAATCAGCAGAATTTTAACAAAAATCTTTGCTGGGATATCCAGCATGGCTAACCGCCTATAGTTAGCCGGATCTTTACGGTCACCTTTTTTATAGATGGGTAATATAATACTCTTCCTCCACGTATCGGGTATCCTCCTATTCACTCGAATCCATTGAAAGACCATGTTTAGGACCTTGGCCCATTTTTCAGGAGACTGATGTAGTAGAGCATTGCAGGTACTATCTGGACCGGCAGCTCTGGACTTGGGTAGTTTTTTTTAATTATATTGATGAGGGAATTAACGGTATAGTTACACTTCCATATAGTTCTTGTAAGCTGATATTCATTTTCATCACTCCCGAGGGTACCTATTGTATTTATGACATGGGTAATCCATATATCTTCTAGTACACAATTAATGGGGATTGCCTTTTCTTTTCTCTCATTAATAATATCCCACATAGTTTGGCTATTCTTATTACTTGATACATATGCCAGCGAGAGCCATATTTCTTCTTTTTTTCCCTTTAAGTGGTATTTCAACCATCTTCTATACTCGGTTTTACATCTGTGTATCTTATCTATGACCTGTACATCATCCTCTTTAATGCAATTTCGGATATTCTTCCTAAGAGTTTTTCTTTTTAATTGTATCGCTTTATCAACTTTCTTATGGTGTTCTATGTTCCATCTTTCATTTACCAATTTATATCCCCGTTTTGTGGTAATAACATCCCTTATCTGCTCTGTCAGTTGTTCAAATATACTTAGCGTGCTGCCTGCATCATACATTTCACTTGAGTCAAATGTTTCAATAAACTGCTCCAACGGGGGTCGGGCAATAGCATTGCCTTTATCTGTGTTCCATGGGCTCCATTTTATTCTGTTCCCTGCTAAGTTTACACCAATATTTCAATTTTTTTGATGTTTCTCTCTCGTAGTCGTTTTAGTAGACAGCAGTAAAAATCTTGGGAGATGATCACTTTCATCTCTGCATCCAACAGCCATATCGTTTACTCAAAAACGCGCTCTTTTGTTAACAATCATGTATTCTAAGGTACTCATACTGGTTCCAGAGATCCGAGTCACGTTCATCTCACAATCACCTGGTGTATTTCCATTCAAAACTAGAAGCTCAAATTTATTTAGCAACGTTACCCCTTCTTTAACATCTTTCTTATTAATGTTTTTGGATATTAGTTTGGATATGTTTTCCTCTATGACTACCTCAGACATAAAATTGATTCTTACATTAAGGTCACCTACAATGATCAGAGGTATGGTATTACCAATTTCAGCAAGAATTTTAGTTATTGTAGCTATATTTTCTTTACTGCATTTAGCATCAGGAGGATTATATATATGGACAAGAACAAATTTGTCTATTGTTGACATCGTATATGTGACCGTCCCAGCTAACACCATTTTAGTAGATTCGATATGCCTGACCCCAGTACATGGTTGTTTAATAGAGATTAGTAGACTGCCTTTGGGCTGTCCTCTAAGTCCTTGCATAGCAGTACTAACATGGTTATTACGGCCATCTATTTCACAGTCAGCAGTCAACCAAGTTTTCTGTAAGGCAATGACTCTAAATGTCTGTTATCCAATAGTCCCTCGTCGCTACCATAGTGCGAGTTTCCCCTGGTATTCCATGAAAGTATGATATCAGGGACATCAGGAACTAATTTCAAAGTGGGCTTTAAAGGCCGATGGAAGCCACTGCCAATAACCATCAGCTATCTCTTGGTTGATGAGTCTCGCAGGCATTTCACTTGATGTTTTCTTATTATTTTTTATTAGTTTGATTGTTGAATTTACGCAATACCCTCTTGCTAATATCAGCTTCTTTGGACATTTTTTGTTCATACTTCTCTTTCGGCATGCGTATTTCCTTGCACGTGTATCCTATATTCTCAAACAAATTTCTGTGGCTAAGTATGAATTCATGTATTGTCACATCATGGCACCATAAATTGGTAATAATTTTGGTGGATCTTACTACTTGGTCGACAATCAGACAATAATCCTGAGTGGGACTATGGATGCACATATTTGCAGCACACAACTTCGGTTAAGTACCCTCATCTTAGATGTGTCCATTTTTTCTATTTGTAAGGCCTTTATTGTATCCCTCATATTTAATGTTTCATTTTTATTATTATGTGATATTTTCACTTATACTTTTTCTCGTCTGTGGCATTTAGTTGTTTTTTTTTTATCACTCTAAGCTACTGTATTATCTGTTGTTCTTCCAGTGCATGCATTACCTTTATCCTCACTCGGTATATTCTCGTAGAGCCTATGTACATCTACCAGAATCTCATCTGTATTGATCAGACTTTTTGTTTGTCTTAGGCTGCTACTTGGCTTCTTAGGGTTAATTAAGGAATCTCTTGTATGAGTGTTGGGAATCTTATCTTGCTTCTTATTTTTTTGTCTACTACCACCTTTACCAAGTGTTTCATGTATATCTGCTTCATATGTTACGACCTAATTAGCTTCTTTATACATTGATGTACTTTTAGGGTTACTACTCAATGCTTGTGTATTTTTATCTATCCCAACCGTCGCTATCTTTTTAAATTCTGGCAGTATATTAGTGTCAACTATACACCAATTCTTAGACATTTTTTCCTTATTTGTATTATACATCGCTGCTTGTCCATATCCTTTTTTCTTATTATTGATCTTCTGATTAGGTGTCCGTTTAGCTATACGGCTCACACCTGGGGACCAGTATGATTATCCTTTATACCATACTCTGTAATATTGTATTCAATGTCTTTAGTGACTATTTTGTTTGATTTATTCTCTTCCTTTTTCCCAAAATTGTTTATTTTGGACTTAAATAGTTCTTGCTCAAAATGTATTCTAGTATCAATATTGGTGCTAATATGACAACATTTCTGATTACTTCTTTTACTGATATTGCACAACAAGAGAGAGTGAATTGCTAGTTTGTCTATAGATTCACATTTTTCAACCAGAGAGACCAACACATTTTCAAGTGCCTCAAATAATTCTTCTGTATTCATGCTAGCAAAGCTAATGTCATGAGAGCTGTCATGTGTGAGAACACTGGAGTTATTCACTATCATAGGGGCTATCAAGTTGTCCTTTACAATATTGTCTATTGCTAAATGTACTTTTCCTATAACTATTAATCCAAATGTGGGATCTATTTCGAACCTCTCTCCAGGATTAAGCGGCTCATATTTTTCATTTGCCTTTTCCTGCGTCATACTTGCAGTAGGTATGCTAGCCGTCTTTCCAGGCAGATTCATAACTTAACGAGGAACCACAATCTTTTGTTTGCTCTATCTTTTTAATATTCACTTTTGGTCTTGCACACAATTCTGCCTCTAACATTTTTTCTCTACAAGTTTCACTTGCATCTACATCGATAGGATAGACTAGTTCAGATGTTGTAGGCATTAGAATTTGTGTAAATAGTTTACTGCTAATACATGGCAAGGCAGATGATAAATCTTCCATAATTTCAGTAACTCAACTATCGACCTCATTGCTTGTTATACTATTCTTAATAGGCACAGAAGGAGATGTCTGCACATTTTCAACTTTATCAAAAAATGATGTGATTTTGGCAAGCTTACCTTCTGTTAGCAGCCCAGGCTGCATACTAATTTTCCTTTTGCACGCCCGACTAACTCCGACAGTGTGTGTGTGTGTGTTTGTTGGTTTAAAGTACACACACCCAGGTTCACTTTATGTGGGACAGCGGCACATCCATCTGCTAAAGGCATTTTATTAGATCGTAGTTTCATATCGCTAGGAAGAGCTCGCAGCTCAGCTACTCAGGGAAGGTATCTAATTAGGTGACTAAAGGTGGCAGGGGAGACACGGGGCATCAGAGAGCTTAACCGCAGTCAACGCACCAAGCACCGCGCCCAGTGAACAGTCCTGGTGCGCTGACGGCATGTATTTCAGCCCACTTCCTGGAGGGCGGGGGGGTGGGCTTTCACGTCCGGAGCCAATTACAGTGCACTATAGGTAAAGAAAATGCAAGCACTCAGCATTAGGGATGCAACATCAGGGTAGAAGAGAACTATGCCTACATAATCGCAGAAAGACTAGGGGAGGGGGACAAGCATACAGTCCGGGAGGGGAACTGAGCACCAGGGAGGGAGGGGAGTGAGCGAGGCAGTCGGGCGGGGAAAGGAAAGCAAATTACTTGAGGGGGCAAGTCCAGAACACGGGATGTGTTGCAGCAAAGTCCTTCCTCCTGCTCAAAGTTTGTACAAGAAACGTACAGTGACACAGTCAACAGTCACTTTCTGTTCACTGCCTGGTGCATTATTATATAGCGCCTTTATTCAAAGCGCTTTACAGAGCACATATTTACATACAATAGCACCCAACCGAAATTGGTACTTATTTATCGACCTCGGAAAGATGAAAGGCTGAGTTGGCCTTGCCGGGATTCAAACCTGCGACCTGCAGATCACGCTCAGATCGCAGCAGCGAGCGCTCAACCCGCTGAGCTATCTTACTGGCTTTACAGTTCTTTACAGTTCCAAGTGATCAGCTTATGTAAAACAATACCACCTTATCCTACCTGTGATGCGTAGTTCCTCCACCGGGAGAGGAATTGTGAGTTGAACTCCCAGATTGCCCACCTGAAGGATAAAACCAATACAGAACCCTCCTTCCTCATATAGAAAGTATTATTGTTATTGTAATTGAATTCCCTAGACATTAATCATAAAACATTAGTTCACAATTGGGTTTGTAAATAGACCCTTCATTGGGTAATTGCGACTCAACCATGGGTTCAGACATACATGTGCAGGTCTAGCATAACAAACAGGTCTTAAATGGCATTCTTAATATAAGTAGTACACATCATCGGTGAAAGGCCTTTCACGTTTTGCGTGATCACCTTTTTATAATGTCTCTCGAAGTGGGTCAACCAGAACTTGGTGAATGTCTCTTTACCTCTCCTAATATAGTTCACTCCTTTATGTTACAGCTCTAATGGGAACAGTTTTGAAAGCTGCAGTCTATCAATACAAAACAAAAATCGGCCCAAATAATAGCGGATTGCCACAAAAGAAGAAAGCTTGCTTACTTGTCCTTAGCGATACCTGCTGTTGGGTGCTGGGTTAAGTGGCTGGTGCAGAGTGCTGATAATTGTCTTGAACAAAGAGGTGCTGGCAGGCTGGATCAGGCAACCTCCATCTTCCTTGTGGTATCTCTCCTTCTGAACTGTATGGTTCAGATGCTGTCACTCTGTGCTGAACCTAGTTGAGGCTGTAGCATTTTCTTGTACCTGGGGCCCTGGGCAGTTTGGCAGAATCCAGCTGGTGATGGACAGGTTCCTGTGTTTTTTCTTTTCCCGTATCAAACATATTGAATGGGTCACTGCTCGAATACAAGCAGGTAAAGGCCAGTGGCCTTTCTACTCTTAGAGGAAACTAAATACTCTTACACAGCCCCCCCCCCTCTTCCCCCTCCCGTGGCAAATAAACTAAAGTGCAGACTGAGGAAATGGTTTACTGTCGGTCTTTTTTTTAATTTTTATTCTTGGACCCGAACTGAAATGCACACTTAACAGAGACAGCGGCTTATGGTCCTCTGTTCTTATCTCGTGTCTCAGGAATGCAATAGAAAGAGCAAGAGCTCCACCATTGATTAAACAGAACTCAAGGGGAGCTCTTGGGTTGTTTTTCTTCTCCACACGTCCCATCTGAGGTTTAAAAAAAAAAAAAATGGTTTGTAATAACGTAGTGTCTTTTTTAGTCTTGACTAGAAGATGGCGCTTTAGTGCCACCAATAAGCCACAAGTAATGCATTGGATTCTCGCTAGGCGGAGGTGGCATACGAGGGGCACAATGCTTGTAGGTGGTGTTTGGTTATTTACCCACCCATTGACAGCCCATGGTCATGCTAATCCCTATGGCCATTCCCACCCACTTCCTCCCCAAAGCACACCCTCCGGGGATCTCTTTGAGTGAACTTTATGAAGCCTTAAAATCAAACCTGCTCTGGAAGTGCCTGCCAGGGTTTTTCCAAAGCAGTCTTCAGAGAGCTAATGGTGTAATTGGTGCTGTAAATGCGCTACCGGTGTAATAAATATTTCTTGACCATGTCTGCTTTCAGCCACTCTATTTATAAGCAGTATGCATGTCATTCACTGAATTCCTGTTAAAAACAAGCATTAGCAAAGCCAACAGTTTTGGCTTGTATACAAGTATTGGATGTACATTTGCGAAGCACTTCTATCGTATGCCCAGGTAAATGCACCATTTTCAAGCTGCTACCATTAATGACCAGTTAATGTCATTACAGCAATGCCTGGCAATTATCTTTTGATTAGTTACAGAAGCCAAAACTGTTGGCATTGCCAATGCTTGTTTGTCTGGACGCCAGCTCTTTGTGAAAGTTTGGCACAATCCACCCAGTTTTTCTAGAAACTAACTGGCGGATCCTGGGTGTGGATAACAAAGAACTGTATAAAAAGAACATATGGTGATAAATGTACATTAAAAACACAAATCTGGGATACTTCATTCCAGATTTGGGATTCACAATTCGTTAAGGTCATCAGGTCAATTAAAAACTATTATGTCCACCCCCTGCTACCCTTTCAAATGGATTGTGTCCTCCCACGTATTCCTTATCTTTGATATTTCCCAATATCCAGCCTGCTGCTTCGGAATTTTTTTTCCCCCGGTAGAGGGCGCTGTAAATCGATGCCTATCGAGTCTATGTCCCTCGGAAGCCTCTGTGCTTATATCGGCATCATCGCAGGTATAAGTAGCGCGCGCGGCGTCCGTTGCTCATTTCTATTTTTCCGTGCTTCACAGCTTCGGGAATGTAACGCTCCGTTCCGTGAGAACTTCAAAATCCTTCGATTTTCGGTGCAAATCTCTGCTAAACTACAACGAATATGGCTTCATCATCGGTCCCATCAATGCCCTGGTCCGGTTTTAAAAAAATGCTGAGACTGTGGGGCAAAGATGTCTGACGGATCCAGAAAGGATCTGTTTGTGGTGCCTTGGGGCAGAGCATCCATGCTCTGAATGCAACGTGTGCATGTCCATGACAGCCAAGGCCTCAAGGGAGCGCAGAGGGAAGCTGGAGAGAGGTAGGCCACAAAAGTCCATTACCCCCTCTAAACGTACTTCAGACAAGTTGAGGCCTTAGTCTCTTTGTCACAAAAAACACTCCTGGTCACGCTCTAGAAGTGGATCACATCATTCCACCACTTCGAAAAACAGAGGTAAGAAAAGGCACCATAGGTCGCCATCCACCTCATCCTCCAGTCCTCCTGAGAGTTATTTGTCAAACGAAAAAAAAAGTCCCCCAGCTCAGTGGGAGGAATTCCACAAAAGAATGCTAAAGGTGTTCGAGAACAAAGCTTTCCCCCCCTCGAAGACACCTATAGGCGATACCCCTAAAATAAAACACAGAAGCCGTGGGTCGTCGACCCCTGCTGGGGAGACTCCTCGAGCGTGAAAAACCCTTGAGTCGAGAAAGCATCTGACGCACAAAAAGTTGTTCCTAATGACTCATAAGGTTAAATCGGAGTGTGCGTCATGACCCCCTCAGAGTCTCAGTCGAAGGAGAAGTTGCGGACGCCTCGTGTGTCGAACCCCTCCACGCAGCACAAGGCTATACCTTCAATCTCATCGAAGATGTCGACATTTCCGTCGATTCCTTCGACAACCTCGAAGCCATTGACGGTTTCATCGAAGCCGCTGACGACGACATAGACAATTTCGGCGCCGATAACAATATCCATACTTATTTATTTTATTTAGTTATATTTATATAGCGCACAAACAGCCCAGGGGGCATTGAGGCACTGCTACTTGCAAGAGCTTAGCTACAAGGGTACAGGAATGGTAGTAGTCGTTGGCACATTATGAATAGTACAAAAACATAATTCTGTTGTTACAGCTAATGCACTTGGTCATTACAATACATTTTATGCAGTGGGTCATATGTTTAGTATTTATGCGAGGGACCTTATATGAAGAGGATGGTTTTCATAACTTTGCGGAAAGCGATGAGGGTGGCCTCACCTCGGTTTGTGGGAGGTAGGGCATTCCAGTGAGTGGGTGCGAGATATGGGAAGCTGGATCCGCCCGCTCTGGCTCTTTTTACTAGTGGCAGACAGAGCATGTTGGTATATGGTGATCTTGTTGGCTTTGTAGAGGAGACAGGGTGGATCCTTTGTGAGAGGCAGGCAGGAGCAGTGAGGTGAATACACTTGTGGGTCAGTGTAAGAGCTTTGAAGATGATTCTTTCCTTTATTGGGAGCCAGTGGGCTAGTTTTCTGGCCTCCGAGATGTGTTTTCTTTTAGCAATGCCTTAGGCTGCCCGGAGAGCACTATTCTGTATGACTTGTAGCCTCTCCAGATTTTTATTGGATGTTCCTAGAAAGAGTACATTGCAGCAATCTAGCCTGGAGCCAGTGATGGCTCTGGCTATGTTTGTGCAGTTCTCTTTGGAGAGAAAGGGCCTGACTGCGTTGATTAGTTTAGCATGATATGCAGCTGAAGAGGCTATTGCGTTGACTTGTCTGTCAATGGATAGGTTGGAATCCAAGTAGACGGCAAGTGTTTTGACTGATTCTGAGACCGGTATTTTGATGGTGTAGATGGTGAATTGGCAGAATTGTGAGTCTAGATTTTTTAGCGTGTCGGGGGAGCCTTCCAGAAGGAGTTTGGTCTTGTCGGAGTTGAGGCATAGTCCATTGTCTGCTGTCTGCCATCCAGGCATGGATGGTGTTGTAGAGGTTGTTGAGAGTCAAGGAGTCAGTGTCATAGTTACCAGTGAGGGTGAGGAGGATCTGGGTATAGTCAGCCTAGTTGGTGTAAGAGATGCCCATAGCGTTGAGGATGAGGGGTCGTGTGAAGATGTTGTAGAGGGTGGGGGAGACGCAGGAGCCTTGGGGCATACCACAGAGTATGATGGTGGGTGAGGCAGAGGCTAGGTCAGAGAATACTTGCATGGTTCTGTCTTGTAGGAAGGATGTGATCCATGCTGTGGTGTCAGGGGAGAATTTGGCAGTGGAAGAGAGGTGGTGGCATAGGACGTCATGATCTACAAGGTCGAAAGCCGCAGATAGGTCAAGAAGTAAGAGAAGTGCTGGTTTGCCCATGTCTCTGGCATCGTCCATCTGGTTTTTCAGGTGAAGTAGGGCGGTTTCCGTCCGGTCTGGGGCGGAAACCAGATTGGCGCAGTCCCAGGAGTTTGTTCTTTTCAATGAAGTGTTGAACCTGCAGGTAGGCTGCTTTGTCCAGTATTCTGAGGAGGAATGGGACAGTGGTGATAGGTGTATAGTTGGTGGAGGAGGTGGGATCGAGAGTTTTTTTAAGAGAGGGCAGACCCAGGCTTCCTTGAGGGAGGCGGGGACTTTCCCTGTGGCAAAGGAGGCACTGACAAAGGCTGTCAGGAATGGAGCTAGCGCTTCAGTGCAGTCCTTGATGATGGTGGCTGGGCATGCATCACCTTTGCAGTTAGAGGGTTTGATAGTCCTCATTATATTGATGTCTGTTTCCTGAATGGATTTGAAGGAGAAAGGTTGGGGGATGGGGGGGGGGGTGTCTGAGGCTGGTGGTGGGACAGGGATGTGCCTATTAGGCAGGGCTTGTTTAGTGGCTAGTATTTTTTTTTTTTGGAGAAGGCTCAATTTGGTTTGCATGGCAGTCTGTATTTCATTGCACCAGGCTTTGTCTTTGGTGAAATTCTGGGGGGCAGGAGTGGGTTTCTCTAGTTCTCTGAAGATGGCAAAGATTTCTTTTGTGCTAGATTGGGCTTCCGAGATTCTGGATTCGAAGGATTTGGCCTTTGCTTGGGTGATTGCCTTTTTGTATTTGGTAGAGCGGGCTTTAAAGATCATGTTAGCTTTGTCAGAGTGGGACGTTTGCCACTGTAAGAGCAGCCTTTTTTTTGTTGCAGAGTGTGAGGAGGTCTGGGGTGAACCAGGATTTGGAGTAGGTGGTGGGTTCGGATTTACGGGGTTCGAGTGGGGCAATGGAGTTGATAGCTGCTTTGATGGCAACATCGTAGGCTGTTGCGAGTGTTTTATGGGTCTGTGGAGAAAGGTGGTCTGAAGGCTGGGCCTTGGAGGAAGGGCAGTAGCCTTTCCTTCGTGAGCTGGCGGGAGCTTTTTGCGAGGCAGGATGGCAGGGGTTGGGGTGAGGGAGTGGAGGAGCTGGTGGTGAGGATGCTAAAGGTGATGATATGTTGGCCAGACCCTGGGGTGGGAGTGTTTCCAGTGATGAGTGGAAAGTTATGCTGTGCGATCCAGTCGAGAGTTCTGCCCTGGGTGCGAGTTGGGCTAAAGATGGTGTTCCCCCTTGAGGGCTGAATCAAAGGATTTGGCTGCCGAGTCTTACTGTCCAGGAGACCTAGGTTGACGTCCCCCAGGAGAATGGCTTTTGACTGTTTTTTGAGGTTGGCAGAGAGGAGGTGGATGAGAGAGGCTTGAAAGTCTCCTGTTGGGCCTGAAGGGCGGTAGACAATGTGAACAGCAATGGTGCAATGGGGAGAGGTTGATTTTGACTTGGAGGTAGTCGCTGTTGTTGTGCAAGGATTTCTCTACCTTTCTAATAGAGAGGTGGTCTCTGGCGATAATTGCTACACCTCCACCTTTAGAGAGGCGATCTTGTCTAGTGATTGAGTAGCCAGGGGGCAGTGCAAGGGAGAGCGCAGGGCCGGGGGCCTCATGTAACCAGGTTTCTGAGATCATGAGCAGATCGAGGTCATGGGGGGGGGGGGCTATGAGGTCGTGGATTTCTAGAGCGTGGGAATTGATGGACCTACCATTAATCATGGTGCATTTAAGATGGGGTTCTGTAACGGCTAGGGGGGGGGGGTTTATGGGCAGAGTGGGTGAGGTGGTGGGCATGGTTGCGCTGTGGCAGGTGGAGGAATTACACATCACAGATTTTACACTGGGGGCTCATTTCCAGTGGTGGTGGTGGACACAAGTGGAATCACATTTGGCACAGTAGTATTCAAAATGGGGGTAGAAGAATTGCACATCACAGATAGCATGGCGCCTTCTGTGTCTACTTTTGAAAATAACTACACACCACAACCTTGTGCAGATTTTTTTTAAGTCCCTATCCTTGATCTATGAGGAGACAGAAACCTCTGACGAAGAAAGACCCTTTGGTCTTAAGTATGGGACGCTCTCGGTCCCAGAAGAACTGGTATCGGAAGAATCTAAATGAAAACATCTACAGGAATTCTTGCCTGAAGCAAGTGCAATTGATACTTCCCCGGAAGTTGATTTTGGAAAGCCTGACCCAGGAGATCACGCTAAAAGCAATTACAGGCTGCTTATGTCTAGGTTGATGGAGTATGTGGGGTGGTCTAGGCCCACACCTGTCTTCAAACAAGATGACCTGACATATACTCGACAGGGGACCACAGGAGGACCCTATTGTCCCCTTTTCACAGGGCTTTACATAAAAGGGTATATACCAACTGGGAAACACCGGAGGTGATCCCTGCAGTTAACAAGAGGCTGACGGCAAAATATAGAGCATCAACCTCTGATCCTCTCTATCTCTCAAAACGCCCAACTCCAGGAAGTCTGGTTGTGCAGGCTGCATCTTCTTCTGGAAAGCAAAATGCATACCCTACAATGCCACAGGACTGTGACAACAAGAAATGTGATGCCCTGGCCAAGAAAGTTCATCGGAAAAGTCAGGCCATGCATCTCTGAAGGCAGTGCGGAGTCTATAGAACTGCAAGGTTTCCAGTGCGGAGCCCGAGTGGCCCGGTTTCCACGTTTGTGGCGTTATGAACTGCCCTCCAGGGTAGAAGTCATTTAGGGCGTGATATCCCAGGTCTTCCCAGTGTCGTGCCAGTGATGTGTCGAATGTGGGTTCCAGCCCGGGGGATCTCCAGGCGGGAAGCCATTTGTAATATGGGCGTTGTTCGGCGCAGGTCACGAATATCCGGCCCCAGGCCTGCACCGTGGCATGGACCGGGTCGATGGGCGAATCAGGTTCGTAGTGTTGGTGTAGAATTAAGGACATTATGTTGGTGCCCATTGCTGCCAATGTTTCCAGCTTGACATGGGGACGAGGTGGGGGCCCGGAGTACCAATAGGAGGCAAACTGCACCTGTGCTGCGATCCAGTACTGCAGCATGTCGGGGGCGGTGAATCCCCCTCTGTCATAGGGGAGTGTCATGTCTGACCATTTTTTACGTACGGCACCAGAATGCCATGGGAATTGGGCATACAGCTTGTGTAAATTTATGAAGTATCTTTTCCCGGGCCAGATAGGGACATGGCTAAATATGTACAGTAATTTGGGGGCAAAATAATTTTCACCAACGAGAGTCTCCCGGCCAGTGAAAGTGGAAGGGTGCGCCAGCCTGCCATCTTGGCTTCGGGTTGCTCTGCCGCAGCTAGGTAGTTGTCTGCCAGCAATGTGTCTTTGGTCAGGGAAACCTGGACTCCCAGATATTTGATCCCATCCGGAGACCAGCAGAGCAGGTACTCAGTGGCAGGTTGTAGCGTGGAGCTGGTTAGGGGGAAGATTTTGGATTTAGTATAGTTTATCGTGAACCCAGAATGTGTACCTATACGGGTATTATCGTGCAAGATTGGGTCAAGGTGAACAGCCGGGTCTCTTATGAAAAACAGTACGTCATCCGCATAGAGCGAAATAATTTCAGGGGGTCTTTCAGCCGTATGCCTTTGTGTGAATGTCGCTCCCTTACGTAGTCCACCATTGGCTCTATTGCCAGGGCGAACAGGATTGGGGATAACGGGCAGCCCTGCTGGGTACCTCTAAAAAGGGGGATCAGGCCCGACATCTGGGAGTTGACAGGGACCCTGGCCACCGGGGAGGTGTAGAGTAACTTAATGTATGCCAACATGTTAGGCCCTATGCCCATGGTTTCCAACACCAGCCACATGTATTTCCAGGACACCATGTCAAATGCCTTCTGGGCATCTAGTGTAACTGCGACTGCACTCGCCCCCTGGTCAATACGGGACATGACATTGAACAACCTCCTAATGCTATGGGATGTGGACCTCCCAGGCACAAAGCCTGATTGGTCATCATGGACCATATATGACATGACCGGGAGGAAGCGATTGGCAATCACTTTAGCAAAAATGTTGGTGTCCAAGCTCATTAACGAGAGGGGCCTGTACGATCCGCACTCATCGTTGGGCTAACCGGGTTTAAGTAAAACCGTTCTAACGGCCTCACGTAGTGCTGGGGGAAGGGACCCTAGCCGGAGTGACTCATTCCATACTTCAAGTAGTTTGGGGGCTAGTATGGCCACGTGCTCTTGGTAAAATTCTGCAGTCAGCCCGTCGGGGCCCGGTGCCTTACCCTTAGGGCTCTTAGATATGGCTTCAACTATTTCATCTAGTTGGAAGGGGGAGTCCAGCTGGTCCCTGGTTCCGGGGGAGATACAAGTTGTGGGAATCTGCTCGAGGAGGTCTTGCATAAAGGATTCGGTGTTCGGGGGGGGGCTGAGAGTATAGCTCTGTATAGAAGTCCGTAAAGACTTCCAGGATCTGTTGGTCGGACCAGCGAGCTGTCCCCTGGTTGTCCTCAACACAAGTGATCTGAGTTTGGCCCCACTCGTGCCTGGCCAGGGCGGCCAATGTTTTCCCGGGCCCATCGCCCTCCCCATATTTCCGCGCAGTCTGTGGGCGGCTAAAGTATTGCACCTCCCTAGTGGCCTGCTCGTTAAATAATTGGAGTGCTTTACTGATTTGGAGTAGAGTGGCAGGGTCAACTGACGACGGATGAACCCTCTCCAGCTCGCGCAATTTGGCTTCGGAGCGGCCAAGGGCTGCTCTTATAGTCTTAAGGACTCCTGCCTCCCTGGATATAGACATTCCCCTGATAAAGGCTTTGAAAACATCCCAATGGACTCCCAAGGAGGTGGGCTGGGGTGTGTTGAGCTCAAAGTGGGTCTGAATATCGGCAAGAATGTCCGCCTTGAACACTGTCCTGTACTGCAGAAGACTTGAACCTCCAAGTATTGACGGTGGGAGGAGACACTCCCAGTTCCAGGGACATCAAGATTGGTGAATGGTCCGACAGGGTGCGAGCCAGAATTTGTGTTTCCACCACCTTCCCCAGTATTGCGCTTGACAGAAGGAACATGTCAATTCTGGACAAGCTATCGTGCACCGAGGAGTAGTGGGTGTACTCACGCGTTTGTGGATGTAATACTCGCCTTGCATCCTGGATGTCGAGTGTTGTACTGTGTACTAGGAGTCTTCGGGCCGCGCCGGATAGTGGTCTGGGGGCTGTGCCTATTCTGTCCAGTTTAACATCTAAAATGAAATTCATATCGGCCCAGATAATAGGAAGTCTCCTTCTTTAAAATACCTCTGGTAATACCATTTTTGAGGGGGCTAACTAATGTGTATCCTCAACCCCCTTTCAGGTGCCCCTGTGGGATCTAAATTTAGTCTTAGACTTTTTAATGGGTTCTCCCTTTGAACCTCTTAATTCGTGCCCATTAAGATTACTTGCCTTCAAAACAGTCTTTTTGCTGGCAATAACATCTGCCCGAAGGGTGAGTGAGTTACAGGCCTTGTCTTGCAAGCCTCCTCACACTCTTTCACAAGGACAGAGTAGTGTTAAGAGTGAAGCTGAATTCCCTTTCCAAGGTAGTATCTAAGTTCCACATTACTCGGAGGATAACTTTACCTTCTTTTTATTGTCCTCCGCATTCAGGGAAGGATCAAGAAAGACTGCATAGACCCGATCCAAAGCATGCCTTGAGTTTTTACATTAGCAGATGTGCTAAGCGGAGACAAACTGACCAATTATTCGTGGGTAACACAGGTCATAAGTTGTGTCTAGCCGTCACCAAACCATTTCTAGGTGGATCATTTTAACAATTGCAGATTGTTATAAATTGGCTGGTAAAGACCCTCCAGAACACATACGAGCCCTTTCCACCAGGGGTATCGCAGCTTTGTCAGCTCTTCAAAGAGGATTTCTGTTAAAGGATATTTGTGCGGCTGCCAAACGGTCCAAGCACACACCTTTACAAAATTCTATAGCCTGGATTCCTCCACTAGCCAAGAATTAAAATTCGGAAAGCCAGTATTGCACTCTCTGCAGACTTTGTTTACTCCCTCCTCCTGATTATATTACTGCTTTGGGAGAGTATCAAAGATGAGGAATACCTGGGAGGACACAGTCCATTCGAAGAACAAGTTACCTACTCCGGTAACGTTCTTTCGATTGGATGTTCTTCCCACGTATTCCTTAACACCCCTCCCTACCTACCCTGCAGTAGGTTAGTGTGCACTCTCTCAAGGGTACTAACCGTCTAGCTCAAGACGCTCCTTCGCTTCAAAACGGAACTGAGCAACGGACGCTGCGCGTGCTATTTATACCTGCGATGACATAGATATCGGCACAGGGGCCTCCGAGGGACATCGACTCGACAGGCATCGATTTACAGCACCCTCTACTGGGAACATTTTTGTGCCGAAGCAGCAAGCTGGATATTGGGAAATATCAAAGATGAGGAATACGTGGGAGGAACATCCAATCGAAAGAACGTTTCAGGGGTAAGTAACTTGTTCTTCTCCCCCGTGGGTCTCCTGATTAATCCATTTAATGTGGTTGTCTGGGGAGGGATGGTGTACCAGAATGTGAAACACGTCGACTGTCGAACTGGCCCAAACAGTCTTTTTCCATGAAAGAAAAGTTTTACATATGAGAACTTGCATAGGAAAGGCTAGCTTGGGACCCTCTTTAGATTTTGCCTCCCCCACAAGAACCAGGCAAAAACTTTCTAAAAATCTTCGGTCATGTCTTTATATGAAAAGCACATTTTCAGTTTTACGAAGGAATGTGTTTTCCCTACGATAAATGTTTTTACCTACCTAGATTTATAATTTTATATGTATTTTCCAATACACTTCTCACTTTCATTACAAATACTGGGTACAGAATAAGCGTGAAAAAATCCACTCTAAAGAAGGTTTCTGTTCTGAAGAACATTGTGGATGGTGCATGGACTTTATATGGCGATCCTATTCCAAATGCTGATCTATGTTAACCCCGGTTTTCAACATCAAGAACACTGAAATACTGTAGATCAACAACTAGTTGGCTATTTACGCACATCATTTTAATGTAAAATGGAGACGTTGAGAAAATCACGATGCAGCAATAAAGTGCCTCCCTTCCCTTAGCTGCAATAATAATTGGAGATTAACTCTACCTTTTTCCCTTGTCCATTTTTAGCAGAGATGCACTTTCCAAGTGGTACCTTGGAAGAGTGCAGAGGTTTAGTTTTTAAAGGACAATTAACTTTGCAAAAGTATGTGGGCTCTTAGTTGCCTAAGTAGAAATCTGAAATGCATTGGACAGGATCTTATAAATGTTGAAATGGTAGAAACGTAAGATATGTGCGCAGCAATAAGGCGTCAACCACAGTTTCAGAGAACAATGGGTGGGGGGCAGATGAAGACAAATTATACAGACGAGTTTTAAAATGGTCAATACATTTGCAAAAGTCAAAGGAAGACATCTATTTCTAAGGCGCTTACCGCCCTGCTGGCTTTGGCTTGCTGAGAGCATGGAAGTTAAGCAAAACTATTTTGTGGAGTGGAGGGAGGAATCTTAACTCCCAAAGAAATGGAATTTACTTTGAAAAAAATGAAGTTCTTTGGTTTTGCGGGGCAATGTATATAATGTGACATTCTCACATCTAGCGAACACATGCAACACTCGTTAAATCACAGAAAATGCAACTGTTTTTTAAAATGCCAGTGCAGGTTGTAAACCGAGACCTTGCCATTTCGAGATGTCTGACCTTTGAGGGTTTGTGCACTTGGCCTGTGCTTGGAGGTTTTCAGGCACCCTTTGGGCAGAATGCATTTCCGACTACCCAGTTTAACATACAAATCTGAAATGCATTTGCAAGACACTGCATATGATATAAATGTTGGATTTGCACAAATGTATGATTTGTAGGTTACAGAGTCAATGACAAGGCTTCAACCTGAGCCGCAGAGAAAATGGTGGGGAAGGGAGTTAGAGGCACATATTGGAGAGATACAGAATATTAGAGTTAATATAATCGCAAGAAAGCAAAGGACATCCTCTCTGTATTTTGTATCATCTGCTGAGTGCATTTGAGAATGTAGCCTAGTACAGTTGTGCTGCAAAGCCAAAGGACCACGTGGCATTTTTTGGGAGTTAAATCCTTCCTCCTCCTGCAAGCCTGGTTTGCCATGATCTCGTTGACCAGAGCCTGTAGGACTGGATAAGTGGATTGGAAAAAAAATACAGAAGTCTTGCTTTACTTTTTTGCTAGTGTATTGGCTTGTTAATTAATCTTTCGTTGGCATTGCAGCCCACAAATCATACATTTGTGCAATTCAAATGGAATCATAACTCGTCTCAATAAGAAATTCTCTCATGCGAACAGACTATCTACCAAGGCATCTGCAGTAATTAAATGCTGGAACATTCTGCAAGGGCTTCTTGACTTCGTTGCCTTTGCTGTCCGTTCCAAGCCACCTTCCTTTACTTTTCATAGTCATGTACCCAAACCATGTAACATCTGAATCGTCAACCTCACATGCTTGAATCGTCAACCTCACATGCTTTCTACACGGACTGCATCCTAGACACCCCTTAAAAGGTTTGTGAGTTTAGATAGGTGGTGGGACATCAGATTTTGCTATCTTGTTGCATGACAGCCTTTGCTGCCATTTTTCCCTCTTGTTTGGAAATAAGTTAGAAGTTCATGACCTGCTCTCCTAATAGAGCTACAATTACACAGGCTAGCCAGTGTTAAGGAAGCAAAGAGTCAAGAATTCAGAGTGAGCATGTGGACCAGACGCAGAAGGGAGTATCCTTCTTGCCCCCCCCCCCCTTCTTGCCCGTTTGCCCTTTCTTCTTGTTAAGTTGAGCATGGTTTCCAGTACTGTCCAGTAGGTAGAGATCTTCACAAAGAGTGCAAAGATTACTGCAATCCTTAATTAGGGCAATTACTGGTTAATTGTAGTACATTAAATTCAGTACTGCTTTACCTATCACTTTTTGGAAACTTATAGAATACTTTTTTGTCTACATAGTGTGGAGCGCTATGATCCAAGCAAGGACTCCTGGGAAATGGTTGCGTCGATGGCTGACAAAAGAATCAACTTTGGTGTTGGTGTCATGCTGGGCTTCATATTCGTTGTGGGTGGACACAATGGTGTGTCTCACTTATCAAGCATTGAGAGATTTGATCCTCATCAAAACCAGTGGACTGTTTGCAGACCCATGAAGGAACCCAGAACAGGTACAATAGTTCTAAATATTTGAACGAACAATAACACGATCTTGATGTCTATAATGTGTGTTTGCATATATGATGTCCCTATTTTATGTGGATGAGGGGATGTAGAACATTATCGAGGTGTCCATTTCATAAATAGTTTTTGCCCTTGGCCTAAACTCTGTCCAGTGTTGGGTCCAATTATATATCCATTTAAATAAGACCTGACAACTACAGGAATTGTAAGACATTTGTTCAACGGTGCAAGTCTGTGTGTACCTTATTTTTAAAAAAAATGTGTTTAACTAGCGCTGTCCGAGTAGGTAGTGGCTTTTACATACATTTTACAATGCACAGTATTATTCATATTCATGAAGGTTACAAAAAAGTAGTATTGAAAGTAGAATCCTCATTGAAAAAATAACATACCCTCTATACTTCAATCCAGCGTCCACCCCCTTTGTTTTAGTTTTGGAGGTGTAGCTTGCAAGTTAACATGTTCCTTCTGTGGAGCGCATCTTCCTTCCTGTGATCTCATCAGAGGGTTTCCACTACCCACACTAACAGAGCAAGAGTGCATCGAAGTGGGGGAAAAATAGACTAAAAAGACTGTATTTTGTGTGATAGGTTTATTCTCGCACTGTTTTTTTTTTGTTAATGGGGCTTTTGCACCAGAAGCTTTTTTTATTTTCTAAATATACATGAAACTGACGTTTAAATTCTTAATAAATCACACCAAAAGTCCCTACAGCAAACATTTCTCAATTTGTGCACACAATGGGTATTGTCAAATAATATCTGAATTTCCAATCAAAATGTTGACTGCATAATAGTTGTAGTAAGGATCCTGAGGTTGAATGTCCTCATTTTTGGTTGGTTGCTTAAGGACCTCAATCAATGTAAGTTTTATTTGGTTCAATTAAACCTTGACTCATGCATTTAAATAGTCATTAAAATACAAAACGGTCAATAACTATGAATAGAAGTCTCTACAAATGAAAACCGATTACATGTCGGATCTATAGTCCCTTTTTGATTAATATAAATTGGTTTTGGAGATCCATTTTTTTTTTTTAACTTGTTTATTTTCGGTTGGCATACAGGAGAACAGTTTAACATGTCTAATCAACACTTTATCACAGCATAAATATCACATCGTCTATCCCCCGGCACCCAAACCCACTTCCTAGACTCAACAGTTCACAGTGGATTGTCTCTTTTCCCCCCCCCCCCCTCAGGTCCGATTCAGGGCTCATCCGCTCCTGTCTCCTCCTACCTCGGTTCGACATCTCCACTCTTCTCCAGGCTTACGTCTCCAAGTCCTGTAACTGGCTATCCTCCGGGGCCTGCTCCTCGCTCGTCTGAGACTGGTCTCTATCCGCAGCTCGTTGGGCCTGTTGCACTAGGCGCGGCTTGTATGTTAGCGCCGGGAAGCGAAGGTCATAGTCTATCACCGGCGACCAAATGTTCGTGAAACGATGTAGGTGGCCTCTGTTTGCTGCCATAACTTTCTCAGCAATGAAGATGTCCCAAATTTTTAGCCACCACAACACTGTTAGGGGACCCTCTGGGGCCTTCCATGCCCGGGCTATTGTGATTTTAGCGGCTAGGAGTAATTGAGTGATGAGAGCTGCAGATGTCCCCGACCTCGGGTAGGTGTCCGGTATCGGGGTCCCCAGCAGCAGCGATTCTGGTTCCAGTGGTAGCGGGATCTGGGTTATGTCTGTGATGGCCGCTATACATTGGGTCCAAAAGGCCTTCACCACCGGGCATGACCACCACATATGTAGATAGGAGCCTGGCAGGCCACATCGACGCCAACACTGTGGGTCTAGCGACTGATTGAAGTGGTGTAGTTGCAGGGGCGGGTAGTACCATCTCATGAGTAGTTTATGTGCTCATTCTCGGTTGGTGATGCAGAAGGAGGATGAGTGCGTGCGGGACCAGATATCAGTCCAGTCTTGATCCTGGATTGGATGCCCCAGGTCCTTTTCCCACCGGGCCATGTAAGTCGCTCTATTTGTCAGGAGGTCCTCCTGGAATAATCGATATAGTGTCGAGATCCTCCCTCGGGCTGGAGGGTCCGTCACCGTCAATTCCAAGGCGTCCTGGGCCCGAGTGGCCGCCTCCCGTGTTTGGGGTTGTGTGCACCAGTGTCTGATTTGGCAGTATGAGAACCTGTCCGACTCCGCTAGATTAAACGCTCTTTTGCATTGGGCGAATGTCAGCGGCTGTGTTCCCTCAAATAGTTGGCTTAGGGAGCTGAGGCCTTCCGCGATCCAATTTTTAAAGTTCGAGGGGTGAGCTCCCGGCGAGAACGCTGGATTGTGGAAGACTGGGGCCGAGGGGCCCAGGGTTCTCGGAATACCTCTGAGTTTGCGGGCCCAATCCCATGCCTTCAGCGTGTGCCTGGTTGAAGATAGGATGGCTGGCCATGTCCGGCGCAGCGCAGATGGGAGGTGTAACAGGAAGCGCAGTGGGAGGGGTAGTCTGGATTGCTCTATGTCCATCCATTTGGGGCGTCCCGACGTCATAGTCCACGCCCGGGTGTGGGCTATCTGCGCCGCCATTTGATATTTTTGAAGGTCCGGGACCCCTAGGCCCCCCCGGCCCGGAGCGCAGAGCATGGTCCTCCGTGGAATGCGGGCCTTTTTCCTCCTCCATATGAATTCCAGTATCTTTCTCTGCAGTCTCTGTAGTTGTGGGCGGGGGACAATGACGGGGAGGGCTGAGCATGCGTATAGGAATCGTGGCAACAGATTCATCTTACAGGCCGTGATGCGGCCTATTAGGGATATTTCCTGCTTGTGCCAGGTGTCTAGGTCTTTTTCCAACGTTTTCATCAGAGGCGGGAAGTTTGTCCGGTAGATGTCTCCCGGGTCAGCGGGGATCTGCACCCCGAGGTAGGGGATGGAGGTGTCATTTAGTGGGATTGCGCATTGGGCGCTGAAGGATGCCTTGTCCCTTTGGTCTAAGCCTATCCCCATTGCTGCCGATTTCATCAGGTTAATGGCGAATCCGGACACCCTTCCGAATCGATGGATTTCCGCTAGGGCGGCTCTTAAGGAATGTGAGGTGTCTGTGATGGATAGCATCACGTCATCAGCGTAGAGCGCGATCTTGTGCTGGGTGGTGCCAACTTGGGGGCCTTTGATTCTGGAGTTGAGGCGGATCCGCTGGGCCAATGATTCCATAACCATAGCGAATAGCAAGGGAGAGAGGGGGCACCCCTGTCTGGTGCCGCAGGTTAGGGAGATCGGGTTAGACAGGAGGCCGTTCATTCGGAGGAGGGTGGTCGGGGATTGGTAATTCGCTAAGGTGAGCTTTAAGAAGGTGGGCCCAAGACCAAACGCTTCCAGGGTGAAGCGGAGGAACGACCAATCCACTTTGTCGAAAGCCTTGGTCGCGTCCAAGGCTAGGAGGGTGAGTTTCTTCGAGCTCTGTTTGGCTATCTCGATTAAGTTGAGGACTCTGCGTGTATTATCTGTGGTGGCTCTGTTTAGGATAAATCCAGTCTGGTCTGGGTCTATGATGTCTGGAAGCAACTTCGCTAATCGGTTCGCCAAGACCTTCGAATAGATATTCGCATCCAGGTTTAACAAGGAGATGGGTCGGTAAGCTGCAACGTCGCTGGGGTCTTTTCCTGGTTTCAACGCTAATACCGTTATTGACTCTTTCATTGATGGAGTTGTTGATCCAGATGCGGCGAAGGAGTTGAAGAGTGTCATCATCGGAGCTAGTAGCTGGGGCCGGAAGAGTTTGTAGAATCGGGATGAGAAACCATCTGGGCCCGGGGCTCTAGTTCGTAAGCTTTTAATGGCCTCATCGATCTCTTCACTGGTGATCGAGGCCTCCAACTCTTCTCTACTCGTGTCCGAGAGCTTCGGTAAGGCGGCTTCCCGTAGGTAGGATTGCTGTTCTTCGCGGGGTCTTTGGGTAGCTGACATAGTTTCTGTTATGTGGGCTTCTGCGATTCTTAGCTTCTCCTGGTCAGCGACTTTGACTATACCCTGAGGGTCCCGGAGGCTTAATACAGTGTTCCTTCTCTTGGTTCTTGCCAGTTTTTCCACCAGGAATTTATTTGCTTTGTTTCCTCTGGCGTAGTAGCCCTGCTTCGTTTTGGTTAGCAGCTGGGCTGTATCCTCTGCGTAGTGGGCCTCTAGCTTCTTCCTGGCCATCTGTAAGGCTCGGTAAGTTCTTGGGGACCAATTTTTAGCCTTGCACGCCGTCTCTGCCTCCAGGACCTTGTCCTCTAGCGTGCGTCGGGCCTGTTGTTTTTGCTTATGGTAGGCTGCTCCCCGGGAAATCAGAACTCCTCGCACCACGGCCTTCATTGCGTCCCATGTGGTCGCTGGGGAGGTGTCTTCGTTTTTGTTGTCCTCGAAGAACTGTTTGATTGTTTTGGCTATCACGTCTCTCGTGGCCATGTCATTTAGGATCGGGTCGTAAAGGGACCATCTGCGTCTTGGGGGTGGGTCCGGGTTGTAGGCTCTTAGCGTTAGCGTTACGGGTGCATGGTCTGAGTGAAATCTGGGGCCTATGAGGACGTCGTCTGTGTATGCTAGGATCTGTGGGGATGCTAGCAGGAGGTCAATGCGTGAATAAGTTCTATGCACGTAAGAGAAGCATGAGTAGTCTCGCTCTTCTGGGTGGAGGATCCTCCAGGTGTCCACCACTTCAAAGGTTCGGAACAATCTCAGCAGAGCGATCGCCAAGCCGAAGTCTCTGCGTGCGGGGGGGTGTGATCTGTCTACTAGTGGGTTGGGGACTCCGTTGAAGTCTCCCCCGATGATGGTCTGACCCTCAGCAAATGGTAGGAGGGAGCTTTCCAGAGCTGAGTAGAATGCTGCCTGTTCTTGATTCGGAGCATATATTGAGATCAGCGTATATAGTTGGCCGAGCATCCGGCATTTCACCGCCACGAAGCGGCCCTCGGGGTCCTGCTTAGAGTCTAGTATTTGCGGCCTCAAACCTTTGGCGATTAGGATAGCCGTGCCACCCTTCTTCGTTCCATTCGATGCTAGGAACTGTGTTGGGAATTGCCGATCTCTGAGTCTTGTGAAGTCCGCTGGGATCAGGTGTGTCTCCTGTAAGAAGACAACGGAGGCCTTGTCATTCTGGAGGCGTTGTAGGATCGCTTTCCGTTTCTGTGGGGCGTTTAGGCCTCTTACATTCAACGTTAGGAACTTTAGTTTCTGGATCGGTAGGGGGGCCTCCTGGGTGTCTTCCGGGGTGGGGTACTGATCCTCGTGGGAGGGCTGGGGGTATTCAGTCTTCATTTTGTGATTCCGGGTTAGCCAGGTCCTCCTGCAGCCAAATTTTTTGCATCCTCCAACGGGAGGGTAGCTTTTTATCTGAGTGGGCCAACCAACGGGCAGGCGAATTTAAACGGGTGGGAGAACTCCCAACTGTGTGGGGGGCCGAAGTTTTCAGCGCAGCCTCCACCACGGCCAACAGGGCCCAAACAGTTTTCCTCGCCAACGGGGCGGGGGTCGAACCATCGAGATCGGTTCGGCTCCAAGGGTGGGGAGATGACATACTCCTTGGAGAGGGGACTGGGCCGTTCAGGGCCCGCGGCGCTGCCTTGCTTCATTTTGGCTCCAGGGTCGGTCCCTGCGCTATGGGAATCATTTTGCCTTACGGCGTCTCTGTGCCGTCGACCAGGGTTGCTGCCGTCTCTTGGGTGATTGATCCGGTTCCTCTGGCGGGAGGTGTGGACTGGGGGTGGGTGAGGTCCCCGGGGAGCTCGGGGGTACGATTGACTTCGCGTCCTCCGGGTGGCTAATTTTACGTAGAGTACCTTGGTACGTGAATTGCAGTGTGGCTGGGAAGAGCCAACGGTAGCGGATCTGCTGACTCTGGAGGAACTGGGTCAAAGGCTTGAGAGCTCTCCTTTTCTGTATGGTGATCGGGGAGAGATCTTGGAATATTTGCAGGGGGGTGCCCATGAATGACAGTTCATCTTTGGTGCGGCTTATCGCCGAGATGGCCTCCTTGGTAGCGTAGAAGTGTACTCTGGTAATGACGTCCGGGGGGCCGTCTGAGTCTGCTCCCCGTCTCGGGCGTAATCTATGAGTTTTGTCCAGAACGAGTTGGGGTTTGTCCATGAGCGGGAGGAGAGCTTGGAAAAAGTTGCCTATATATTCCGGGAGCTCTTTATCTTGGACCGTTGTCGGGACTCCACGGATGCGCAGGTTATTCCGTCGGGCTCTGTTTTCTAAGTCCTCTTGCTTATATGTGAGGATCTCATTGCTGGATTGAAGAGCTCGGATCTCGCGTTGCATTCCTATTATTGTTGCATCATGGTTCTGGGTTAAATCTTCAACCTCACCTATTCTCTGTTCCGCTTCTGTGAGTCGTTGATCTGTCTGCTCTAGTCGAGTGGTGAGCTCCGTCATGCAGGACCGGATCTCGGTTTTAATGTCCCACATGAAGGCCATCAAGTCATCTCTGGTAGCGAGATTACCCTGTTCTTCTGGGGGCTTTTGCGGGGTGAGTTTGGGCGTGGAGTCCGGTTTCCGTGTCTTGTCTGTTGTCATGAGCATGGTGGAGATGTCTGCAGTTTTGGCAGGTCTGGTGAGTCTCGACATTTTGCTCAAGCTGAGAGCCCTTGGAAGGGCGCTTCGGGGGGGATGGTTAGGCTCCAAGGTAGCTGCGTGGCCCCCTTCCTCCGCCGGCTAGGTCTTTGGTGGGCAGGGGCGCCCCAGGAAGTCGGAAGGGGGTCTGTATCCGGGGCGGGGGACCTCCACTCCCGGGGCCCAAGGTGGAGTGTTGGGAGGCCGGTAGAAGACTCCGGTCGTCGTCTCGCCGGTTCCCCCCCAGCTGATCGTTGCCAGTGATGGAGGTGGGGGGGGGTCTAGGAGTTGGAGGGCTCCGGGGGCTCGGTAGTCTCTCCAGGGAGCCGGCGGCCCTCCGAAGAAAAAAGCAAGCTGGGAGCGACCCCGGCCTCCGCCCCAGCGAGCTCCGGTGGGGGAGGGGCGGGCCGATGGGGGGGCCCGGAGTCGAGCCCGGGGGGGTAGAATGGAGCCGTCGACTCCTCAGCAGTCCCCGGACACGGGGCTCAGGATCGGGGCGGCGGGAGAGAGCCGGAGGTGTTATGGGCGTCTCATCGCTGGATGCCGGGGACGATAATGCGGGATCCGGGTCGCGGCCGCCATCTTGGCCCGTTGTCGTGAAGATCCGCGCCAAGTTCCTCGACCTCGTTCTCGGCGCTCCTGGTACGATTCTCTTCAAACTTGGAGCGGAGGGTGCGGGAGAGATTCCGCCAGCTTCTCCTGTCAGAGGGACGGCAGCAGCGTTGCTGGAGCCGGCTCAATCTTAGTTGAGGCCGCGGGTCCCTACGGAGGCCATCAGCGGAGCAGCCTCATCCGTGGCGCTCCAGGCCACGCCCCTTGGAGATCCATTTTAATAACATACCTAAAGCGCGAGTTAAGCCATGACCAACAGTATCCTGTTGATGCATAAAAGTTACCATTTAAATGTACGGAATTTCATTTTCTGGGATGTGATGAATCTGGACAAGTTCGTCCTTTCTCCCCAAAGGGGAGCCACCCCCTGTTGAGGCTAGGGAGGTGAGCCCTCTATGCAAGACACCCCCCCCCAGCCCCATGGGTCTGGGAAAGTGGGACCTCGATGGGAGTAACTGCCCTCTTGTGGACAAGGACTCCCATTCCAGCATGGAATTCAGTCAAAACTACCCTTTCTGCATATATGGATGCCAGAAAAACTGT
Organism: Ambystoma mexicanum; assembly: GCF_040938575.1. Taxonomy (NCBI): domain Eukaryota; kingdom Metazoa; phylum Chordata; class Amphibia; order Caudata; family Ambystomatidae; genus Ambystoma; species Ambystoma mexicanum. Next base: position 373,138,868 of record NC_090940.1, on the reverse strand, counting down.
TACATCCCTGTTAGAACTATACATCACAAAGTTCCTCTGTGTTTCGATTGGCTTCAGATAATGGTGAGCCTCGCCTGAGTGCCATAATCATGGAAAGTGGACATCATTTCATTCATTCTAATTACATGTGTAAGACTCAAGCATTTTGTGAATGGAGAGGGAACTCCCATGGTGGGAGGAGAATGAGTGCTATGCAGAGGCAAGGCCCTGGAGCATCTGCATCCCAGAGGGGCGCAACTACGTCCAACCACGGATCAAGCAATGATGAGCAGAACAAGATACCCGCTAGCTGGAGGCTGAATGGCGGGTGCCTAAATCGAGGACAAGGCTCCAGTCAAGGCGAGACGGAGGACGGAAAGACAAGTCTTCTCAGGTGGCATGACCACTGACTAGCAGTGTTGGGCCTGGTGCCCAGCAACCAATGCTGAGACCCGAGAGGAGCCAGAGATCCCACTGACTAGCGTCTTTCACTCCATGAGAGGCGCTGACAGGGAAAGAGATGCTACAGACCTGTGGAAGCTGGCGACTGAGAGCTGCAGGTTTCCAGGGACACACAAACCGACGCAGGTACGGAACTCAGAGCAAATATAAAAATACTACGAACAGTTACAAGAACGTAAAGGGCACCCAGCCCCACTCTAAGCCATAGAGAAAAGGGACGATTTAAGACTGGGCTGAAATAGCCAACAAAGCACACCAAGTTCAGAGTGAGACGGTCACACAGTCCTCACTAAATAAGAGTGATATACAGTTTCTGTATATTTTCCCAAAGTTCAGGTAAACGCCAAGAAGGTAATGGAACCACAGACTGAGGTCCCATGTTGAGACAGAGTAAAAGAAAGCAGAGGGTTTGGTACATTAAAGAGTAAGAAACTGCTTCCTTGTCAGAGGGAGCGGGAAACCCTTACAGAAGATAGTTCTTGATTTTCCAAAAGGGTTTGGTTCTAAAATTGTGAAGACGATCTATCAGAATTTTAAGACTGAAACCAAAATAGCTACAATTGGGCCAGGCCGAAGTCCAAACCGAGGCTATTGAACAAGCCTCCCTTTTCATTTGTGTTTGGTATTTTTCTTACATGGTAGGGCCAGTTAGCTATGTAGGATTTAGACCGAAGACTGTTTATTTGGACTAGGCGAAAACCCTTTTTTACTTTGGTTGGGTTGGGAACTTCCCTCATAGCAGAGTGTAATTCACCTTTAATTTTCTGGCCTTATAGCTTTTAGGACTGATCTCCAATTGACCAAACCCTGCAGTCATTTCCTTCTCAGGATTGCTAACTTAAGTAGTCAAGATATTTTTCTCCTCCATATTCAGATTTAAAAGGAAGATCAGTTGCCACTCTTTACAAGTTCTAGGATTCTGGTTTATCCTATTTGTTATAGGCTGTGTCGGTAACCTAATGAATTATTATTTTTCTTTTGGCTATTGTTAGAGGATTGAATATCCAGAATAAATGGGCACCACATAATGACTCTATGGAGTGGTGTATGTGCCCAAACCATGGTGTCTGCATTCCCTCCTCATGCAGTATACCATTATTTTTACTACACTCTGGGTTAGTGTCAAAAAATGGATGTGTCCATACTGTTTTCTACAGTCTTTAACAAAGCCAATGACCTTTACGTTCTAAATGGTATCAGCCTAGTTTCCAGATATAACCAGTCATTGATTGTGGAGTTTGGGACCCACCACACCTTTTAGAAAAGTGGTCTTGAGCATTCCCAGTTCATTACCACAAAACCTGCTGCCTATTCTTATTGTACTTCTGGTGTTGGCATTATAATCAGCTCAGGCCGTGTCTGCACTCCTTGAATTGCACAGCCATAACTCTGAATTTTAACCAGTGTGTTTTCCATGATACATTTTCAGCAAATCTTTGGCCCAGGTAGTATTGTGTGACCACCTCTAGCTTCCCTCCTTTCATGAAGACTCTGCCCTTATTAGGGCTAAACCACATTACCCTGGAAATATTGGGCGTTAGTGTCTTTATTTTCCTAATGTTCACATAAACTGTAGCCTATTTTTGCAAAGCAACTGAGGTACAGGTAACCATTAAGTGTATTGTCTGCATAGAGTAGCACAGAGGTAGTGCTTCTTTCCACTTTGGTGTATCCATCACCACCTCTACCAATTTCTCAAGACTGTGGGTTGAGTATGCAAACTTTTCTAACGCATTGGGCTGTGCAGAAAGTTTATAAATTCACTTCCCCTCTCATACCGAGGTAACACTTTCAAGATTGTAATTCAGTGGCTTCTTGATACTCGGCAGCCCATCATCAGTGCTGCCATTGCAGGTCTCCCATAATATGGATCTATCCACGTGATGAAATGGTTAACATTTGTGTACCTGGAATTGTATTTCTTTAAAAAAGCATTGAACTTAAACTAATGGATGGAAACAGTTAATACTGCATTGCAGCTCAATCTGTACAATGCTAATTAGCAAGAACACTATCGAATGATTCCTCTTCCGTCACCCGGAAGAATGTAACATTTGTTGCAGGAACATGTACACCCTCCCTCTTGCCCTTTCAATCTTACTCCCTGTTCTACTGCCTTCCTCTGGTCTAGTGGATTTCCTTCTGTCGGTGTCACTACCGGGTTGACTCCACTTTCATTGTCCGCTTTATTTCGACAAAAGATGGTCATAAAAGCACATTTGCAAATAATGAAGACTAGTCACATAAAAAAACAATATACAGTAATGCAATGTTTAAAAAAAGGAAGTTAAAAATCATTAATCATTCAAAAACTTCGCTAAAGTAATGCAAAAGTAAAACTGTCCCATCTGAATGTATCATGAACTGTCACTTGGGATTGTCCTCTGTTCGATGCCCATAATTGCACAAATTACATTTTTCTTCCGACTTAATAGCAAGGGATATGTATTGGGCTACTGCAAACACCAAGTTCTTATGCGTTGTATCTTTGCAGAGCCTTTCTGTATACTGAAGGTTCCTTTTAATTGTGGTTTCTCAAAAATTAAATGTTTCCCTCGGTTTTTTGAAGAATTGGGGCAAGTGAACATAAAATGCTGAACATTTCTTTAAGAAGAGGGCAGAAAGGGCCATATGATGAGCAGGCTTTTCAGGAGATGGTGTGGCTAGCGGTAGGATGCCTGATCTGAATTAAAATAGTGTGTGGATCCGTATTAATTTGTTCAAGGTTCCTTTTATCTATACGTTTTTTAAAAAATAAATAAAATGGAGAGTGGAAACTAATGGCCTCCACGGAACAAATGGATAACGCCTCATTCTCTGTTTTTTTCTTTTACACTTATTAAGAACAAATCTATTTTGTGGACATCCCAAAACTCAGCACCTTTTATTCAAGGTGCGATTTTTCTAGTTGGGGGTTATAATACAGTACTGAATGGTGCATTGTCCCATTTTAACATATCTGCATCTTGCTCTCCGCACAGTTCACATTCCTTAACGCACCTGTCGGGAAGAACTCGGCCTTAATCTGGGGACTTTTAGCAGTGAGATGAAGGGGGCTAGGGACCTCCCTGAGCCAGCAGATGATGGCCCGGTGAGGAGTGTATGAGGAGGAATCTTGGGTGTCACACATCCTGGCTACAGGCCAGAGGTCTATTGCAGGCTGAGGAATAAGTACTAATTACCCTTTAAATGTTTATCCAGGATTTCTGTGACCTTAACAGAAACAAATCACCCTCTCTCACATTCATGTTCAACAAAATGCAAGCACAGATCTCGCCAAATATTATACCGAAGTGCTGGCTCTGATCACCGGCCCGATTGCATGCACTGCTTCACTTTACAGAATCCCACGCAGATGCACAGAGACGAGAAATCCCAGGTGCAAGACCTGCGTCTTAGTCACGGTCCCGCCGCTCATCTGTTGAACTATTGGAAAATAGGCTACACCTGAAGTCCTAATAGTAAGGATACATACACACCCTAAAACTCAGACCGGCCCCAGTGGAGTGTCCAATGAAATATATAAAGAACATCGGAAGTAGGGAGTGTGTGAGTGTTTGGAGAAGGTTGTGGCAGAAGTTGGGAGCAGATTGGTGATTCGGAAAGGAGATGGTGGAAGGAAGAAGCTTGGGGAGAGAAGGTGATCAGAGGTGGCCAGAGACTAGATGGGGATGGGGAGCAGCATCCAGGAGGTGGTTGGGGAGCAATATCTAATAGATGTTTGTGAGTATATTCGGTGCAGAAAGAGACTGAGAAAAACCAAAATGCTAGCAAGGTGGTACCTAGTGAAAGCAGGAAGGAACGAGAGGGCGCAAACAGCCCATGACATAGAGTGGGGTGGGGGGGGAACCTTAATTGGAATGTGTGAAGCCTGTGGTGGGAGGTACAACAAGCACGTGCTGTCAAGAAAGGTTGGGTTCAGAACCGTAGGAGAGATGTGCTGCTGATGGTAGGAATGAGGACCCTAGAATAAGGAGGTGATAGGCCCTCATGTTCTCTGTATAAAGTGGGACCAGAAACCAAGTTCACTCTTTCTGCCACTCGAGAAACGCCAGCTGAATCGTCAATTTGTGGCAGAGACACTGACATCTACAGGAAAGACAGAACGGGATTTGGATCACACCATCAAGGAGGACTTTTGGAGGAAGATTTGCTAAGACTGTAAGCGACTGGGAGGCGTTCTGAACTCTTGTGAACTTTAGAAGAATGCCATTGACAAGGCGGAACTATTGACAACACAATACCTTGACATTTCTGTTTATGATCTGAGCAGGAGATTTTGTTTTTAGTAAAAGCAGCTTTCGATTGATTGCGTCCCCCCCAAGTATTCCTCATCTTATGATAATTATCTCTCCAGCTGCTTCGTAAATAAAATTCTCGACAGAGGGTGCTGTGTACAGTGTCGTCGAGCCAATGTCCCTCGAGGGCCTTCATTCAACGGTCAACGTCATCAGTATAAGTAGTGCACGCAGCGCCCGTTGGCTTCAGTTCCGTTTTTCAGAGCTAACGCTTTGAGATAATTACGGCACGCATCAGTGAAAATAGTGATTTTTGTTTGAAAAATGTCTTCTTCGTCGACACCATCAATGCCTAAATTGGGCTTTAGGAAGTGCCCAGACTGCGGGTCGAAGATGTCAATCACCGACCCCCACCGTGTATGTATGTGGTCAGGTTCAAACTGGGAAAAAGAAATAGGCCCGGGTGCCTAAAATAAAAACAAACAAAAACAAAATAGCCCGTCCTTCGCCTCAAAAAGAGGGGCCCTCAAACCATCATCCGTGAATCGCATTGCGTCAATTCCCGACTTTGCATCCACTGGTAAAATCACCAAAGGGGTGACACCTGCTGCAGAAATCTGTGGAGGCATATTATGGCATTAGGTGTGACCTGCCATACCGAGGCATCTCGCATCCTGCAAGCTGGACTGGAATACCTGGCACACACTGCCAATGTCTACCTCTTTGTTGGTACCACCTGGTACCACTGGCGATCCCACAACTTTCTGAACTTACAGGGCAAAGCTCCTGCAAGAACATGTTATACTTGATAGCATGCACCGGTATGATAATCCAGAGGGTGAACACACCTGCAGAAATCTGACAAATTAGGTTGTGTCCCACAGGGATCACTGACCAATATAGAAGAATCACAGATGCACCCCATGTTCTGGATGCGAGAACCGGGGCTGGCCCACGCTGCCAAAATCTACCCCTCTCCATTGGTGCCACCGGGTACCCCAAGGCAATCCAACAACTCATCCCCTCGAGAACAGGCTATGCATGGAAAGGAATGGGTTAATGCATGTGTTGTATTATTCTGGGGACTGTGATGTATGCAGTGGTCGAAGTGGACACAGGAAACTAGTGGTTATCTGGCTGCATCCAAAAGGGAGGGTGTGGGATGGCCGAACAGCTGCTGGAGGGTGTGTTGGGAATGGACTAGGAGGATCACAAACATTAGCTGAACAGCAAAGCGCTACTTCAAAGCTTGACTGGGTACAAATAGTTTGGATTTCAAGGCCTTCAGTAATAATGTTTTATAGATTTTATATATAATTATATATATAATTGTTGCTTTAATTTTCACATTCTGAATAGTAAACTAGAACTCCCAGAATGCAAGATAATGCCAACCTGAAAAATCTATGTAAACACGCTTTACTTTCAGTGATTTAAGACATGCAATAAAATAAGTAGTGCAATAAACTCCGATATGCAGATTCTTTGTCACAAACCTTCAGCTCGCCCAACTCCTGTCTGCCCATCCATCCATCCAGCCATCCATGGATCTCTTAGTTTATTTGTATAGCCCAGCCGAACCCTAGGGTAACTGGGCGCTTTGTCTTTAGAATCAGCAATGGTTACAGAAGATTGCACATACAAAGGCAGGCTAGGATGATGCAGTCAGTGAATGGATAGAAGGACCTGGTTACAGAATGGTCCGCGAGGAGGGGCACAGTAGGTTATGGTGGAACCAGGTTACAGGTTGGTCCGCTGAAATACGGTATACATTTGTAACAAAAGATACAAGTGTCAAAGTGGCATACAAAATGGCATACATTAGATAATGGTACAATTGATACAAGGGGATGAGGAAGCCAAATACAGCTAAGTGCCGTTCTTAATATATACACCAACCTATTCCGTCCGTCCGTCCATCCATCCATCCTCTCCATAGCGCATAAAGGAATTCAGGTGGGAATGCATGAACCCTGAAGAGGGTTTTTTTAAACTGGTGCTTTTGGTTAGTGAGGCTCTGTTGCTGGCACACAGATAGCTGCATCATAGGAGCAGCAGATAAAATATGTGAACTTTGTTTCGAGGGGATTGGGTCCTCCGACGTATTCCATATCAATGACATGTAATCACCACAGCTGTGCTGCTTCGGAAACTTTTTCGGCGTCTGCGTCCTGCGTCGATGACGTCGATGCGCCGCCGTCGAGGACCTCCTCTGACGTCCGACGTCATCCGATGTGATAAGTAGGACGCACGACGCCAGTAGCCTCAGTTCCGTTTTTTCCGCGAACGTGTTGCTTCGTGTTTCTCGGTTCTAGCCTCGACTCATTAGAGTTCTGTTCTTTCCGGTTCTTCGAACCTGTTCGTTTGTGAATTGTTCCTTCGACGATGTCTTCCACTTCGTCTTCAACCCCGCGTCCGGGCTTCAAGAAGTGCGGGGAGTGTGGGTCCAAGATGTCGGTGACTGACTCGCACGATGCCTGCCTCTGGTGCCTCGGGGAGGCCCACGACACGGATGACTGTGTCGACTGCCTGTCGCTCACGTCCAAGGCCTTACGCGAACGTAAGAAGAAATTGTCGGTAGGTCGGGTGTCCAAGCCCCGGAAGTCGAAGTCGGCGGGGCTTTCGACGGATGATTCGAGGGGTGACTCTCCGCGTCATCGTCGGAAGTCTCGTCGGTCTTCTTCTAGGAGTCGGTCTCGCCACTCCTCGGCCTCTTCGAGGCATTCTCGGAAGCGCCGACACCGGTCGCCTTCCAGGTCCTCTTCAGAGGACTCTGCCCGGCACGTCGGTTTCCCCGCCAGCCGTGCGTCGCCGGAGGAATGGGCTTCCTTCGGGAAGAAGATGTTGGCGATTCTTGAGTCGCAGGGTACTCAACCGTCCGCGCCCCCGAGTGGGGTCGGCCGTGAGAGGTCGAGAGCCACCGCTCGCAAGAGTGGTCGGCGCGAGTCACGGGAGAGGTCCCGTTCGGACAAGGGGGCTCGTTCTCGCCGTACCCGTTCCAGGTCCCGGTCCTCGACGCGATCGAGACCGTGTGCACCTGTGATGTCTTCGAGGAAGACATCGACGTCTGAGGCGTCGAGGGCGTCGACAGGCTTTCTCGAGGCTCCGGCTCCGAGGAAGTCGTCGAAGCCGTCGACGGTCAGGTCGTCGAGGGACACGCTCGGAGCTCCGGCTTCGAGGGCTGTGTCGACGCCGCCGATACTGGAGGCGCTGCATCTGACGTCGACGCCGATTTCCTCGACGTCGACGCCGATCCTCTCGGCGCCGTTGCCGGTTTTCTCGACGTCGGCGCCGATTCGCTCGACGCCATCGACGCCTTTCGTGTCGGAGGTGCCCCGTGTCTCGGGTGTTCCCCCTAGGAAGGCTCTGGTTAAGAGCAGGCACTCTCGGGTGCCTTTCCACCACTTGGATTATATTTCGGAGGCGGATGAGGATTCGGATGGCCTGGTTCCTAGTCAGGTGCCGGATGACATTGTCTCGGGCCATAGTCAATTTGACGATTTGAGGCAGTCGCTGCATGATGCCAGTGGACTGGACACCTCTCCGGAGGTGGAATTTGGTCGGCCTGAGCCTGGCTCCCATGCCGATTCCTCATACCGGCGCCTTATGGCTAGGGTGTCTGAGTATCTGGGATGGTCTGCTCCCCCAGGTGAGTTTGTGCAGGATGATCTGACGGACATCCTTGATGTTGGTCCCCCAACTGACCCGGTACTGCCGTTCCATATGGCTTTACAGCGTAGGGTGGCGGCGGCTTGGACTGCTCCGGAGAGTCTCCCGGCAGTGGGCAGATCCTTGTCGCGAAAATACCGTCCAGCCAGTGGCGACCCCTGCTACTTGACCAGGCACCCCACTCCGGAAAGTTTGGTGGTGCAGGCGGCCACGGCCCCGGCAAAGCAGGCGTCGTACCCTACCATCCCTCCTGATAGGGACGACAAACGTTTTGATGGCTGGGCGAAGAAGGTGTTTTCTTCTGGTGGTATGGCGCTTCAGGCGGCCAACTCCGTTTGTGCCTTGTCGCGTTTCACGCACACTCTGTGGAACTGTGTTGCGTTAGCGGCTGAACATATTCCCGAAGGGGTCGAACGGGATGGTTTCCTTGCTATGGTCCAGGATGGTAAGGATGCCATGTGTGAGTCCGTTCAGTCGGGTTTGGACTTGGCTGAATTCGTCAGTAGGTCCATGGCGGCGAGCACCGTGATACGCAGGTTTGCGTGGTTGCGGAAGTCGGGGTTTGCTCCTGATGTGCAGTCCCGGCTCCTCAACATGCCCTTTGATGGTGAACATCTTTTTGGCAGCAAGGCTGACGAGAGCCTTGAGAGGTTGCAGACCTCAAAAGCTGCAGCGAAGTCGTTGGGCGCTGCGGTTCGCCAACCTCCGCTTTTTCGTCCTAGGGGACAGCAGTGGAGGGGTGGCTCCTTTCGCTATTACTCGTCCTTTGGTAGAGCGAGAGGAGCTGGCAGTCAAAGGGGCCAACGCAGGGGTACCAGAGGTGGACGACAAGGTACCCGTGGTGCCAAGGCCGCTCGGGCAGTTGCCTCTTTGCCCTCAGGTAACGCCGCAGCCGCTCCTACTCAGTCATGAGGCCATGTACCATGGTTCGCCGGTTGGGGGAAGGCTGGCGCAGCATCTTGTAGAGTGGCGTGCCATTACTTCAGATGTGTGGGTTCTGGAGATCATTTCCCACGGCTACTGTCTTCCCTTTCGGCACAGGCCTCGCGACAATCCACCGGGGAACCTCTCTTTGAAGAGTCCGGATCCGCTCCTTGCGCAGGAAATTCAAGCCCTGCTGAAGAAAGGCGCCATAGAACTGGTGCCTGTAGCGGAGAGGAACAAGGGATGGTATTCCCCTTATTTTTTGGTTTCGAAGAAAGACGGGGGTTTGAGACCCATCATGGACTTGCGCGGTTTGAACAAACTCCTCAGGAAGGACAAGTTCAAGATGGTTACTCTCTCTCAAGTCCTCCAGGCCCTTCAGCTTCAGGACTGGTTGGTGTCACTCGACCTCAAGGATGCTTACTTCCATGTGCCGATCCATCCCAAGCACAAGAAGTACCTGAGGTTCGCGGTTGGCGACTCGCACTTTCAGTTTCGGGTCCTGCCGTTCGGTTTGACCTCCGCCCCGAGGGTTTTCACCAAGCTCATGGTGGTGGTGGCAGCGCATCTCAGGCAAGGGGGGATTCACGTCTACCCCTACCTGGACGATTGGTTGATCAGGGGGAGCTCTCCCGAGCAAGTCCTGGATCATCTGTCCGTCGCCTGCCACTCCCTTCACAGGCTGGGCTTCTCCCTCAATTTAAAGAAGTCCCATTTGACGCCAACACAGAGGCTCCAGTACATCGGAGCAGTGCTCGACACTTCCCTGGGGCAGTGTTTTCCTCCCCAGGTGAGGGCTCTTCACATTCAGCAGATGGTGCACAAGTTTCAGCATGCCCAGACGCTCCCGGCGTTCGAGTTCTTGAGGTTGCTCGGCCTCATGGCATCCTGCATTCTTCTGGTGCCAGAGGCTCGCCTGCGGATGAGATCTTTGCAGTGGGCACTCAAGACGCAATGGTCGCAGTCCTCCGGCAGGATGTCGGACCCGGTTCAGGTGCCGCCCTCGGTCGCCCGGGACCTTCTGTGGTGGGCTGTCGAAGGCAACTTGATGAAGGGGGCTCCGTTTTGGCTACCCTGGCCGGAGGTGACGATCGTGACGGATGCATCCCTCACGGGATGGGGAGCTCATGCCAACGGGCTGACAGTCAGCGGTCGTTGGTCTCCGTCGGAGTCCAGACTCCATATCAATCTGTTGGAGCTGAGGGCCGTCAGGCTAGCCCTGAAGGCTTTTCTGCCGACTGTGCGAGGAAAGGCTGTCCTGATCATGACGGACAACACTGTGGCCATGCACTACCTCAACAAAAAGGGGGGGGCAGGGTCACTTCCTCTGTGCAGGGAGGCGATGCAGCTCGAGTTCTGGGCCATCCGGCAGGAAGTTTCGATCTCGGCAGTTCATCTGGCCGGAGACGAAAACGTGACGGCGGACGCTCTGAGCAGGCAGAGCGCGATCTCTCACGAGTGGGAGTTGGCTCAGGAGATTCTCCTGGAGATCTTCGCCCTTTGGGGGACCCCTCAAGTGGATCTCTTCGCCTCCAGTGTCAACCGGAAGTGCGAGAGGTTTTGCTCGCGGGAATTTCCTCCGAAAGGAGCCTTAGGCGACGCGTTTGTGGTGGAGTGGTCATTCCCGCTGCTGTACGCGTTTCCTCCAGTCCCCGTCATCCCGCAAGTGCTGCGGAGGTTGCGGAAGTTCGGTTCCCGGATGATCCTCATTGCTCCGGCGTGGGCTCGGAGGACGTGGTACCCGGACCTTCTCGACTTGTCCATCTGCCCTCCACGTCGTCTTCCCTACCGAGACGATCTGCTCTCATGGGAGGGGGGTCAGGTTCTCCATCCAGAGGTCGGATCCCTCAACCTTCACGCTTGGCTTCTGAAAGGTTGAGGTATAAGGATTGGGACCTCCCTGAAGACGTGATGGAGGTGTTGCTTTCGGCCCGAAGGCCCGCAACTAAGTCTCTGTACCGTTGCCGTTGGCGTAAGTTCTGCGACTGGTGCAGAGTTCAGAATGTGGATCCTTTTGCATGTGACATCCCCATGGTTCTGTCCTTTTTGCTTTCTTTGGCCCACAGGGGCTTGCAAGTGGGTACCATTAAAGGTTACCTGGCGGCGCTGTCCATCTTTAAGCGCTCATCTGAAGAATGTAATTACTTTAAAATCCCTTTAATTTCACAGTTTCTGAAAGGGCTCACTAATGTGTTCCCTCCGTCGCCTTTCCTGGTGCCCGGTTGGGATTTAAACCTTGTTCTTAGGTTTCTTATGGGTGCTCCGTTTGAGCCTTTACATTCTTGCCCTTTGAGACTGTTGACTTTGAAAACTGCGTTTCTAGTTGCGGTTACTTCCGCTCGCAGAGTGAGTGAGTTACAGGCACTTTCTGTTAAGCCACCCTTCACTGTATTTCACAAGGACAGGGTTGTCCTTCGAGTTCGTCCTTCTTTTCTTCCAAAGGTAGTGACGGAATTTCATTTGGCCCAGAAGATTGTTCTTCCGGCTTTCTATCCTCCTCCGCATCCTGGTAAGGAAGAGGAGAGGCTCCATAGGCTTGATCCTAGGAGAGCTTTGAGCTTTTATGTTTCTCGCATGTCCCGGGTCAGAGTGGACGATCAACTCTTTATTGGTTACGCTGGTAAGCGCTTGGGGCAAGCTGTGACGAAACAGACTTTGTCACGCTGGATTATTTTGGCCATCTCGGAGTGTTACCGCTTGGCGGGTAAGGACCCACCGGCTGGCTTGCGGGCCCATTCTACCAGGGGCGTGGCTGCATCTACTGCCCTGCAGAGGGGTGTTCCTATTCGCAACATCTGTGATGCTGCCACCTGGGCTTCAGTACATACATTTGTACGGCATTATTCCCTCGATTCCATCAGAGGGCAGGATCTGGCCTTTGGCAAGGCGGTCCTTTGCTCTGCTATTTGATTGGCTATTCTAAATTTTGTTTCTAAATTCTTTCCCTCCTCCTTGATTTGGTACTGCTTTGGGAGTCTGTCATTGATATGGAATACGTCGGAGGACCCAATCCCCTCGAAGAACAAGTTACTTTCTTACCTGGTAACGTTCTTTCGATGGGATGGTCCGACGACGTATTCCATATCGCTCCCACCCTGCCTTCCCCGCTGCAGAATTTCTGTTGCGATTGCAGCTTACGTTCCGCAAGGCTTTGTGTCGGACTGGCAGTTGACTAATGTCACACGTTCTGGGGGAAAAAAACTACAACTGAGGCTACTGGCGTCGTGCGTCCTACTTATCACATCGGATGACGTCGGACGTCAGAGGAGGTCCTCGACGGCGGCGCATCGACGTCATCGACGCAGGACGCAGACGCCGAAAAAGTTTCCGAAGCAGCACAGCTGTGGTGATTACATGTCATTGATATGGAATACGTCGTCGGACCATCCCATCGAAAGAACGTTACCAGGTAAGAAAGTAACTTGTTCGTCTCAATGATGCTTCTGAGCTTTGCTCTTTTAAGGGAGTCCACCTAAAAAAATGAACATAACTAGGATAATAAATAAATGCACTTTCTGGCTCCATAGTCCCAGGATTGAGCAAAATCTGCAGTGAACTGTATGTACCTGCAGTTTCTGAGCACCGATAGACGGGGACTGTATGCCTGTAAAGTTCATATTGCCGTCAACTCTCTCATCCTCCAGCACACAGCTGGCACTTGGAGCAGTAGTGGTGGAAGAAGGGTGGATCACACTGGCTGTGCTAGGCCAAAACTGTGAAGTGTGCTTGGCGCTGATTGAACGAGCCACGTTTCAAGAGAGCGAAAACTGCACAGATCTAATCTTTTGGCCCTGCATTTCCATGCATTAATTCAACTTATCTTTTCATCAGAAGCATACACATTGAATCACCATGCTCCAATCTGTCTACCTACCCCTGGTGTGAACCACAAAGTACTCTTCCCCAGAGAACCGGACCTGATGCATGCGCAGATTAATAATTGCTGAATGCCTCCTCTACTCGTTATCTGTGAAGGTGAAAGTTGAAAACATTTGGTGCGAGGATGTCTTGGCACAGGCCCCAGAACACAAAAACCTCACCATCTAGTGATGGGGGCACTGGGTCACTTGACTCACTTATGTCCCTTTGGGACCCATAAACACAGGGGCCCTGGCTGGACTCAGTCCTAGCACCTTTGGCGTCAGGCTCATATAGAGACGTGAGCAGGTACACTTTATTTCAGTGCAAGAGTGCTTTTATTTTACAAGAACTTTCCAGGAGCTGAAAGCCTTTATTCCAGAGAACATCCTCATGTGCTGACTCATCGGGTGTGCGATCCACAAACTCGGACCTTGTGAAGAAGAAAGACAAGATTAGAACATCCGTCCTAGGCCCGCCGCATTTGAACCCCGCACGCCCCCTAGTTAACAACTTACCAGCTGCTGTACTGCTGCATCTTGGTTCCTCATTCCCTCATTCCCTCCGGTTGCATCCTCGAGCTCCGCAGCTTCTGCCGGGCCGGCAACATCACCTGCAAGGGAAGTAAGCAAAAGAGCATACATCAAAAGTGGAACGGACAGCAGTACAAGCCAACAAACTTTACAATACAACAAAAACAGACGAGGAAAGGCAAACGGGAACACTTACTTGAATTATAGTGGCTTAGTCGCAGCAGGACTGGACTACAACATGCAAGGGACCAGTGTAGGAACTCGGTCCAGATCATACAAGCAGCCCTGCCAGAAGCGGCAGGACAGAGTGCTCACCAAAACTAATTAACAGGAGCAGTCCCGAGCAGCATCACCTATTACCACCATTCAACACATAAGCGCAGAGGGCGAAGTCGGACCTCACCCCCGGGTGGGCTGCAACCGTGCCCCAATGCCTCTCTGCAGAGAGAGGAGGCGTTTCAGCGCATTCCTCCATCTCATGTCCAGCTTTTCATCGATGAAAAGAAGCAATGCCTGGTCAGTGCTTTACTTTTTAGGCTGCCCCATGGACTCCTTTCCATGGTCTTCAAGGTCCGGGAGGGGCTCGGGTAGCTGTGTCAGCAGGGGTTACGTCTCGAGGCCCCTCTTGAGGGAGCTTTACGTACCGGGTTAAAACCCAAGGTTGTTGAAGCTAAAGTCCGCACCGACAGATCCGAGAGACCCTCTTTGAAGGTCTTGTTGGTGAGGTATATCCCTCAACTGTCCCACGCTCAGGGTTGTGGTGGTACCGGTTCTGTTGAGGATGCAAAGAGGGCGGTCACGTACGATTACCCCTCCACTACCGGCTCTGCTGAGGTTCCTCCGCTGGAGGCTAAGTTTGTGGATGGTTCTAAGATGTCCAGGAAACATCCGAGACCACCTATTACCGGCTCTGCCGAGGATCCTTGTGTCAAGGCTAAGGTGTTGCTTAAGTCCCCTGAGGAGACAACTGCCTCATCTCCACATTTGACACAGTTCTACTCGGGTGTCTACAAAATGGCGGCCCAACCTCCATGGTCCACAGCGGCCATGTTGGATACCACTTACACCAACGTTCATGCCGTCTGTTGCTGTGAGCATTCCTTTTGGGGCTGATTAGCCTTTTCCATGCCATGTGGACAACAGAAATCTGTTCCGTCAGTCATTTGACTGGCGCGCTCGGACACCGCTGCCTCATACAGTCTCGCTACCTCCTGCTTCTGCTCCACTGATTTATGTGGACCGGGCCAGTGGCGGGCCTTCATGGCAACCATCCTCCTTGCGTTCATGGGGTATGCCCTTCACGAGCAGCCTTTGCCTGTACCAACGCCAAAGCCTTCGGCTGAGCATGAGTTTTTTGGGAAGTTTCAGATGCTCATGCACTCTGACCCTGTGAAGGTGTATTTCAAGCGTCTGTTCAGGGAAATGTACCCTGAGCCTCCTGTCCCACCTTCGGCCCTGACTGCTCCGATGCAGATTCCGGTGCGCCCATCCCTCCACCTCTTCCTTCTGGACCCCCCATCTCTTCCTCCTCTGCCCTCGTTGTCTCCTATAGAGAAGACACTGGCAGACCGGGACAACGCTTTAAAACCTGAGGCGGTATGCGTGGTGGACCAGTCTTCTGTTCCCGCCTCGTTGGATGAGCCTCAAGCGGATCAGGGCAGCAATGAGCAGCCTCGCTCGGTGAGAGCATTCCATGACCGCGTCCTGGATATGATGGCCCTCCTTGACATTCCAGTAACTGAGGCCCCCACTTCTCAGGAGGGGGTGCTTTCGGCAGCCTTTACCCGGTCACCTCAAGAGTGCACTGGCCTGTTCCTCCAGAAGGACGCCTTGGCTGAGGCCCACAAAGTCTGAGATAAACCTAATACTGGGCTAAACGTCAACAAGAGAATTTACGCTCTATACAAGCTTTGCACCTCTAGGGAGTTGGCGTTATCGGCCTGTCCGCTCCCGTCCTCAACGGTGGTGCCTGCAGCCACCCTCCAGTCCAAGCCGGCCTCTGCATCTTCAACGGCAGCGCCCCAAATCCTATCCAAGGAGGATAAACTTTTGGACTCCTTGGGCAAGAAGGTTTTTGCCAATTTGTCAAGGGAACACCAAGCTCATCCTGGCTGCAGCCAATCTGAGGTTGTGGAAAGAGTTAGCTGATTTCCAGCAGTGCATTCCTGTGGATGGGCTAGATGACATTAAAGCTTGTTTGCCGGACACCAGAGTGTTGGCACAGGATCTACTGGAAGCTGCGGCACACCACGTAGATACCTCAGCTCGAGGCCTTATGGTCGGGGTTGACCTTTCCCGGCAGGCGTGGCTCCATGCAACAAAGTTTTCAAAGGAAGTGAAAGACAAAGTACTGGACCTTCCTTTTGATGGCAATGAATTGTTCATTCTTCTACTGACGAGGAGCTCACAAAGACCAAAGCGAGTACCCAAACCGCTAAATCTTTATCAGTCTTGGCGAAAGCCCCCGCTAAGGCCCCTTATGCACAGAGGTTGGGGTCCCAGACTCAAGCCTTCTCTGGGTTCAGGGGGTTTTCAGGATTGTCGTGCGCGCCAAACTGAAGCTCCGGTTGGCGGGACCTACCGAAAACAACGGCAAGGTGGTCGGTTTTTCCTCGCCCATCAGACTCTTCTCCATGGGCACGTAGTCTCCCTGCCGACAAATCAGCAAAATATTTTTTGTCGGTCGCACAAGATTCCGGTGGGAGGACTAATCTGGTCTTATCTGGAGGCGTGGCAGACCATCACCGAAGGCTGGTGGTTTTGTCCATCTCTCAGGTGGGCGTTCACTTGCCCCCCATCCTCCCTACTCCACCCTTCAACCCTCCCTTTCAACAGATCGGACACCCTCCCTCAGAGCTGAGTTACAGAAACTTCTAGACTTCAGGGCGGTGGAACCTATTCCTCCCCGTTTTCTAACGGCGGACAGGTTTGCGGTTCTATCCACCACTTATCTGCTCTTCCTCCAATCTTTGCACACCTGGTTTCAGAGACTTCTGTGCCTCGTGGCTTCTTGCATGCTTGCTGGCTCTTCGGAGCTCTTGGTCTCCGGCTTCGGACTCGATTCCTAGGTGATCCCAGTTCCATCCTGCATGACGACTGATCTACCATGGTGGTCCTCGACCAACAACCTTTCCGTGAGGGCCTCCTTTTAGGAGCCCAGCCCACAAGTGACGGTTACCACGGGCTCCTCCCTTCTGGGGTGGTGTACGATGCTGGATCATCTTCAGGTATTTCATCTGTGGACACTTCAGGACGGGCAGTTTCATATCAATTATCTGGAACGCCTGGCTGTTTTTCTGGCGCTAAAAGCTTTTCAACCATCCATCACGAACAAGGTGGTCTGTATTCGCATGGACAATTCTGTGGTGATGTTTTATATCATCAAGCAGGGTGGTACCAAGTCACCTCTCATTGTGGACCTTGCCATTCAAATTTGGGAATGGGCCATCCAGCACGACATTTGGTTGCTGGCTGTAGACATTCTGGGTCACGTCACTGTAACTACAGACTCAGCAGCAGCCAGCTATGAGTGGAAACTGAACACTGATGTACTCCATCATTTTTCGCCAATCGGGCGCTCCAGAAGTGGACCTTTTTGTGACTTTTACAAATGGGAAACTTCCTCTTTATGCATCCAGGAACGGTCTCGGGGTATCCTCCCTAGAGGACCTTCTCGAGATCCCGTGACACAATATGAGGGCCTATGCTTTCCCGCCACTGCCTCTAGTTCATCGATCATTCTGCAAGCTCAGGAATACACTGAATTGCACTCCTGTTCATAGCTCCTTGGTGTGGACAGCCAGATTCTGGTTCTCAGAACTTCAGCATCTGTTGATTCTTCAGATTGCCGTTGATTCCTGACCTGCTTCACCAGTGCGATCACCAAATGTGGCACCCCTTCCTACAATTGTTCAGCTTGGCAGCCTGGTGCCTAAATTCAGATCGTTAGCGCAGTTTAACTTGTCCTAGGACAATATGCGCATTATCCAAGAGGCCAGAAAACCTTCTACGTGGTCTCAATATAAGAGAAAATTGCCCTGTTTTTGTCACTGGTGCTTAGCTAAGCAAATTGATCTAGGCATGCTACGGTTGACAGTCTTATTGTGTCCCACCTTGCAGCTTCAGGCACTCATGTCTTGCAGAACTTACTTATCAGCCATTCCGGCCATTAAAAGGCATTTTGCGGGTCTCCATCTTTTTCCACCGGTGCACACCCCTCACCGCAAATGGGATCTGAATGTGGTGCTTACTGCGCTGTGCTATAAGCCATTTGAACCCATGGCCACTACCGACCTGAAATACCTTCCATGGAAGGTCGCCTTCCTAATTGCAGTGACATCAGCGAGGCGAGTAAGTGAGCTCCAAGCTCTTTCTGTGGAACACCCGTTCCTTCCTTTTCATAAAGATAAGGTGGTGCTTCGCACTCATCCTTCCTTCCTACCCAAGGTGGTTACTGATTTTCATTTGAACTAATCAATCTCATTACCTGTCTTTTTTCTGAATCTGGCATCCGATTCTGAGTCTTACATAACCTAGATGTCAGGAGGGCCCTGAAATTCTACCTCGATAGAACGAGTGACTTAATGGGCTCCTCACAACTCTACGTCCCATTCGTAGATCAAAAAGGGAAACGGCTTCCAATGCAACCATCTCCCGATGGATTGCATCCTGCATCTTGGAAGCTTACAGAATTCAGGGCCTTCAACTACCCAAAGGCATCCATGCTCTTCTAGTACGGGGCAAAGCAGCTGCTGTTCCCTTTCAGAAATATGTTCCTTGCGAAACCATCGACAAGGTGGCTACATGGGCTTTCCCCATCAGCTTTTTGTAAGCATTACTGCTTGGACCTGAGCTCCAGGACTGATAACCAGTTTGGCCAGGCTGTGCTAAAGAATTGTTTCAGTAGGGGCTTTCCATCCGCACAGACTAATTCAGGTGCGTGCTTGGGAATCTCCCTCAAGTATGGAGGAAAGGGGACGTGACGTAGGAGTGTAACAAAGTTACTCACTGTAGTGACTACCTTACTCCTAGTCCATAGTCCTTTCCGCCATACGTTCGCTCGCCGTCCCCTCTAAAAAGTATCCTCTGTTATTGCTTAAATGGTCTCGGACCTGGCGATATAAAAGGACTGAAGGATGATGCGCGGGGCAGAGCTCAGGAGGGCGGGGTTACGGCCACGCGCGGTTCCCCGCGTTAAAATAGGACAAACGTTTTCAATTTTTGACACTTTTTACAAAAGTGCTCCCATCTCGAAGGACGGAATGTCCCACAAGTATGGAGGAAAGGGGACTGGGGACTAGGGACTAGGAGTAAGGTAGTCACTACGGTGAGTAACTTTATCGCCCAGCACAGCCTCTGCTATTGTGTGCTTTCATCAAAGAAAGTGAACACTTACTAAGTGTTAACTTTCTTTGATGAATACCTGCAGTATCCTATCCGCTTTGCGGCAGTGAGCCACTGAGAGCAATAAGTAACGTCGCCTAAAGTAAAATCACACCAAAAAAAATTATATTCCAAACCGGCCCCAGGTGGCTTGTAAAACAGGCCCCAGGCCATCCCAAGTCCAAATTGCATTCTGCTTTTGGGGGGGGGGGGGCATAATGTCCGATATGGCAGTCCGCCCTGGTCTGTGGTGTCTGGGTTCCGGACACCGTACCGCCAACTGTGGCTCCTGTCAGGCGATGACCGAGAAGGCTATCGGGGAGCATAAAGGTAAATTGGCAGTGGGGAGGTTACCTTCGAAGTCACCTTGGAAGAACTAAATAAAGGCTGATGAGTCGAGGGATTCTTTCCGATGCAAAAAATCAATACGGTCCCAATCAGGAAAAGGTTTGCGCCATTCTTTGTCTTCAAAGAAGTCCAAGAAGAGGCGTCAAAATTCGGCTTCGACCTGCAGTGGATTCCTCTATGGAGGTAATCAAATGTCCTATGAAATCAGATTCCCTTGCTAAATGGGACGCATTTCATAATGAAATGGGGCCCCCCTCGAAGGACAAGCAGAAAAGCCATGCCCCAGTCGCTCCGCATAAGGACGACAAAAGAAAGTTAAAGACTAAATCTTCGAAACCGAGCTTGAAGCCGGTTTTGCATCGAGAAAGTTCTCAATAAGATGAGAAATCATCGAGGGCTTCGAGTCAGGAACCTAGCCCATCTAGGGTACTGACGACGAAGCACATGAATTCGACAATTTCAGTGACTCCAGAGCCATCGACGCCTAATAATTTGGCACCAATTTTGAAGCCATTGTCGTCGACATTGTCAAAACCTGTAGTGGTACAGGAAAAGGTTTACAAACCTTTACCCAAAAAGGACTATTTTAAGTCTGTCGGCAATATATGAGGAGGAACCTCCTTCTAATGACAATAACCACCTTTTGGACTCCAGTTTGGCACCACTAATTTGCCAGAAGAACTGATATCAGATGAGTCCAGGCTAAGAAATGTATACAATAACCTTCAGTCAGCCAGTGGGTTGGATACCTCGCCAGAATTGTTTGGCAAACCAGACCCAACTGAACACGCTAACTCATCACACAGAAAACCTATGGGAAAGGTTTTCGAATTTTTAGGATGGAGTAGGCCTACTTCATCTTTTGAGCAGGATGACATGATGGACATCTTGGACCAGGGTCCTCAGAAAGACCTAATTTTGCCCTTTCACATGGCATTACAGAAAAGGGTCTCCGCAAATTGGGAGACACCAGAAACTGCGGCTGCAGTAAATAAAAACATTGCGAGGGAGTACAGACCATCCAGCGGTGACCCAGAGTATCTCACTAAGCATTCCACACCAGAAAACTTGGTGGTTCAGGCTGCTACATCTACTAAGCAGTCAGTTTACTCATCCATCCCTCCTGACTGGGATAAGAGAGTGGATGCCTGGGGGAGAAAAGGTCTTTCTCTGCAGGTAGTATGGCATTGAAATCAACAAATGTGACTTGAACATTATCTAGATTTACGTTTATGCTGTGGGACTGTGTTGCTGTGGCGGCTGACCACATCACGGAAGGAAAGGAAAGAGACGGCTGGATGGTAAGGAGGCAATGGGTGAATGTCTCCAGTCAGGTTTGGATACTGCAGAAAGCATCAGCAGAACCATGGCGGCTAGCACAGTGTTGCGCAGATTTGCGTGGTTGTGGAAGTCCGGGTTTGCACCAGATGTGCAAGCTAGGCTACTCAATATGCCCTTTGATGGCTCGAGGCTGTTTGGCAGCAAGGCGGATGAGAGATTTGAAAAGCTGCAGATCTCAAAGGCTGCGGCTAAATCCCTTAGTGCCACCATTAGACATCCTCAACTTCCTGGAGGGGTAAGTCCTTTCGATTCTACTCCTTTGGAAGAGGACAAGCAGGTCAAAGAGGTCAGAGAAGATTCCCCCGTGGTGGACGAGGGAGAGGTACGAAGTCAGCCGTAGCAGCGGCAGCTTTACTTCAGCTGCTGCTTCAGCTGCCTCTTAACCACCCTGAGGCCTTGACTCACAAGACCCCGGTGGGAGGCAGACTTACTCAGCATCTAA
Organism: Ambystoma mexicanum; assembly: GCF_040938575.1. Classification (NCBI taxonomy): domain Eukaryota; kingdom Metazoa; phylum Chordata; class Amphibia; order Caudata; family Ambystomatidae; genus Ambystoma; species Ambystoma mexicanum. The sequence continues at coordinate 373,117,692 of NC_090940.1, read as the reverse complement.
GCAAATGGTGAGGCATTACTTCAGATGCTTTGCCACTGGCAACTGTAGCCCAAGGTTACTGCTGTTCCATTCAAAAAAGGACTCAGGATCAACCACCGGGGAACAACTCTTTCAAAATTCCAGATCCGCTCCTTTTACAGGAAATGTTGACCCTGCCAGAGAAAGGTGTAATAGAACATGTACCTGTAGCGGAAAGGAACAAGGGTTGGCATTCCCCATACTTTCTGATCCCCAAAAAGGATGGAGGATTGACACCCATCTTGGACTTAACTTGAGCAAGTTCCTCAGGAAGGACAAGTTCAAGATGACTACCCTTTTTACCCTTTCTCAGGTCCTTCAGGCTCTCCAAATCCTTGAGGATGCTTATTTTCAGGTGCTAATCTATCTCAAGCACAAAGTACCAGAGATTCGCGGTTGACGGCTCTCATAATCAGTTTTGAGTTCTGCCATTCGGGCTGACCTCCGCCCCAAGGGTTTTCACCAAGCTGATAGCGTTTGTGGCAGCGATTCTCAGCAGAGGGGGGATTCACGTCTACCCCAACCTAGACGATTGGCTGATATGGGCTAGTTCACCCGAGTAGGTTCGGGAACATCTCGGAGTAACCTGCCACTCTTCACTAACTGGGCGTCTCCCTCATTTACAAGATCTGTCACTTAATACCCTCCCACAGACTCCAATTTATTGGGGCAGTCCAGGATACTTCCTCTGGGAAAGTCTTGCCACCCGAGGTGAGAGCTCAACACATTCTGCAGATGGTTACCAAATTCCAGAGTGCCCAGCATCTTCCTGCCTTTGATTTTCTAAGGTTGTTCGGTCTTATGGCATCCTCAATTTTACTGATGCCAGAGGCTCTCCTGAGAATGAGATCCTTTCAATGCGCTCTCGCGTCTCAGTGTGGTCTGTGGTCCAGCTCAGGACCTTCTGTGGTGGGCTTGCAGAGACCACATTCTCGAGGGAGAATATTTTTGTCAGCCATGGCCGGAGATCATGGTAGCGACTGACGCCTCACTCACGGGGTGGGGAGCCCACACCAACGTTCTGACAATCAGCAACGGTTGGTCTCCATCGGAGTCCAAACTACACATCAACCTTCTGGAACAGACAGCAATCAGACTACCTCTGAAGGCCTTCCTGCCATCTGTACAGGGAAAGAATGACCTGATAATGACCGCACAGTTGCATTGTACTACCTCGACAAGAGAGGTGGTGTAGGGTCACTACCACTGTGCCGAGAGGCAATGCAGCTCTGTTTCTGGGCGACACAAGAAAGGAATCTCTTTATCAGTCTTGAAAGACTATGGCTCAAAACTCCCTCGTTATCTAACCAAACCTCTTACTTCTCCTATCACACCATCTACGACTCTTGTCTGACCTCAGCTAAATCCTTACTTCTCTAACCTGCTCCAATCTCAAGCGACTCACCCCCGCCGTATCTTCCAAACTCTCTCTCGACTCCTCTCTCCCCCCACTCCTGATCCCTCCTCCAATTCTTCACTCTCTCCTTCTGACTTCGCTAACTTCTTCTTCTAAGATTGTTTCCCTGCGGCAAAAAATGCACCCCCCTCCTCTGATTTCTCTTCTTCTACTCCCCCCTCCTCCCTCCTGCATGTCCATCTTCTCTCCCGTCTCCCCTTCAGAAGTCTCCACCCTCCTATCCAACGCCCACCCCGCATCTGCCCCTACTGACCCTCTCCCTTCCCTTCTCATCCCTAAGATTTACCCTCTACTTGTCCCCTACCTAACCCACCTTCAACATCTGTCTCTCCTCAGCTACCTTCCCCTCTGCCTTCAAACATGCCACGATCATCCCCATTCTAAAGAAACCACCTGCTGACCCAACCCTTTCCTTGACGACCTCCAACGAGGAAAGAGGGCAGGAGCCCCCCTCCTCTCCAGCAGCTACGACCACAAGGAAGCATATCAAGTAAGTGCAGACCCTCTGCACATCACACGGTGTCCTGCCTGACCGTGTCCCTTCTGTTTGCCTGACTCTCCTATGCCGGGCGCGACGCGGCACCATAGCGAGGCTGAGCCTCGATCCGGGCAATATTAGCTTCCTGCTTCCGCCAGCAGGCGGATGCACCGGCCTGCACGAAGGCCGTACAAAGGCCCTGTTTGCCCCTGTTCGCATCCTGGAGCAGCAAGTACTGCTCTACCCAATTTTCATAGCCTGAGCAGGCACCTGAGCAGGAGCTCAACTCACCCACTTTTTGTCTGCTCTTGCCGCCATTGCCATCCCGTCTACCAGAGCTTCCGGCTCACTTCTACCTCTGCTAACTTTGTCTATCCGCCAGTCCGACACCCCAACGACTATCACTGATTCCAAACAAGCTCATATGAACACAAAGACATTGCCAGTGTGCACACCTGTTTTCCCTTTAACCAACCTTTGTGTAACCTTAAACACTGCATGTAAGCCTCCTGCTTATCATTCAACCTAACCTATCACACCTGTGCACCCAGACTAGGCCTGCCCTGCTGGATTGCAATTTACTTCAGTTGCTAAATCCTGAACTCAGAGAGTGCTTTACGTGCTCTAGTCATTCTGCCACATCTGAACCTAGTTATTGTTCCATGTTTCCTAACCTCACTGCCACTTGGATTTCAGACATTGCTCCACGCTTTTAGCCTCATTGCCATATTCTGAATCTAGATGGTGTTCTATGCATTTTAGCCTCACTGCCATATTCTGAACCTAGATGGTGTTCTATGCATTTTAGCCTCATTGCCATATTCTGAATCTAGATGGTGTTCTATGCATTTTAGCCTCTTTGCCATATTCTGAATCTAGATGGTGTTATATGCATTTTAGCCTCATTGCCATATTCTGAATCTAGATGGTGTTCTATGCATTTTAGCCTCATTGCCATATTCTGAACCTAGATGGTGTTCTATGCATTTTAGCCTCATTGCCATATTCTGAATCTAGATGGTGTTCTATGCATTTTAGCCTCATTGCCATATTGAATCTAGCTGGTGTCCTATGGGCCAGGTCCTTAACACAAATGCATACTGGCCCATCTAGCGTTCCCAAGCCTATCCTTAGCCTACCAATTTCCTCACCACTACTTAGTATGCGTCCATTTGCGTCTACCAGCCTGCTCGCCTGCGTCTTCATCCTCATCCTAAACAGTGTAACTCAACTTAAGATGGCCCTGTACTTACCCAACATGCCTCTTCCTACTACTCTCATCAACCAGGCACCACACCTAGACATAAATAACCTTCAGCTACCACCCACTAGTCTCCCTCGTACTATCATAGATAGGAACCTAGGACTTAGAGCTAGACTAGCCTAAATCTATGAGCCTCTCGCCTGTTCACTGCCCACTATACAGAAGTCCAAAGAACAGCCTCCTCGCTCCAGTTCTTCTACTAAAACTTCCAATCCACCTTAAAACCCCACCACGAGACCCACTCATAACCTCCCCAGTCTGGGCACTCTCGAATCAACACAAGACAAACGTCATACAACTGCTACTAAAAATACAGTCGGCCCTAAAAATACAGTCAGCCCTAAAATCAAAGGAGCTTTGATCAACGCCCGATCATTAGTAGCTCATGCCACAGAAATCACAGACCTGATCCTGAAAGAAGATCTTGATTTCCTTGCTATTACCGAGACTTGGCTACACCCTGCAGCAGGCCCTATGCTCATGCTAGCAGTCCCAGACAACTATTCCATCTTGAGGCAAGATCGCCCTAACTCCAGAGGAGGGGGCGTCGCCATCATACACAAATGCAGTCTGTCCATGAGACTAGCAACCTCCTCAAATGTCCTCTCCTGCGAAACACTATCAGTCAAAGTCCCACTTACTAATTCCCAAACCCTTAATATCCACTTGATCTACTGCCCACCAGGCCCCATTGGCACCTTTGATGAAGACCTTAATGTCATTTTATCTTGCAATCTTAAAAGCTCCTCTCAAGTTCTCACCCTGGGGGACTTTAACATGGGCTATAACGACCCGGCAGACCAAACAGCCAGCACCATAGCTAACACTCTTGCTGAACTAGGCTTTGCGCAAAGAAGTATGGCACCCACTCACTCGAAAAGAAGAATACTTGACTGGGTGGCCGACCACAACTGCTTAGCAAAAATCACAAATACCACTCCACTAGTCTGGACCGATCACTACATGGTATCGTTCCTGCTGTCCACGGACAGACTCCCACCTCCGCCTAACACCACGGCTCCTCCAACTCTCACCAGAAATAAAAAGAATATTACTCCAGAAAGACTCATCCCGAATCTACTCCCTACACTTAACACACTCCCCGATAACCTGGATCCAGAGATCCTGGTTGAAGAATATAACAAGGTTATGGCTTCCTCGCTAGACCTCATTGCCCCACTCAAACTCAAACCCAGTAAATTGAAAACGCACCTCAACAAATGGTACACCCCTTTCCTCAAAAACCTAAGGCAGCAAAAGAGAAAATGCGAGGCCACCTGGAAAAAAAAACCCTTGGCTGCAAACAAACTCAAACTCTCCAAACTATCCACACTCTATAAAAAAGAAATTTACCTGGCCAAACGAACCTCCTTTTGATTCTCGCATTTCCCAAGCTAAATCCAATATGAAAGAACTTTTCTCTATACTTAATGAAGTAGAAACCCCCATACTCCCCCCCTGACACTTGCACCAAAGATAAAAACTTGTGCTCTGAAATTCAAAATGCCTTGGCAAATAAGATCGTGACCCTTCAAAGTAAAATCTCTAGTAAAAAAGCTGCCCTAAAAGACACACTCCCCTCCAAAAGTCAGGATAAGCATACGACCACAGATCCTATCCGCTTCAAGTTCTCAAAAGTCAATACTCTTGAAGTAGAAAAAATTATCCTATCTTTGAAACCATCTAACTGCCAGGGAGATCTGTGCCCAGCACAGCTTATCAAAGATGCCGCCCGTGACCTCTCCCCCTTCATCACCAAACTGATCAACGCTTCCTTCAACACTGGTTCCAACCTTAAACAATCATGGGTACTTCCATTATTAAAAAAAACCTACTCTGGACCCAGCATTCCCACAAATTACCGACCTATAACTACCGTTCCTTTCTTACTAAAAATCCTTGACAAGGTCGCCTATGTACAAATACAGAATCACCTGGAGGAACACCACCTCTTAGGATCTAGACAATCAGGGTTCCGTCCTCAACACGGGACTGAAACTGCACTTATCGACCTAAAAGCTCAGATTGATACTCTTAGGGACAAAGGGCAAGCCGCCTTGCTCCTCCTCCTCGACTTATCTGCACCTTTCGATTTTGGTCGACCATTCTGTCCTATGCTCACACCTCCATACAGCAGCACACTTCTCTCCAGAGGCCATCAAATGGATCACCTCATTCCTCAACGGAAGAACTATGAGGGTCTTCTCCCCTACTGCTGCAGCAGACCCTATTCCTATCACTTGTGGTGTCCCACAGGGCTCCTGCGTCTCCCCCACACTGTACAACATATTTACCAGGCCACTTTTCGATGATTTGGATCATCTCGATATCACCTACACTTACTATGCAGATGATACCCAGATCCTTCTTTCCGCTTTCTGGAGATTATGAAAAGGATTTGGCCTTGCTAAATAGGGTGTACATCATCATTCAGGCATGGATGGCCACTCACGGACTATGCCTGAATGATGAGAAAACGGAGCTTATCATCCTGGGTACTACGCCCAGTTTAAAGAAACTCAGCCCTGCCTACAACTCCTTTATGATAGATGGGAATAATATCAAAGTCGGTCAGGAGGTCAAAACACTGGGTCTCTACTTGGACTCCAACCTTTCCTTCAAAAGACAACTGAGCTCCCTGGCATCATCAACTGCATACACGTGCAAATTAATCCGCTCAGCCAAACCATTTCGAGGGGATTGGGTCCTCCGACGTATTCCATATCTTTGACAGTAAATCACCACAGCTGTGCTGTGGTGATTACCTGTCATAGATATGGAATACGTCGGAGGACCATCCCATCGAAAGAACGTTAGCAGGTAAGAAAGTAACTTGTTCTTCTGTCAGACACTAGCTGCCTTACACTCGCTAGAGCCCTTATACTTTCCCGCCTTGACTATTGTAACGCCCTTTACCTGGGAACCTCCAAGGCTACCACCAACAAGTTACAAACCCTCCAGAACAACGCCCTGAGAGCAGCCCTAGGCATCCCTAGAAGAGAGCACATTTCAGGACTTAGCCAACAGAATAACTGGCTCCCCACTCAAGACAAAATCCTTCTAAAAACAGCATCTCTAACTCATAAATCTCTCAACAATGCCGCACCGATCTATTTGATCAACAGGTTCCACAGACAAGCTTCCGCTAGACCCCTTAGAACTGCATACAAAAACTGCCTCGCTGTCCCAAACTTCAAACTTGCCACTATAGGAGGTAATAGTTTCCCGGTAAAAGCAGCCAAATTGTGGAACTCTTTGCCTCCCAACTTGAGAGAAGATATGCCCTACTTGAAATTCCGATCCATTGTAGTTTTATGGCTGAAAACGAGGAACCACCAAGACAGCTAGGTGCCAAGGCTATCAATTTTCTGCTACCCGCACACTGTGTAACCTTGTGCGCCCACCCGTACTTGCGCCTATACGGTTTATATTGCTTGTTCTCCTTACTATACTCTGTATATACTTCCATTGCCTACATGTAGAGTCTATATTTGTAACTAAGCTTCGCATATTCTTGTAAATGCTGCGCCTTGATACCCCTGGGTACATCTGCGCATTATAAATAATAAAACCAACAACAACAAACAAACGTCTCACCTCGAATTTCAGGCCTATCTCTCTTCTCCCTTTCCTCTCAAAGCTTCTCGAACGCCTTGCCTACTCTCAACCTTCATCCTTTGTCACTAATTCCCCTCTTACCACCCTTCCAATCAGGCTTTCGTCCTAAACACTCCACTGAAACTGCTCTCACCTCTATTCTGAACTCCCTTCTTACTGCTCGCCATGCTAAACAATCCTCTCTCCTTATGTTAGGGAGAATTCTCTGTTAAGGCTAATTTCCCAAACCTAGTGAGTCCCCCAGCAGCTTTGCTGGATTTTTGGGGTTTATTTTTTTCTCCTGCTAAGAGTGAGACTCTTTTTCTCCCACTCTTGGACATGATTTGAGAATGTTCTTTGACTGTGAATGTGTTTTATGGGCTATGGGGTCTTTTTCTCCATAGGGCTGCATGTGTTTTTGGTATGTGTGTTACACAGCACCCTCAGTGCAGTAACACAGGGGTGTCATAGTGACCCCCAAACATAGACTCCATACCCTGGGACTGACTACTGTCTCCCAGGGCATATAAAGTCACCATTGGCTTTACTAGTCTTAAATTGTGAACAGAACCTGTACAAACCATCATATTGTGGAAGTACTGATAGGGGTAATTCGATTGCCCCAGGGTCTGTTTTCCAAGGGGGCACTGTTCAGTCCCCCCTTGTCGAGTTTCTGCCTGGTGGCAGTGGATACCACGCGAAATATTCCACCGGAATATTTCTTATGGGATTTTCCCGTTGATTTTAAACGCACCACTTTTTGGTGCAATGTTAAAGATACCGCCGGGTTATTTATTTAATATTAATTCCCCGGTTGGGTCTTTTTGCCAGAACTCTGTTATAAAATGGCGTTTGTGTTCGCCTCTGAAACTCTAACCCAAGTCGAGCCCTTTGTTCCACTTTTTGGCGGGCTTATGCACAGAAGCCCTCCAAATGGTGCCACTCTGTTTGGGGTCTACAGGATGTGTGTGAGGAGGATTAGGCACCCTGGGCTGAGTTGCCTTGGCAACCCAAGTCACTCTCTTGTGTGATTGGCCCTGTGTTGAGCGGCCCGGCTCACCATTTAGCATGTGTGAGTGACAGCTAGGCTGTTGAATGGAGGTTTTTCTGCATAAAAGCAGGGCTTTGGGGACTGGAATTTCAGAAGTCACCACAGGACCTAAAGAATCTGAAGAGATCTACAACGACGACACCACCAGTGGAGCCCTGCTGTACGAACTCGCCACTTCCCCGACGACAGAGGAGATCTTCTTCCAGGAGAGTCTTCTTCCCTTTGAGCTGATGGGACCAACCAGTTCGCATTTTCGCCTTCCTGGATGTCTAGTGGTCGAATCGCCCGTGCCAAGCACCCCAGCGGCCGGATAGCCACGCTTCACCACTAACCGCGAATAAAAGGGTCGTACCTTTTAATCGGGAACTCCGTGGCTGGTTTCTTCCCTGGCAGTGCAACGACCTCCAGCTTTCGTCCTCGTCGAGATCATCTCTTCCTCTGGTCGAAGCCACGACTTGCACCAGCTGCCAGGAACAACTGCCACCTCTGGAGCTTTCTCACCATTTCAGGTACTGTGTCCCGCCTGGTCTCCCTTGCAACGGATTGTCCAAGGTGTCCCGTAAATCCTTGACCTTCCAACTGGTTTGACCTCAGACCCGCTAAACTTTGCCTTTCTGAACTGCTCCTACTTCTTTTGACATTTTCTGCAAAGACTTTGAGTGCATTTCCACTGTGCGATCTTGGGCACATTTCGCCTTGCTCTCTCCAAGAGTGGGCCTGGCCTATGAACTTTTGGCTCTACAGTGGACCCTGCCTTTCTTGACTTGTTGTGGTTTCTTAAGTTGGGGCTGTGTTATTTCCATACTCTGCCTTTTCTCTCTCTTTTTAACAAATTATTGGAGTGCCATCTAGGGTTACGCGCTCACTTCTGTTTTGCTAATAAGTGGTGTCCTAACCTAGACTTGTCAAATAATTAACTAGGGAGGTGTATATACTTATAGTGACTGTTTGAACTTGCTTGATACATTAGTGCCAGTGTATTTTCATAAGTGTGTTTTTAAATAAATATATACTTTTATACCAAAGCTCTGGTCAGTGTTTGCTTGTTCTACTGTATTTTGAGCCATGTTGTGTATACTCTATATACTGCCTAACTCTTCTTGAGAGAAGTCTGACTGCTCAGCCACAGCTACGAGGTAAATCTGGGTGGTGCAGACTGCTACCGATTGGGTTTCTGCTTACTGCTGTGGTCTTAAACTTTTTGCAGTGGTCCCTAAGGGCACTGCACAGGTTTCTGCCGAACACCTTATTCTCCTTGATCGCTCTGCAGCCTTTGACACTGTCGATCACCCCCTCCTTCTTCATACTCTCTCCTCCTTTGGCTTCAAAGGCTCCGTACTCAACTGGTTATCCTCTTACCTCTCTTCCCGCTCCTTTACATTCTCCTGGGGTGGCTGGTCCTCCCCTAACTATTCTCTTGACTATGGTGTACCCCAAGGCTCTGTCCTAGGCCGTTTCCTTTTCTCTCTATACACCTCCTTCATTGCTCCTGTTATCGCCTCGTTTGGCATCTCCCACCACTTCTACGCCAACGACACTCAACTCTTCCTCTCCTTCTCCTCCTTCTCAACTGACCTCCACCTACAACTCTCTTCCTGCCTTACTGCCATCAAGAAGTGGATGCCTTCCCGATTTCTCTCTCTCAACACCGACAAGACAGAAGTCGTATTCTTTTCCTCTAACTCTCTTCCACCTCGCTCACCTCCCCCTTTCATTCACTTCCCTCCCTGCAACCTCCCCATGTCTCTTCAGGCTCGTAACTTAGGTGTTCTCTTTGACTCCTCTCTCTCCTTCTCCCAACACATCTCCCTCACTTCTCGCTCCTGTCATTTCAACCTCTTCAACATTCGCAAAATCCGTCCCTCTCTCACTCTCCACGCCACTAAACTCTTAATCTCCTCCCACCTCTTCTACTGTTCTTCCTTACTCATTGGACTTCCTTCTTCTCACCTTGCCCCTCTTAAATCCATCTACCACTCTGCTATTCGCACCCTCTGTCTCCTTACCTCCCGTGATTCCATCTCTTCCTCTCTCTCATACTTTGGCGGGCTTCCTTTTCACTCCCAACTTAAATTTCAATTTCTCTCCCTTGTCTTCAAATCTCTCCATGGTCTTGCCCCCCCTTATGTCTCCTCCCTTCTCTCCTTGTACTCTCCCTCCCGTTCCCTTTGGTCCGCTGACCATTTCCTTCTCACTTCACCCCCAGCCCCCTGTGCCTCCTCCCGTTTTCGCTCCTTCCAACTCCTAGCACCTCTACACTGGAACTCCCTTCCTCTTGCTATCCCTTCTTCCCCCACCTTCACTTCATTCTGCACTTCCCTTAAATCTCTCCTTCTCCATTCTCCTCTTTGAAACCCCTACCTTCTTCTTCCCCCTTCCACACTCTTTCCCCCCACTTTCTCCCCTCCCATCTCCTGCCTCCGCTCTTCTACAATCCCTTTCCTCCTCCTGCCCTCCTCCTCCAATCCCTCCTAACCTGTCCCATCTCCCTTTCCTCCCTTTCCCCTTCAGTTAATTGCTCTTCTCACTGTTTTATTGTTTGTTTGATCAATATTGTAATTGCTTCAACAGTTTTATCGTGCATGTTTTATGTATTATGTTTTTCTCTTATGTGGAGCTTTGGCGTAAGGCGCTTTATAAATCAATAAATACAAATACCTAGCCGGAGAGCAGAACACAGCGGTGGGCGCTCTGAGTAGGCAAAGCAGTCTCCCACGACTGGGAACTAGCTCAGGAAGTCCTTCAAGAGATCTTCACCCTTTGGGGAACCCCTCAAGTGGATCTGTTTGCGCCAGTGTCAACCCTAAGTGCGACCAGTACTGCTCAAGGGAATTTCCTCCAAGAGGAGTTCTAAGGGACGCGTTCGTGGTGGACTTGAGTTTCCACTCCTGAATGTGTTCCCTCCAATCCCCATCATTCCTTGCGTGATCAGAAGGTTGAGTAAGTTCGGGAAACCCATGATCCCCATTGGGCCAGGAGGACGTGGTACCTGGACCTTATGGACATGCCCATCTGCCCTCCAATACGTCTTAAACAAACGGAGGATCTTATCTCGCAAGAGAAAGGTCAGGTTCTCCAACGAGGTCAAGACATTCAGCCTTTATGGATGGTTTCTGAAAGGCTGAGATACAAGGATTGGGACCTCCCGGATGATGTAATCAAGAGCAATACAATCTTTGTACAGTTGCCGTTGGAACAAGTTCAGCAACTTGTGCAGTGATAAGAATATGGATCCATTTCTATGTGACACACCTATGGTGCTTCCTTTTTGTTACATTTGGGAAAATCTGGGGCTCTAGATTGGAACAGTCAAGGGTTACCTACCAGCACTTCCATTTTCAAGCGCTCTTCAGAGGAGGATTCATATTTTAAGATCCCTCTGATTATTCAATTCTTGAAAGGCCTTACTAATTTATTTCCACCAGTCCCATTCAATGTCCCTGTATGGGACCTCAAGCTAGTGTTAGATTTTAACATGCATTCCCTTTGGGCCTTTACACTCGTGCCCTTTAAGGCTCTTGACATTAAATGTTTTGCTTATTGCAATAACGTCACCCCACAGGGTAAGCGAGTTGCAGGCCCTTTCCTGCAAACCTTCAAATAAAGTATTCCATAAAGACAAGGTCAATCTCAAGGTAAAGCCTTCTTTTTTTACTGAAGGTAGTCCCTGACTTCCACTTGTGTCAAAAAATCACCTTACCAACTCTCTATCCACCTCATCCAGGAAAGGAGGAGGAGAGGTTGCATAGACTGGACCCAAAAAGGGCACTCCGCTTTTATATATTCAGAATGGCTGCATTTCGCCAAGATGACCAATTATTCATTGGCTATACTGGTCCCAAATTGTGTCTTGCTGTTACTAAACAAACCATATCCAGATGGATCATCCTGGCTATTGGCAAATGCTACAGATTAGCGGGCAAGGACCTGCTGGAAGGCCCAAGGGCACATTGTACAAGGGGCATGGCAACCTCTGCTGCTCTTCAGAGGTGTCCCAATCAATGATATTTGTTCAGCAGCCACTTGGTCGTCTAGCCATGCCTTTTGTAAGACATTACTGCCTGGATTCATCTTCCATTCAAGGAGAACAATTTGAAAAAGCGGTCCTTCATTCAGTCCATGATTAGATCTAAATTTAATTGGTACTCCCGCCTCCATATTATTACTGCTTTGGGAGTCTATCATAAGATGAAGAATAGGTGGGAGGACACAATCCATTCAAAGAATAAGTTACTTACCCCTGGTACGTTCTGTCGATTGGATGTTCCTACCACAAATTCCTCATCGCCCCTCCGAGCCTACCCCACCGTACAATTGACGTGTTATTACACTTTATGCTTTCTGTGAACCTACGGTCTGTGGTATGCCTGGTAATTCCTCTTCAGGAGGGGGCAACACAGAACTGAAGCCAACGGGTGCTGCGTGCGCTACTTATACTGATGATGACGTTGAACGGAGACCCCCCGAGGGACATGGGCTTGGCGACACTGCACACAGCGCCCTCTGTCAAACAATCTTTCCGAAGCAGCTGAAGAGATAATTATCATAAGATGAGGAATACATGGGAGGAACATCCAATCGAAAGAACGTTACCAGGGGTAAGTAACTTGTTCTTTGCCTCAAATGTTATCTGGACTCTGTTATTGTGGGCCTGGTCTCCAAGACTTTTAGAATATACAACAGACACTGATACCTCCCTTAAAACTATCTGAGCATGCACAGTGAGTATACACCTTTGCATCCAAAATGGAGCACAGAAGGCAGGGGTTTAGGTCGAAGTTGGATGGAACCCTATTTGAAGGATCCATTCTTCTAAGAGGCTATTCAAAAAAAGATTGACTGTCACAAATAGAGGGGTAATGTTGATTTAACAAAATGTTTGGTATGGTACTGGGTGAAGTAAGGGGCTAGCTGCAGCTCAAGAATGCAGAGCAGAAACCGATCGTTGAGTTGACCACAGCAATTGATGGTTTGAAAGGGAGCATAGGCTTGCAGTGTCTCCCAGAATATTGATCCAACTCGCTGATAAGAGGGGCCACCTCTTTGTTGTAGATATGATAATTGGGACATTAGAGCAAACTTATTGAGTATAATTTGATAAAAAGATTTAAGGACAATGGGCTACTCGGTTACAAATTAAAGGCCAGGCAAGGGAAAATGTTGATTAGAATGGGCAGATAGATCTTTAAAGATAGTGAAGATGGTTGTTTCCCATACGTTTTATTTTTAGGAATCTTTTTATATATAGGGCCTTCAGATATTAAACAATCCATAGATATTGCGACGAAGGCCGCTGCCTGGCTCTGGTGGCACTGTGTGTGTATGAAGGCTCTGTGCCTCTGAGTGATTGGAATATGGGCCTGGTGGTAGTACGAGGATGATTCCCCCCCACCCATCCTAGCTACCCCCCACTTAGCACTTGGCTCGGGGCATGCAACAGTCATAGAAACGCCCTTTAAAGGCAGTTTTATTTTTTGGGATTTTGTATCGCTTATAAAGTAGCTTGAGAGCAGTGGAATGCTTTACAAAATGTGGAAGACAGCCTTGGGCATGGTGTGGTTTGTACATTAGTGACGTACTGTTGGTGGAAGGACGGAAAGACTTGAGTTTTGTGGTACTGGAGGTTTTGATGGAAGTGCTGTATTTTTGGTGTTTTGCAGAGCTGGTGGATGGTGGGGGGGTGTTCTGAGGCTGCAATGGGATAGAGGTCAAAAGGGACTGTGTGTAGCAAGAGGAGGACTATTTGCATCTATCTTTGTGGGCTAGCTCTGACAACCTTTTGGATGGATTTACTTTAGTAGGCATGAGAGCCTCCAGAGATAAAGAGTTTAGCTGTCAGGCATGTTGGTGTAATGCCAGAGATTCCATATGAAGACCAAATGATTTGTGAGAGAATGGAATCTTGGGGACCCAACATCTCTCTGGGAATCTGTTGGATCTGCACTGACCCATCTATACTGCTTGGTGTCTGCTACCTTATGATACAGTTCCAGCCCCAGGGTAACTTTTTTTTTAATCATTCTTCCTTTTTAAGAAATCTAAACAGTGTGACAGAAAAGTTGAGAAAAGTAAATGCATGTTAAGATATCTGGAGCCCATTATATTTCCTAGTTGCTGGCTCACTATTACCACTCCTCCATTAGGACACTTAAATAATTTTTCTGGTGCACCCCACTTGCATCAGAAAAAAGTTGCATCTGCCTCTAGTGCTCCGACTGCAAGTCCTTCCCAATGTCTGAGACCATAGTCCTCAACCTCAAGTGCTTATTTGGTGAACCAGTAGCAGACACACATTTCGGTTTTTTGTGGTACCTGCCTTGTGAGCCATGTGGCGAACCAGAAGGAGGAGTTGGATGATTGTCAGTCATGTTTCAAGGGTTAGTTATTTTAAAAGAAAAGCAATCAAACGCCTAACTTACCCTATTTCTATGAGGTAAGTTACCTACGAAACAAAACTAAGAGTGGATGCTAAAGTCCAAATTAAAATTCACTAGTCCGGATCCTATCCAGCTAACTGTTCCTACCACTATAGAAAACACCCAACTAAAAGAGTGAACAGAACAGGTTTTGTACACTAGCTTCAGCAATGTTTCTGCCTGGCCCAGTCTACACTTTTTTCAGGCTTACAAAATTCATTTTCCTTTGCAGGATATTCTTTCCAGCCTTTATACCAAATTACGTTTTTTATTCTCTCCTTTTAATAAAGAAAACGATTATGCAAACAATTCCATTCCTGCAGGATCGCTTGAGAACACAGTGTCCTTTCGTCCTTCGAGGTGTAGTCCTCAGACAGCTTCTTTTCTTTCACAGAAGTTAATTTGGATCGGGTGGTGGTACGCCCTGGTTGATTTATTTATTATGCTCCTATACACAACTTTTGTAATCTTTTTGGCTTTCTTAGCCTCAATAAAATTATTCATCTCTCCTTCTTTGCCCCTTTCATGTATTTGCATGCTCATGTTTCTCAGGCTCGCAAAACCTGAATAGCTTTTACCAGCCATTATTCACACTGTTAGTACGTTTCTCGGTCTACCTTTCTTAGGATTTTTTTTACAAGCTCCGGTTTCTCTGGCTCCCGTAACCTTAACATTTCCAGTTGTCATCCCAAATGTGGTTTCACAGTGTTTGTATTACTTTCATTTCCCCGGTATATAGGATTTTCCACTTTGCTTGTCAGGTTCTCATAACTTTGGTAGCTTTGCTCAGCCGTTCTTTACAGTATTCTTGTTGCTCTCAATTACCCATTTCATATGGTGTTTGTACACTCTGGATTCTTAGCTTTTCCAGTGTATTTTATTACTTTACAATGTTCATGTTACTCGCACCCCCATTTCTTTTATGGGCGATTTGCACTCTCCGTTTTCTCAGCTTTTCGAGTTTTTTTTTCTCACAACGTTCATATTACTCTGTCCCCTTTCAAAGGGAATTTGCACACTTTGCATTCCCAGGCTCTCATAACCTGGCTGTGTTACCGAGCTATTATTCGCAATGTTCGTACCTTGTAGTAGTATGTCTTCTGTCAGGGTTCGAAAACCTGTCGACTTTCCCTGTGGCTATGTATCTCTGTAGCTACAGTCTAATATGCACAGAGCTCTGGGATCCGGGCTCCCTCATACAGTCTGGTCTTGGCACCCGTTACCAGCCTCCCAGGCCACCCGAGGGTCTCGCCACCAGACGAAACTGCGATCTTTCCGGCTCTGCAATCGTTCCAACCAGGGGTTCTAGGTTGAATAGAACCCTAACCTGTTGGAGTTCAGTTAGCGTTTTGCTCGCCCTCCTTGCTTCTGCTGGCTCTGTGGCCCAGTGTGGCTCCACCTACTGTGTAGGCTCGCCTCTGCATAGCAGCCACTGCCTCCGTAGGAGTCTCCCTTTGCCTTACAATCTGTCCTCTTATAAACGCCACAATTTATGCAGTGTCCTTCTTAGTTGACCATGGCATACAGGTTGTGTTCAGCATTGCCTGCAGGCAAAAGAGGTAAAGAAGGATCTTTCTAAAATACTGTGGATGCAGGAGATATACAAGTCTTTTCCATATTCAAATATGCAGACATGGTGGTTTGAACAGGGAGTTCCATTCTGGAATGGGAGTCCTTGTCCCCAAGAGAGAGTCACACTCAGTTAGATCCCACTTGCACAGACCCCTAGAGGGTCTTGTGTAGCAGGCTCACCTCCCTAGCCTCAAAGGGGGTGGATCCCCATTGGGAAGATGGGACGAATCGTCCAGATTCATCACGGCTTCCAGTATATATTGACACACTTCCTGTTTTCCGCTACCCCTAGAACACTTTGCTCCAGCAGGAAAACTGTGGCAACATGGAAAATGCTGTCCGTGAATGTCCATATGTATCAAAGCTACAGAGAAAGGAAACACACCAAGTCATTGAGACAGCAGAGAAACACAAAATGGGCCCAGGGACGTACCAGGGGAGAAACCCAATTTCGAAATGGTGAACAAACTTTTTAAAGAGTTGTTCCAGCCCCAAACTTGTAGTGCTTCCACCTAGGATTGCCAAGAATAGCCACTCACACTGTCCTGTACACAGGTTTCAACCTACAGATCCCAGCCCCAGTGAAGGGTCCACCGGGATTTTTAAATCCAGAGCCTCAGACGAGCAGAGTGGGAGTTATAAGGGCTTACAGAAGATGTTTGGAGGAGGTTGGCCATCAAGGAAGGAATTTGGAGGAGGATACCTGAGAATCCGGACAGAGTAGGGAGGATGATGGAGGCAAGAGGGAGTTAATCTGACTAGGAGATTGGGTTAAGTTATCAGGAGGCAGTTGGGAATCTTCGAAAGGAGGTCAGTGAGAATTATCAGCAGGCCGGAGAATAAATGTTCTAGTTGGTCAGAGAAGGCGGCTTTGTGTGGGCATGGCTGGCACAATGTACTGCAGGGGCAAGCCCACGGCAGGTAGAAGTAAGAATGCATGGCGTAGGAGTAACACGCAGAAAAAGATTATGATCAGTGACGAGGTGCAGTGGATAGGAGCTAGGATCCTGCAGGGCGAGATGAAGGCGACCCTCAAGAATGCTAGCTTGCAGAAATTTCTGAAACCTGGGATTGAGAATCTAAGAACAAAGCAGCATTAAGTAGCTCATTGCAGGGTGCAGGAACCGCCTTGAGCTGAACCTTGGAATAGAAACGGTGCTACTGTTTTCAGCTGGTGGCAAAAACCCAGCAACATTACTGGGGTGGAAATGATGCCTTTCAGACTGGTGATAACTTTGTTTACTTCCCTCCCCTCCCCAGAGTTATACTGATAGAGAACCTTTGTGTGTTAAAAAAACAACTTTGCTTTCCTAACCACGTGCATATACCCAATATGTGGGTCCCACTCGCATATATGACCATACTCTTACGTCCTGTCCCCTTTCCTCCATACTGCATGGGCGTCCTTTCCAAGGGATGGGAGACGGAACCTTTTTCACCAGAAAAACCTTCTTTCACTTTCAATTTAGAGGCATGCGGGGTGTGGCCCTGGGAGCATGCACTGCCCTGACTGCGCCCTCCGGCGCTACACCTCGGTCCCCTTGTCCGCATTGACGGGAACGGGCCTAATTCACCAGCGCTCTTGGGTTTGGCTTCGGCCATAATTCCACACGCGGATACTTCTTCTCTTTGTCTTTTTTAACTTTTTTTTTATCATTCAGGTGCTCTGTCCTCCGGCATCGCGCTCCTCCCCGGCGCATGTCGACTTCCACAAGGTTCAGCAGGTGTTCATCCTGCCACAGGCTCTCCCCAACTTCAGGCCCCCCACGCCCTCTGCCTACGTTGCCTTGGCCCAGACCACAGTTGGCAAGCTTGTAGAGCGTGCAACGCCCTTTCATCGAGGCTGCTGAAGAACCGACTAGCCAGGTGGAGGGAGCTCTTCCAGAAGTCTCCTCCAGAGGACCTCAAGAACTTTGTGAAACATAGAGCCAGGCCCAAGTTAGGGCCTCTATTTTCCATAGCACCCCACAAGGGAGACTCCTTCCGAAGGACTTGCCCGTGCGGGAGGGTCCGCGCAGGTCCTTGTACAGGCACGTGCACCGAGGCTGCTCCAGCTACCGGCCTACTGGCCGAGGGATCTTTGGTTCCTCCCAGTGACAGTGAAAAGGGACTGCAAGGTTCTTTGACCGGGTCTACGCCCGAGGGGCTCTGCCCTTTTACCGGCATTATGTCCGAGAGGCCACGCCGTAGTACCGGCAATACGGCCTAGGGGGGCACCTAAACACAGCTCTACCAGCCCACGGGCCTAGGGGGTGTCACACCTACTGGGTCTAGGCCTGAGGAGCAGGATAGGCCTCGCGATCCACACTCAAGAGTTTTGGAGGAGGCTGGGTCCAGCGTGTTAAGCAACACGATGCAGGCAGCTTGACAAAACGGCCGCTGCACCAGACATCGGCACCCATCTGACGCCATTCCAGGAGTTCGGCGAAGAAAGAGTGTCAAGGTGGGACTGGTCTCAACCTGGTACGTGGCCTACATCCTATCCTTCATTTGTGCAGTGCAGGTTCCCTCTGCGTCTGTATGGGCAGGGTATGCAGCGGCTCCAGCAGACTCCCGCTACCCTGTCTGTATCCCCTACCACTCCTCTGGCCTGTGAAGACTGGTTTTTTGAGAGGTTCCTTGGGCTCATGAAGTCACCTCGGATGGGGGTTATCCTCAGGGACGCCCCTCGGCCAAAACAGGAATTCCACTGCAGACAGATGTATTCTCCCTGGCCAAGAAGGGTTGGCTGAAGTTCCACTCTGTCAAGTACAGTTAGGTGTAGGGCGATACACGCTTGTTATCGGCCCATCCTCAGCCACACTCCTCAGTGATCACGGCGGCATCACTATACTCCAAGCCTCAGTCGTCCTCAGCCTACTCCTCAGCAACGCTGCTAGGCAAGGAGGAGAAGATCTTGGAGGCGTACGGGAAAAAGCTGTATTTCAATGTGTCCTTGCATCTTCGTCAGGCCAATGCTGATGCCATGCTGGCTGCCCCTAACCAACGGTTGTGGCGGGAAATTGCAGACTTCCTCTCGGAACGCCCTACTCAGAGCAAATCTCGTTTTAAGGCGGGACTGGCTGAGGCCAAGCTGGTAGTGCAGGACCCCCTGGAATCCACCGTGGCCCATATTGACACCTCTCGCCTTGCCATCTGTATCGCCACGAAAATGAGAAGGACAGCCTGGCTCCGTGCAACGAAATTCAACCTGGACGTCCAGGAACACATATTAGACGTGCCGTTCGAGTTGGGGGGACCTCTTCACTCCACCACGGATGAAGAGCTGGACAAGAAGAAAAACAGCTCACAGACAGGCAAGTCTTTATCCATCTTGACAAAGACCACGCACAAATCGTACACCCAGTCACAGCAGCACTCTGACAAGGGGCATACATAAGGAGGGTTCCGTGGCTTCCAGGATCGCATATCCAGGCAGCCTGACTACTCGCCGTTTCCAAATCGGCGCAAGCAACAAAAAGGGGGGAGGCAAGGGCTTTTTCCAGTCCCCCTCCTCCACGACAGCCTCCGAGGGAAAGAAGGCATGACACGTGTCTCCAGTGGGGGGCCAGGCTTGCTCTCCATGCACATTTCTGGTGCCCAAATTTTGCGTTCCCCTGGATTCTCTCCGTAGTATCCACTGGGTACCGCCTACCCATCCGAGCGCCGCCTCCCTCCTCCCCTCCGCTCCCTCAAGTTGGGACAGCAACTCTTCTGGCAGAGATCTGGTCGCTCGTAGAGAGCCAGGCAGTGGAGGAAGTCCCAGCCTCCCAGTGCAGCTTGGGCTTTTATTCCAGGAGTTTCACCATTCAGAAGAAGAACCAGGCGGGCTTGAGGGTTGTGCCGGACCTTTCCACCCTCAACCTCTCCTTACCCCTACAAAAATTCAAGATGGTTATGCCAGCTTTTATAGCAGAGACATTGGGCAAGGGAGACTGTGCTCCCTGGATCTGAAGGACACGCATCTACACGTCCCGATTTGGCAGCCCCATCGTTCTTTCCTACGGTTCAGGATCATGGGCTGCCATTTCTAATACAAGGTCCTTCCTTTTGGGATCAACTTGGCCCCCAGGGTCATTACCAGACTTGTGAATGCCGTGGTGGCCCTCCTCGGAGCGCATCGTTCTCCATCTACCCATACCTTGACGACTGACTCGTCAGGGCTACATCTCTGGAGGCAGTTCACCACTCTTCCCATGCCCTTATGAACACACTGCACGATCTGGGCTTCTCGCTCAATCCCAAGAAATCACAACTGCAGCCCACGCTAACTGACTTTCCTGGGCATCATCTGGGACATGTGCTCTGAGAAGGCCTTCCCGTCTGAGGACAAAATCTCGGCCAGCAAGAGGGCCACCACTCACTTACTCAGCAGAGAGGTGACCTCTGCATGGTGGTACAAACATCTCCTGGGTCTAATCGCAGTGGTCCTATTAGCCGCGCCACACACAAGACTAAGGATGAGGAGGATTCAGCTGCACTTCACAACCTCATGGAACCAGGAACGGGGTTATCAATCCGAGATGACAACGTCCCTCCATCTCTCCACCCAGACCTAACATGGTGGTCCAGGGACTGCAACCTACGGACGGGCAAGCACTTTCGGCCGCAGGCCACCATCACCACAGACTCCTCGCTCGAGGGCTGGGGAGCCACCCTGGACGGCCTCTCGGTCCACGGCACCTGGACTTGACAAGAGCAGGAATACCACATCAACTGGTTGGAGCTGAACGCCATCTGGCTAGCGCTCAGAGCATTCCTACCGCTTCTCAGGGGCAAGATTGTCCTCATCGAGACGGACAATTCGACCAGCATGTACTTCGTCAAAGGGCAGGGAGACGCCAGATCCCCTCCTCTGCAGACTGGCGATCAACATGTGGGGGTGGGCCCTGGAAAACGACCTTTACCTCATGGCTGTCCACCTCCCGGGGGAATCCAACCTGGAAGCGGACAGGCTCAGCAGGGAGTGGACAATTCCGAGTGGCAGCTAAACAACCTAATTATTCAGGAGATCTTCAACAGGTGGGGTCAACACCACGTGGATCTTTGTCACCTGGCACAAGAAGTGTCTCCAGTTCGCACCCTGGCAAGGTCAGGGTCCCGGCTTTCAGAGCGACACATTTCACCTCCAGTGGACCGGCATGAAAGCCTACGCCTTTCCGCCCACTCGCCTGATCCACAGGGTAATCGGCAAAATCGCTGACTCATCATTATTCTGATAGCAGGCCATGGTTTTCGGAGGTGCCCCTGATTCACCTTCTGACGTGCCCAGCACATCTTCTGGCACAGCAGAGGGGGGGTATAGTCATCCACCCTGCCCCAGTGAAACTAGCCCTCACAGTGATGTACCTGAGCAGGTAACTCTTCGGCACCTTAGCCTCTCACAGGCCAATCTGGAGATCATACAAGGTGCCAGGAGCAAAGCCACCAGGGCCCAGTACGAAATGGATCAGATTCTGCCACTGGGCAGATATCAACCCCTTGGCTTGCACTTTGGACATCATGCTCTCTTTTTCAGCACACCTCGCTCATTCAGGCATGCAGGTGGACACCTGCCGCACATACCTTGCAGCCACTGGGGCTTACAGGAGCTCTGAGGAGGGCATTTTCTCCTCCTCCAATCTCACCGTCAAACATCTGACGTGTCTCGCTAGGCTCTACCTGCTAGGGACCGCATCCTGTGTTGGACCTTAACATAATCTTGGGCACCCTGGCGCACAAACCATTAGAGCCAATGGTGTCTGTGGACATCAGGCTGGTCACCATCAAGACGGCCTTACTAGTCGACCTTACCTCGTCTCGTAGAGTGAGCAAGATCCAGGCGCTGGTCGCCTCGGAACTATATACCACTTTTTACAAAGACATGGTAGTAATGCGGACGCACCCGTAATTTCTGCCCAAGGTTCCGTCTGCATTCCACTTAAACGAGGAAATAGTCCTTCCTACGTTTTTTCCCCGATCCCAAGGACCAAGCACAGAGAGTGCTGCACTGCGTGAATATCAGGCATGCCCTGAAATTCTACTTGGACAGGACCAAGGGCTTCTGCAAATCGGACGCCCTGTTCATCACTTTCGGGGGCTCAAAACCAGGCTATCGGGCCTCTAAGGCTTCCATATCCCGCTGGATGGTCTCTGCCATCAAGGAGGCGTACTAGGGCCAGCACACGCTGCTCCCGGCCAACAAGCATCCCCACGCAGTCAGGACCAAGGCAACGCCCATCGCATTCCAGCACCATGTCCCTTGGCAAGTCATAAGCAGGGCGGCCACTTGGGCCTCTCCCTCCGCTTTCTGCAAGCATTACTGCTTGGATGCCAACTCTAGATCTGATGTGTCTTTCGGACAGGCGGTTCTCAGGAACCTATTTGCTTAAGGAGAGTCTCCTCTCCACTGTAGTGCTAAAATCAGTTGTAATCGCCCATACAGTATGGAGGAAAGGGGACGGGACGTAAGAGTAATTATAAGTTACTCACCGTAGTGACTAACGTACTCTTAGTCCATAGTCCCCTTTCCTCCATACGTCCCACCAACCTCCCCCCTAAAAATACTGGCGTCATTGGGTAATGTTAAATCTATTTTCGACGCAGCAATGGGGACTGTAGTATAATTCAGCGTGTTTTGGAGTGCAGCGCCACTGCATGGGATCACATTATTGCTGTAAGGTGGTACAGCAAGGCATGTGTGCCAGGGTAACATATGGACAGGTATATGAAGACGGGATATTTATGTTAAAGCACACCATTTTTTTTTCTCACCTGAAATGCCTCAATTACAGGAGAAACATTAGATACTTAATTAACTTAATTAACAAATACTAACACGATTTTAACTCCTTAACATTATAATGTGTTTTCCATGTGCAAAATGAGGCAGGCTGAGATTCATTTTTAAACGTGAGTTCAGATTTTTTTTTCCTCTCTTTGCTCTGTTCACGGTCTTTGCAGGAAGCAAAATTTGAATAGCAGGAAATCAGTTAGATACAGTTGCTTACTGTAAAAGTGAGCCATTGTTGAGGAAGGAGGGTAGACTATTGTGTATTTTGATTGGTGACTCGTCACCTTAGGGGCTGTAACAGAGGTTTCTTGAAGCAGCTTGGGGAGAAGGAGAAGACATTTTGCAGAGTTGCATTGAGGTCGCCTTCGTTCTGCTGCTGTGAGGAGCTGGACCACTGACCTTCAGAGACTGGGGTTTCCTAGTCATTTGGCACCGGCTTGAGAACTGCATGTTCTCGCTGGTGCTTTAAAGAAAGAAAAAAAAAAGAGCCCTGGGTCACTGCTCAAAGACAAGCCAGGAGGGGGGGCGCTGTTGCGCACAGAGGAAGATGGCCGCTTCTGTGTGAGCTCCGGAGTGAACCAGGGCCGAGCTCCAAATATATCCGCACAACGGGTCCGGTTACACCCGGGCGACGCACGGAGGGTGCGGTGGTGACTGGGCTACCCGGAGGTGAAATTCTGGGCCGAACGCCTGCTGCTATCCTGACTTATCGCGGCTCTGGAGAGCGCCCGCGCCGGGGGCCTTTACGCGGCCGCCTTGAAGAGGGGAGGAGCCCGGGAGAAAGCGAGCGCAATCCGCGGCCTGCTCGCGGAGGAACCTTCATTACTGGCCTCTCCCCACCGCGCTGCTTAACCCGGCTGGATACTGTGGCCCTCATCTCGGCCCCTCGGCATCGCCCCACCGTCCATCGACTGCTACGGCGGAACACGGGAACCTTGCCTGCCTGGCGGGAGCCGACGGCTACATTTCCTAACTGCTAATCGGGCCCCCGACGGCCCTCGCTCCAGAGGCTTGAGGTCTCCTCTACGGCACGGTCTCTTGACCCCCCCCCCTCCCGTGGCTTGACAACGCACGACCTGAACATTGGGGGCCCAGAGTTGGTCCGCTGGGGGTTGCCGAGGAGGGACGACACTCGATCACGCGACCCTGCGCACCGGAGGCATCGGGGACGCCTGTCGGCGGGTGTGCTGAGGGTCGTGGTGGCCTGGGGCGATCAGTCCATACAAATAACAGCGGATAATGCCCAAGAGCCTGGGATCCAAGAAGACTAGGGGGGCCATCGACAAGTACACCACAAATATCCAGAAGGAAACCACCTCGCAGATGGAGCCCCCGGCGCCCACCCCAGATCAACAAACGACACCGCAGGCTCAGATGGACCCCCAAGCGGTGTTCCTCGCCATGCAGCGGGGGTTCGGCGCCCTGAACGACAAACTCGACGGGATCACTGCAAATGTGGCATCCATTAAGGCTAAACTGGATAAAACTACGACGCGCATAGCCGAAGCGGAAACCAGAATATCAGGCGCGGAGGAGGCGCTCGAAAACCTGAAAAGCACGGTGTCCACAATGGCGATTGAACTGGGAACTGTTAAATCTAAATGCGAGGACTTGGAGGCGAGATCAAGACGCAACAACATCCGTATTGTAGGGGTGCCTGAAGATGCGACGAAGGGCTCTATGGAGAAAGGAGTTGAGGCCCTCCTCCGCGACCTGCTGGGCGACCCAGGGTGGTCCCCCATGTTCCTAATAGAGCGTGCACACAGATCTATGGCTCCAAAGCCGAAACCCGGTGCGTACCCGAGACCAATAATCGCACGTGTGCTTAACTACAGGGACAGGGACTTGATATTACGTACGGCAAGAGAGAAGCAGGAGCTGAGATGGAAGGCTAGCGTGATACGGATCTTCCCTGACTTTACACTGGCGGTGCAACAAGAAAGGAAACAATTCACGGGTGTCAAGAAACTGCTAAGGGAACGACAGGTCCAATATGCAATGCTCTACCCGGCGAGACTGAAGATCCTGTACAAGAACAAAGTCCATTTCTTCACCTTCCCTGAGGAGGCCGCCAACTTTGTGGAGACGCACATCCCTACGGTCGTGGGGAGCGCCGAGGACGCTAATCAAGAGTGACTTCCCTGGGGAGGGCCCGGAGAGGTACGGCAATGCATGCCCGCTCCACTTACTTCAACAGTTCTCCCCGGAGGGGGACACTCATTAAGGTGGGAAATCAGTGTCTACGGTTTGTGCTACGTGGGGACTGTCCTTGCCGCCAGTAATATGTGTGAGAGTAATGCCGGACCCGATTAAGTGTTTTGTTTTTTTCTAAGTCTGAAAGAGCATCGGCCCTGGGGATCTCCGCAGGCCCCCCAATTGCAGGTGCATATGCTAAAAGTTAGTGGGGGGGAGGGGGTTTCTTTAAGCACAGTAGAAGTTCGGGGTGCTGTGAGGGTGGGGGGAGGTGGGATCGGGACGGAAGTGGGGATGTGTTATTGTTATGGGGAGAAAGTTAAAAGCACGAGGTTACAACATACTTGCACGAATGGGAACTATATGAGACACTCTTCTACAGATTCACAATGCATTCACACTGAACGGGATGGCGGGTAGGAGCTCTGAGAATATCAGAATCATGAGTTGGAATGTTCGGGGCCTGGGTTCCAAGGTTAAGAAAAGGAAAATCATGGCCTACATTAACAGACATGCCCCACAAATCCTATTCTTACAGGAGACACACATTGGCCCGCAACACGGGGAACAACTGGCGCCGAAGTGGGGAACCCATCAATACTTCACAACCTACTCGAATAGGGCCAGGGGAGTAGCAATACTGTTACACAGAACCCTCCGATTTACGTGCAAGGAGGTGAGGTGTGATCCAGGGGGCAGGTATGTCTTGGTACATGGCAATTTGCAAGATAGAGAGGTGGTCCTCCTCAATATCTACGGTCCCAACCTGGATGACCCGGTGTTTTACACCGAACTCTTCGGGTTGCTGGCCCACTATCCAACTGCTCGCCTGATTTGCGGGGGGGACTTCAATACCATTTTGAATGTGGACATGGATCGCACCTCAACACAGGTGAGAACTTTGACTAAGGCCGCCCAAGCGATAATGGCTCATATGGCAGACCTGGGGCTAAAAGATGCATGGAGGACATTACACCCATCCGAGAGGGGATACACCTATTACTCCACGGTGCACGACATGCATTCCAGGATAGACATGTGGCTACTAGACAACGTAGTGTTGGCCTGGGTACTCGCAGCACAGATACTGCCCAGGACGTTCTCTGACCACTCACCGATAGTGCTGGACCTTCGAATACCGGGCGAAGCAGTGAATAGACCCCCTTGGAGGTTTAAACCTGCAGCGCTGCGTGACCTGGTCTATAGGAACACGCTGGAACAGCACATACTGGAGTATTTTGCATTTAATGATAATTCTGTGTCTCGCCAGGCGACTTTGTGGCAAGCATTCAAGGTGTGTATTAGAGGCGCCTCTATATCGAGTGAGAGTGGCATCCTCAAAGATATAAGGAATAGGATGCAGCGCCTCGAAACACAAATAGCTGCTACACAGTCACAATATGAGCTTCAACCGACGCCTCAGTTAGCCTTAGACCTAAAAAACGCACTGGACGAATTCAATGAGGCGGCGGATCAAGAGATCCGCTACTTTGACAGACCGGCGGCCGCTCGCCGCTATGGTGAGAGCGAGCGACCGGGGAGGCTGTTGGCCAGAGCGGTAAGGGGGGAGAGGGGTCCGACCGACATTCCATGTATAACAACGGCGGAGGGCACGGTTACTACAGATCAGGGCAGTATACGCTCCACGTTTCATAAATTCTACGAGGAGCTATACTCACCCCAGTCAGACGCCACTGAAGGTGAGATCGAGCAGTATCTATCCCGTATCCCGACGACCCTGCTGGCTGCAAACACGAGAGAGGTGTTGGAAAGCCCGATAACTGAGGCGGAAGTGATAAGGGCCATCGAAGCTCTCCCTAACGGGAAGGCCCCGGGTACAGATGGCCTAAGCGCAGAATTTTATAAAGCATTTAAGCTCCTACTGGCACCCAGGTTACTGGCTATGTGGACCGAGGCCCTGGAGGGAGGGGAGCTCCCAGCGTCCACGAGGGAAGCGGTGATAACACTGTTGCTTAAGACTGGTAAACCCCCAGAGGACTGCGGGTCTTATAGACCTCTATCACTAATTAACACAGATGCCAAATTGTTAGCAAAGATACTGGCCACAAGACTGACACCGTGGATGCCATTCATGGTCCACGAAGATCAGGCAGGATTCATCCCCGGCAGGTCAGCAGCTACTAATATTAGGAAATGCCATGAGGTCCTAACCACGACCCCCCCGGATCAGCAGGCGATAGCAGTGTCGCTGGATATGCGCAAAGCATTCGACACGGTGTCCTGGCCATTCCTGTTTGGGGTATTGCGAAATTACGGATTTGGCCCGAACTTCCTGAGATGGGTAAAGTTACTGTACACGTCCCCACAGGCCAGGATTAGAATTAACGGCACCCTAACAGAGCAGATTGAGCTCCGGGGGGGCACGAGACAAGGTTGCCCGCTCTCGCCATTGCTGTTTGCTCTGATAATTGAACCATTAGCAGACGAACTGAGGGCTCTCGCCGGCATCTGTGGGCTAAAAATAGGGGCAACAATGCACATTATAAACCTGTACGCAGACGACATTCTGCTATATTTGAGAGATCCAGACAGAACACTGGGGAGGGTCCTGGCGGTGGTGGAGAGGTTTGGTGGACTCTCGGGACTCAGACTTAACATTAATAAATCAGAAGTGTTCCCTATCACAGGGGCCACAGAGAAGCCACGGGGCCTGCATGGGCTACAGTGGTGCCCGACGCATGTTCTATATCTGGGAGCATGGATTGCTCGGACTGCTCA
The DNA here is from genome assembly GCF_040938575.1 of Ambystoma mexicanum. Taxonomy (NCBI): domain Eukaryota; kingdom Metazoa; phylum Chordata; class Amphibia; order Caudata; family Ambystomatidae; genus Ambystoma; species Ambystoma mexicanum. The sequence continues at coordinate 373,090,196 of NC_090940.1, read as the reverse complement.
GCTATCCCGAGCATTGAACTACAACCTGCTTGTGGACTCGTTGTGCCTGAAACTAAAGCGCTGGGGGGCCCTCCCGGTATCCATGATGGGTAAGATCGCACTGGTGAAAATGATAATCCTTCCTAAGCTATTTTACCTATTTAGCACGGTGCCGGTGTGGCCGGGGCGTGTTTTATTCACTAAAATCGCGGGCGCGTGCTCCTCATTTGTATGGGATGGCCATCCGAGAGTGGGCTGGGGGACACTTACAAACGACTACATGTACGGTGGCTTGATGGCCCCAGACTTTGAACTCTACTACCTGAGCGCGCAGGCACAACATGCGAACCAATGGGCGACGACATTTATCAACCCAGCGGGCCCAGTACCTAACCAACTGGAAAAAGAGGCCACACTAGCACTCCACCAAATTACACGGTCAGGTGTTAAGCATTGTAACTCCCTGAGACCTTCTAAAGTGGTGATCACTGCGTGGTCCAGGATTGTTGAAATGTACAATACTGAAAGGATATACCACCCTAGTATGCCGCTCTGGGGTATGCCGCAGACTCCTTTTACGTCAGAGGGAGAGACGGCCCGCCACTGGTCTGCTAAGGGCATAACACAATGGGGGCAGATATTTGTGGACGGGCAGTTCATTCGATGGGAGGATATCAGGGAGGAGGTGGGTAACACACCTACGGCTAGGCGACAATACTCTGGTCTGCGGGCAGCTACACAAAATATATGGCCAACCTTCCCTGATGAACCCCCAGTCAACATGGGACTGGGATACATGTTTATGGGGGGACGCCAAAAAATAACAGCTTCCACACTGTACAAGACCATACTCCACACACGCCCACAAGAGCAGCGTCCGGCAAGGGCAAAATGGGAACAGGACCTTGGAGAAGAGGTGGGGGAAGAGGAGTGGTCTCAATACTGTGCACTCGTGAAACAGATATCCTGCAATTCCAAATACAGGCTAATCCACTATAAAATTCTTCAGAGAACACATTACACCCCAGAGAAACTCAAACGCATATACCCAACCATGACAGGGGAATGCCCGAGATGCCATGCGGACAATGCTGGCATTTATCACATGCTTTGGGGGTGCAGTGCACTGAGGGGATACTGGGAAGCTGTATGTCAGACGATAGACGAGATGGCAGACCACCCACTAGAGTGGACCCCACGATTATGCCTGTTGGGGTCAATTGAGAAAATAAGCCCGAGTTGGCGAAAGCTTCTGAATGTAAGTCTGCTCCTCGCCAAAAGGGCGATCCTCCTCAGATGGAAGAGTGCGCACTCCCCTACTAAGGCGGACTGGGAAAGGGACATGGCATGGGCGAACGACATGGAGGAACTGTATATTGATACTGTGCTCCCAGCCTCGCGCCCGAAAAACATTTGGGGCAGGTACAAACAGTATCTCGCCGAGAAAAGCGGACTTGAACAACTTGATGCTGTAATGTGATTCATATTGTAAAATGTAATGTCTATAATTATGATGTCTCTGTAACCAAGTGAAAGTAGTGACCAAGTGCAACAAAAATAAAGGTTTTAAAAAAAAAAAAAAAAAGACAAGCCAGGAGACTTTGCGTGCTGAAAAGCTACAAATAGCTGGTAAATATACAAATGGAGTGAAATTGCTGTGACTGCCGGATGAATTATCTACTATTAGACAGGCAGTGTAGCGATAGGGAATTCTCCTGTGTTTAAATGCCACTTTATAATGTTGCCATCTAAATGACTGTTCTTTTTATTGTTGCAAAGATAAAATGAAATGCCTTGTATTTTTGCACTTGTTTCGCTTCTGTTTATTCTAGAAAAGACTGCCTCGCAAAGCTGATAATGTATTGTTTTGAAATGAAACTGTTATAAATCACAGCCTGTGTAAAGGTTTTTTTTTCTGCTTCTGTCTTTCTCTGGTGCATTTAGCCCATATCACATAATAAAAGGGGAAGTTATTAGGTAATATATGTGCCAAACTTCCTATACAGATTAAATAAATTAGTGATAATACCACATGTTATTGTGAATACTCCATGGAAACATAATTTCACTAATGTAAATAAATTAGTGATAATACCACAGGGGTTAGTGAATGCTATATGTGAAAATTGTGGTATTCATAAAATGTAGGCCTAAGGTCTCTCTAGTGATCACACGAACAGACCAAGCAAGAAAAAGGGGGTTTTGTATATTGGGGACCACCAGTAGAACAGAAAATCATGCTCATCACTATACCACAACGAAATGTATACCAACCAAATGTATCTGTGTACTGAAATAATGCATAGCCACTATACCACTATAATACCAAACCCAATCTAAATGCAAGGAATGATTATTGCTAAAAGTAATTTTGTTTGAAAATAACGCTAGGCCCTAAATCTACACAAAATGCCCAACAGGACGGAGGTGTGGCGCTGGAGGGCGGAGTCAGGGCAGCGCATGCTCCGTGGGCCGCGCCTCTAAGTTTAAAGGAGAAGAAGGTTTTTTCTGGTGAAAAAGGTTCTGTCTCCCGTCCCTTGGAAGGGACGCCCATACAGTGTGGAGGAAAGGGGACTATGGACTAAGAGTACGTTAGTCACTACGGTGAGTAACTTGTTACACTGTTGCATTTAAACTTCTTAATCAAATCTGTGACAGTGAGGTTTTATTTTTACTGGTGGCAGGGGGGAGGTACTTGGCCTGTGTTTGCATTATAAATATTGGTGTCCCAACAGACTCGCCCACCCTCCCTCCAACCCCCCTAGACTCGCCCACCCTCCAAATACCCCCCCCCCCCCCCGCCCCCGAGTTTTTCCAAAAATGTGCCATCCACCTACACAGGTTCTCAGATTATGAAATGATGTGGGCCGGTGATTTCAATATGGCCATATCCTTAACACTTGATGGGTCCACCATCCAAAACAGTATTACCAAAGGCAGTGACTAAATGGCTGGACATTGCTGAATATCATAGATTGTATGATGCTTGGAGGGTAGTATACCCTGCTGCCAGGGAATATTCCTTTTATTCTGGGGTCCACGGTAACTCTTCTAGGATTGATTATGTCATGGTCTCCTCAAACATGCGCCATTCTATTGTGGAGGCACAAATCCTTCCAAGCTCCCCGTCGGATCATTCCCCAGTGAAGATTTTCGTCTCCTGCCCCCGACAATCCCTGAGGTGGCGTTTCAGGGCCGTGCACTGGAGGGTTTCTATTCTGCAGCAATATTGGACCAGATATACAAACCTTTTTTTGAGATCATTGCGGATTCGGTATCGGATGATAGAATAGTATGGGAAGCCTTTAATGTTTACGTCAGAGGGTGGAGTATTGAAGGACTCGTAGATCGATATTTAACACTGAACGGGAAATTAAAGATTTGGATGACCAACAGGGACTACATGATGCCCCCTTGGCTTGGGAATCCCTTAGAACAAAACTGGAAGAATGGCGTCTCCTTATGGAATGGGAGGAGAGATTCCTGGGAGACCCAGTTAGGGCAGCAGCGTGTGAGGAAGGGGGACGTCCTAGTCGCACGTTGCCATGGGCGATTAGACAAGAGCGTCAACTAGCGGCTATCGTGGAGATGGAAGACCTGGGGGGGTGGGCGCATGGCAGTCATCGAGTAGGGCTCCCCTAGTGATCTGCAAGACTTTTAGGAAGTATTCCGGACAATTATACAGGTCATAATTGAAAGTTGGGCATGACTCCATATCGCTATATCGGGATCAGTTGAACGTACCTCTGTCGGAGAGAGAGAGAAATATGTACTACTTTCCTCTACCTCCCTAACGGCAAGGTGCTGGGTACAGACGGGCTCACAGTGGAACTATATAAGGAATGCGCTGACTTAATTTTCTCACATATACGCAGTACGTATGAGGAAGCCTTTAACTCGGGTACTGTACCCGAATCGACCAGAATGGCTATCCTAATGGTACTTCCGAAACCCAATAAAGACCCCTCGAAGTGCGAGTCGTATAGACCACTGTCCTTAATACAGACAATACATTTCTATTGTTTATCTTGGCAGATCGCCTTCTCCCACATGTCTAACCTGGTGCTCCCAGACCAGGCAGGTCCACTCGGAACAGTCTACAGTGATTAGTCATACATATGCACAGCGTGAATCCTGAAATCCCCATGGTGGTTGCTGCCTTGGATGCGGGAAAGGCCTTTGATTCAGTAGAGTGGCCCTTCCTATTCAAGGTCCTGAGACGCTCTGGGCTGGGTGTTTTGCTCCGCTGGATCCAACTGTTATATGCAGCGCCCAGGGCAGCAGTGTATGCCAATGGATTCATGTCGGAATGTATTGTGCCAATAGGAGGCATAAGTCGGGGATGCCCATTGTCCCCTATTCTATTCACTATCGCTATTGAACCCCTTGCTTGTTACCTTGGGCAGAATCATTTACATCGCAGTGTTAAACTTTACACTCACGCCTCTATCATATTGCTTTCCGCCAATGATCTGTTGCATTTAAAACATCCAAGGGAAAATGTACAACCGCTTGTACAGGCGATTCAGCAATACGGTGATGTCTACGGGTTGCAGATCAACTAGTCTAAATCGGAGGTGCTGCCCCGAACACCCATGGTCCGACAGAGATTTGTGGATACTTTAGATGGTGCCCTGATGGCATGCAATATTTGGGTATACCTATAATCACCTCTCTGGCTGAATTGTTTGTAAAAAATTAACTGAAAGCCTTGGAGTACCTGGCACACAGGGTTGAGAGCTGGATTGTGTTGCCCATCTCGCAAGATGTCCGGATCTCCCTGACCAAGACTGACCAAGACTCCCAAAGTTTTTCTATAAATTCAATAATGTCCCAGTTTGGCTAGAAAACTAGAGGGTGTGGGATGGTCTAAAATGTTTCTGTATTTCTGACTTTTTGAGTTCATTTTATATTTTCAAAGCCAACTAGTTTCTGCATAGATGCTATACTGCCTCTCATAGTATGCATACACTTCAGACAAGTACCTTTTCTCTTCTCTAAAATGAAATAACTTAACATGTTTTTATTTTTTATTTCAATAAGTACAAGAGGTTTATCAAGGAAGAGAAAAGATGTTATTACACCGATTTTCTTTTTTTAAATACTTTATTTTCTATTTTCAACAAAGTATATTACAACCAAACACTGAGCTTGAACAATAGTCATTTAAAAAAAAAAATGATATGCTAGTAATAGAACCATAAAATCATAGTAGAAAATCCAATATCTAAACATCACTCAGATACTTCAAAATACAACTTAACGCCACATAAAACCAAATAACAAGACAAGTAAAGACAAAGGACAACACATAAACTCACACCCATATCCCTAACCCATCCCACCTTCTTTCTAATAAAAATACATAACTCATACCTCAATATTCATTCATTAATTTCCATAAAATTCATTGAAAGGTCCCCAAAGTTCCTCATATACTGCCTCCTTTTGCTGCTTATACAACAAGCATTTCTTGTATTTTGAAAGAATGTTCATAACGCACAGCCATCCCTCAACAAGAGGCTTTTTCCTTGTTTTCCACACCTTTAACACCGGTCTAATCACCACCAGAATGCTTCTGTTAATCCAATTTCTAGTTACATAATCAACATTCCACCCACATCTTGCAGATTGTAGAATCACAGATAATGGGCTTGGTGGAAAATTATTGGTCCAAACTGCGTCAATCCTGTCCAGTACATCCTTCCAATAGTCCATCACTCTATCACAGTACCATAACATGTGCAACAGAGTACCTTTTTCCTTCCGACAACCCCAGCAACAATCATTTTCCACCAATCCTAGACTGCACATACGAACAGGAGTCCAATAAACTTTACCCAACACCCTTTGGTGAATGTAACACAAATTTAAGTCTATTTTCGCCTTAACCGGGACCTTCCAGATTTGCTCCCATTCCTTCTCCGAAATGTCACTGTCCAACTCCTCAGACCACGTCATTCTTAGCCTCTCCCAAGAGGTCAACCAAGCACTCTCCAAAGGTATAAAATCCATGATATCAGACACTTTCAGCTGCATTACAGAAAACAACCCACATATCCCTGGCTTCTGTGCAAACCGTTCATCTAATATCTGCTGCCGTTCAGAAAGCAATTCCTTCAGTATTCTATACCTTCCCTGTTCTCTCCCACTAAGTCTGAGTCTCGAAGGAACCCATGTTTATCATCATTCCAGACATCACCAATCACCAGAACACCTCTATTACTCCAACTTCTCCAATTCAACATTTTATAATTCACCTGCAATCCCGGATTACACCATAACGATGCATCTTTATACATATGCAACCCTGAACATTATCTGTTATCAGCAAAACTAATGCATCTTTCGTAACAACAATTGATTTTAAATTCATAGCTTGTCGAGGCAGCTTCCCAAGGGAGTAACACTTCACATGATGTGGTTCCAACATTTTTTTTTTCTCCATCTGTACCGACCAAGGCACCAAGTCCAAATCATCACTTGAAAAAATAAACAATTTCTTTAGCAAGAAACCCTTACAATAGTTCCCCAGGACAGGATAGCCAAACCCACCATCCTCAACCTTACGAATCATAATATACTATAGAATTCTAGCTCTTTTCCCAACACCCCACAAAAATTCTTGAAAAACTTTATCAACACGCCCAAGTATTTTCTTTGTGAACTTTAGAGGAATAGATCGTAAAAGATATAATACCTTCGGAAGTAACATCATTTTAATAGCACTAGCTTTAGCCCAGATACTAAGGTAGTAAAACGCCACTTCCTAATGTCTTTTTGGAGAATCTCTGTTATTTTATTCACATTATATACAACAAGCTTATTAATATCCTGAATCAAATACATTCCCAAATACTTCACGCTATCACTTTGCCATTTACAATCCCAACCCAACAATCAATCACAATTAGCAGTAACCCTCGCTGGAAAAAATGATTTTCCCCAATTAATCTTATAACCTGACAACCTCCCTACTTCCTCAATCATATTCTTCAAAACAAGTCCACCTTCCCTCGGATTATCCAAGATTACCACTACATCATCCGCATATGCTAAAACCTTAGTTTCACCACCTCCTATACATAACCCTCTCACAGTAATATTCTGTCTGATATAAGCCAACAGGGGTTCCAGAGCCAATTTAAAAAGGAAACGAGATAGAGGACAGCCCTGTCTTGTACCCCTAAATAGCTGAAAAGAATCTGAAACCCCCCCCCCCCCCATTCACCCAGACTTTAGCCGATATATCTGATTGTAGAGCCCCTATTGCATTAATAAATAGTGGTCCAAATCCCATCTTCAATAGAGTATAATTCAGTAATGTCCAATTTACCCTATGAAAAGCCTTCTCGTCATCCAAAAATGTGTACAAGGTCTCACTCTTTAGACTCTGACAAACTCATAATATCCAAAAGAGTTCTAATATTATCATACCTGTATCTGTCTTAAAAAAAAAAACCTGCCTGCAATCTGTCAACCAGACCTCCTATATGCTTATTTAGTCTATTTGCCAAAATCTTAGTAAACATGTTCATATCTACATTTAGCAGTGATGTAGGACGGTAATTGCAGCATCCTTCCCTGGTTTTGGAACAACAGTTACTACAGCCTCCCTCATTGACGGACATAAAATACCTTCCATTAAAAATCGATTGTATAACTCACACAATTCCGGTGCTAGCTGTGCATCAGCATATTTACAAAATTCAGTTGGTAAACCATCTACACCTGGGGATGTTCCATATTTCAATCCACTAATTGCTAATAAAACCTCTGATACAACAATTGGGGCTTCAAGTAAGTTCCTACCTTCCTCCGGCAAGGATGGAATATCAATCTTTCCAAAAAAAACTTCTAGATCCTGCAATTGCGGTGTAAGTTCATCAGTGTATAATTCTGCATAAAATGAGTGAAAGCATTCACCCATCTCTTTCCTCACTACCGCTACACTCTCCGTGCCTTTATCTATTTTAAGTACATGAGATCTTTCCGAGAAACCCTTCAGTTTGTTTGCCAACAGCTTACCTCCTCAATCACCTCTTTCCCAATACTTCCCTCATATAGAACAAACCTTTATCCATTTGAGATTCAATCTCAAGTTTTAGAGCTTCTTTGACCATAGTCAATTCCACTCTATCTTTGTTTTTTGACAAAGCATATTTCTTTTGCGGTTTTCCTAAATTAGTCTTAAGCTCTACCAAATTTGTTTCCCCTTTTTTCCTTGCCCTAGCAGTCCAGCTCATCAGTTTCCCCCCCTAATGAAAGCTTTAAAGGAATCACAAACCAGCAGACTGTCTGACGAACCTTTATTATCAATGAAATCATTTTTTATGGAATCACTCAGGGCTCTGGAAGCGTTCTCCTCCTTCAAAATGAAGCGCTTGAGTCGCCACCTACTATTCCTTTCTTTCATCATTAAAATTCAACTTAATTCCCACAATCGAGTCATCAGATAAATGACGCTCCCCTATGTTTGCTTCTACCACATATTCAAATAATAAATCAAACGAAAATATAATCAAATCTTGAATATGAATCATGTGCCGGGGAATAAAAAGAAAAATCTACATCCCTTGGATGCAGGTTCCTCCAAGTATCCACAAGGTCGTAAACATCTAAAGTCATTAAATTCCCTGCTCAATTTTTGCCCAGAAAAATTACACGCAGAGGACCTATCTACTTTGCAATCTAAAATACAATTAAAGTTCCCGCCCAAGACAATGGATTCTTCTCAAAATTACACCGATTTTATGATTTTTAAATTTACCTAAAATGTTAGTACTATTTATTTAATGAATTCACAAATATAATTAACTAATTAGTCCATATCTGCACATCAGTCTTCCTGGGGGCCCTTAATTTCCAACGCATGTTGAATTGTGCCACTTTAGCTGGTTCATGTTCTAAAGCTTCTTAACCTCCCGGGAAGGTGAAATTGTACTAAAGAAGGCACATGAGCATTCCAATTTGCTATACCACCCCATCTTGGTGGAAATGTCACGTAACAGTCCTGTATTAGGAGATGAGTAGGAATGAGTGGGTATCAAAATATTAATCTTTTTTTAACAAATGTTCCTAATTCGAAATATGTAATTCCTTAAATAGATGTCTCATTTATTTGATTTGAAGGCTCTTTTGGGCAACTTTATTAATTTTCCTAATCCTTGCTGAAATCATATCAGACGATTGCTTCTTTATTTTATCGGTCAAATAGGCACCAAAATAAACCTCTGAACAAATTAGTTGTTTCATTCATACTGCTAACACACTGCTGCGCATTAGACAGCCACACTGTTTAGACACTGTTGCCTAGAGTGTCTGGTCTTTCCTTTACAGCCCACGAGAATCGCAATTCAAATGTGGAGCACGAATTAACAGTGCAGTCTTAACCACCCGCACTTTCCAGCCTCTAGGCAGCCTGAAGCGCCTGGGGAGGGGATGGAGGTGTCCACCATATCTGTATGTTCGGATATACCTGGGATTAAGTCTGTAGACCCAGAAGCAACCGGTCCTGAAGAAGATGACAGTATCCACAAGGTGTTATCGAAAGCGGTTGAACACATAAATCAAGAGCTTGTCTCACAATTGTTTTTAAGGATGTCTGCCAAATAGGTCTAGGACACGTTAAGAATCACACTACTCACTGTATGTGAGAGATCCCTTTAGGTTATCCCACTAATGAGGGATTTGTTTTCAATACCCATGACTACCAATTGTTTGTGTCAAATGTCTTCAGACTACAGGGTGAATAAATTCACTAAATCCCCCGTCAGTTGCATTCTGACAAATATAGAAGAGACAAGACTCACAAACCAGTCCAGTCTCACTTTCCATTTGGTAGTCAATCGGTTTTTACTATCCAGTACGAATGAAAGAATGCGATATATGACAATAAGGGACAGATCCTCTTCCGCTATCCCTATTAGATAGGCGGCGCACATCCGGCTGCCCAGGTAAAGAACCCCACCCACTTACAGGGTGTTCTTCCTTTAGAGACAGTATGATTGTTGATTGATTTTTTTTTTGTTGTTTTTTTTGACTGCATATATGAGAACACAATGTTGATGTGAAATAAGTACTCCCATAACCATTCCTCTGTTACGATATAGTTGTTGTTAACGGCAGGAGAGCAAATGAAGTTCTTTGAATCGGTTTCCCTAATGTTTTTTTTAATATGGAAATGTAGTCGCCATCCTGTAGTATTCTTTTTTTCCTAGTGGCCCTTGTCTTTAACTGAAAATTTGAATTGAATAAAGCTTACTCTGCCAGATAGAGAAATAAATCACTTTTCTATGATTTCTTATTCTCCTCTCTTCTGTACATGCAATTGTGAACTTAATTTTATAATAAAAAAAGACATACCCTAATACAATGAACTCTATAAATGTATGTCTTACTATACACTTGCATTATTTAAAGCATAAAGCCACAATTAAGATTAAACCGATACTCCATGTGTCAAATCTTTGATAATTCGATGCTTAAGAGACATTTTCTATACTTTTATCAATTGCTGCAAGCTCCAGATGATGGTATTTGCCATTAATAACCCCTCTGACCTCGAAAGATTACAATTGCTCAGCCCGCTCTACTAAATCAGTGAATCCTGAGATAAGAAAATCTGTGCATGTTGCGTTGTCTAGCACAGAAGTGCTACGACACAAAGTGAATTCTTAGTCTGATTCCTTGTTGAGTAGTGGTTGATGTATTTTTTGTAATGAACGGGTGATTTTCAGAAGGGTTTGCTTGAAGGAGAGTGGCTGAAAATAGAAAAAAAACTGCCAAATGCACATTTTGTGTGCATTTGACATAGAACAATTTGAATCCCATAATGCTGAACAAGGGGAGTGCGCCACCAGTTTGGCATTATGGGCTTCGGGGGGGTGTCCCTGCTTATATTACAAGCGAGGGACAAATGGGGGGGGGGGGAAGCATGCTTCATTTTTTGAAATGCAAAGATATCAGCTTTGCACTTTTCGGACTGGCATTTCGGCTGCAGTTTTTTCACACAGCTCCTGCCTGCAAACCTATATTTATTTCGTATTTGTGCACAAAAGTGCAAGTATTGTAGGAAGTGGTGCAAGGTCCCCATCTATTTTGCATGTTGGAATGCGGTTTGTTTAGGCCTGAAAAAAATGGATTATGCTTGTACGGTTTCCATTGGTACTGACTTTTTCCATCCGTTTACTGACAGCCTAATTAAGAGTTTAACTCGAGAGTTTTGCCTTTAACTCTCCACTATTTCAAGGTTCACGCTATTTGATCCCTTGAAGGTAGGTGTCTGAAGTAAACACTACTGAAACTGCTCTCGCCCACTTTTCCAACTTTCTAACCACTGCTTACTGCTCTCACCTCTCCTACGTTCCTATTCTATTTGAAATCTCTGCACACTTTGCATCTGTGGATAATCCCTGTGCGACAAGCCATCTTCTCGCTGTGCTTTAAGGACACCATACTCAACTGGTGGCTTATCTCTCCAACTGCTCCTTCTCAATCCCATGGAATTCTTATCCCTACTTCCCGTCAACCACTTCTGCCAGTAGGCACCCCTCACACCCCTCTTCACCCTCTACATGCGCTACACTTCCTCTCTGGGCAATCTCGTCTCATCCGCTGGCTTACACTACCACTTTTTTGTCAACACCTCCCGTAACTTTTTCTCCTTTCCTAGAAGTGGTCAGGATATTGGTTGTTCTCTGCTACAAAACCTGGCACCACTAGCTCTAGTGCCTTGGGTAATCTGAACACGGGCCAAGCATCGGACAATTAAATAGTTTTAAGATTGCATTACGCCATGGACTCTTAACGGCTTAAACTCCTTCTCAGGCTTGTTCTCGTGAGTGCTTTTCCTCCAAAGGTCTAGGGCCCTCTCCAGGAAGGCCAACTCTAGCTAGCCCTCTCTTGTTGATCCTCTTCCCAGATCGCTCCTCCACCGGATACTACCTCTCCCTATTTTTCTTTTTCTCAACCTCTGTATTTCTCTTTTAGAGGCTGGCCTTTCCTCCTTCCTCTGATGTTGACTGTTCAACATCCTTCCTCCTCCTTGTCACCTTGACACTCCTTGATCTTCTTTCACTCATCCTCAATACATCGATCACACCTCTCTCCTTGATCCTTTCTCTCTTTATCAGTAATTCACTCAACCCCCTCCGCTCTTCTTGGTCTTGTCCCGAGCACCTCCTCTAATTTTCTCATCTCCTCTCTACCTCCACAAATCTCCAACCCACCTCCACCTTCCCCACTTATCTACCTTGCTGCTCTGCCACTAGTCTTTCACCTCATGTGCCCACTCCTGACTTGAACAGGAAATTCTTTCCTTTGACTTTTCATGCTGCTTGAAGATTTCTTTCATGAGGCCTAACTGTTCAAGGGTTTTCAGGGGGGCAACCGTGAGCAGTCTTGGTGGCTGTTGTTCGAGTGTTGAGCCTTTGATCTCTGCCAAAGTGTTTCTTCTCAGTTTCCAGAGCCATACATTTTTTGATCCTTCCAAGTGTCTTTCTTCCTAGGGGAAATATTGAGTCTTCTCAGATACATAACTGTCGCTTCACTGAGACAGCAGAGCTTCCCAGACATGCACATGTGATTATCCTAATAAGGCGTAAGTGGCTCAAAAGGCATCTAAAGTGATTCAAAGACATGGGTCCCTTCTCTGACTGACTTGGGTTGTGCCCAGGGCACTGGAGATGCTTCTGTGTCTAGCTTGTGTGACCCTTGACAACACACACACACCCTATCCTAATACGCTGACCCATGTAGGCCCAATCTCCTGACCTAGTGCATTTTCCCCCCTTAGTCCCACTTGGGGCTTGTTACCTTCTTGGTCTGTCACTTTTTCTCAGCCAGGGTTAGTTTGTTCTTGGCAGGGACCATGCACATAAGGCTAATGAAGGGGCTTCAGAAATTCTGTCTTCTCAATTCCTCTGGCCCTTAACCTTTGTGGAGGATCAGAAGGACATGGCATCTGAAGACATTTTAAGCATGATTTATATTCTAAAGTAAAATGAGGCCTAACTATCACTATATCTATGCAGTCTTCCGTACCTATTTTACTAACTAAGGTGCTCGTCCGTCAGGGTGAATGTCCAAAAACAAGTCTATCCACATTCCAAATCTAACATATCTGACTCTACCGCTAATGTAACTAACCAAGGACAGGAGAACGACTCCCTTCTCCTGGTTGCTGCGTTTTGTCACAGGGTTTCCTTATTCTTTTGTTCCACTCAATAGACCATACACAAATAGTCCGTTATCTTCTGGGTTAAGTTCTGTAATTCTTGCAGGGGACTGGCAGTTTTCCTCTCTCCGTTTTATGCAAACAGTCTTACTTTTGTAGAAGTTCCTTCTCTTTCTTGTCAGTTTCCAGCCTCTCTTCAGAGTGCTGTTCCATGTATGAGCTTTGACCTCTTGTTCGCCTGGGTGTGTGTTTGTCCCAAGTGTCTTTAATATATTCTTTCTCATCTTCGGGACCTGGATTGACTTCATCCTTTTCCCAAGGCAGCAGGTTTTCATTTCTACTCCTCTCCCATATTGTGTATTTCTTGTAGGTCTGCCATTCATGAAGTTGGTTTTCATTCCTCTGCTTATTTCCAATACATTTCTCATAGCACTGGGATGAGTTATGAGTCCCTGTTAACAAGTCTGGTAATTCCGTTCCCCATATTACCTTCTGTTCCGAGGGATAACGTCACCGGTAAGGTCTTGGACTCTTTCTGCTTCTTCTTGGCTCTGTGGCTCACCTGACACGCCATCTTGTTCATGGGCGTTTTTTGTTCTCGTCTTCCGAATCAAACTTTATCTGTATCCTGTGTCTGGAGTGGTTTTCTCCTGTCGATGGTATCGGACCTGTTCTGCAGGCAGACTGCCCACCACCACTGCTGTGGTCACACCACCATCAAACTTTCTTCAGTCACGTTGTTTTTTCTTCTGCTCTGACATTTAGGGCTCTGCGTCAGAGCTTGATTGACTTATGCGGGCTCTGTGTTGTGCAAGAGCTCTGCCTCCTTCCGCTCTGCTAGGCACAGAGGGCTTTCCCTGCTCACTCTCTTGTCCTATCATCACTTTGCAGCATCCTCGGCACAGTACATTGGAGGGACTGATTTAAAAGGATAGCCTTTGTTTCCTGTTGTGGATAGCAGAAGTTCACTTCATCTTTATGGAATTGTTAATGTTCCGTTATGCTAGAGAAATCCATATAGGCCATCACTTTCAGAGCCTCGAGGAGTTCCTTCCAGGAACGTGAGTTCTTGTCCCGAAAGGGGGGGGGCGGGGGAATCCCTCACGGCGAGGTCCCACATACCCCGACCCCTAGGGAGGGTGTTTTGCAGAGCTTGTCACCTCCCTAGCCTCATGGGGGGCAGGCGGGTGCCCCTTGCGGAGAAAGAACAAATTCCCTTGATTCGTTGCACCTTCCTCTAACTTCTCCACTGTCTCATCACCCAGCCTCTGACATTGGACTTCATCAAAGCTGCCTGATGCTAAACTCCAAGAATGAAGTTAACTTTCTTCCTACCTCCGATGATAACCTCACTCTCCCATCTCCTTCCCACTTGGTTTCCTTATTCCATCACCGAAGTCTTGGAACCTTGTAGATTCACTTTAATAGCAGGTTATGACTCTAGCGAGTAATCACTGGTCCCGCCGCCAGGCTTGCCGTTCACAATATGAGTAAGATCTGTTCACCCACCCCTCACCTACCTCACCAACCACTCGGCTACTGGTTTTATCTCTACTCTTTTGCTTATCAGATTGGGCTATTGCTGGATCCCACTACTTGTTCATCCCCTCTACCTCTTCTCTCCCCTTAACAAAATTGGGAACCTTGCTGCATGCACCCTGTCCCACCTACTTGGATTCCATCACACCTCAACATGCTGATGGTTGGTTCTCCATTGGTTCTCCATTCAAGAATGCTCTTTAAATCCCTACTCACCTTTTTAATATCTTGTCCCCATTACCTTGCAGGTTGCTGCTCTCCTCTCTTCTCATGTTCTGCAATCATCTTCTCTTCTCAATTTCCACCGCACTTATCCCCCCTCCATCTGCTTCTTCTTTATACTTGCTCCCCCACCCCCTTTCTCAGGAATGCTCTCTCATTCATCAAAGCTAGCATGTTGGTGAAATTGTTAGATTAGACTTTAGCTCCACTTGCTAGTCTGTGAAAGGGCATTTATCTCCCCTCTACCCCGTCCAAACTGATTCCCATCCGATCTCCCCTGATAATGTCATGCACAAATCTACTGTACATTGTTCCTGCATAGATATTGTCACTGGGCTCTATATCATATATCCTATTTTGAATGGATTGTGTCCTCCCAGGTAGTCCTCATCTTTGATATTCGTATCTCGCCAGCTTTGCTGCTTCATAAAAATACATTCTCGGCATAGGTACCCGATGTCATGGCGTCTATGTCCCTCGAGGGCCTCCATCGAGCGTCAACGGCATCAATAGTACAAATCACTTGTGCAGCTACCATTGGCTTCAGTTCCGTTTTTACGAAAGCTTTTGCTTCGAGTTCTAACAGTGTGCTTTGTTTTTCTGTTGAAAAATGTCTTCATCTACCCCTTCCTCCCCAAAGTCTGGTTTTAAGAAATGCTACGACTGTGGGTCGAAGTTGTCTATAATGGAAATGCACCGCGTCTGCCTGTGGCGTCTGTGTTCCGTGCACCGTACCGATGACTGCGGATCCTGTCAGTCCATGACAGAAAAAGCTCTCAGGGAACGCAGTGGGAAACTGGCAGTGGGGAGGAAGGCTTCGAAGTCTTCTTCGAGAGAAGGAAAGGCAGTCTGGGGAGTCTAGAAACTCCCTGACGTAAATGATCAGAGGACCCAGTCGAGGAGTCCATCGAGGCAGTCTTCGTCTTCATTGAAGTAAAAGAGACACCCTAGGTCTCCCTCTTATTCGTCCGATTCCTAACCTGAGGTAATCAGGTGTCCGACAAAGTCAGATTCTCCACGTAAATGGGATGCCTTTAGAATGGAAATGAAGCGAATCTTCGAGAATTGGGCCCGACCCCCTCGAAGGATTTGCAGAAGAGCCATGCCCCGGTTACTTCTTTTGGACGACTCGGGGAAGTCAAAGGCTACTTCATCGAGGCCGAGCATGAAGCCGGCTTTACGTCGAGAGAATACTCAACACAATGAAAAGGCATCGAAGGTATCGACTCAAGAACAGAGTCCGCCTTCGATACCATCGAAGAAGCACAAAGCGTCAAGAGATTCGACTGTGTAGACACCATCAGCGTCTAACATCTCGATGCCAAAACCAAGGGTGATTCCGAGTAAATCAATCCTTTTTCAAAGCCGCTGTCAACGAAAACTTCGATCCCATTGAAACCTGTGCCATTTCAGGAGAAGGTTTTCAAACCAATTCCAAAAAGACTGTCTGTGGGTCTCATTACGAGGCAGGCAGCGGTATTTTTTTTTTTTTTCGGTGCCCAGGAACGGGCAATTACTGGGTCATTATGGCCTTGCCGGACCTGGTAATTGCCCATTCCTGGGCGCCGGAAAATATTCTTCCCCATTCGAGCCCCATAGGGCTCAATGGGAATGGGTTAGCCGGATGCACTGGCATTGTTATCCGTGGTGCTGGTGCATCTGACATGCTCTGCTCGCAGGTTCCGGTACGGCTGCCAGGTCAGACCTGGCGGCCGCATTGGCACCCGCGAGCAGAAATCGTGGTTTGCTGGTCCGGGAACTACAGTACCGGCATGCTTACCGGTACTGTAGTTCCTGGACCGGCAACCTTATGAGGCCCTATGTCTTCTATATATGAAAAGGAATTGGCCTCTAACTATGAGATTTCTCCATGTGGGGTGCTGTTTGGCACTACAAATGTACCTGAGGAACTAATTGATCAAGAATATAGAATGAAAGGCCTTTGTGACTCCCTCCAATCTGCTAGTGGACTTGACACTTTGCCAGAATTGGAGTTTGGCAGACTTGACCCCTCTGAACATGCAGATTCTGGTTACAGAAATCTCATGAACAGGGTTACGGAATGCATGGGGTGGAGTAGAGGTTCCCCAGTGTATGAGTAGGATGACGTGAACGACATCCTAGACTAAGGACAGCAGAAGGATCCAATTCTGCCCTTCCACAAAGCCCTTCAGAAAAGGGTTATGGCTAATTGGGAAGCTCCAGAATCTGGGCCTGCAGTGAACAGAAGTTTCTCTTGGAAGTACAGACCCTCTACCAGCAACCCAGACTACCTCACCAAGCACCCTACACCTTAGATCTTAGTGGTTCAGGCTGCTGCGTGAACCAGCCAATCTGCTTACCCCTCTATCCCTCCAGATAGAGATGACAAAAAGGTAGATGCCTGGGCTCGCAAGGTTTTTACATGGCATGGCCCTGAAGTCTCCCAATGTCACCTGTACTTTAAGATTTTCCTATACCCTGTGGGACTGTTGCCATGGTGGCTGATCGCATTCCGGAAGGCGAAGAACGAGATGGCTTCCTGGCTTTAGTAAATGATGGAAAGGAGGCAATGGCGAAATGTCTCCAGTCAGTATTGGATACGGCTGGCAGCATCAGCAGATCCATGGCTACAAGCACCGTACTACGCTGCACTTTCGTGGCGAGGAAGTCTGGGTTTGCACTAGATGTGCAGGCCCGTCTGCTCAACATGCCCTTCGACGGCTCGAGGTTGTTCGGCAGCAAGGTGGATGAGAATCTGGAGAAGCTGCAGACCTCCATGGTGGCGGCTAAATCTCTAAGCGCGCCATTCGACAACCTCAACAGCCCTATTCAGGCTCATCTTCTCTTGGAGGGGTCATTATTTTCGTTTCTATTCCTCAATTGGTAGAGGAAGAGGACCGGCCGTTCCAAGGGGAGAAAGAAGATTCCCTCGTGGTGGAAGGGGTGCCAAGACAGCCCCAGCGGCAGCAACTGTACCCTCACACTGCTGCACCTGCCTCTAAGCCGATCTGAGGCCTTGACCCACAAGACCCCGGTGGGAGGCAGAATTTCTCAGCATCTGAACAAATGGTGGGGCATTACTTCAGATGCTTGGGCACTGGAAACAGTAGCCCAAGGTTACTGCTGTTCCGTTAAAAAAAGGCCTCCGGATCAACCACCAGGGAACAACTCGTTAAAAATTCCAGATCCGCTCCTTCTGCAGGAAATTTTAACCCTGCTAGAGAAAGGTGCAATGGAACATGTACCTGTAGCGGAGAGGAACAGGGGTAGGCATTCCCCCTATTTTCCTATCTATTTTCTCATTCCCAAGAAGGACGGAAGATTGAGACCCATCGTGGACTTAAGAAACTTGAAAAAGTTCCTCGGAAGGACAACTTCAAGATGGTTACCCTTTCTAAGATACTGTAACGCTCACCTAACTCCCACGGGGGCGCTGGCCTGGTTCGCGCTGCTGTGACCTCGTCTAAGGTGATGCGCAGGGTTCGGAAGACGGACTGGACTGGGACCCAGATCTGGCTTGTCTGACTCGCAGAAGTATCCTTCTGTGTGTGAGAATAGGGGGTTCTTCTGTGTGTGAGAATAGGGGGTTAACTGTCTTCGGGGTAATGCAATCGGCCTCCCACTTACCCCTCTCACCCTCCTCAAAACCCTTCTGTGCTTCCCCGTAGCGTCTCACCTTAGGGTCTGGAAGGACGAGCTCTCCATCCTGCTTCTGATGCAGGGGCGCGTTGGTATCCAGTTACGTCACTGGATTTTCGGATGGGTGAGAACCAAACTTGCTTGGCTTCCAGGTAAGTTTTTCTATAAGTGGTTCCCCTTGTGTCCATGCATTAATGTTCTAATGCTAGTGTCTTTTTCCCCATAGGGGCCGGGGTACGGAATGCCGGGGAACAGGCACCGACCTGAGGTGAGCGGTGAAATCCTTGTGGAAATCAGGTAAGTCTTTAATGAGTGTTTTGGTAATGTCTTTTCATTCACTCATTAACGCTGATGTCTTTTTCCCCTTAGGGGCCGGGGTCTGAAAATGCCTGGATGCGGCGCGGACCCGAAATGGAAAGGGAATGACCCAACAGGTAAGTCTTGACATGGAGTTTTAGCTTCCCTTTTCCCTTCTTTCTCTCACCTTTTGTTCTTGTCTTTTTCTCCCTAGGCGCGGGGGCGCGACTGCGAATCCGGATGGTCGCTGCTGAACATGGAGGCGCCCTGTAAAGGTGAGTAGAATGCAGCGCTGCAGCGATCGATGCGATGTGCTTTTAAAAATAAATGTCTTCCTTTTCAGGATTGTCGGCGAAATGTCTCTGGGATGCAGATTTAGCAGGTGAGGCCTTTTCCTTCTTCTGTTCTCTTGTTCCCTTCCTTTGCAGGTGATTCGGAATGCTGGCAGGTGTGGCAGAAGTCAAGATGCAGGAGCAGACACGGTGAGCGTCCAGCTGCTAGATGCAGAACAACGCGAAGCACGTGTGGCTGATCGGGTGTGGTTTAAATAGCCTTGGAAGAAGTTCCTAGAATGTGTCCTTCCTCCAATCAGGTATGTATCCTTCCCCGACCACGCCCGGGTGGTAAATGAGTCCCACAGGTAAAGTAGTTCCTTTCAGGCCTCAAGGAGGCCGGGGTTCTGCAGCATGGTCTGCATCAGGTAAGTGCACCCAAACACTTTCATAATGAGCCTGGCGCCTATGGCGCCAGGACTGACGTTTTCTATGAGCCTGGCGCCATAGGCGCCAGGACGCTGTCCAAAGGGCCCCTATAAGGGGTTGTTGGGACCTTCCCCGGGGACTTGATGTCCGCTTTCGGGGACGCAGGGCCTGAGCCGGCTCCCCGGGAGCGGGCATCGTGACAGATACTTCAGGCTCTCCAACTCCAAGACTGGTTGGTATCATTGGACCTTCCGGATGCTTAATTTCATGTGCCAATATATCTCAAGCACAGAAAGTACCTAAGGTTCACGGTTGGCGGTTCTCGTTATCAGTTTCAAGTTCTGCCATTTGGGCTGACCTCTGCCCTGAGGGTTTTCACCAAATTGATGGCGGTAGTGGCAGCAAGTCTCAGGAGAGGGGGGATTCATGTCTACCCCTAACTGGACGATTGGCAGGGCAGGGCTCGGTCATCTGAACAAGCCCAGTAACATCTCAGCGTCACCTGCCACTCCCTTCACAGACTGGGCTTCTACCTCAAAAACAAGAAGTCCCATATGATACCGTTCCAAAGACTCTAGCTCATTGGAGCAGTCTTGGATACTTCCTCGGGGAAAGCCTTGCCGCGTGAGGTGAGAGCTCAACACATTCTGCAGATGGTAACAAAATTCCAGAATGCCCAGTATCTGCCGGCCTTCCGATTTTTTTATTTTCTTTGATTATTCTTTTTTTTTTTTACGGTTGCTCGGTCTCATGGCAGCCTGCGTTTTCCTGGTGCCAGAGGTCTGCTTGAGAATGACATACCTTCAATGGGCCCTCAGGACTCAGTGGTCCCAATTTTTAGGGAATATGTCAGATCAACTGCAAGTTTCGAGCAGAGTTGCTCAGGACCTTCTATGGTGGGCTTGCAAGGACAACCTCCTCAAGGGAGAATCTTTTTGGAAACCATGGCTGGAGACGGGGTGGGGAGCCCACTCCAACGATCTGACAATCGGCGGTCGTTGGTCTCTATCAGAGTCCAAACTACATATCAACCTTTTGGAGCTGAGGGCTATCGGACTAGCGCTGAAGGCTTTCCTGCCATCTGTAAGGAGAACGAATGTCCTGATAATGACGGACAACACAGTGGCCATGTGCTATCTCAACGAGAGGACGTGTAGGGTCACTACCACTATGCAGAGAAGCGATGCAGCTCTGGATCTTGGCAATACAAGAAGGAATCTCTGTCAGCAGTTCACCTTCCTGGAGAGTACAACACAGGGGCGGACACTCTGAGCAGGCAGAGCACAATCTCCCATGAGTGGGAACTAGCTCAGAAGTCCTTCAGGAGATCTTCACCCTTTGGGGAGCCCCTCAAGTGGATCGGTTTGCGACCGGTACCAACCGGAAGTGCGAATTGTTATTGCTCAAGGGAATTTCCCCCAAGAGAAGCTCTAGGAGACGCGTTCGTGGTGGACTGGAAATTTTCACTCCTTTACACATTTCCTACAGTCCCCGTCATTCCTCATGTCATCAGGAGGTTGAGAAAGTTCCGGCAATCCATGATCCTAATCGCCCCATATTGGGCCAGGAGGACGTGGTACCCAGACCTTCTGGATATGTCCATCTGCCCTCCAATACGTCTTCCACAAACAGAGGATCTTTTCTCGCAAGAGGAAGGTCTGGTTCTCCATCCAGAGGTCAAGACACTCGGCCTTCACGCATGGTTTCTGAGAGGCTGAGATATAAGGATTGGAACCTTCCGGGTGACGTAACAGAGATCTTGCTTTCTGCTAGAAGGCTAGCTACCAAATCTTGGTACCGGTGTTGGAATAAGTTCAGTAACTGGTGCAAGGACAAGAATGTGGATTCATTTCAATGTGGCAATCCCAGGGTGCTTTCTTTTCTGTAGCATTTGGCTAATCTGGGGCTCCAGATTGGGACCATTAAAGAATATTTGAGTCCTCCGACATATTCCACATCTTTGACAGGTAATGACCACTGCTGTGCTGCTTTGGAATTTTTTTCGGCCCACGCATCCTGCGTCGATGATGTTGATACGTTGTCCCTCGAGGACCTCTGTCGAGGGTCAACATCACTGGATGTTATATAAGACGCACGGCGCCCATAGCCTCAGTTCAGTTTTTTCCTTAAACGTGTTTGCTTGGAATCTTGGAGCTCGGTTCTTCTACTTTGAATTACTGCGATGCCTTCGTCTTCTACCCCGAAGTCAGGCTTCAAAAAGTGTCGGGACAGTGGTTCGAAGATGTCCATCAAGGACCCGCACAACGTCTGCCTCCGGTGCCTCGGCGAAAGCCACGCCACCGACGACTGTGATGAATGCCAGTCCCTGACATCGAAGGCCTTGCGGAAACCGAAAGAAATTAACGATGGGTAGGGCTGACCAAGTATTTGTCGCCGGCCGAATGGGAGGCATTCCGCTAACAGATGATGGCAATTTTCGAATCGCAGGGCACGGTTCCGTTCGCAACTTCGAGAGAAGCCGGCAAGGAACAGGCCAGGGCCACCACTCGCATGCCTTCGGGCTCGGGCGATCAGTGTGATCATCGGGAGCCGTGGAGGTCCCGATCGGACAAGGTTGATCGCCATAGCCGTGCCAGATCCAGGTCCCGGTCCTCGATGCCATCGTGACTGTCGGCACCTGTGAAGCCGCCCTAGAAGGCGTTGACGCCATCGGCGACATGTCCGTCGAGGGACACTCTCGAGGCTCCGGCCTCGAAGCAGTTGTCGAAGTCATCTGCGCCTCGTTCGATGCCGATTCCATCGGCGCTGTTTGTGGACGATTTGCTGGAGGTGCCCTGGAGGGCTGTGGAAACTCTGAGGAAGGCCCTCAATAACACTGTGAGGCCTGTTTTTGAGCCCTTCTCTGTTCCTCCACCCAGATTGGATTTATTCCAACCTGGATAATAATTCAGAGGTGGAAGAAGGGTCTGATGAGGAGATGGTTGTGCCTCCTGATGTACCTGATGACCTGTTGTCTGGTCACAGTCCGATGGAAGAACTACGTCAGTCCTTGCATGACGCCAGTGGTCTTGATACCTCTCCGGATGTGGAGTTTGGCAGGCCTGAGCATGGTACGCATGCCGAATCCTTGTATAGGCGCCTCATGTCGAGGGTGACTGAGTACTTTGGGTGGTCTGCTCCACCTGTTGATTTTCTTCAGAATGATCTGACAGATATCCTGGACCAAGGTTCACCCACTGACCCGGTGTTGCCATTTCATATGGCTTTGCAAAGAAGGGTGACGGTGGCTTGGACTGCTCCGGAGAGTCTCCCGCAGTGAATTAGTCGCTTCTGAAAAAATATCCTCCAGCCAGTGGTGACCCCTGCTATTTGTCGATACACCCTACTCCAGAGAGTTTGGTGGTGCAGGCGGCTATGGCCCCCACAAAGCAGGCTGCGTACCCTACCATCCCCCCTGATAGGGACGATAAGCGCTTTGATGGTTGGGCGAAGAAGGTATTTTCATTTAACTCCATTTGTGCCTTGGCAAGATTCACTCACACTGTGGAATTGTGCATCTTTGGCGGCTGAGTATATTCCCAAAGGGGAGGAACGGGATGGTTTTCTAGCCCTTGTGCAGGACGGCAAGGATGCCATGTGTGAAGCCGTTCAGTCGGGTTTGGACACGGCAGACTGTCAGTTGGTCCATGGCTGCGAGCACTGTGATACGCAGGTTTGCGTGGTGGCAGAAGTCAGGATTTCCTCCTGATGTGCAATCCCGGCTTCTCAACATGCCCTTTGATGGTGTCCATCTGTTTGGCAGCAAGGCTGACGAGAGCCTTGAGCGGTTGCAGACAAAGCTGCATCGAAGTCTTTGGCCGCTGGAGTACGTCAACCTCAGCCTTTTCGTCCTAGGGGACAGCAATGGAGGGGAGGTTCCTTTCGGTACTACTCTTCGCGGGCAGGTTCTGCCTTTCAGTATACCGCCCTCTGGCCGTGGTGTTTGTTTCACGGCCTCCTCTTTGGGCCTCCCATGTTGGGGTGGTGTCCCTCCTAAGGCATCTTGAAGGTATGTTGGGCTGAGTTCCTTCCATCATTGTATTGCCGGATCTGCCCAGTCACCAGGCCCGTTAAAGTCTCGTACTTCAGCCTCCTGGGTGGGCCCGTGTTTATTGCCCCATTCCGTCAGTATTCCTTGGTTTCCTGCCTGCTTTTCACTGGCATCCCATGTCCTTAGTCATGCTCTGCTTCTTGCGCCCTCCGATTGTTTAAATGTCTGCTTTAAACGGTGCTCCTCAGATCTAGCTTCTTATAGTGCCACCGTTCACTTAATATAATTAGCCCATGAACAAGTGAGCCACTGTTCGCTCATATTCATCTCCTCCTCTGATTACCTTCCACCCCCAACGGGACATGCCAGCGTGGTTTACCCGCTTGTGTTCCTCCATTGCATCTGGCCCTTCGGCTCCGTCCCTAGCTGCCGCACACCTTCATCCCTCTCCCGGGCTCTGGCGATTCCTGCGGCCTCCCAGCTCTACACTCCTTCAGCGGGTCTCGCCCTCCCGGTTCCCATCAATGGGCCTCCTATCTGGGTAGGGGACGGGGGCTTGCCGCCTACGTCCTTCTCTCCGGGGTCCCTCACCGCACCACCGGCCCCCGGCTGGGGTCCTCAAGTTCTGGGCCACCTGCTGGTCTCTCCTATCCAACAGCCTCTTGCAGCATCCACATGGGTTCGATGTCACCACCTCCACCCTTCTCCCGTCTGCCATCTTGCTACTTTATCTCCACGCCCCGCAGGTTCTAGCCTCCTCTGTATCTTAAGCCGGTCGTTCCGGTGCCGCTCTTCCTTCCAGCTGGTGCTCTGGGCACACTTGTGTCTGCACCACTTGCGAATTTCAACAAATCATTACTTTTAGGGGAGGATTCGGGCCGCTGGGCCACCGTGGAGAAGGGAGCTCACCAAGGCTACATCCGTCGGCTTCCTCGGCTGGCCACGCCCCCCCCCACGGCAAAATATTTTTAAGTCGCTCCACCTTGTCCCCCGGGATGGTAAGATTCAAAATGTCGGTCTTTGTGGGATTCATTTTAAGCCCTGCTACCTTCCCGAAACTATTCACCACCTCTTCCGCTGCCTTCAGGGAGCTCCCTAGGTCCCCCAGTGTCAAGAGCATATCGTCGGCGAAAGCAGCCATCTTGTGAGTGCTTCCCCCAAATGATATCCCTGTCTCTGTTCATACATATTGCTACCAACAGAGGCTCCAAATATATAGCGTATAACAAGGGTGACACGGGGCACCCCTGTATTCTGCCCCTCTGAACCCTAATGGCTCTGAGAGCTGGCCATTATTAACATGCTGTTTTGGTAGTTGGCTTTTATCATGGTGAGGAACTTCTCCCCGAATCCCATTTGCAGCATTGTTAGGAACAGGAATCTCCACTCCACTCTGTCAAATGCTTTCTCAGCATCGAGGGCGACCAGGATCGCCGGGAGGCCCGTTTGCTCACCTGATTGAAAAGGTCAACAAATCAGTCTAGTGTTATCGCTGGTCTGTCTACCCTTAACCCCTTACGTGCTAGGTTATTATGCAAGTCTATGCAAAAAGGACAAACCTACTCGTCCTTGGCACTTAAGAGGTTAATGAACCCTGCCTGATCTGGGTCAATTACATCGGGGAGCAATCGGTCCAGGCGGTTGGCCAGGACCTTTGTTTATGTCTTTGCGTCCGTATTGATCAGGGCTATTGGCCTGTAGGAGCCACATAGTGTTGGATCTTAGTCATCTTTGGGAAGGGCCAGTTTCGCCTCTTCAATAGTATGTTATTCTTCCCTCCCGCCCAATACCATTGAACAACAGGACCAAGAATGGAATCAATGCCTCCCTATACGTTTTTTAAAACTCTGTGTTGAATCCGGACTTATTCATCTGAGATCCCGCTCCAGCAATTCCTTTATCTTGGGATGAAATTTGGGCCAGATCCTTTGTTTGCAGGTATTGAGCTTGGCTGT
Source organism: Ambystoma mexicanum (assembly GCF_040938575.1). Classification (NCBI taxonomy): domain Eukaryota; kingdom Metazoa; phylum Chordata; class Amphibia; order Caudata; family Ambystomatidae; genus Ambystoma; species Ambystoma mexicanum. Next base: position 373,064,714 of record NC_090940.1, on the reverse strand, counting down.
ATTCTGATGGGTTGGCCGAGCCATATAGATCTCTATAAAACCTTGCGAATTTCCTGGTTATGTCTCTGGTGTCGATAGTAACACTACCGCCTTCTCCCCTTAGTTTAAGAATTGCTTTAGCTTTCCCCTCCCTTGGGAGCATTCTCTCCAGGAGTCTGTCCGGTCTGTTGCCCTTAATGTAATACTTATTGCTTCAGGAATGCCAGGGCCTTTTCCGCCGCCCTGGACTGTATAATCTCCAGCTGGGTCTTGATCGCTCTATGTTCCTTCCTCAAGGCCCCGCTATCCACCTGTGCCATTTGTGCCGTTAAATCCTTCAATTTCCCCTCTAAGGTAATTTCCGTTAGCCTTAGCTCCCTCTCCCTCCACGCCTTAATCGTTATAATTCTTCGCCTGATGGTGACCTTAAAGGCGTCCCATCTCACTTGTCCCGAGGTCTCTGCTGCCTTGTTGTCGGTAAAGTACTTCTTTATCTCCCCTTCCAGTACATTTCTCAAAATCTCGTCCTTGAACAAGTATCCTGGTTAGCTCAATCTCCATATACCCGGGGGACCTGGCTTTCTAGCTATTTGCACTGTTATAGGAGCATGATCAGATAAAGAAATCGCCACCTCGTCAATCTTACCCGACCCAGGAGTTTCCTAGAGGTCCATAAATAGTCTATTCTTGAAGACTTGCAGTACACGGGAGTAGAACGTAAACCCTTCCTTGTCCCCCTCTTTCTCCCTCCATACGTCCACTATGGCTAACCTTATCCTTCAGCTCCTTCGAGGGGTTCCCTTGGTTCCCTCTAGTAGATGTGGACCTCTCTTTTCCTGGGACCCACGCCATATTAAAATCTCCTGCTAGTATTATGAGGCCTTTCACAAAGGTTTCCAACTTCCCCAATATGCTTTAGATGAAGGCGTCTTGGCCCTTGTTTGGGGCGTAGAAAGCTGCTATAGTGAAACCCTCTCCCCTCCCTTTGACGTTTACCGCAATGTATCGCACCAGTGCGTCCTTGTCAATGTCTGTTACCTCCAGATTGGTTCCTAGACCTATTAGAACTCACGCCTTCTTTGTCTCATCTGATGACTGCACAATAGTGGGGAAACCCTGCACCCTCGGGCGGTCCCTATCTCGTGTCTGGCTGTGCGTCTCCTGTAGCGTAATTGTCTGGTCCCTCCCTCCGCAGGAACTTCTCCAATTTCTTCCTCTTTCCCAGGGAGTTTACGCTCCTTATATTGAAGGATAACAAGGTCAGGTTATTACTTGACCCCATTACAGTAGAATGACCTTTCCCTTGGGATCCCTTCCCTCCTTGCGGTTGGATTTCCCCCGACCTCCCCCATCCCCCTCTCCTTGACTAGAGAAACTCAAGCAGTCTCTAGCGCGCCCCCTCCCCCCCTCCCCCCACCGAGCCTCCTCTTTGGGAGGTGAGTCCCCTTGCCATCCTAGCCAGAGCCCCAGCCGGTCAGCCTTACCCATAATAGACCCCACAGCCCCCCGGCCTCCCCCCTGGAGCCCCCCCTGGAGCCCCCTACAACTTTCACCATGGTCACCCTCCCCAGGCATAGTGTTGTACTAGCCTCCCAAGCTTTTACCCTTTTGCTTCACCACCTCACTCGCAGTTAACTGGCCACTCCTTCTCCACCCCCTCCACTCGCTGTGCCTTTCAGGTGGGGGTGATCACCCCCCCTTCTTGGTTTAACCACTGTTGACCATTCCAAACTTTTGCACGGCCGGTGATCCTTTGCTTTCGGTAACCTTGGCTCCCGGTCTTCGTCCTCAGTCCCCAGAATCTTCACTCTTTCGTCCGTTGTGATGATCCTGTGTTGTCTGCCCTGCCATTCAAATACAAGGCCAAACAGAAATGACCATCTATACCGAATATCTTTCAGTCTGAGAACCTGTGTGGTCGGGCCATGTGTCTTCTTTTGAGCAAGGTCGTCTGGTACAGGTCCTGGAAGAGTACTAGGTCTGACACATTGTAAGATATTTGTTTGGCCTCCTGGCCTGTTGTAGTATCCTTTCCTTGGTTCTGTAGTCCTGTAAGGCTGCCAAGACATCTCTGGGACCTGCCCCTGGTTCCATCCTCCGTGGGCCAACTCTGTGTATCTTGTCTATCCTTTCCTCCCTGTGTCTCTTCCACATCCAGAAGATGTTTGAATATGCCCTTCATCATTGTCTCAAGATCTTTGGCCAGTACTTCTTCTGGGTTATTTTTAACCCGAATGTTCGGTCTTCTGGACCTGTTCTCCAGATCCTCTGCACCTCTAAGTTGTGGGTGGCTATGGCCAGTTTTTCCACCCAGGTCTCGATCTTCCTAGAGTCCTCTGTAAGCTCTTGAATAGCCCTTTCATTTTTTATCAACTCTCTCCTCCACCTTGTTAATGTCTTGTTTTATTTCTTGAAGTGCATAAGTTAGGTCCTCCCTCATCATTGTCATCTGTTTCTGGACTGTCTATTATCTTGTCACCAAACTCTCTGAAATATTGTTTTAGCAGGGAGTGCGTAACTTGTTGGTCTGTCACCTCCTTTTCCAGAGTAGCCCTCTGGTCCCCCCTGTTCCTGCGTATTTCCTGGGAGGGGAGGTTACCTCGTTACCAACAAATTCTGAAGTCCACTAACCATTGCTTTTCTAGGACCGCTTGGGAGCAGGGGCATGTCCTTCCCTCTGCTCTTAGACATTGTCACTGGGCAAAGACACTCCTTCCTTGGGAGAACCCCTCTCTCTGAACTCCCCATCTCCCTCCTCACCACTCAGTTCTCGTGCAGGGGGGCCGGGTTGCGTCCCCACCCGGTCTTTCCGCTTGTCTGTAGAGGTGTGGATGGGTATCCCCACCTGAATTGCCTGTGGGCCCACTCCTGGCCCACCCTGGGAGTGCAGTAGGCCGTCGGCTCTTAATAAATTGCGGAGCCAGAACGTTTGACAGAATGGGTCTCCTTCTATGGCACAACTCTCAGAAAATGCTTCCCCCTCCAGGCGAGTCGTGCAGCTGTTATTTGGGTCAGGTCTTTAACTTCTTATCCCTATGAGGCCCTCTCCGCCTCTTACCCCTTGGGCTGTTTCCTACACCTTGTCCCACTCAGAGCCATGCCGTGTGGCTAGAGGCTCCCCTTCTGACTCCTTACCTGAGACGCTCACCTGTTGTCTCTTCTACCGGCACTACGCCGGAGCGCACTCCAAGGGGGCGGGAGCTCTTTCCCCCTCTGCGTTCCTTATCCGGACTGTCCTTCGCCTCAGCGCACCCCAGGAGGGCAGAGTCCCTTCCCCGCTCCGCGTTCCTCACCAGAGGTGTCCTAAGCTTTCCCACAGACCTTGCTTGGGTCCAGTGGGGGCTCTGCTCCAGGCCGAGCGATGAGGGCGTCTTCTCTGCGTTGTTAGCCCGTCTCGCTGCACTTCCTCTCAGGGCTGCCCCACACTGTGCTGCTCGGGATAGCGGCTACCTTCGCAGCCGAGCTCTCCCTCTTGCTGCTGTTGCGGGTGCTCCAGCCTCAGGAGCCAATCCCCCGCTCCACTCTATCTCCTCAGCGCCCCCCTGGTGAGACCGCTTCTCGGATGCTGCCAGTGGTCTATCCTCTCATGGGTCGCTTTTTTTCGCTTCGGAGAGATGGATATGTTGGCCCCCACCAATTTGGGCTTTTCCTCCACATGATTCCTAGCACCTGGGGAGGGCTATGCTAAACTGATCTCGCTGAGGAGGCCCGAGGGTCAGGGGAGCATAGATCATGGTGTTCTCCACAGTGTGGCCATCTTGGAATCCAGGAGATTTTATTTTTATCTTTTGTTTGCATGGGTTTTTTTCCCCGTTCCCTTTTGCCAGCATCTGCAGATGTCTTCACAGAGGGACTTGGCTCTGGCTCCTTTTCGAACTCTATGCAGAGACTGGCCCTGTTTTTTTTCTCTTGCCTCTCCTTGGAGGTCCCAATTTCTTTCTCCCCCACCCCAATCGTTTCCCCAAGCATATCAGTTTTTAGTGTATGTGTACATCCAGTTGAATGCCCCACAATCAGCAAAGGCGTGGTACTGACCCCCCGCTTCCAGTAAATACCGCCTCTGCTTAATGCGTGAGACTGGGTTTTTACAGAATAGAAAATTGTCACGCTCAGTGTCACTATACAGTAGCGGGAGAAGACACCTTGCTATACTCTACCACCCTTTCACAAAAAGTTGAGATATGACTCACCTTCAAATAGCCCTAGTATGGGTACAAACACATCTCATTACCCCGAAATGCAACCACTGTACATAAAAAGAATTCAAAGGTCACAAGAAGGAGCCACTCCTTCACCCCGCCAAACATCAGTCAACGTGCACTCTGCGATGCACGTGTGCAGCCCTTGTTTTTAGGTAGCTTTAACTGTAAGCAGTCAATGAGAAGTTCCACAGAGTCCCATAGTCCTTTAATAAATATTCCCTGTAAAGTAGATGAAGGGGGGAATTTCTCTCTTCAAGTGACACCGGTCTTCCGGACTGGGTTATTTGTTTTCTCTGGATTTTACAGTTCCAATCTAACTTCATGCTTTAGTTCTCGTAGGTAGGACTGGGATGAGGTTCTTCATGCACATTATTCCCCGGCGGCCTCCTGCTATTCCCGATTTCCCCAGGTACCTTTTAGTTGTGCGGGCAAGGGTTGCGGGCTTGGCTCACGCTCACTTTCTGCTTCTCTCTCTTCTCGATGCTCGGGTTCCCGTTCCCGTTCTCGGTTCTTTGTCGGGTGTCTGCCTTCCACAGATGCTGGCGACTAGATGCCATTTAGGCTTCCCTTCTCTGTAGTCTCAGTGCTGTTCGTCGGGAACCTGCCCACCAGTCTGCAAGCATGAAGACGCCACTACCCGGTAATTCTCCTCTCTGTTCCTTCTCATACCGCTTCCTCTGCAGTTGCATACCTTGGGCATCCCCCACTGTGTTTTTCTCGATCTTCGAAAGTCGCAGGTTGCGCGACCTGGCCTGACTCCACCTTCACACAGTGTGATGTAGGGGTGGGGGAATAAGGAGAGGCTTCCCCTGCGCATAGCACTATCCTTCTACTCTGAATTGTTGCCGTTAAATACAAGTCTGTTTTGTTCTGTATGTTTCTTGTTACATTGTCTTCAGCCAAATGTCAAGTTGCCATACTGCTCTTCATTAAGTCCCATATATGCAGCTATGGTAGTTGACTTGGGCAGTTTCTCACAGGAACTTTTGGGGAATTTCTCGCAGGAACGGGAGTCCTTGTCCCGAAAGGTAGAGTCTCTGCTGGTGAGGGTCCCACTAGTCTCGACCACTAAGGAGGGTCTTGCAGAGTGGACTCACCTCCCTAGCCCCCACAGAGGGGAGTCTTCCCGCTTGGGGAGAAGGTAAGACTACCCGGGATTAGTCCCAGTACACGCTTTCACAATTCACTGCTGCGTTCAGGTACACAGACAAGAGCAGGCGCGCATGTAGGACAAGCCGTACTGAAAACTGTATTAGTTTAGGCCCTACCCCACACCCCACCACGTTGGAATAGTTGCTAATCTATGCATAGCATACAAATGACGGAGAATAATTACTTACCATTAATAGTCTTATTGCAGTTTATATCCCTTATGTTTAGAAAACAAAGCATACAACTGTAGGTCGTAGTCTTTTCTAGTCTGAGGTAAGTCTGCTTAAAGAATACCAGCACCCCTGTGGTTCTTTACACATTTCATATAGTGTTTAAATAAATAAAAAAAACTCTCCTCATTGCGGAGTGCTGCCTAGATAAATGTGTCCTGCGCAGACTGTGGAGGCCCTCTTTAATCCTTTGGGCAGCCTTTGTACTTGGTTGGCTCCAACCACTGCTTCACGCTTCACATGTAAAGCACCAAGTACATCCTAGTCACGCTGTAATCCTGTAATAGTCACTCAGATCACCACAGGAAACCACTCCTTTATCTACGATGCTATGCTTGGTTCTGGTCCTACTTACTGTACCTGAAGGATGATTAATATGCACTTCCATTTCTGTAGATGTTCAAAAGTCAAAGAACAACATAAGTTTAGCATTCCTGCGAAGAGTTGAGTTGTACAAACCTACTCTAGATACACTTCTAAACTGTATGTTTCGTTTCACAAGTACATTGTGAACCAGACAGCATTTGAATTGTTATAAGGTTAATGGGGTTATGGGAGCATTGCAGATATACACTTTTGTCATTCGCGACTCTGGTGGTGTGGCTGTTGTGGGGGTCGACATTTAAAAAAACCTTCAGATTTTTGTCTTGGCACATTGGAGCTTTACAGACGGTTGTTTTTGTTTTTTAAAGATTTGAGAATTGTAAATCCTATTTGTATACTTCTAATATATTTTTTTTTACCCACTCCTGGCCAGGTGTTGGAGCAGCTGTAATCGATAACTACCTCTATGTGGTTGGAGGGCACTCTGGATCATCCTACCTAAACACTGTACAAAAGTATGACCCCATCTCGGACACATGGTTGGACTCAACTGGCATGAAGGACTGTCGGTGTAATTTTGGCTTGACTGCACTTTGATGAAGTTGGAACTCGTGGACTTTCTGCAAAAGTGAACTGCATGAAATATTTTGGGATTGTACTTCATCGGAAAGGTTAATTTGGGAAGCAAGGCTGGGGGAAGACTGGTCTCAAAATAAAATGCATCTTTGTGGCCATCATGCAATACACTGTTAACTCCGACAACTGATTCTTAAAACAACTAGGATCGGATGAGCAAACCAGAGGAAAAATGAGAACACTTCACTCTGGCAATCTGGGGTCAGGAAAGCCCACACAAAAACATGCAATCGTTCTGACCTTCCTAAAGCTTTCCAAATTGTTCTGCATTTCCGATTGTGCAGTCTACTGTGCTAGAGGATATGATGAAGCTATGACTGAACTAGGCGTGGATAGAGTGGAGTTCCTTCTAATTGAAAGCTCATACCAGTGCTTCACATTTTTTTTTTTACAAAAGTAATTTAAGGGCTGCCTTTTTCTGTAAAACCTCAAGGTCTGTAAATAACAAATGCCATAGTCTGTTGCCTGTGAACTCTTTATTTTTACCTACTGGAATATTTTAGGGCTGGGGATATTAATCTATACTTATTGTAATATATTTGGAAGGCTAGAAAGCCTTAATATTTTATTGTGTTTGAAGGGTGTGACTTGTGGGAGGAGAGAAGTATGTGAGACAAGCATTGTAAAAATACACAATACTTCATGTTTCGACTAGATTAATCACGACTAATTGGCTCTATTGTTTATTAGCCTGGACTTTGGTATTCATAACCAGCACAGACGTGAGCCTCATTGTAAATAGAGCAACCATTTTCACCCCATACCTATTTGTTTTATATTTCCCTAACGTTTTTACATATTTTTTTTTTTTAAATGAGTGCAGAGATAACTAAATGGTGCTAACTGGGATTTCAGACAAGGCTGTTACCAATGTTTGTAAAGTGTCTGCGGCATGCATAAAGCATGAGATAGTTTGACCTCAGATGAACACGGTTTTAGGTTTCACACTTTGGCATGTTTAATTTTGGTCCGTTAATAACCAAATTATTGTAACCTTTAACAAATGTGACCTGTTTCAAAAGTTTCAAAAACAATGAAATCTAATTTTATTTACTTTTTTTCAATGTTTGAAATGAATTATTTTGTTTACTGCAGTCTATCTATGGCTTTCATAACAGAACATTATTGAAAAAGAAATGACAGGCTAAGTTATATATTCTGCACTTTAAGTACTTTGTGGCTGGACCTTATGAGTGGTGTTTTGTTGAACACCAGAATCCAAAAGCAGCGCCTGGTTTTGTAATCGAGCACAGAATATCTAGCCTCGTTATTGTAATATTACTATGAGTGTTGGAATCTAGCTCACTTGAGCAGACACAGATTCGTAGTGGAACCTTTTGCTTGGCCCAATGTCGGTACTTGGATGTGTTAAGTCTTGGCACTTGGATAATATGAGTCTATTTCTGTAGCCAACGCGTTTTGATTTACTGATCCTTTTCCTTTTGTTACCTCTGATTTCACTGTAACCAGTGTCATTACTTCCCTTCATCATAGAATAATTACTAAAGTGCAATAATATATACATACTGTATATAGTTGATCAAGAAGCCATCTATTTATAAATGCATTAAGTGAGGAACGTGTGCTTCATCTATTCTTAGTTCTTGTGTAAACTGCACCCTGCAGTGTTCTTTGTTCTTCCATTAAAAGGCGACTTCAAATTGAACCATTGTGATCGATCCCAACAATGTGTTTCTTCAAATGTCAATAATTTTTTAGAGCATTTTGCACAAATTATGTAACTGCAGTTCATTCACGCAATTCAGTTTGGCAGGATGTTTATTCAGAAATGTTTTTTTTCTTTGCTAGTTTACAATAATTTGTAGGTCATTTTCAGCAATAATAGTATGCATTTCATAAACCCAAATGTTTCCAGTAATACTATTGAAATAGTTTGCCTTGTTACTGAAAGGGAAATTGATGATTGAATAATGCTCATCTTTTTAAAGCAAAACATATGATCAGAGGTAAGACTTAAGCAGTTTTATTGGGGTTTACATTTTTTTGTATTTAGATAAAAGCTCAATCTTTGCTTATGAGCTCTTTCTCCCTCCAGTTGCAGAGTTTTAAGATGCCATGATTGTATCTGAATTAAAACACATTTCCTTCCTCCTACTCTATTTGCTTTTGATACCCTTTTAGTCTCTCTCCTTTGTATTGCCCATGTTAGGATCCTCACAAGCGGGACCAGAAAACCAAAAAATAAATGTAATGCAACTTTTAAAATCTTCGTATGGGCCTCCTGCAGGTTTAACTACTTCGATTGGTTCTTTGTTTGCTGTGTTTGATTCGCCTACTTTGTTACATCAGTTCACTCATTTTTAAAGACCAGAAACCGTTTGCATCAGGATTCTGCCACTTCTCAGCCATGCATAATCCTGTCCCGTCAAGATTTAGCAGACTCTGGACCTGCTTACCAGCATTGTTGTTCCATAGAGGGGATTGGTGTATAAGGAAGAGGGGGAATTGGTGAAGAATTACGTAAAAAAACGTGGTTGGGTAGTCGGTAGCTGGGGAAATGATCTGGTGTGTTCTTTTGCTGGGAGACTGACAAGGTTATCTCCAGGATCACAGAGCCAGAGAAGCATGCTAAGGTAGCAGAAATGCAATGCAGGGTGTAATGCGTTAATGAACAACACCCTAAAAGGAATGGACGTTGACGGTTGCATCCAAATGGGAGCACAGAGTGGTCCTGGGATAAGAAAATAGGGATAAACTAAGGGCGATTGAAAAAATGAAAGGTTAAATGGCGGCAGCAAAGTCATGTGTGTTGGAAAGCTGGTCAGCGTGGAAACTAGCACACTGACCAAAGCAGTGAGGATTTGTGAATGGAAGTAGGAAGGGTGGTGTGCTTAGTGAGTAACTGCACGTCTGGGTAGGCTGATTCGATCAAGGGACACCAAACCTTTGAATGCATGCCACTGTTTAAATTTAAACTGTCCGTTCAGTAGGTTGTTTTCTCCGTTTATTTGTAGCATAACAGCCTGCTGGTTGCCTTTCAACTTTTCTGGTGGTGTTTGTGACGATCATGCATTGTTTAGCTTTGTGTGTGTGTCTTTATTTTTTTTTTTAAGGCCTCTGTTGTTGTTCCTCATAAGACCTGTAATGGTTTCTGCAATATGCACCTTATGAGGTCTTGCACATGCAATGTTCAGGTGCAGTTGGTGGATTGTTTTGTGAATGCTTAAAGCTGGCACAAGACCAATTGCAAGTTATCTAGCACACTACTAACCTGCTACCCATGAATACCTGTAGGTAAACCGTCCCATCACTGGGTAAAATGGTCATCCAAGCAAAGGCTGGTGAGGAAGAAAGTTGTTGTTTCTCAGTTTGTCTTACCAGTGCTTCCGGCCCCATTGCTGCTCAAGGCAATGATGTATTTAGAGGGGTTCAAGCTGGGAAAACAGTGTTGATGTGTGTACAGTAATACATTACAGTGGAATGGATATAATCCCTTAGTTGGTTGTATCTATCAACCAAAGTTGTTCTCCTGTCTCCCTGGTACCAGTTGATCATATGGTCTAAAGATGTATTGCTAAATCCTATAAACTTGGTCTTGGCATGGTGTTAACTACATAGTACCAGTAGCCGCTGAGCCACTAGAAACCGCACATTGGACATTCTTAAACATGTTTATATTTCACCTAAGCTGCTTAAAAAGTGTAAGCAGAGTAGACCTAGTTACTTGCTTATTATTTTGCCTTTGAGCATTCTATAGATTCGCTGTTCCGTGCCTTGCCAATAAATTAGGTATTGGCTGTGTCACCTAGATCTCCTGCGCAGTCAATATTGGAGATAGCTCAAGGATGGCTAAAGGGTTTTAGGGAAGTTGGGAAACAAATTCTCAAATTCTTCTTTGCATTATATGCCTCTTTGATTAGAACTGTATCAAATCTGGAAGTTTACACATTTTGAGGTTTCACTTTATCCTAGCTGTCTTACGTAGCTGTTGCTGAATATGCTTCTTAGAATTTGCAGCAGAGTTAGGTACCCAATCAGCCAAATTTGGTAGTCCTCTAAAAATGTACATTGTGGCAGTAATGATTTCCATCTCTCATGTTCAAGTTCTTTTGGAGTTCGGGTAATTCTTTTCTCTCTCCTGCACTTTCATCCTCTCTTGTAGAGACCTAGAGACCCTTGTTATCTATTTTATGTGCTGAAAAAAGACACTTTGCAATCTGAATGCTGGGAATGACATGAGTTCGGACAAAGGCTATTAGAGCCTTCGAGGTTCCTGAATGGTGTAATACTATGGTAAAAACACTGACCTGGAAGTTGTACGTGCTCCTGCAGTAATGCACAAGGTAGCATCCGTGGTTTTCTAGTGTCCTGATGGATCTGCAATGTTAAACACATACCTGCGGTAAAGACTATGCTTTGGGTGTGCCTCCATAAGACATGCACAGTTTTGTTCAAGCCGTGACCATTAATATTTCCAACTAAGCCTCTTTTGTATTGCTTTGAACTGCTTCTGCACCACATTTTACTTTCTCACCAGTGTACAGAAATGACTTTTTCCAGAACATCCTGCCATCAACTAACCTAAAAGAGTCATGGTGCAGATGAAGGGGAAAGAAAGTGAACTAGAAATATCTGACTGCTGGTACCGAAGAAATGGAGGGGATTATTGTGCAATTTGTGTTTTAAATTACTTTTTAATTTGTGCTTTGCAAAAGTGCTTTATTCTTCCATAAAGGCATTGCACAGGTTGGGAGGAATGGGGCTAGTGGGACTTGGATAAAAGATTATTTTTCATATGGGCTACGTCATAAACTAAATAGTTTACCAAAGAAAATTTAAAGGGTCCCTGTTTTCAACAAGGTTATCTCTAAGTGATCGAGGAGTAGGCTCAAAGCATTTTATTTTGCTTTTCTACCACGAATTCCAGAAATTGTTGAAATGTTATTGAATAATCAATTACAGCAATAAATAAAATGGAAACAAAAGGATAGGGTTATATGAAAAAGTAATCCAGTATATTTACAAATATTAGGAAATCTGTTAATAGGTCGAACATGCACTATCCTCAGAAGAGGGCAGACCAGCCTTAAAAAGAAACTTTAAATAAGATGAGTGTTTCTGGACAAGTTAGTGATTTTGTCCCTCCCCCACGCTGAATCCTAAAAATACAAATACATTTTCCAGTCATTCAAAGATTGTACGTGTCTCTTCCTTGAAATCGGCTATTTCTATGTTAACATGGACAGACTCTTTAATGCCATGCCTCTATTTGAAGGACCGGATTGGATTTCAAGTTTTGAATCACTATTTATTTTTTGTTGCAACTCTCGACACTTAATGCGGTCTCAGTCTAGCAGAGTGGTCACAGATAAGATCCTAGGTGGCGGCCTCTTTGAGTAGTATAAGTAGTGGGTTATGCTGTAGCCAGATTTCAAGTGCCAGACATATTCTCTCAAATACATAAGGCCACACCGGTCCCTTTTTTTTTTCTTTATTTGCTTAAATATATGTAAGTGTTCTGCACTACTCTACCCACATTTCTGGCAAGTAGTGCCTCACGTCAGGTCCAGACTGACAATATTGGAATCCCTCCCCAATTTAGGAACATACATTTTATTTTAGTACCAGCCACTTAACTTAACATTAACTTCTGGAATATTTGTACTATTCGATCTCATCCTCTGACCTATTTTATGTCTCATTACATCTCACAGGATGTCTTTCCTCAGTTTTGGATTTGCTGCTTCCAACCAGGTGTCTGCGTTAGAAATGCATAGATACATAAATATCAGAGATCCATACTCATTACACCACTGTTAATGCAGAGCCAATGGCTTTACTTAAACATCCCTATTAAGGAAGTCACTAGGACACTTGAATGTGGTACTATGCATGCATTTTTCAAATATTAATCTTTGTTCCATTTGGATTCTTAAAGTTGATGACATAGCTGCTTGGAGCAAGAAAGTGATAAACTGACTTCATACTCTGCTCTCCCAAATTCATAAGTTTGTTCACATTCTCAATACCCTTTAAACACCCAGCTCAGGTCAAAGCCTGTTTGCTTTTATTTATAAGACTTCTTTTCTGCTTAGCTGAGTAAAGTGCAGAGTTGGTATATTGGAGGAAAACTGAGTGGAGCATTGCTTGTAGACCAGGCTTGGTTTTTATAGTTCTGGAGACTATTTTTGGTCTCCTGTTTCGGCTTCATGTGTGCCACAGTACATCTTTGTAAAAGAGCCTGAGCAAAGAGCCTCTATTTTTTCTGCTAAAGGATTACCCATGCATGATGGACAGTGTTTTCTGCCAAGTAGACATATTGTTGTGTGTAATCCAGAAAATGCTTAACCAAGTTTGGGGGTTCTTAGATGACATTGGTTTAGAATGTAACTTATTTGAAGAGCCACATTTCAAGCATTGATCAGTTTGCATTATTTCTAGTTCATTTGTTGGTGTGGTTTCCAATAACAAATTTGTGTCAGATAGGCACTTAGAATAATTGTGGTTTGTGCAGCCCACATACAAATGGAGATCACTTGTTTTTTTTCCTATAGTCTTAATGTCAAGACCATGAGATTAGGTTTAATATGGGGGTAACTTTGATTCTGGGTGAAAACCAACTAATGAGGCTTTGCGTTTTAACATGATGAAACCAGTGATGCGGTATTCTGCAGAAAATGCTAATATAGTAAAGTTGTATCACCTTTTCAAAATCCCTCCAACAGTATGAAAGCAATATGCCAGCACTTATTGTTTTTTGGAGCGCTCACTTAGGATCTTTCTTTTCACCTGAATTGCTGATTGATAGAGAAGACCTATGTCAACAGAGCATTTAAACATGTAACTGGTTAAAAGCTGCATCTTTTTGCAGTTTAACGAGTTCATACAAGATGTCATATCATCCCGTTCTAAATCTTCAATTAAAACATGTTTTCTTGTGGAAGCACTTTAAAAGGGTGTAGTGAGTGAGCATCAAGAAATGCTGTTTGTTTGCCATTATGAAAAACAAAACGGTCAAAATATAAACCCAACCAATGCTGACGTTTCATGGTCTGATTAGCTAAAGGTTTACATAAAATGGGATTGATGATAGATGCTTAGTGTTGCTTTTTTTGATATTTCCATTTGTGAGTCTTGTTCATTCTTTGAAACGCAATGCAAAAAGTTCCAAGCTTGCCTTAAATACCTATTGAAGATTTAATGAAAGTTTAAGAACTGGATGATATGCCTATATTTTGCCTTATGCGCTGTATTAAACCCAAGATGATTTGGATTTTTTTAAAACATTTTTTATGGAATTCTGAAGCAGTGTAGATAATACTATGTATGCCATCTAGTTGGGATTATCACATAATGTGTACAGTGTTGTTTATACCTACTACAGTTTTTTTGTTTTTTGTTTACACAATAAGAGGCATTTGATTTCCTTTTTAACACATTAACCGTAAAGTTCTTATTTTTTTTCTCTGTGCTCCTTGTTTTAGCAATGTTTTTCATGTGCTGCTATTGTAATGCTGTGTACTGATTGTCGTCATAACAGTATTTCGTTTAATGTAAATGTTTACTAAATAAACTTGGAAAAAAGTTTCGGTCTGTAAATTTGCATTTGCGTAAAATATTAGCACACGGCTGAGATTGTTTTACCTATATTAAACTAAGAACAAGTTATGGTATTGGTAATATAACTTCAATACTGCAAACACTTTCACTTATCTGCCATTACAAGAGAAAGCCATTTGAATGTATTGTATTTGTATAGCACTTGTGCGAAATGCAGAACAAAGAACAAAAAATGAATGGTATAATATGAAAACAATGAGTGATCGGAAACCATATTTAAGAATCGGAAGAGAGGAAGGAGCAAGGCTTTGACTCAAACGAAAAACAGGAAGGGAGGAGGAATCGAGGATGAAGAGGCAACAGGAGTTCCAGTACTTGAATGTGAGGAAGGAAAAGGAATGAACACGGGATTGACCACGAGGTGACTTGGTCTCGGCTAGAAGAAAGAGATGAAGAACAAAAGGAATGGGAAGGAGACTAATATGAAATTAGAGTGAAGATAATGTGGAGGTAAGCCATGTAGACACTTAAAGATGATGCAAAGAAAATTGAAATGGAGAAGGGCTTTGAAAAAAAAGCCAGTTTGGAGAATGAAGAGATGAGGAAATAGAAGCGCAAGAGTGGAGGGTGACAATATAGCATATGGAAATATGGTAAATCGAGCAGAAGGGAAAGGGCGGTTAAGAAGATGGACCAAGGAGTGAAGAGGAATAGTGGAAGAGACCGAAGGAAACAAATTCATAAATTAGGGTTTTAGCCGCAGAAAGACATGAGGTGATGGATCTTACACATGTTAAATAGGTGAAAATGGTGTTGGACTATGGAGCAAATGTGATAGATAAAAGGTGAGAGAAGAATCAAAAAGCACAACTAGATTATGCACAGTATCAGAAAAAGGTAGTAGGAAAGGAGGGACCGAGAGATCAGAAACGGGTAGGAAGAGAGAAGTGCAGGAAGATGGAAAGAGGAGGACTTCAGCTTTTGAAAGATTAAGGTAGAAGAAAGGAGAATGCATCCAGTGTTAAATAGCAAGCAGGCAAGAAGAGTTGCATGAAGGGTTATCGGTCAAGTTTGTGAAAGATTAGTTATCGGTGTAGTAGTGATAAGAAAAGCCACATTTAGACATTATCTCAAAGGGAAGAAGTGTAGCGGGAAAAGACGTGAGGTCCAAGAACATAGCCTTGGGGGCCACTTAATTGTAACAGAAAAGAACAGGAATGATATCCAGATCATGAAATGTGAAAAGTAGTGTTAGAAAGGCAAGACAAAAACCAGTACATGCCAGCCAGAAAAACCCTTGGAGGGGAAGAGTGTCAAGAAGTGTGTGGTGATCAACCTTGTCAAATTCGGCTCAGAGATTGAGTAATGATTTCTTACTTTAAAAGTGTCTTCGCCCATTTGCTGTACATAGAACATATTTGCATATTACTTATAGACATATGGGATGATGACGGTATATCTTTTGAGTCTCTGAAGCGAAAGTTTATGCTACATAATAGGGAAATGGGGAGATATAGATTGTTGAGAGATTTGATTTCTGAGAGAGTATTAATGCTTACTGACCCTTTGTTACAAAGACCAGACAGGTGTAGTTTTATTGTAGTTGCTCCTCGTGCAGTGTCTAGTTATTTGAGGTTGTTCCCGGTAGAAGAGAAATTTTAGATCTTCATGGAATGCTCTTCGACTTATGTGGTGTGCTGAACTGGGTGGAGATATTTCTATGCAGGATTGGGAGGTTCTATGGAAGGTTCCAGTTAGGATGAAAATTTATCTAAATTTACAATATATTCAACACAGGATTTTGGGGCGTCTGTTTTGGACTCCATTTAAAATGCACAGATTTGGCTTAAGGGAGGATAGTATGTGTTGGAGTTGTTCTACGGAGGAAGGCACTTTGCTTCACATGTTATGGGATTTTTCGAGGGTTAAAGGTTTTAGGAGTGAGGTTTTGGATAGAGTTGATTTGGTCGGGAACATCTCTTTTCCAAGGACACCATCATCAGTTCTTTTGAAATCACCAGTGGGCACTCGTCACTTTAGCTATGCGACTCTGTGTTGGGCTTATAAGGTGTTTTTGGTGGCGACTCGTCAAATTTTACACCTCTGGAAGACGAGAAAGAAACCAAGTAATGATGAATGGTTATCGCAGGTGCAGTTGCTCTCAAGATTTGAGAGGATTAAGTATTATGCTTTACATAAAGAAGAATTTTATAAGGAACAATGGGAGGCTTTTAATGAACTCTATGTGTGAATTAAGTGCTGATGGGCGATGGTTTTTGTTTCAGAGTGGTTAATTTACTATTGTGTTCTTTTTATTGTGTTTGTCTTGTGTGTTTGTTTTTTATTTTATTTATTTTTTTTCTCTTGTTTTCCTCTGATTTTTGGCTAGTTATCATTTCAAATTAGGTTTGTTGCGATTAGTAGAGATAATTGATAGGTTTTTCTTATTTATTCTGTACTATTTGTATCAACTTGTATAATGCTTTTTTCGTTTTATTTGTCGTTTTCTTGTTATCATAATTGTTGTTTTGGAATGATATGTATTTCTTTTGATAAATCTTTAAATAAAGTTGTCAAAAAAAGAACATATTTGCATACAATTATCACCACACCTAAAGTGAGTGATCTGGAGCAAAGCTATCTCGTTCTTGTCCATGAGTCTGAAACAGATTAGTGAAGGGAGAAGAAGAGAGTGGAGATTAAAATAATGATATGGGAGTGGACGAATCACTGAAGGAGTTTGGAGGAATAGGATGGTAATTAGATGGGAGGGAATGATTGGCAGGTTTTTTCAGGATATGTAGAATAATAGCATGCTTGAAGATTGATGGAGAGAGAAGAGTTCATGCAAGCAGTAAGATTCAGAATAAGTAGAGGGTAGACTTAATGCATAAAAGAAGACGGGAGACGCAGTCTCAGCTCTGCACAGAAATCTAGGCCATCAGTCAATTATGGTGAGAAAGAAGACCAGGATTGGGATGGAGAAGGAGATGTGGAAGAAGAACTGGCAACGGGGAAGAACTCAACTGAAGAACTTCAGATGAAAAATAGCGAAATAGAGTACAGTGAGGGGGAGAAAGTAGGCGGTCAACTAACTGGAAGAAATGACGAGTGTGGAAGATAAAGTTGCATAAGGTGGGAAAATTAGAGGTTTATTTGGCCTAGAGGGGAGCAGGGTTGAGAAGGTTTATGGGAAGGGGTGAAAGTATGCAGAGGATGCAAGTGTATCCGACACTGTCTGTTTCTCCATTCAAGGGGTCAAACCAAGGTAATCTGGCTATTAAAACTGCCAAGAGCCCTCAACATTTGGTTTATAATAGTATAGTCATGTAAAGGATAAAGATAAAAATCAATTAGCTGAGTTTGAGGTGCTGTGAGCACCAGAACAATGGTGTACGAATTATCTAATCCCCATTGAAGTCCACCTGATTTAATTAATAGTGCGCACCGACAGGCCCCCATTACTCCTTTTATATCAGAAGAGGGTATTGGTACTCCTAATAGATTTGTACCCGTATTGGTAGAGGTGGGTGAACCATGAGAGTCTGATGGTTTAACTGTGGATGACTCTGAAAGGGACGGAGGCGCCTCAGGTATATTGTTGGAAGTTATGTGATGGCCATGTACCAGATAAGGGGGCCATGTACCAGATAAGGGAGCCAGTGCTTTGCCAGTTCAGATATGTTGTTAATGTAAGGTGGCTTATAATAGTCAAGTAAGAGTTGATCATTTAGCTCAGAGCTCAGTCTCTGTGGAAGTTATAAGGACTTTAGTCAGGTACTGATTATCTCTAAGAATACAAGAGGGGGTGCTACTTCGACAGTTCTGTCCCTGCCATGCTGGAACCTGCAGGTAGGGTTAATGCTAACACAAGGGATTAGGAATGTGCAATGCAAGCCTCAGTGTATTGATGAACCAAAGTTTGATCCCAGAGTGGGTCCCCTAACAATTGACTGAGATCCTTCCCATTTCTATTCTTGCTCCCCCTCCCCTCTTCACTCTGGACCAATGTTCCCTCTAATTATTTTTCTCCGATTGTGGAAATGTTTGGCTTTCGTGTGCACATTATTTTCCATGTGCACAACTGACTAACGAGCTAAGGCACTTTGTAAGCATGCATATTTAGTGAACTATCATCAAGAGTTTTGAGGGTAATCGCCTTTTGCCAACCACCGAGAGTCTTTGCAAATGAGTGTAAAAGGTGCATCTCACAGCACTTTTTCCAAAGATAAAGGATAAAAAAACAAATATTTTAAACGTGGTTATGAAGAGTCCTCATCAACCAGTCCAAGACTTCAACATGTGCCACAGTACCTAGCAAAAGTACAAACTTATTGTATGCTTAGTTTAAACAGGTTTAGTTGTAGTTATTCATTTGTCGACAATGCAGAAACTGTTTGATGCCACTGGAAAAAACACTAAAGTTTATTACTGAAATCAAATATCCCTTATTAGAATTCAGACAGGATAAAATATCTACAGATGGAATCATGGAAACTAAAAGGAATGGCAGAAAACATGCCAATAAGAATTAATGTGCCACTTTCATGAAGTTATACAAAGGCCAGTAGAGCATGTCTCATGATAATTGCATCAGAATCACTTCACCGCAGAGTATGATCAACATTCTCGGGCCTCTTACTACCCACATTACATTGCCCTGTTAACAGGGCTTTGAAAACACTTACTCAAACTCAGCTGTATAACCAAGAGGCAAACGCATCACCCACGTTTACTCCTTCAAAAACATGAACATATGCCCAACAAAAATGGGAATCAACGAGCACATAGGGGCATACTCCCTGCTTCGAACCACAAAGGTCCACTGATATTTTGGAATCATTGACCACCAGAGCAATAGCATAGGAAGGATCTCTAATAATAATACTGCCCAATCTCAAGAAGAATTGTGAGGGGAAAGAACATATTCTAAGAAGAATAAAGTATCGACATTGGCAAACCTTCTTGTTTACTCCTTGAAAAATCATTTGATTTCCAGTAGGGAGTAAAATCTTAGCAGTGCCCTGATGTAACCCTGTCGTAGGAAGTGAAATGACAGGGCACATACTACAGCCTATAGTTTTGCCCACCCTTACTGAACAGTAGGTCATACTTGTATCCCTTAAATACATTGGGGCACCCCTAATCATGCTCACACCAGAGAAAATGCACCCCTTTAGGGGATTAAGGCCATGAGTCTATCTTGCAAGAGATGACAAACTTTAATTTTTACAAAGATGAGGATTGGGGGAATGACAGAGGACTCTGCCATTCCGACCAGCATTCTGTCTTCCTTGGCTGGATCCTGCAGACTTAATGGCAAGCAGGCGCCTTTATATTCTTCAACTTGGTCACTGGATACCGGCAGAGCTCATCCAAAACTACTGTTCGAAGGGATTGTGTCCTCCGACGTATTCCTTATCTTAGATAGAAATCCTTCAGCTTTGCTGGCCTCGGAAAATTTTTTCGCCAGAGGGCGCTGCGCGTCGATGATCGCCGAGTCGATGACCCTCGACGGCCTCCGTGCCGACGTCGACGTCATCCTGCCTATAAAGGCCGCGCGCAGCGTCCGTTGCTCAGTTCCGTTTTTCCGCGCTTCGTTGTGCCTCGGAACACCGTTGCTCAGTTCTCGTCAAGATAACGTATATAATAACTACTATTTACCTCGATATCGATGGCATCCTCCTCCGACCCGACGACCCCTCGGTCCGGTTTCAAAAAGTGCCGAGACTGCGGGAAGAAAATGTCGTTGACGGACCCTCACAGGGTCTGTTTGTGGTGTCTGGGAATCACGCACCAGAGTTCGGAGTGTGAGGAATGCCTTTCCATGACGGCGAAAGCCTTGAAGGAGCGTAGGGGGAAGCTCGAGAGAGGTAGGTCAACTTTAACTTCCTCGAAAGCTTCTTCGGTAGAGTCGAGACGTTCGTCTCCTCACCATAAAAAACACTCTCGATCTAGATCACGAAGTGGCTCCCACCACTCGTCGACATCGAGACACTCGAAGAAGAGACGTAGGAGATCCCCTTCGTCATCTTCGTCGAGTTCTCCTGAGAGAGTTCATTGCCCCACAAAACGCAGCTCGCAAGCTGAGTGGGAGGAATTCAGGAAAAAGATGCTAAGCGTCTTCGAGAAAGCGGCCTCGTCCCCCTCGAAGACAGCTGAGGGTGATACCCCGGGTAAAAAACCCAAAAAATCTAAACGCCGCGAGTCGCAGTACCCGGCGGAAAAGTCAACCCGAAAGCGCCTCGAGCCATCGGGAGATAAAGCATCATCGACGCCATCGTCGAAAACTCCTTCGAAACAGAGGTCGGCGCCATCGACGCCGTTGTCGAAGGATTCATCGGCGCATCAGTCGATCGAGTCGACGCCGACGTCGACGCCGATATCGACGCCGGTGAAGGAAAGAACCACGGCTACTCCACAGCCAACGGTTAGACAAAAGACCTCCGACTCGACGCCGAGAACGTCGACGTCGTTCTCGAGCAGGACTCCGATCCTTTCGAGTTCTTCGAGGCCTAGTACACATTTCTCGACGCTTTTCACGGCGCCTTCGAGTACTTTCACGTCGGTGTCGACGACATCGACGTTTTCAAGGCCTGTGATGATGGCTCCTTCTGCATTGGAAATGGGGTTTATACCATTCCAAAAACCAATGTATCCCCCTTTAACCTCGATTTTTGAGGAAAGGGAGGATTCAGACCAAGATATTGATTTACAGAGGACCACATCACCAGAGCCAGAGACTTTCGCCTCTGAGGAAGGAAGATTAAAAAATCTTCAGGATGCACTTCAGGAAGCTAGTGGCTTGGACACTTCTCCTGAAGCAGAATTTATCAAACCAGACCCAGGAGAACATGCGGAGACTCCATATAGAGCTCTGATGTCTAGAATCATAGAATTTATGGGTTGGTCTGCACCTTCTCCTGCCTTTCAGCAGGATGACCTCACTGACATACTGGACAAGGGCCCACAGGAGGATCCTGTGGTTCCATTTCACTCTGCTCTACAGAGAAGGATTTTGACAAACTGGGAAACGCCAGAAATTATCCCGGCAGTAAATAAAAAACTGTCAACAAAATACAGGGTGGCTAGTTCTGACCCTGAATATTTGTCAAAACACCCTACTCCTGAGAGCTTGGTTGTACAGGCTGCAACCTCATCAGGCAGCACATCTGCATACCCCACTGCTCCGCAGGATAGGGATGACAAAAAGTATGATGCCATGGCTAAGAAGGTTTTTTCTGCCTGTAGCATGGCGTTAAAGTCTATTAACGCGACCTGTACGCTCGCTAGGTTCAGCCACACCCTTTGGGAGTGCGCTTCATCAGCGGCTGACTGCCTCCAAGAAGGAGAGGAAAGGGACGCATTTTTAAACATCATCAGGGATGGTAAAGATGCGATGTGCGAGACCCTAGAAACTGGCCTAGATTCTGCTGACAGTATCAGCAGGGCCATGGCGGCAAGTACCACAATCCGCAGGCATGCGTGGTTGAGGAAGTCTGGTTTTGCCTCTGACGTGCAGACCAGGCTTTTGAATATGCCCTTTGACGGTTCTACCCTCTTTGGAAAGAAGGCGGATGACAGTTTGGAGAAACTGCAAACGTCCAAGGCAGCAGCCAAGTCATTGGGAGCTGCTATCCGTCAGAATACCTTTCGTCCTTCGGGATCATCGTGGAGAGGACGGTCCTTTCGTTACTATTCCTCATATGGAAGGGGCAGGGGACGACCGGCTCAAAGAGGCCAAGGAAGATTTACCCGTGGTGGACGGGGTAGGGGAAAGAAAGCCGCACCCGCAGGAGCAGGAGCCACTTTACCTTCGGCAACTGCATCAGCCGCTTCAAAACCACTCTGAGGTCTCCCCTCACAGAACACCAGTAGGGGGCAGGTTAACTCACCATCTGACGGAATGGCAGGCTATTACGTCAGATGCTTGGGCTCTGGAGACAGTGGCCCAAGGTTACTGCCTGCCCTTCCTACATATCCCTCAGAGTCATCCACCGGGGAACAACCCTTTGAAGCTTCCAGATCCGCTCCTCTTGCAGGAGGTTTTAGACCTGCTAGAGAAAGGTGCCATAGAACTGGTACCTGTAGCGGAAAGGAACAAGGGTTGGTACTCCCCCTACTTCATAATACCGAAGAAGGACGGAGGACTGAGACCCATCTTAGACTTACGGGAATTGAACAAATTCCTCCGAAAGGACAAGTTCAAGATGGTGACTCTCTCTCAGATCCTTCAGGCCCTCCAGCTTCAGGACTGGTTGGTATCTCTAGACCTCCAGGACGCTTATTTCCATGTGCCGATCCATCCCAGGCACAGGAGATACCTGAGGTTCGCAATTGGCAGCTCTCATTATCAATTTCGAGTTCTGCCATTTGGGCTAACCTCCGCCCCGAGGGTCTTTACCAAGCTAATGTCGGTTGTGGCTGCAAGTCTAAGGAGGGAAGGGATTCATGTCTACCCTTACCTAGACGATTGGTTGATCAGAGCTGTATCTTCGGAACAGGCTCAGAGACAACTAGATTATGTTTGCCACTTCCTTCACAAGCTGGGCTTCTCCCTCAATTTAAAGAAGTCACAGATGATACCATCACAGAGACTCCAATTCATTGGAGCAGTCCTGGACACTTCCCTGGGAAAAGCCTTGCCACCAGAGGTGAGGGCTCGAGATATTCTGCAGATGGTCATCAGATTTCAGAATGCCCAATATCTCCCAGCCTACGACTTTCTGAGGTTGCTAGGCCTCATGGCATCCTGCATATTCCTCGTGCCGGAGGCTCGCCTGAGAATGAGATCCCTCCAGTGGGCACTGAGAACTCAGTGGTCACAGTTCTCAGGAAGGATGACAGATCTCCTTCGGATCCCGGTCAAAGTAGCCCGAGACCTTCAGTGGTGGGCCTGTCGGGAGAACATCCTGAAAGGAGAAATGTTTTGGCAACCATGGCCGGAGATAACAGTAGTCACGGATGCCTCACTCACGGGGTGGGGAGCTCACGCCAACGACTTGACCATCAGCGGTCGTTGGTCTCCATCGGAGTCCAGACTACATATCAACCTGTTGGAGCTGAGAGCCATCAGACTAGCGCTGAAGGCTTTTCTGCCGTCTGTACGGGGAAGAAACGTCCTAATAATGACGGACAATACAGTGGCCATGCACTACCTCAACAAAAGAGGAGGCGTAGGCTCACTACCACTGTGCAGAGAGGCGATGCAGCTCTGGTTTTGGGCAATTCAGGAAGGAATCTCTCTATCGGCAATTCACCTAGCCGGAGAGAAGAACTTGACAGCGGACGCTCTGAGCAGGCAGAGCACAGTCTCTCACGAGTGGGAGATAGCTCAGGAAGTCCTTCAAGAGATCTTCGCCCTTTGGGGAACCCCTCAAGTGGATCTGTTCGCCACCAGTATCAACAGGAAGTGCGACAGATTTTGCTCAAGGGAATTTCCCCCGAGAGGAGCTCTAGGAGATGCGTTCGTAGTGGACTGGGAGTTCCCACTTCTGTACGCGTTCCCTCCGGTCCCTGTCATTCCTCAAATGATCAGGAGGTTGAGAAGGTTTCGGAAGACCATGATCCTAATTGCCCCGGATTGGGCCAGGAGAACGTGGTACCCGGACCTTCTAGACATGTCCATCTGCCCTCCAATTCGACTGCCATACAGAGAGGATCTTCTCTCGCAGAAGGAAGGTCAGGTTCTCCATCCAGCCATCAAGACCCTCAACCTTCACGCTTGGTGTCTGAAAGGTTGAGGTACAAGGATTGGGACCTTCCGGATGATGTTATGGAGGTGTTGCTTTCGGCCAGAAGGCCGGCAACTAAAACTCTATACCGCTGCCGTTGGAACAAATTTTGCAGCTGGTGCAGAGAAAAGAATATTGAACCCTTTTCTTGTGGTACACCTATGGTGTTGTCATTCTTACTTTACCTGGCTAATTCAGGCCTACAGGTTGGCACAATTAAGGGCTATCTCGCAGCGCTATCAATCTTTAAGCGCACTGCAGAGGAGCCTTCATACTTCAAAATTCCATTGGTAATACAATACCTAAAAGGATTAACTAATGTTTATCCCCCGAAACCTTTTCAAGTTCCCTTATGGGATTTAAACCTAATTTTAAACTTCCTAAAGGGTGCCCCTTTTGAACCACTACACTCTTGTTCATTGAAGCTTCTCACCCTCAAAACTGTTTTGCTAATAGCATTGACATCTGCTAGAAGGGTTAGCGAGTTGCAAGCCTTATCGTGTAAACCTCCACATACAATCTTTTACAAGGACAAAGTTGTTCTTCAGGTGAAGCCTAACTTCCTCCCGAAGGTAGTCTCGGAGTTTCACATCACTCAGAAGATTATATTACCTTCTTTCTACCCTCCTCCTCATCCGGGGAAGGAGGAAGAGAGACTGCACAGGCTGGACCCTAAGCGAGCCTTGAGCTTCTATATCAGCAGATTGGCTAAGATCAGACAAGCAGACCAACTCTTTGTAGGTTATGCAGGACATAAGTTGGGCCTTCCAATAACAAAACAAACCATCTCCAGATGGATTATTTTAGCCATTCTGGAGTGCTACAAATTGGCAGGAAAGGAGCCTCCTCAAAATCTAAGGGCTCATTCTACCAGGGGTATCGCAACATCCTCAGCCCTTCAAAGAGGGGTGCCAATTCGAGATATATGTGCGGCTGCCACATGGTCGTCCGCACATACATTTACCAAATTCTATAGCCTGGATTCCTCCTCTAGTCAAGAAACTAGATTCGGCAAGGCTGTGTTACACTCTGTCCATTCTGGAAGGGTAACATAACTTTTATTACTCCCGCCTCCAGTCACAATACCACTGCTATGGGAGTCTATCTAAGATAAGGAATACGTCGGAGGACACAATCCCTTCGAAGAACTAGTTACTCTTACCTTGTAACGTTCTTTCGATGGGATGTTCCTCCGACGTATTCCTTATCGACCCTCCCATCCATCCCCGCAGTATGACTTCCTGTGGGTTTGCAGCCTATGCTCCTTCAAGGTGATTAGTCTAATCCAAAAACATTACTGGGGACTACAAAACGGAACTGAGCAACGGACGCTGCGCGCGGCCTTTATAGGCAGGATGACGTCGACGTCGGCACGGAGGCCGTCGAGGGTCATCGACTCGGCGATCATCGACGCGCAGCGCCCTCTGGCGAAAAAATTTTCCGAGGCCAGCAAAGCTGAAGGATTTCTATCTAAGATAAGGAATACGTCGGAGGAACATCCCATCGAAAGAACGTTACAAGGTAAGAGTAACTAGTTCTTCTTCCTTAAAAGGGATGCTGCAGTCTCTGGTGTTGCATGGCCAGGTTTACATTTAGACCAATCCTGCTTTAACATACAGCTGCCTCTGCAGGAATACATTGTAGCTCTTAGTTAGCATCATTTGCTATGTTATAAACATTCATACATAGTAGACACATCTTCCCGTCATTCTCTCAACACTTCACTCAACATAATTATATTTGATCTGGTCCAATAATTTCTACAAAAAAACCCTGTTTTCCCATAGTACTCTGTATGTCGTGCTGAATCTTTTTTAGTCTGCATTGGCTTGTGATGAACAGGGAAAGCTGTTCGCCACTGTGTGCTCTGCCAGCCTGCCTGTAGTCTGTTTAGCACAGGCTGCATTCACTGTGTGCTTTGAGCAAAGCGAACAACAATTGAACAGTTTTACATATATATCCATCTAAATAGTTATTTCCACCTTGTATTTCAATCTAAACTATCTTTATTTAGTGACCTTCCTCCCCCCTGGACTCTTGTAGTGCTTAGAAAACAGTTCACGGAAGTCTTGCCTAATTCTAAAGCACTTGGGAATGGAGACACGCACTAGGCTCCTTCCCCACATTACTCAGCACAGCATAGACAAAATTCAACAAGAGCCTTCCTGACATTGCTTATGGAGACCCGTTGAAGAAAATCACATATATTTGCTTTTTAAGTTAGTAGCAGTAATGCTCAGAGGTACAACAGATTGAGTGCCTTCTTCTGTAACAAGGGACCTCACTTCTGCAATTTGCTATTACCAGTTAAACAAGATGCACAGGGATGCTGGAGGCTACGACATTAGAACACAAATTGAAAAGCCCTCAGCAGTTAAGCAAAGAAAGGAAAAGAAGGGGCAGTTTCCTGCTACTTGAGTTTTCTATCCTTTAGCAACACATTTCCTTCGCTGTAGAGTACTGCCTATATGTTTGACTTGGTTTTTGAAAGTTGATGATTTGTTCTTCACCCTCAAGGAGTGTTCTCCAGTGCCCTCTCCCCCTCCATGCCCCACCCTGGCTCATATGCTAGCCCACAATACTAGTTGACATGGTGCTGTAAAAAGTGAGGGATTGTAGCAGTAAAACATTAACTGGTATATTTGCGTCCCACAATACGCTGCAAGCGAACCATATTTAAAGCCTCACCATGATACTAATGGCAGTTTAAGAAATGTCCATGAACCTGCATGTGCACAATTGTTTTGCAGTGCATTTAAGACTTTGCAACATACCCCACCCAAATATTTTTGGGAAGGATTATACAAGTGCTCAGTGAAAACGGTTGTGTAGCAGAGAGATCATATACTTTAAGGTCTATGCCCAATGGAACTCTGAAAACCTGGAAAGCATGCAGATTGTGTGAAGAGCATTGTAGCTGTCTGAATATCGGTTGCCCTATTACCATATATGAATAATGCCAGGCGTAGTCCATGCCCATTATCAGTTTCAGACTAAGCAAATGATATTGCAATGTTGCTCTACTCTTATAGAGTAATGTTAGCAATGCTAAAGTAGGACATTTACCTACTCAAAATCCTTACTGGGCAAATGAAACTTTTTAATCTAATAATGCTTTGTGTCAAGGGTACTGCTTGTGTGACGTACGTACAGATAATTGGAAGCATGGGATGAGGTTCCCCTTCCAAGTAGTCTGCATATTTACAGTCCGTATCTGATATTTGAGCTGACAGTTGGGTTGCATAGTGTTGGAAAAGCTTTTGCTTAGGCATTATGAGTAACAGAAATGCTGGTGCTTGAATGTTATTCATATTAAAGCAAATGTAAAACAAGTATATGTAGGTACAAGTCTGGTAGACTTTGACAGAGCCAAGGTAGGCACAGTCAAGGTTGTTTGGTAATATCTGAATGTGGCCTGGTGCTGAAATTAGAATCCCAGTGCATACAAGAGGTAGAGTCAAGTATAGGAGTCATGAGTGGGAAGGGAAGCTTATTTGGGTAATGTGAGCAGGTATAGCTTAGTTTGAACTTCTGTTCATGGATACAAGGTTTCATACTCATTTTCAAACTCTTGAGGGTGTATTCTGTTTTTAGAGTGTTTAGAATGTTCTGGTTACCCTTGCATAGTAGGGTAGCGTAAATAGGCTAGACCAGAATATCAAAACGAGTTAATATTATTTAGCTTTATTAGAGAGAACACATGTCAGACGACTGCTGTGGATTGTGCCTTATTCATTCTTCAGAAGTTGGGAATGGTCTGTGTGCACTGCTAAAACTCTGCTGATCGGAACCCTGAAGGAAGCTGAGCAAGTGCACATGCGCACGGCTTAGAGGGAACATTGCTCGGGACACCTGCTATGGGCTCTCCCCCCGCCCTTCTCGTTCATCTGAAGCCAGAAACCTTGGAGTCACTTCCTCACTTTTCACCAGAATCTCAGTCTCTAGAGCTCTGGTACACCCCAGGCTGGACTACAGAAAAAGCCTCTTCCTTCTTGAACCCTTCACCCACTCCAGTTTATCCATAATAGGACTGAATGACTTATCCTTGGCCTCAATCTCAGGGACTGTAGCTCTCTAGCTCCTAAATCTCTCCACTGGTTGCTGCAAGGATTAAATTCAAATCCCTCTGCATCATCCGTAAGGCTGTCTGGGGCCGGGGACCACACTATCCACAACTTGCTCTCATTAAATAATCTCCCTCCAGACCTCTACGCTCCTCCGGCTCCAACTCTTTGCATGTCAACCATTTCTCTAAGCAGCAAGCTGGTGGCCATTCTCTTTCCCTCCTCATGGAACAACCACTCCCTTCCTCTCCACCCTGAGCCGTATTGCCTCAAATTCCAGAAGCTTTCTAAGACTTTCTTCTTCACCTCTGCCTTCCCTCTCTCCCTCCTGTGCTAAACCCCACAGTTGCTGAGATTGGTGGCTAGAGCCTTATGTATCCTCTGGGTCTTGGCCTCCTGCCCAATCTCCTTCAACCCCCACCCTCTCCCAGCACTTGCCTTTTGGCACCCACTGGCCTGTGCTCTCTCACAGGTTTGCACTTACTGTATTGGCAGGTAACCACTCCTTACCAAGTGATCTCTGTCAGGCACTTACCTGTTGTCTACAATGGGCTGACTTCACTGGTACTCCACACCCTGTGGATTCTCCTAGCACTTACACCTTTCCCTCTCTGCACTTGCACGTTCTGAATGCTCACAAGGCCTACCAAGACAGCCTCTTTCCTCAATATTTCTATTTGCCTGTTGTTCCCATGTTCCCTTCGCCCTGTGGGTGCTTTGAAACACAATTTCTTGTTGTATAAGCACCTTACAAATGCACAATAAATAAATACAAAAATTCAGCTTTTCAAACTCCTGCAAGAGTTAGGCCTCCTTCTAATGATTTGCCACAACCCCATTTAAGAGGGACAGCGCGTACTAATTTTAACACTAATCCGTTCAGCAACCTCAATAAGGGGACCAGCAGTAAACTGTAGTCTCCAACCTCCAACCTCTCGGGGATCTAATCCATAATACAATATGTATGTGTGGGTTTATAAGGCGGAAAACTTGCAGTTTTGAAAACGAAGATTCATTGAAAAATAGTTATACACTGCTTGAGGTGTGAAAAAGTATGGTTTGCAGTAATTCGTAATTACATCATCATCTTGAACAGATTGTCTTCTCGATTGAACGATTAACCAGCTTAAATGTATAAAGATTGTCCCGTCAGATAGGTAGCTGGTGGAAGGCCTTTCCATCAATTGAATTCTGCACTTTCTTGCACCAGCAAACTCATTAATTCCATTAAGGGGGAACTGTTATTATGTAGAGGCTCAATTGCCTTTTGTTACCAATGCTGGCACCCCTGTGAAGCTGCCTGTTGCCAAAGATGCTAAACTTATTTCTTTCGATTGACGGGCACCCCTTTACTTAATCCAAAATAATCAGTAACCTAAGACTTCTATGGATGGGCTGGTTGCAATCTATAACCGGAAACCCGCAGGTTAACTAATACCATCAACTTTATATGGGATATGCTGGGGTAGAATATAAATTGTGAGGGCAGCTTGGTTGGGCTACAGGGATCTACTATACATACAGAAATTGAACAGCCTACTTAGCAACATTGAGGTTATGCAGATACTAGTGATGATCGCCCATTAGATTCCCATATAGACAACGAAAAGGACAAGACTAATTATGGTAGCCATATTAGTCTATGGTCTATTATGTCTTGGAACATTGCGTGATTACACTCTAAACTGAAATCCAGAATGGATAGCTTTTATTTCCAATGCAATATTATCATATTTCAGGAAATGTGGTCGCTGTCCTGTCCTACCATAGTGGGATTCCAGACCTATTTATTTAAAATGTATAAAGTGCAACTAAGGCCCAAAAAGGGTGTCTAGGTGCTAAACGGAGATAGGGAGGCAGGCTCATGGTACTCAGATACCGATGTCTTAACAGCATGAAAGGAAGACCTTAAACAGATGTGTCTTCAGGGCTCTCCTAAAAGAAGAATAATCAGGCAAGATTGTTAGATCAAGTGGGAGAGCATTCCATAAACTGGGCGCCAGCATGGAAAAGGAGCGGCCCACTAGACATTTCCGACAGTAGTTAGGAATCCTAAGAAGTTGATGAGAAGCTGTGCGTAAATGTCACGTTGGGCAATATTTTAGCTTGTTTTACAAAAAGTGAGGGCCCACATTGTGGGTGCTCTGATGGACAATGTTAGGGAGAATTCTCATAAATGGCTAATTTCCCTTACCTACTCAGTCCCTCAGCAGCTTTGCTGGATTTCTAGGGTTTATTTCTTTTCACCTGGTAAGAGTAGCTTTTTTCCCACTCTTACATGTGTTTTGCTGTGTGTGTTTTTACCATTTGTGTGATCTTGGGCTCTGGAGCCTCACCTACTCCATGAGCATCATTTTTTGTGTGTTACACAGCACCCTCAGTGCAGTGACACAGCGTTGTCTTTTAGGCTTCCCACTGACTCCATTTTTCTGGGACTGACTACTGTCTCCCAGAAATATGTAAAGTTGCCATTAACTTTACGTAGTCTCTTTTTAAATCAGACACCGTACACCCCATTTTACATGTAGTATTGGAAAGGATTGATTCTTATCCCTTTTTGTCTGTTTCTCTTGAGCACTGTTTTGCTCCCTTTTCATCAAGACTTGGCCGTGGTAACTACCCTATTTTTTCCTACCACGGTTATCTTATATAACCATGGTATTGTTTTAGGCTATTTTAGTAGCCTCGAACATAAACCCGATTGACCAAGTATATTTAATTTCGGCTCTGGCTGGGTTTATTCACCATTTCTTTTTGTAAAAGTCTTTCTCGTGTTTTACTCTGCGCGCCAAACCAGGTTTGGTCCCTTTGTTCACCGTCTTTTCGTGGGCTTCTGCACAGAAGCCCTCCTTAAGGCGCGTGAAAGTCTGGGTAGGCAGGATGTGAGGGAGGTGTCTTAGGACCCCTGCCATGGGATCCCTTGGTAACCCAAGTTGCACTTCTGTTTGATTGGCTGGGTGACTGTCCTTGCCAGGACAGCCACCCTGCTGTGTGATTGACAGCCAGGCTGTGTGAATGGGGGAAAACTGCAAAAAAAAACAGGTCTCTGGGACTGGAAAAGCATAGTCGCCACTGGAACGAAAGAACCGATGAAGAGCTGACGGAAGAGGAGCCCTACCACGACTGAACCGCCCGATGAAGCCCTGCTGCAGGTCAGAATACTTCAACGACAGAGAAGATCCTCCAGGAATCCTCTTCCCTTGAGCTGGTGGGACCAACCAGTTCGCCCAAACTTCAAGCCAGGACCCCTCCTCTGGTTGAATTCGCTGTACAGAGCTACAGTGGGCGGGATAGCCAGGAAGGTCGGACCCTGCTTGGTTTTTAAGGAGTGCACCTTTTATTTGTTGCTTTGCTCTGCTGCTGCTTTCTTCCCTGGGTGGTGCAGGAACCTCCAGTCTTCCTACTTCGTGTCAGTCCGACAGTCGCTTCAGGAACCATGAGCCTGCTGGAACTACCAGGAACGTCTGCCTCAGCTACAGCTTCCTTCTCCGTTTTAACGTAATGTGCAAATCCGGTTGTTCGTTTCGTTCAGCCGCAGTGAAAGTGTATGAAATCTTTCTCCAATCCGAGGGCGTGTCCTTCTCTTCTCTTTGAACTAACTTTTCTGCCAACCAACCTCGTCCGGAACCCGTGGCAAGAACTTTACCGCGAACTACCCTGAACCGTGTGATCTTGGGCAAAAGGCTTTTGACCTATTGACTTTGGTCTTAAGCCTTTTTACCCTGATTCTATCACTGTAGTTCCTCTTGCTCAATTGCCCCGAGTTCTTAACCTGTTGGTGTGATTCAATTTCTGCCTAACTTTGTCTTTCCCTCCCTTTTGAATTTCTGGAGTGCCATTTTGCTCCCACTTCATTTTGTGAGCTTAACTTGTCTAGAACTCTTAATTGTGTGTGGTGTTCCCAAAGGGTACTGCATATAATTCTGCCTAACAGACAACACACAACATCTTGAACTCAATGCGAGCCACCACAGGAAGCCAGTGCAGGTGATGTAACGAGGGAAAAGGAGTCACACGGGGTCCCCCAAGCGCCAGACGAGCTGCAGCGTTCTGCAAAACCTGTCTCTGCAAAATCTGGTACTTGGGTTTTCCCATATAAATGTCATTACAATAGTCCAGTGTACTAATTAAGGTAGATGTCACTAGAGGTGTCTGATATTCAGTGGGAAGCAGGGGGAGAATTTTCCTTCAGGCTTTTAATTTGCCAAACCCAGCACTGGAAATGGCAGAAATCCGAGCTTCTCAAGACCCATTAGGTAAAAGTTTAACTCCCAGACTTTTTATAGAGCCACAGCGAGATGGACAGGGGCCGATGGACTCCGGACAGTAGTGGGAGTTTCAAAAATGTTAGTTCTCCTGAGGGTCAACCACCAAGACCTCTGTCTTGCTACCATTTAATTGCACCCAGTTGGCTGCCATCCACATTGCCACTTTCTCAAGGCAGTTTCGCAGTCTGCAGAGTGTCTAACCGAAATAAAAGCTGAGTATCATCTGCATAGGAGTAGAAAATCACTCCACGTGCAGTCTTAAGGTCAGCCAAGCTGTACATGCACATTTAAAAGAGGCAGAGAGAGTGCCGACCCCTGAGGGACTCCACATAGTAACTCTACCCGAGAAGAGTGACTGGTCTGAAAGGAGACTGTTTGAGAACTACCTGTCAGAAAGGAGCGAAACCAAGCGAGAGTGGGCCCCGATATGCTGGCTTGCTTGAGCCTGGTCAGCAGAATCTTGTAGTCCACAATATCAAAGGCTGCAGAGAATAAGGTCTCCATTCTCTCTGCGGTCCTGAAGCAACGCAAGGTCATCCAACAGAGAAATCATCATGGACTCCGTCCCCACCTTGGGATGAAAAATCCTGATTGGGATGGATGTAAAGACTAATTTTCTTCCAGAAACAGGGAAACCTGGGGTGTAATTACTGCCTCCATCAGCTTCATTATCACGGGAAGCAGGGAGATGGGTCTATAATTTACCAGCACTTTAGGATAGCTTTCTCCAGCAAGGAGAGAACTACTGCATGTTTCAACTCGAGGGAATCACGCCCAGTAAGGAGTACTGAACTGCTCCAGGCAGCATGCCTGTAACTCGATTAGGCAGGAATTTCAAAATGTACAAGGGAACATCATCAAGTGGAGAGGGGGATTTCAGGCTCAAAGGGGCCTTCCTAATACCTTCTTCAGCTACAGGGAGCAGTTTGGTGTAGCAGAGGGGCCAGTGAAGTCTGAATCAGGGCAATTGACTCCTCTGTTTGACAATCGGAAATGGCCATGCGAATGTCAGCAATTTTTTCTGGAAGAAGCTGCTGATCTCATCGCAACGCAGCTGAGCGTCGGTTTGCAAGGCAGAGTTCCCGTTAGGATACACTGATAGTTCCTTAGCTACATGGAACAATTCTCTAGAGGCACAAGGGGCCTCAGTAATCCTAGTAGCATAATATGTTGATTTAGGAGAGCGAAACATCTGATGATAGCATGATACAGCTTGTTTGTAGAAATTACGTGTGACTGCATCATAGATCAGGCACCCTTTTCTTTCTAAACATCTACAAACTTGCCTCTGAGCTCTTAGCTCCGCGCTATACCATGGCTCGGATGGTTTAGTTTGTCTAAAGTGAGAACACAGCGTGGCTACTTTTATCGGCCACACTTTCAAGAGCAGTAAGTAAAGATGAGAAAGAATCAATACCTCTTTCCCTGAGGAGCAAGTGCTCCTCATATAGAGCCTCAGTCATGCCACCAGATCGACTTTATGCCATTTTCTGCATCGTTGTAGGCCATCGGATGGTTGTGGGCGGCAGGGTGTGACCAGGATCAGAAAAGGGACCAAAACATGATCAGACCAGGTAACTGGCACTGGGGAACAGCTGGAGACTCTGCCGGCCTCAGCAAAAATTAGATCAAGTAAAATGCCACTCACATGCGTAGGGAGAGAGTTGCAGAGATCTAGTAACAGATCGGACAAACAGGTCACCAGATTTTTTGTATAAGTGTCCAAGGGGCCATTAGGATGAAAGTTAAAAACAGCCAGTACCACCAAATTGGGAAGTATTAAACTCTGGTTAGCCACCAATTGCACAAAGTTGATAGCAAAATCAGCGCGTTTGGCAGAGGGTGGACGGTATACCAATAAGAGGTGGTCAACCGTGGTAGCATTAACCTGCACTCTCAGGAGTAACAATTCACAAGTTAGTGAGTGTATCACGGAAACGAGGTGACAATGAAAGGTGTCCCGGTAAATTGCCAGGCTGCCACCTTTATTAGGTGGGGGCCGGTCAATACGGGCTACAGTATAGGAAGTAGGCATAACATGACATAAATCGTGGTTGGAACTTACAGAGAACCAAGTCTCTAATACACATGAAGTCAGGCATGCTCTCCTGAAGAACAGTATACAGGTCATCCCTATGTGTGACAGCGGATCTAGCATTGATCAACAAGCAGGTAAGTAAATTGGAGTCATCAAATGACTCCCCGTCGCTATGACCCACACCCCCAACAGAGAGAAGCCCAGAAGCATTCCCTGTCGAGGCCCCATAGGCAGGAATCTAATAAAGCAGGGTATGTCTAGGCGCTAAGGTAAGTCGGCATGAGAAAAACTAATGAAGGGCATCTTTGCTTTACTTTCTTCCAAATGGACAGCAGAAACATGATTAAAAATCATGGTCCTAGGCCCGGACGGCTCCCGGACGCACCCAAGCACACTTGCCTTTTGTGTGCTCTCTGTGCGTCCGCTCCAGGGCAAGGATTAAATCTTGCCTGGAAGCAGGACGCTGATACAGAATGGGCAAAGAAAGCCGACTGTGCTATATCAAAGAATCAACTTTGTGTGTACACTTGCAGCCTTCACGTTTTTTTAAAATGAATGCAACGCTATTAAAACAGATGCAGAACGCGTTAAAACAGTTATTAAACAGACTTAACTAGTAAGTTTAATTAAATAAGATTTATAATTTTCATTTTCCAATATAAATCGCCAGGTTCCTAAAATCAATTTAACAGGTCAGAATTTAAGCAGCCAGTTCAGCAAATTAACAACAAACGCAGCAAGTTGAAACAATGAGATGCATTATTTTTTTTATCTCTGCAGAGCCAGTTAGAAAAGGGTTATGTGAAATGTGAGGCAGTCAACTTAGTGAAGGTTTTTCAAAACCTACCGTTTTATTAACTCAAAAGGTTTGATAAATGCCTCACTACCCCTACCTTGACGAGGATTTCCCTGCCTCAAATAAACTAAAGAAAACACTAACAAAAGGTTTGAAACTGTACTTGTAAATCAAACCGCAAGATTGTAAATTTGGTAAAGTACATTTATTTGACATCAAATGTTTAGCGAATATTCAGCGATTTGCATTTTTCTTTGCTCTCGATCCAAAATAGTTCGTCTTGAGGCAAGCGATGTTCGTGTGCAGTACACAGGGTGTTGGTTTACGATAAAATAAGCTCTTCGGTCGCACTGATAATCGCCTGGCTGTTCCAACAACGAGGCACTAGGCCACCACAACGGTATGTATGTTGCATCGAGCCATTAGTACCGCGTAAGGGCATACTTGTACTTGGCGATAGTCCCATAAAATGGTCAGGGTGGTAACGTTGTTCACGCGGAGAAGCAACTGGCGGTTGTAAAAGCCATCCGCCGGTGTCTGGTACTCGTGACACATACAATAATGAAGGATGTACCTGTTTTAAAAACATAAAAAATGAAATTAGTCTCACCATCAGATCTTTATTAAAATTATTCATTTTATATATTAGGTCGGGAAATTATTTCATAGCTAGGACAGTGCAACTGGGTATTATACGTCATTTCCAGTAACCCACCCCCTCTCCTCCGCCTTTTTCAGAGCCGCCTGAGCGCCAGTGGACCACTTCGTCACTGATATGATATAATATGGCATTTGCAACGCGCCTATACACAAGTGTTTCAAGGCGTGGCGAGGCAGGGAGGGGGGGGGAACAAGGAGAAGACAGACAACGATCCTACTAGGCCAGGTGTCATTCAGATCGCGCAAGTGCAGGGGTAGGGGGAAGGTAAAAGTGCAAGGGGAAGTGGAGTACAAGGTAAGTAGCATAAAATAATAAATACATAGGGCCAGCTGGTGGCGAGTGCAAGGTAAGTGCAGAACAAGTGCTGGGAAGGGGGGGCTGTAGGATACTGAGACAGTCCCCCAGTGCAGGGGTTGACGGGGAGGCAGTGCAGGTGGAGAGTGGAAGGGCCCAGGACCGAGGTCGCAGACAGTGGACCAGTTGTAGCAGGGGAGAGGGAGAGAGAAAGCAGAAGCAAAGAGGAAGGTTTTGAGGTGCTTCCGTAAAAGGAGATGGTTCTCCTCCAGATAGTGCGCGGTACAAAACAATATGCCACATAGAACGAACAAGTACAACTTAACCCGTCTTTAAAGCTACTGTATAGTAATTAAATTGCGGTATAAACTCATCTAAAGAGTTACTTACATTATATTTGCATTTTCCATTGTGTCTGTGCGTAGGGCAGCCCCGAAATACCACTCCTTCTATGCCGACGTTATTTCTTCTAATGAACGAACATTAAATGGCTTTCGTTTCTGAAATTATATTCATTATCGTTTACGTTATTGCACCACACCCCCAAAAAGAAGTCTTTCGGGATGGTCCCGGCCTGTCAAGGTCAAATAACAATAGAACCTTATACTGAGTCGTGGGCCATTCCGGCACCCGAGCAAAAAATCAAAGCAGCTGACCTTCACTTTGAACGAGCACACATTCCTAGTTAGCTACATTCAGTGTAAGGCCATCTCACAGGACTTGAAATTTACACTCCATCTTTGCATTTTGTCTGCGTGCATTTGCAGCCCCAGAGAACCATAAATACGGAGACATTCTATATTTTTTGAAAAATGATTTATATTACTGTTTGGTTTAATTTAATGCGCAAATGAACAAGGTTGGATAGACACATTGCATGTACACTGAGCAATCACTTTTATTTACACAATACATAGCTACACATATTCAATGGGCCTGCGACATGAGGAGACTCCAGAGCAAAGTCACAGGTGACACCCGGGTGGTTCGCACAACTGCACGGTGAAGGGAGGGGCAACGGTGGAGAGACACATTGCATGTACACTGAGCAATCACTTTTATTTACACATTACATAGATACACATATTCAATGGGCCTGCAACATGAGGAAACTCGAGAGAACAGACAATCAAATTACAATCATTTAAACCGTGATGTGTATTTCTCAATGAGCTCTGCTTTAGGTGGACATGGAACAGAGGCAATGTTGGGTGGCAATGCAGTTGTCCCCTGCACAGGTTCGTTCACAACTCCATGTATGTGCCTATCTAGGACATCAACAATAAGTCTCTCAATAAACTCATATTGCACATCCTGAAACACTGGTTTAATCACCCATTGTTTACTTCTTTTAGTGAAGGCCTTATTGTAGCGAAGCGTCCCTAAAGTTCCGGTCGTCCTACTTTGTTGACGGCCAACATTATGGTTATGTGCCAAGACCGCTAGAAGAGTCCGATTTATCATGCCCTCCATGCCAAAATGCAATCGTTTTGGCCTGTACTTTAGGCACATATTGTGGAACACCTCCAAATCTCCTGTGTGGCAGAATTCCGTGAGTCCCCTCAAATCTCTTGTTATAGTTTTATCAAATACAATCTTTTCAATGGCTTTGTGAGTGGGTGATGAAGGAATCAACCACTTCTTCTTCCGTGCCTCCTCTGTGGACAAATGGCCATGTTCACAATTGTGGAAATGTTGGTTTGTGGTCCAGCGGTGAATGTTGCTACAGTGTAGCATTACTGACCGCCATTTTTCCAGTAGAATTTCCAACGACCCTCCACATGTTTTTGAGCTCCACCAAAGATGGTTGCTGATTGACTTGGACCACTGTGAAATACCTTGCATATCTTTTTTTTTACCTGCAGCCGACATTTTTTTATTGATTGTTTTTGCAAGATGCCATACGGTGATTTATATTTTTGTACTCTTCTCTCATTGTCTTGGCAATTGAAACGTGTCTGTCCGTGGCTATCAGGTCGATCACCATTCCCCGCGATTGTAGTTCTTGCAATGATGCTACAAAGCCAACTTTCTCCATGGCCACTGAGGATGTACTTTGTGACACCTGCACGACCACCGAACTCACAATTTTCTTACTTTCCATGTCCTGAAAGTGGTAGGTGCAGTACTTGGCTGAAAATCCTGGGCTGTCGCACTGTCCATCACCGGCTAGCCTGAACCGTTTGCCCGCGAATGTACTATCAATAGACATTTTTTCCATTCTCCAAGCTTCGCTAATGGCTGGAAATAGATAATCGATTTGGTATTTGTAGAACTGAGTTTTCGCAATGAAATGGATTCCCACAAACTGAAAGAAAGACTCTAACTTTTTAAAACTTGAACCACTAAAAAGTGCGGCCGCTGCACAAAGTAGATTGCCTGCTGGCAGTTGCCCCAGCATAGGTTGTGCAGACCATGAGAAAGGATGATATTTTGTACAGGTGGCATGTATTTTAAGGTTAGTGCCTCGAATTGCACGAGTCACATTAATCAATGGCTCCCCACATACTTCCCCACCAACCGAATGCCCACATTTCATCCTAATAATAATATCAAACAACTATCGAATACAATGAATTTGGCCTCTTTCCTTATACTGTCACTCTGCATCCCAGCTGGTTCGGCCTGTAACGTTGAGGACATGTCACTCACATGAAAGGTAGAATCTCTGATATCGTCTTCCGCTATGTTCAGTGATATTGATGGTGTTTCATTGTCGTCCACTTCATTCTCTTCCATTGCAACATCTGTTCCTTCTCCGGCGATGGGTGAATAAAACAATTTCTTCAACTTTCTCGCGGTCTTAGTTTTTGCGGGTGTGGATTCTGTGAATTGATCTCCGACTGCATCCGAACTACCAGGAGGACATTCACTATCAATGGCTGGTGGTGGTATAGCTCCGTTGTCAATCACTTCATATTCTTCCCATTGGCACGATGCATCTCCAGTCCCTGCCAAAAGGTTTGACAAGCAACATCTCTCGTTCGCTTCACTGTCTGTGTAGATCTAGTTCGTACACCCACTTGCAACTAGAGGACAGATTGGAAAAGGGATGTTCAGTTTAAACACAACTTACAGTATTGAACTATTAACAGTGAAAAACAACATAATATAGTGACCAGGACACTAACCTTCTTTTGCTTTCTTTTCTTTGAAACTTTCTTGCCTCGAACTTCAACATCAGGACGCTGTTGCTCCGACTCGTGTGTGCATGTCTCCACTTCCTCTTGCGCTGCAACGACTATATTTTCATGATAAGCACATCCATCACGCACTGACGCTCCATCGACTCCCTGAAACATAGAACTTTCATTAGTATGTATAATAATATTGAAAACACAATGTACTTGGGGACCAATACCCACGTACATCTCAATAGCAAAACACGAATGAACGCATTGTGTAGAACATTCAAACGACATTTATTCATGCATTGTTGATCTAGTTAGATGGAACTGTCAAGATCCATACCTCGGGCTCCGCATAGACTTCCATTGATGATATTATTGAAGATGACGCTTCAGCAACTCCCTGAAACACAGTAATTGCATTAGTATGGTTTTCTATTTTGTTAAAAAGAACATAAACTTTGTGCAGGCGTCAACGGCTCATCTAAATAGACCTGCACAAATGATCAGTTGTCTAAAATAAGTAATGGATATCTAAATATGATTCGATTTGCTCGATCGTTGGAAGTGTCACCACCCAGAGATCTGCATCAACTACTAGGGGTGATGTTCTTGTAGAACATTGCGCCGACCCGTAACTGCATGCTCCCCCTTCTTCTTGGACTAATGCTCCATCGACTCCCTGAAACATAGGACTTTCATTAGTAATGAACACAATATTGAAAAAAGAAGACACATAGGAGGGCGACGACAGAAGGACATATCAATGGCCAAAAACGAAAGAAACATTGTGTGTAACAATCACGCTACAAGAATGCAAGATCTGATGATCTCCATCGATGGAACTGTCCGGAAACGTACCTCGAGCATCTGAGTGACATCAACGGTTGTCGTCAATGCGTTGGACTCCTCAGCATCTCCCTGAAAGACAGTACTTGCATTATTTTGGATAACAATAATTATAACTGAAAACAGAGACTAGAGGACGAGTACTAGGGTGTACCATTAGGTAAAATAATTACACGATAAATTAAAACTATTGATTCACATGCCTAAAACAAGTCAGTGGCAGAATAGCTAAGTAAGATTACCCGATAGGCGCTTGAAGTGGCTGATGACTGCAATAACGACACGGATGGAGAATCTTCCGCCTTCATATGAGTGGATACATAAATGTGGAAATTATTGTTAGCTAATGCTACACACTACCGCAAGGCCGAGAGCCAAATCCGTAAACTTGACTCACCAGTGGAGGGATGTGGACGAATAGAGTGGGAATAGCGGTTGAGAGCAATTTTCGCTTCGCTCGCGGTGTGTTCTTCTTTATTAGCAATGATGTGGAGTACATGTCTGAGCTAAAGTGCCTGCTGCAGATGCGGTATCGATCACCCCTCTTGTCCGCAAAGACTTCTAGGACTCTACTTTCAAGCTCAGACGGTGGATATCCGCAATATCGGACCCATTCTCTTATCTGATCTATTGTCTTAGGGAAAACATGCATTATAGTACCTTCAGATTTTTTATGGGTCTTCGAAGGGCAACCGCCAATGGAACAGGCAGGCATTGTGGAAAGTTCTGAAAAGTAAAGATCAACAATTCTCTATGAATACCAATGTGTTAAAAAATTAAATGACACATAAAAGGTTCAATGCAAGGTTCGTTTTGGTTCTTGGAACTATACACGTTATTCACATGCGGATAAGTATTTGAATAACTTTAAAAAAATAATTTGACTAAACTCAGAACATGTGACTAGTTCCTTGCATGTACTGTCTTGAACGAAAAGAAAACATGGATGCAATTTGATGACTACTAGCAAATAGATATAAATTAAAAAATTGGACGCAAAATGATTATGGTACATGGCCTTACCTTGACGAACAAACAGTTAGATGCAGGGATCAGAGTAGTTTCTTGTCGTAGAACAGGGAGCAGTTCACAGGTTGCAAACTGACGAGTTTGCTCGAAGTGGTCACGGAAGTTCACAGAGACGAAGAGCAGATAACCAGCACCTTCACGGGTTGACTAGCAAAGTGCAAATAAGTTCTCATTAGAAATATGAAGTGGGTTATAAAGAATTCGAAACAGGGGTGTGTTTGTGAATGAATGACGTGAATATGTCGTGGCATTATGCGGTTTGCAGGGGGGCGTCCAGCATGAGGGGGGATGCTTGGCAGGAGACACGGGGTCTGGAGGTAGACATGGGAACAACAACCCATGCTCTATAGACCACTTTGAAGTGTACATGGTCTTTGGCACCTCTTGGCCTTTATCGCTCCCTGACAGCTCCACTTGCCAGCGCAAGTACCCCGGTGCGAACTGCCTTTGATAGGGCGGGGGGGTGGATTGGGGCGGTGGTCGTGCAGACAAGACACAGGAAGACTCGTGAATGGAGACACACTTATGTGGATTGCAGGGGGGCGTCCAGCGTGAGGGGGGATGCTTGGCAGGAGACACGGGGTCTGGAGGTAGACATGGGAACAACAACCCATGCTCTATAGACCACTTTGAAGTGTACATGGTCTTTGGCACCTCTTGGCCTTTATCGCTCCCTGACAGCTCCACTTGCCAGCGCAAGTACCCCGGTGCGAACTGCCTTTTATAGGGCGGGGGGTGGATTGGGGCGGTGGTCGTGCAGACAAGACTCGTTTGCCGCAGGGCCTCACCAAGGAGAGGCCATCTAACTGCATGTAAGAGGCAGGCTGCAGGATCTAGTACATGGAAGGCAGGGGGGTGAGTTTATAAATACCTCACCCTCCCAGGAGAATATATGGGTGCAGTTCACCCTGGAGACCCTGGATGCCTAGGCAGTTAGTCAGCAGCAGGCTGGCCTGTGGTGGCAAGGCGGCACGGGCCAGAGGGGGTCATCTTGTACCCAGTGCCCAAAAGGATGATTTATTCTGATCAACCATATTGATTATTTACATATAACCATGTTTTGTATCAATAAAATCCAACTGCCTTTTATTGCCAACGCTTGAACAAAGTGGTGTGGTAAGTATTTTTGGGGGAGGAGGCAAGGCCGGGAGGCTTGATGCCAACCCGCAAAATAACATATGTATGTCTGCTGCATATGGGTTCAACGGTTATGTGGATTGAAGGTGGGCGGCCAGCGTGAGGGAGGATGCTGGCCGGAGACATGTGGTGTGACAAGACAAGGCACAGGAAGACTATTCAATGGAGACACACTAGATTCATTTAAAAAATCAAAACAACCATTGTTAAAATATATGTTGGGTTTTATTTTAGATCTTAATTTCAATTGAACATAAATAATAAACATTACACATTGTAAAGTTCCGGTTGCAGCACATCCAGGGAAAATCCGTGGTATTGTCCACTGTCGCTGGGGAAATGTTGTCTAATGGCAAGTACCGCACAGGCAGGTATTACTCTCCGAACGCGGTGTCCGAGCCTCCCGTGAAGCCACCAAGTGAAGCAACGATAGGCCACCAGCCTGTACCACCTGTGAAAAAGAAAGATGCAAACTGTATTAAAATGACAAAACCTTCTTATCAATGTCGATTCAGGTAAAAAATGTCATTCTGCTTTGAAAATAATTCTATCTAGAAAATGCACAATATGGAACCAATTTACATGCGTTCGAATGATATGTAGATGTCATTTTATATGTGGGAGACGACCATGAAATAGTAGTGGCATCACTGACATCACAACCAGAGTATACTTACTCGTTACTCGGATTACGCGGACGAACAGTGCCGCGAAGTTCGTGCATAAGCACCATCATCATCCTCAACACGGTCCGTGAGAGGCAGGCTTCCCTGAACTCTGGCAGCTCGGTGATGCATTGCGGACTTGGCTCGCCTTCCGAAATGTAGACCAAGCACCCGGAATTTTCACGGCAGCAGCAGTTCTCCTCCTCAGTTGGCATTAGCTCGCACCGATTGCACGTGCACCAGGTGGAGACGCCGTCCATGCGACATGGTCCAGGCTCTTCATCCGTTGACTGGTCCTCCCAACTGCCGTCCGAATCCCCATCGTTTTCACGTGCTTGCCTTTCCAGTAGTTCCTCCTCGGTGTACTCGGGCTCGTACATATACGGCATTATTGTAGCCATTGTGTGGTAAAGAAAGTAAAATTATTTACAGAGATGGTACAGGTGTTCACAAGGCCTAGAAGCGGCGAAGGTAGCTGACCAGAGCACAGAAACGAGTCACAGAATACTCAAAGTAACACAGAGAGAGTAATGGAATCGAAAATCTGCTGCTGTGTGTTGTGAAACGGTGTGTTTATACTTATTGAGGAAAGAGACGTCCTGCCATTTCCATGGCGACACTTCATTAGCTGAGGCGCAGCGATTGTTGACACGAAACGTGCTTTGGCGTTGGGAAATGGGCGGTACGCGTCTGCTGATGTCAGGCTCAGGGGCGGGGGATTTGATTTAGTGCCGCAAACGCAGGTGAGCCAGGTCGATGGGGGGAAATGATAGGATTATCACAAAATGGCGGCTGATTTCGAGTGCGTTAATGGACGAAAAGTCG
Organism: Ambystoma mexicanum; assembly: GCF_040938575.1. Classification (NCBI taxonomy): domain Eukaryota; kingdom Metazoa; phylum Chordata; class Amphibia; order Caudata; family Ambystomatidae; genus Ambystoma; species Ambystoma mexicanum. The sequence goes on along the minus strand of NC_090940.1, from coordinate 373,021,182 downwards.
GGTAAGGTCCATAGGAAAGTTTTCTACGATCTACCGATTTATGCTTAAAAACACATGGCCGAACCGTAGGGACAATAAAAAAAAAAGTCCTGGAACTATCCTTTAAACCATTTTCCTTTGGCACCACTTTTCTAGAGGGGCAACAGTCTTTATCATTGCTCAATATCTATTATAATATCATTATAATATTATAATATATTATAATATTATCTATTATAATATCAATATCATTGCTACCTTCTTTTGGCTCTGGAAATTCTAATTCTTTTTCTAATTGCCTTGGTTTACTTCTCTTTTGGCTTTGACAATGATGGTTTCTCTTTTCTTCTAGATCTATTGCACTCTTTTGTTGTTGACTCTCATTCTGCCCCACAATGTCACAATCATACTTCTATGGTATGATTATCCAGTTCATAATTTGCCCTCTGTGCCTTCTTAAATCAGCTTGATTCACAATAGAAGCATCAATCTGCTTTGTGTTAGTTCGACATTCAAAATGTACCTTCTTCTGCTTTAATGCTACTTTGTTAATCTCAATTGTGAAATTCAATTGCCCAGACTTGGCAAATCAGTGATTACGGAAAACTCCAGGGTTACAATATAACTGTGAACTCACCGATGTGTGCATCCGTTTGCCTTGCTACTTGCCGGTCTTCTTCTTTGGTTTCTCTGCATGGCCTGGCAATCTCCTCTGCACGGCTTCCTGCAGTCTGCGTCTGTCAGTTTCAGAGCTCTCCCAGGTCCTAAAGCCCCCTCTGCTCGTCTGAAAGTGGGAAAAGCAGCAGAATGGTATGTCTTCCACTGCGCAACCTTTGCAGCTGCAAACTCGAGCTTCTGAGACCCACTCTGGACTGGCATCACAATTACACACTGCTGAGGTCCCGGCATCTGTCAAGTTTCTGCTTTTGCTGCCATGTGGAGAATAGAAAACTGCTCCACCTGCTACTACTGCAGTCTTTCTCCTTCGCTCTCACTCTCTAATGGCCTTCACCTGAGTGGGCGTTTTATGCCTCCCAGTCTTCCTTGTGTGATTCATTCTTCCTAATTGACTGCAACCTGCAGTCTTGTGCCTCTGCAGTCCTCTTCCTCGTCCCAGTACTCTGGGAATTATGGGACTCGAAGTCCCCAATGTCAAGTTCGGTTTTTACAGTGAACTTAACCTCACTAAGGTCAATACTCTTCTCAGTTATATTTACACCTGAAATCCCATAAAAGAAGTTTGTGGCATTATTAAAGAAGGGTATTTCTGAGGGTTTAAATTGGAGGCAATTACAGACAACTCTTCCTTATTTTTCTGGGATGTACACAAGCTCACACTTCTATAAATGTAAGTTACCCTTATACGACGTTTCTTATTTCGAACACCTGACTGATTACCAGGGTCTTCATCCCCAGGCTGGCACTTATTTTGAGAAATTAAAGGTTCTTGCTGACAACAAGGCAATACATATTTGGTAATTAAAGATTCTCCCTTCCTTGAGGAAGACCACTACTGCATCTCATCCCACAAAGTCCTCCAGTTCCACTCGTGCCCTTCTCCCAGGTGATCCACCTGGCTATGACCACCCCCAGAGCCATGATCAGGAAGAGTCTGCCTTTCCCTGGTCACCTGGGAGGAGACTTTAGGTAGGGTTTCTGTGTGAACACCGTAGGATTCATCACAGTGTGCTAAAGGGAGATTGGCAAGTCTGATTAGGTTCAAAACATACGACTGCTTTTAGCCTACAAATGTGTTCAAGTAATGATATCCATATTTTGAACTTCAGGCTTTTATCGGGAACTAGTCGGTATATTTTCAACATATTTAATAATTGCATAGGAGCCAAACCTAGGTCATTGGTTTTGGAAGCTTTTTGTAGCTTCCCTGAAATTATTGTGGTTTCCTCTAATTTACCACTCCTATCTGATTCTTGTATTATTTTAGGGGGTGATTTCAGTGTGTGAATTGGGACAGCTGATTATGCTTCTAGTTCTGATCAAAATGAATGCGTCTTGGGGGAGTTTCTGATATGTTTAGTGATTCTGGGACTAATAACACTCCGGGTAAACACCTGTTGCTTATTATTTGTGTACCATCAATGGTGGAACCCTGTCAGACCAGCTAAGGGACCCTTTATTAGAACCACAGTTGCCCCTCTATGGATTATTTTATAGTGAGACTGCGATTTGTGGAGATTTGGTGGTTACTCAGTGCATAGTGACCGCCATCCTTTGGTCCTCATGCTAAAGGTATGCTTGCAGATGTCCCACTGTACAAATAGGACAGATTTACCTCACTTAATCAGTTACAACAGGAGCAGAGTGGAATCCCATAAATGAGACCAATGTATCTGCAAATGTATTTAATGAAGGATATAATAACATTACTTCTCTATTGTTTGAGTATGACCGTAGTATTTTGGAAGCTTTTAATCCACTGACTCTAAAAATAAAAAAATGTGTTGGTTCTGATCAAGAATAGAATGGGTAACATTGGTAAAAGCTCATGGTACTACAAAGAATGTAGGTTGGCCTAGTGTCAATTGGTAACCGCCTCTAGAAATAAGCTCTCTGATAGAGCTGCACTGATTGATGCATGAGGTAATTACAACCTTGTCTTGTTTAACGCCAAACACGAGTTTGAATTTCAAAGACGGAATGAACTGCTAAAATATAGTAAAGCTAAGGACTCCAAACACTTTTGGTACTTAATTTCTAAAGGGTTGATCAAGATCGATGCAGAGGTTGCGATGTGCAATATACCTGCAGAAAAATAGTTACTGCAATTTAAATCTTTATGTGGGTCAGCCCATAATTGTGAGTAGGTCTCAGAAAGTTCCCTAGATTAACTAATTTTGCCAGATGAATTCTCCCTTTCACTGGTTAGAGACTGCATTATTGATCTAGAAGGTACTGGGCCCTGATGATATTCCCCCCATATTTTTATAAAGCAAATGTTGACTTCTCGGCCCCCCTTATCAGGAATATAATTTGAGTTGTACAGATTACAAGGACCCTGCCTGATACCTGGCGCCTCTGTGCCATCGTCTCATTTAAGAAAGTTGCTAGGGGCAATCCATCATGCTGTTGCACTTGGCGATATTTCCCAGAACATTATAGGCACATGGCTGTATGACAAACTTCTTGACTGGGTAATGGTTGCCAAACTTACACCTGGTTTAGGTGCTGTTGATCAGTGTCTAAATCCATCTCTCCTTATTGATAATTATCATGGCATTAAAAAGACCTTTATACCTGGACTTTATGGACTTGTTCATGTCCTTTGATAAAGTGAACAGAGATCTTCTGTGGACCCATCTGTCAAAACTAGCTATTGATAAAAATGTGCCATCTGTGCCAACTATATGTGCGCACCAAAGCATTTGTCATTGATGGTTCTGCAGATGAATGCATTTTGACTTTTTCTATTAGGCGAGGTATACAGCAGCGATGTGTAATTGCCCCACTCTTGTTTCACATATACCTTAATGAGTTGGAGTCAATGTTGATGCTCTGTACTACAGATATTCTTTTTGCGAAGCCCCAATGTAGTCCCTGTTTAGCATTCTAATAAGATGGTGAGGTGCTTCTTGGTAGTACCGTTATAGCTTTACAGAAATTGTCAGACAAGTACTATCATTTGTTGAAGGCTAAGGTTATGAAGGTGAATACAATCCAATACCAGGTGCTGCTCTTTCACAGGAAAAAAGTGTTTACTACGTCTCTGTTTCATGTAACGATGGATGAACTGTCTATAGTCTCCTACTTTATTATTTGGGCATAAGATTTTCAGACACTAGGTCTTAGGAAGCTCAGCTTGATTATCTTGCAGGAAGAACGAAACAGTAACTTTATCCATTCTGTTTTTTTTTTAACACATCGTTGAGATGTTTAGTGGTTACCCCAGAATTAATGTCTAGCGGGCTGTCTATCGGAATTGCCTTATATGGGGATGGGGTCTGGGCCCTATCAGCCAGTTAGCGCTTATTGAAAGAACATTTCATTTCTCAAATCGATATTGGGGGTCTCTCTGGCTGGAGAGTTATTGTATTTGGAAGCTAAGTGCAATATGCCCCAGCCAGGTTATGGTTATCTGTTTGGCCCAGTAAGCTGAAGCACTTGAATAAGCTTATCCTCAAAAATGTTTTAAGCATGAACAAAGCATTGAACATGCCATGGTTGAAATTTGTAAAAAAAAAAAAAAAAAAATACTTTCTGATGTCTTTATGGGGCATTTATTTACCCACCCTGAGCGCACTCATATGGACTCTATAATAATGTTAAAGAGACTTTAAAATTCAAGCAGAATTGTATTTTTGATCTGTCTGACAATGGTAAATAATCAGTTAAAGCATATTTATCACATCAATATAGCCCAGAATCTAATAGGGAGATGTATTTATCCTTGTTGTCGAACAGCAAGAAAAGCTGATCACAAAAAGATTCCACCAATTGCCTCTTGCTTTAAATACTTGGGTAAGGAGAATGATAATATTGCGACTTGCTCCTGTAATAATATATCGGTTGAGTGTTTTTCTGTCCCTGCCATGATATACCACGGAAATGTTTTATATTGCCCCTTTTAAGATTAAATGCATTTTGGGCAATATGGAGGTGCTTATTTTTAATTTATACAAGCAATGGACCCTAGGTCTGTGCAATGTTGGTAAGATTTTCTGATACAGATTATGATATTTAGGAATTTGACTGCATAAGAGTATGGATTTTAAATTCCTCTATTCGTTCAGTTTTTTAATATCAGATTCAAAATTAAATGATTGATTGACAGAGTCCAAAGTAGATTTGAGAGAGAACAGAAGACAAGGCTTTATCCGCAGCATAAGAATAAATGGTAGTCAAAGGAGGTGGCAGAATATATAAAAGTGGAGTCAGATCTATTTAGATTGCGATGTGAGAATGACAAATTGGGAGGAGAGTTTGGGGACGAAGGGGCTAAAGGGAAGATGGGGGGGGGGAGCAGAGAGAAGAGCCTGATCGGAAAGATGGAAAAGAGTGGCAAGAATGGGGAGCAGGGGAAAGAAAAGATAATGATTGGACAGATGGAAAAAGGGGTGGCAAGAACCGGGGCAAAGGCATAAGAGAAAATTAAATCAAGGGAAGAGCCAGGATTGTTGAAATAGAAAGAAACTGAAGGGAGAATTGATTAATGAAGAATGTCTAGATCATCACAGAGTGAGGAGATGATGCCATGAGTCCGGTAAATAAGGAGAAGGGGATAATTATTAGAAAAGGAAGCAACTGATATTCAAAGGAGAAAAAGAGAGGAGTGGGGGGAGAGGAGTGGATGGGAATGCCAGTGCAGCTGCCAGACCTGTTAAGCTGAGTGGAATGGAAAAATGAAGTAGAGGGAGTAAACAAGGAAGCAGATGAGTTTCTGTGGAGGTTATCCAAGTTTCCATAATACAAAGGAAGTGGAGGTTGAGACAGAAAAAGAAGTCTAGGATAGAATGAGTCTGGTTATAGCCAAGTTGAGCATTAAGTAGACCAATAGAGGGAGAGGGAAAGACATTGGAGGAATTAGGTTATTGAGAGCACAGGTTTGAGGGTTAGAAGGGTGGGGTGTTAAAAGAAAAGGAATAAACAGTTTCATAATGGTATTGGAGAAAAAAAGCAATAATCGTGGAGCAATAAGAAAATCTACTAGGGAGAAGTGTGGTAAGCGTCCAGTGTTTCTTTAAACAACTTTAATAAAAGCCAAATGCTACTTTGTGCTCTTTGAAGCTTGTGAAAAATGTGACTGGCACAGACAGGAACACTTATATGTGCCTCAAAACAACCCAATATTAGTTTGAGCAGAAAGTAGATACAGGGCGGTTTTACATTTTCAAAAAACATATGTCTATAGATCTTGCCCCAAACTTTCAGGCAATGTGGTTTTTGTTTGGGGCATAATCGCCCTCTGTGTTCTGGATTGTGCAAAAAGGTCTATTGAACTACTTCTTGGTACTGCTTTTCTCTTGCTGTCTCTGTAAATGTATGCCTCTCCTTTCACTAGCCCAGTGATATTATTTGAGGTCTAGAAGTGCCCCTGCCACTTAGTTTAGTTCTAGTCAGCCTATGGCATGATATTTTTGCATTTTGATAATTCCATATGCACATTTTTAGGATTACATGAAAGATTGTATGTATCAGGTGTTTAGGATTCCTGTAACCCCAACCCCAGGACAAGTTATTTGCTGTCCGGGACAAGAATGTTCCATAAACAAGTAGGCAAGAGGTAAAGTCTGCACAGGGTTTTTGAACTTACTCTTTGAACTACGTTGTACCATGGCTACCAATTGTGTTGGTGACCTGGCTGCACAGCTCCAGTAACTGTGTGTTGGTTTGAGAATCATGTTGCTGGCTTGTGTGGGTGTGGCAAACTTACCTGATTAACTAGGTATGGTATCCCTACGTCCACAAAGGCAGCTGTCTACAGGAAAAACAAATCCCTGGTCATAGATGATTCCTTTTGGGATAAAGAAACCAGAAACATCTGCATGTCCTATAATTCGCCTCTTAATCCAAAAGAAGGATGGGATCCAGCGAGGGGTAATGTTGGACCCAGGAGGGAATGGACCATACAAATCTGCTCACTTAGACCAGGAAGAAGGCTAGGAAATATGTACCTGGGCCAAACGGCCCAAACCATGTTAACAGAGCAACAAGAAAGGGACTAGATCTCTCATAATCCCACTTTCCCAACACAGGAAAACCTGGACCAGACTAGCAATATGCACTTACAGATTCAGGATCTAGAAGCGTGACAGATTGCCATTTGTCAAGAGTGTAGGAGCCCTGGCTGTTTTTATTTAATTTAATAACATTGTGTGGGAAATTCCATTTCTGAAAGGGTAATCTGCTGATCGGATTCCCCTTGTATAAGCTCCATGCCAAAAACATAGTATTTGCTTGGGCCCTGCTGCATCTGCAGCACCTGCTCTACCAGTGGCACAGAGGTCATAGGTACCCATTTGACAGCTGCAGTGACAGCCAAGTCTGCAGCGCATGGGCTGCATTTAAGATGGGCACCTATTTTCCAAAACCCTATAATTATATGTCCTGGTGGCAAAATAATCTTTATAAATAAGCCATATGTGAGTTATGGTATGCTGGACGGTATTCTCATAATTATTACAGCCACCGCAATTTGGTATCGCACATGCAAGCCCTGTGAGCCCATGCTCAGCTGTGGAATCATTATGTGCATTCTCCCCATCCATTACCACTTTTGGCACGACTGTAGCCTTGGGGGATTGCCTCTTTGTTCCATTGCAAATGTAGGTAACGCCCTTCACAGAAGACAGCCATTCAACAGTAAGCTGGCCTGGGAACAGGAATCAAAGGACACACCTGTTCACAAAAGGCTTGGCCTCACACCAGAGTGCTGCATTTTAAAATGCATTTGATCCCATTCAGTGGCGGCCGCTTACTTAGGGCGGGGGGGCGTCGCCCCCCACCCAGGAGAGAGAACAGTGTTCACTCCTCTCTGCATCATTCGTTTTTTTTTTTCGTGTGCAGAGAACAGTTTTCACTCCTCTGCATCATTTGTTTTTGTTATGAGCAGCATGGGGCGCATCATGGCGGCAAATGACTGTAAAAAAAAAAAAGAATGAATTTGCATTGCTTCTCAGATCTAACAGAGGGGCGCGTCCCATTTTACGCTGTTTTTTGTAGTGTAAAATGCATGGAGCGCGTAACTCCACGCATTTTACGTAACCCATAGCTATTTAAGCAGCTGGCGGGGCGCTAGAGAGGTGGCCCCGCCAATATATATTTGTGCACAAACAGCGCAGTGTTAATGGATGGATCTGATTACAGTAAGCATTGCATAGTAACTGAATATCCTGAATGTCATTGGCTGTTTGCCAGCCAATGACATTCATGAGTGTGGGTGGGGTCATGGGCGCATGCGTGTGGTGACGATGTGATCTTCTCACTTCGTGTTGGACAGTGAGTTGAGGTAGTTGCCAGTAGTGTAGAAGAGCGAGACCAGCAGAGGGCCCACATGCACGTACAGGCCCTGCCTTGCCAACTCGGACTCTGGTAAGTGTGTGTGAACTTATCTTCTTCAAATTGTTTTTTACTGTGCGCAGCCCGGCCTTCATTCTCCAGGGCAGCATGGCTGGCCGTCTGCACTTCAGCCTTGTCCTGGGGAATGCAGGGCCGAGTACGAACCCGTTGAATGACAGCTAGGCCAGGGAGGTCCTGCATCCACATTTGCCTCTCCACCTTGCCCACTTGTCTGGGGTAGGGCTCTGTGACTGTCCTGAAGCTTTGCCCTGGGGAATGCTGGGCCTAGTTGTCGACGCTGTTAAGCAGTCGAAAACTAGGCCGTGTATACCTCGCACCCCCCACATCCATCCATCGACGATTGTCTCTCCCGAGTCCTACACATTCCATTTGCCCACTGAAATCCTTTCTGTCCAGCTTTCATCTGCGGTAATATACAATTCTATGAAATAGAATTGTATATTACTGCAGATTCTAAATCGATTAATGGCTGCACAGAACATGGCCAGTGTAGAAGTAAGAATGCTTACCATGCCAGGCCTGTCGAGGTGGAAACAACGCAAAGGAAGCTATCAAGCACCCCTGCCGACAATATTATTTACACCCACACTCCCCAATCGCAAACACCTGCAAGAGCGCATGGCCACTGTTTTTGAGTGTATTTTTATCATTTTGACCGCTTGATCTTGCGGCCCTTGTGGCCCTTGTGGGGAGGGGGCGTTTGTAGGAACCATGATGACCCCCACTAGTAGCGCAGTGACAACATACCAGCCAGGTAGAGGTGGCTGGGCATTTGTGAGCTGAGCACTGCTAGTGTGACTGCTACGGCGCTGTCAATTCCAGCGCGGTTCATCATCTGTTTACTCAGTCTAACATGCTGCTCTATCAGAGTGTGCGGTAATGCTGGTTTCCCTGCAGCAGCAGGTGAAAGTAATATTGGCATTTGCAGTTGTGAAATGTCTAGCTTCTGTGCAAGTATTACATTTTAAGGATGTGCCAGCCTACTTTTGGCACGTATGTACAATGTACACCGTTTTAATATTTTTAAATGATTTTTTGAAGTATAGTTTCTTGCTGGCTCAGAATCATTCTGCCATTTTCTACTTTGCCATGTTCTTCATATATTCAGTAACCATACAGTACTTGTGTGCCTTTCAGCTATTCTGTTTTCATTGCCAACAAATTCATTCATTTCCAATTTTGACTTTTAACTGCACCCTAACGTCACTTGGATGTGATCTACTTCGTTTCACCTTTCCCTTGCACACCATCCCAGATCTTATAAAAGTGGGACACGGTGTCCCTGCGATAGAACTCGTAGGAGGTAATTTACAGAGCAATGAAGATCTGTGTGAAATGGAAAGACTCAAAAGCGTCCTCTTTCGGGCGGGATGTAACGTGAGCCTGTTGTGTTGAGGTTATTAGTGAGAGGGGGCAGCACGCCCATTGCACGTGTACAACCAAAAACATTTTTGTGACTCTGCATTCCCTTGTATTTTCTCCCTTGCTTGTCATTAGACGTTCGGTGCTTTAGTGCATGGCTGGAGCAGGGATCTGTTAGAGGCCCTGCGGCCACCGCAAATATGTTACATTATCTTGCATTTGTATAGCACCTACTTCCATATTTTGTGGCATCAAAGGGCTTTTGTCTATAGAGAGGAAAAGGAGGTTTATAAAAGAGTCAAGACTTGTCTTTGGGGGCAAGGAGGCAGGTCTGTGTTGTAGCTAGGGGTGGGGCAGGGAAGTGGGAAGGAATGGAGGCACGCACCCTCTATAAAATATGAATTTTACACATGTATTATCCCACTCAGAGCCCTTCTCTTGCACAGTTTACCCTCACAGGTGTGTACAATCAATTCAGAACTTATAAACTTAGCAACAGTGAAGTTCCAGGTGATGCAATAAGTTTCACTACTTCAGTACTTCACGTTGCCTACTTAGAACGCATCTCAGTGGTTTCCATTTGCATTAAATTCTCAACCTTAGTTAGGGGGTAAACGCATATAAATACCAGTAACAGCATGACAAAATTATATTTTTCCACCATTAATGGATAACTATACAATACATTTCTTTATGCATGCAGCATATTACCAGTTATTCTCAGTACAAGCTGCAGTGAAATAAACCATCACACACTTGCATACGTAAGAATAATGTACTACCATTCCATTCGTACCTAACACTTAATACTTTTTAAGTCATGTTTGTGTAGGTTTGGACAGTAAATTGCACATTTTGAAAGCCATTTTTTCCAAAATTATCATGGGGGAAAACCCCCTTGTACCCTCTTTGATGTCGGTTGGGCTCACTCGTTGCGATTGCTCGCTTCCAAATTCGCCCGGAGAAATCTACGCCCCACCACCTTTCAAAGTCACCAGCCGCCACTGATCCCATTGAGAAGGGAAGGTGGTGGGGTTAGAATACACAGGGAGCTCTGTACAGATGAAGTTGATTCTGCCATCTTGTTTCTCTGTGCCTCTATCTCTCCTTCCTGTTGTCTCCACTTCCTATAGCATAAAGCACTTTGGATGCGATGTCAGAACGGCAAAGTCCACTTATTTTAAGAGCAGGGATTGAACCTCTAAAGCATGTTAGTTTTAGTCCAATCACCTCTGGACTTTTACTTTAAAAGAAGGGGTCTCGGACCATTTATTTCACCACTTCATTCACTATGGAACACCACCATAGAAGGATTCATTGGACCTCTTTTGGGAGAGTTGCACTTCCCCAAAAAAAAAAAAAACTCAATCACAAAGATGAAGGAGCAGTCCATTGTAAGTGAGAGCTCTGCCCCTACCCACTCCCAGGGTGCATTGGGGGGGGCGCAACCTTGCTGTGGACCAAGAGCTATCACTCTTCATCAGAAGCTTCCCAAGCTTGGAGAGCAGACCCTAAAAATACTCAACCTGACCTCGAGCCCCTGAATTGGATATCAGTGCATCTGGAGGACCATATCCGCTAAAGTTCTGATTTAGAATTGGTTGAACTGCCGTTGAAGAAAAGCTTGATGCCTTTGATGCTGAGGAATGCTGCCTGTGCTGCTTCCTGGCATTCCTCTGGACCTTCAAACAAGTTCCTGCATCTTAAAACCACACAACGCTGCATTGTGCCTTTGCTCAGCCAGTCACCTACTTGGTTTGAATCAATCGTTCAACACCACAACTCGACTGGAACCACTGGAGAGTCATTTGCTGACTCGAACCAGAGGTTATGCCATGACCAATGTTCCCTGTAAGGTGTGTGGCTGCACACCCCTGATTCTGGTGCCGCGCATATCCTTTTTGTTTTCCTGCCCTCCATTATCATTCATCAATTCGAGACACTTCATCCATTCACATCGCGGACATGGACTTCTGCTGCACAGTGCACACCATGCTTTCAATATGATTGGCTGTATAAATGCAACACTCCCTCGGCTGACCTTGTGCGTAAGGCGTGGCACTTGGTTGGAGCTCTTGGTGTGGCTGTGTGATTGCTTGTGCTCTAGGCCTAGCTCTTTGCCAAGCCCACTGGTGGTGGGCACAGGCAGGCCCTTTACACCCAGCAGCAGCGTGAGAGTGACCAGTTCTTTAACAGGTATGCATTGCATGCAGTGAAACAAGTGTGTGGGACTGGGTTGTTGGGACTTGGAGCGTCCTTCTATTAAAGGCTGCAGTGCGCAGTAAAATTACAGTGCTGTTTGGTGAGAGGTAGGAAATGGCACGACATGTATGGAGCTGGCAGCAGCATTATTAGTTGAGTTTGGCAACTGTGAGACGAGCTACAGTAGCTAGTATAAGAAGCTCGTACTGCAGAGCAGTATGAAAAGCGTGTTCTGGTGGGCTGTGTTAATCAGCGCTTGCTTCTACCATTCATCTGTAAGTCAGCTCTATTATAAATGTGCTTTAGTAATAGTGGAAGAATGCGCTATCATTTTAGAGTATGGTGCTGGGCAGTGTCAGAAGCTCACTTTTGTGGAAAGTGAGAAAATCTGGGACCGGAGATAAGGTGAGCTAAGTGAGGAGGGGAAATTGCAACAGTGTGCAGAGATCGCTCATGTGGGTTGTGAGATGTATGTATTAGATGACAGTACGGCAAGCTTACTGTATTTCGCGAACCTGTGAGAAGCTAGCCGTGGGGATACAGTGAGCTAAGTGAGGAGGGGACACTGTGACAGGATTGCTCTGGTGGGTCTTGGTAGGTGCTTATATTGGATGGCAGTTTGAGAAGCTCACTCTTGTGGACACAGAGTAGCTGGCATTGGGGATAAAGTGAGCTAAGCATGGGTGGACTGGCCTATAGGGAACTCTGGAGATTTCCTGCTAGGCCTCTGCACCCTGGGCCTCCTTTGAGTGTGAACCTATTTGATGTCCACATTTTCTCATAGGAAAAGGGTTGGGCTTGCTGAAAATGTGTAATATGGGGGCCACTTTGAAAAAAACTTCAAGGGACTCTTTTATTCCCAGTCCAGCCCTGGAGCTAAGTGGGGGGCACTGTGGAACAGTGTGACAGGGTCGCTCAGTTGGGCCTTGGCAGCGTCTAAGACTCACATTAGGGGGCAGCGGGAGAAGCTGTTGAGCAGTGTGCAGATTAGCCACGGATGGGCAATAAGAAGAGCTGGCACTGTAGGGTGTTGGCAACTTTATGCCCTTTCTGATAGTTTAAGGGTTTTGCGTTGTAGGCCAGCATGAAATGCTGTCAAGCCACACCTGAAATTCCCCAGGGCGTCCAGAGGACATTTAGTGAGCAACATAAAAAGATCTAATTTTTTTAAATAAATGATTTTGCAGAAATTGTACTTGCATTGCGCACACTCATATTTGTACCCTTCGCCCTTCCCATCTCATTCTCCCTCCTGTAATCGGTTACTTTCGTTCTTTTTCCTACTGCCTGATACTCTCCTGCCCCACTTGGATTCTTCCTTCGGGAAGCACTTAGTCGCAATCCGACTGCTACTGCTTTGCTGTTATTTTGTCTCCTGTCCATGTATTGTCTTCCTGCTGTACTTCTGCAAATGCATGCAACCACTGGCAGCTCCGGCACTTCCCCCACAATTCGAACCCGAGCAGTTGTCCACTACTACAAACCTCTAAGAGAGTTTTGCCGATATGCCATAATCCAGGCAGGCAGAAACGTCTGCTGTCCCAATATGGACATGCCCCACACCGCTCTGAAGTGTTTCCATTGCGATTCATTTCCTGCAAAAGCATACCTCAGTTTGCAATGAGCGCTATGCTCAATGCGTCGCATTCCGTCCTGATTCGCGCTCAGTTTACACCCTTTAGAAATGGGCCTCTCTATAGCATTCGCTTGCAGTGACAACTCCTTTTGAAACCGCAACAGCATTACCCAATCCTGAAAGCGTTTACTTCAGGTGCCACAGCTATCCACACTAAACGGTTTGCTTGTAACCTTGAGCTGAGAAAGATGCGAATATCTGGCCTGCAGCCTGTAGTTCACCTTCAATTCTTTGGTATAAACTTAGTAATTATAAATGCACGTGCCCTAAACGCCTAAATGCATATGAAAGCGCACATGGATGTCTGGTTTGACTGTAATGTGAGTTTTCACAAGTATTGAAGGCGTATAAGAGTGGCTTAGAGAAAGGAACGAAGCCCTTTAGTGATTCAGAAGTGTGTGTGTGTGGGGGCGGGGGGGGATATTAGGGGGGGTGCCCCCAGCATATTCCAGCACTAGTATGTGGGTGTGCCCTGGCCCTGATCGTGTCAAAGATCAGTGTGCCTTTGTGTGTGTATATCTAAAGCTCCAGCCCATGATGGTGCCAGTAGTACACATGTGTGTTTGCAACATGTTTCCGCCTCTGGAGTCCACTCTGAGGCAGTGTGTGTCTGACTCTGCATTGCAGCAACTCTGGCCGCACATTAATATCAGCGTCTTTGCCCTGAGCATGTGTCAGTGCTTGCCCCTATGCCCAACAAACATGCCCGTGAAGGAGCATCGGCTTAGGGCTCACACGTTTGTAGATGCCATCACCGGGGAGTAAGCCCCTCTCTGCCTGCACGTGTGGATGACCGCTCGCCACCACCTACCACCCATTTCCTCCTTCAATCCATCTTGGATGCCATTTTATTTTTCTAGCTCTCCTCCCCTCTTTGCATTCCTTTACTTCTCACGTATACTACCTTCCGCCACGGCCTTCCTTTGTGCCTCATTCTTTCCAGACAACTGCATTGTATGAGAGAGAGAGAGAGAGAGAGAGAGAGAGAGAGAGAGAGAGAGAGAGAGAGAGAGAGAGAGAGAGAGAGAGAGAGAGAGAGAGAGAGAGAGAGAGAGAGAGAGAGAGAGAGAGAGAGAGAGAGAGAGAGAGAGAGAGAGAGAGAGAGAGAGAGAGAGAGAGAGAGAGAGAGAGAGAGAGAGAGAGAGAGAGAGAGAGAGAGAGAGAGAGAGAGAGAGAGAGAGAGAGAGAGAGACAGACACAGACACAGACACAGACACAGACACACACTTAGTGGTTGACCGCTCGGGGTGCCTTGGGTCACACTCTCATTCATCCCACCTTCCGGCCTCACCAATGGAACTTCATTATGTGGAACAAACAGGGATTCTAATTTTGCCTGCAGTGCATCGATCTTTCATGAAAATTCATTTTGGGTTCACAAGGGGAAAAGGGTGGGCATTGTTTCTCCAGGACGAATACCTGATAGGATCGTACTGGACATGATGTTTTAGGCATGGTATGTAAAATTGGGAGACTGTATGCAATGATGTGGCTTTTTCATTCTACCTTGAGAAGGAGATATTGGGATGTCACACCACACGTGGGAGGAGTTCATTGTAGTTCTTCATGCTTTTTTGATACCTACAATCAGAGGGTGGTACTTGGTAGGTTCAGCTAATTGAAAATGCAGGTGGCTGGTCTGATGAGTCTTGGAGGCCCTCAAACCAAAGGTGGCACTTGAAAGATGTAATGTCAGAGAACTAATTCTGGAAAACTGAGTCCACTTCCAGGGAGTTTGTGCAATGTAAATTGCGAGGAAAGCTACTGAGTGAGGGGGAAATGTTAGGACCTTTGCTAGTGAACCGAGAAGGTCTGATTGGCAAACTGGCAATGATGGAATCCGTAATGCGGATGGTACATTGCTGTTACATTAGGTATGATTCTTTTGTACTATGCCAGTCACCACTGCAGTAGTCTTGCGGTGCTACAAGAAATTGTTCAAGAGAATGGTGTAGTGTGCTCCTTCCTGGGGTAAACAATCTGTAGTCTGTGGAGGAAGAAGAAAGAAACACTGGGCAGAAAAAGGGGGAATATGTTAGGGAACGCAGCGGTTGATGCAAGAGGCCCTGTTGGTCTTCCTGGGGCCAGGTCAGAACAGTGTGAATCATACTGACCAAATTCTATTATTAATGTTGATGCCAAGTTGCCAGCAACTTTTGCAAGGTGCTACGGTGGGTTGCTGTGCAATTCTATTTGCACAAATGGTAGGTGGCACTGCTGTGTGGCTATTTGTCTTTGTTTTTCACAGAATGGTATAATTAGTATATGCAGTTCCGATCCGCCTTTGAACACTTGCCACCGTGCATCCCTAGTGCAGCTTGTTTTGGGCTGCCAGTCGACTCCAACTGAGGTGACTCTAAGCTGCTGATGTAGCTCATATTAGAATAGTATTTTACTACTTGTACTCTTGCAATGTGACAAGTTGCAAGCTAATAGCCAGGCATAAAATGCGTCTGCCCCTGACCTGCTCTGATGAATGCAAGTCGTCCACTTGCACATAGTTGGCAGCACAACACTGCAAATAATTGCGATTATTTCTTTTTTATCCAGATTATGGATACACTGTTTAACTTCAGAAGATCAAAGTCTTTTTCATCAAAGGAAGGGGGTGCTGCTACAGCACCACGTAAGAAGAAATGTAGTGCTGCTTTTAAAGAGGACTTGTTAAAGGAAATAGTCGAAACAGAGTTCCAGAAATCACAAGATAAGGTGCGACTTTGACAGATTTTGGATTCCAATGCTGATGTGGGCTTGATTTGTATTGTATGTGCAGAAGTTAAAGTTACTGGCAAATTTTCTACAGGAAAGAAATGGACCGATGGGTGGAAATGAGACTACATGAAACGCCATTTGGTTGGAAAAGTCCATGTCTCTGTTGTACAGGCTCTCGGGCATAAGAATTCAGCAGATAAACTGGGGGTTGCATTGCATAGTATGCTGGCACCAAATTCTACTGAGAGAGTTAATGGATTGGCCATGGTTCAGCGACAATGGTCCATGCCTGAGGAGGTCAAAGTTCTACTGCACAATGTATTTGTAGCTGTAAAGTTGAACAGGTCCATGCTACCTGTGCAAGAAATCCACAATCACAAAGTGCACTACACCAAAATACCAGATAGCTGGAGAAGTAAAAATTATGCGTATGAATTCCTGGAGTCTATCAGCAGCATGATCAGTTCAGAAATCATGGCAGAAATGTGCAATGCTCAATTTGATACACTCATTGTTGATGAACGTACAGACATTTCAGTCAGTAAAATGGTCCTGCTATCTCCCTAGCTCTGCCACCAGGGTACATCGTTCACCGGCAGGACCGACTGCATATGAAAGGGGGTGGAGTAGCTATCATAGCTAAAGAAACTTTATCACTCAGGAAAGTAAACTCCCCACAGGAAGGAAACATAGATTCCATTGCTGTTAAACTCTTACTCCATCCCAAAATTGCTTGATCACAATCCACACTGTCTACCGACCACCAGGACCGTCCTCAGATTTTCATGGCAACCTACTCCATCTCCTAGGTGAGAACCTCAAAACAATCATTAAAACCATTCTACTTGGTGACTTAAACCTGGGCTTCAATGACCCCAAAGACAAGCATGCCAAAGCACTTGGTAAAGAACTTCATGACCTGGGATTTGTGCAGATTCACAAACTGCACGCATTCCAAGGGACACACTCTAGACTGCGGCGCTGACCATAACTGCTCATCCATTATTCGCTCCAAAAATCCTTGACCCTGGACTGACCACCACCTCATTCAATTCACCAATCCCAATCTTCACACCTGCGAAACCCAACTTCCCCGCACCACCTGCACTAGCTCCAAGTGCTCTCAAACTAACTAAAGTTAACCCCCTAGCCTTTCTAAATGTGCCAGCTTTTAAGCATCCTTTTCCCAAAGACACCAGGATCTTAACAGAATTATACAACACCCTCAAAAAAGCAATCAGCGCCATTGCTCCGCTAAAACCAAAAAAAGCTAAAAAGTCAAAGCACGTTAACCCCTGTTATACAGCAGAACTACAGGATCTTCACACCTTCAAATGCAACGCCCTGACCAAATGGCAATCTAAACCCCAAGACGCCACCAAGGCTGATTTCAAAAAAATTGTCAACACCATACAAAAAAGCCATTATCCAAGCCAAAGCCAACTTTTACAACACCAGAATAACCAATGCCAAATCCCAATCCAAAGAAATGTTTGCCATCTTCAAAGATCTAGTTACCCACACCACTAATGCCCACGATATAGTGAAAGATGAAGCATTGGGGGGGCGTGGCTGAAAAGCATGAAAAGCGGTAGAGGGGTGTCTGAAGGTCTATGGCATAGCTGGTAGAAATCCCGGAAGAAATCAGAACGGGATTAGACCAGGAAGACGACTGAAGCAGCAGCAGCAGTAGCGAAGCCAGCTCACAAAATGGCAGGCGCGGCAGCCCGTACTGGCGAAGGAGCCCTGCAAGCACAATAAAAGAGGAGGGGAAGTGAGGAAGCTTGCAGCGTGAGGCACGAACCGCCAGCACACGGAAAGGACGAGATTTGCAGCGGGCCACCGGCAAGCAAGCAAGGTGCCTGACAACACCCTGGGGTCGTGGAGTGAGACCCTGCCCGCCATGAGGGACGAGTGGACACAGATTTTAAATAAAGACACTACACCCATGGGGCAGAAACACAGGCTGCAACGAAGAACGCCAGCAGCATGAACCCATAAACGAGAAAACAGGGGTTCTCACAGCCCAGTCAGCGGACGCCACGTGGCACCCAGAGCAGGTGCGACGAATGCTCGAGGGAGAAAGAATCTACATTTTGGGGCAGCTGACCCATAAAAGGGTTCTGGGGTAGAAGGGCCCTGAGACTCCAGGAAGGTCACCCCAGCCACTCCAGCAAAAATGAGGAGAGAAGTGCCCAACAATCGAGTATGGGACTAGCAGGCAGTGATCCAATGTCCCACAGAGACAGCGGGTAAAAGCACAAGGCCAGCTGCTAGTTAGCCAAGTTGGCCAGCGGCCGCCAAGGAAGTCAGAGCCGAGACCTGACACGAGGCTCCGAACTGCAGGATATCAGGTCCGAAAGGGGACACAGTCCAGTGCCTCGCACAAAGGTGATTCGAGAGGCAATGAGGGCATTGCATGGTCCCGTACTGGACCCCATGAACAAAGGCGGTTCGCCCACCGGCATAAAGCAGAGGACCGCCCGAACTAGAGACACACAAGAAAGGGGGATGGATCTGCGGATCCATTACACTGGGGCAATTGTTATCATCAGGGCATCCCACCCAGATGGCAGGCCAAGGGAAGACAGAGCGAAAACGAGGGGAGAAGTGCCCGACGACCAAGTGCGGGCTATCAGGCAGCGAAGCAACGTCCCGCAGAGGCAGTGGGTGAAAGCACGGGGCGTACAGCTGGTAAACCAAGTTGGCCGGCTGTCGCCACGGTACCTGGAGCAGAGACCTGATATGTGGAACAAAACTGCAGGACACCAGGTACGAGGGAGGACACAGTCCACTGCCTCGGATGTGAGGGATTCGTGAGGCAAGCAGGGCATTGTATAGTCCTGTACCGGACCCCATGAACAAGATGGTTGGCCCATAAAAGCACCTCAGAGCACCACAACAAGGCGTGTCTAATTATCATCAGCTGCCGGCATACAGTGGGGGCCACAGCTGGGTAAGGGGTGCCCAGACCGCTTGGACTAGAGAAACACAAGAAAGGAGAGGGATCTGCAGATCAATTACACCGGAGCAGACAGAGGGAAAACCGAGCATAGGAAAAGGCAGCGGACAAGCGAAAGGCAAGCCACGGAGCAGGATACATCTTCACACCAAGGGCCATCATTGCGCAGTACACCTCCCTGGAGGAAGAGGTACAAAAGACCAGTAACTGGAAATGGAGAGCCTCACCGTCGCACTCCAAGACTCACGAAAGCACATTGACCTGATTTGGTTCCCCTTCATAGAACAGTATGCAACTTATCGAGAATCCTTGAGAGTCCCACCATAACACGTGTCACCTTTGAATATGATCCAGTTTGCATTGTATTGCTTGCTGTGCTGCTAAGTGTATTAAACACTCCCCTTTTAGCGGGGGGCTATAAGGTTGTGACTGGTCCCAAAACACACCTTATTATCACGTGGTGGACATGAGGAATAAGTAAACTACGAAAGTGGACTTTTTTATTTGATGCTTTATGCTTTGTTAACCTTCCCAGTGATGAGTTGGGGGGAGGGGAGAGGTAAAGGTTGGGGGAATGGGAGGGGAAAGTTATATGGAAAAGATCATTTCTTTTGTTTGAAATCGCTAATGCATCCAATGTATATTATACCAGGTTATTATTGTACCGCATTCAAAATGTGATTTTGTAAAATCAATAAAATACATTTAAAAAAAAAGACCAGTAACCAAAGGACACCAGGTATGTGAGAGGGCACGATCCACTTATCCACAAGGATCAGAGGCCCATGTTATAGAAGGCCCCAGAAGCCAGGTGAAGCCACGGACAATCGACGCGTGGCCGCAGTTCACACCAGTACACAAGGAAGATCACTGTTGTATAACAAGGAACAGCTATAGTACGAGGGAGGCCACAGTCCATTGGCACATAATCTCATATTCACCAGCCACAAAGGGTGGGCCTGGACTCGAAGGGGCACGGACGTGAGGGTACAAACAACCCCAATAAAGACTATGTAAGTGGAGGCCTAGCCCAGCAACCATGCACCAAGGTACTCGAGCCAGGGGGAGCCTGGACCAGAGTCAAGCGAGCAAGGCGCAAAGGGAAGCCACAGCACCAACCACAGCTGTCACGCCATAGACACCCTTCACGAACAGGGCCCTGACCGGACCCGGTGGGACAGGCCCAAGGAAGAAGCAGAGAAGTGCAGAGCAACGAGTGCTTCAGCAGGAGAGTACTGGAGCGCCACAAATGCTCCTATGACACAGGAGGCCGCACCAGTGGGCAGGGAGCCACCTCAGGACAATGGCTGGAAACTAAAGTGGCGGCAGAGTGAAAGTGAGACTGGGGCCTCGACGCAAACGAAAAAGCGCCACTGGCACAAGCATGTCGGAGAAGCAGAAAGGAGGGAAAGGTAAACAAACCAGCATGGAGGCGTTCACCCGGTAGAACAAGGCGCCCCAGACGGAGACACCAGAAGCTGGTTCTAGTGCATCCGGCCCCACACAGGCCAAGAAGGGAAGAGAGGAGGGCCCCATACTCGAAGCCATAGCGGCACTGAAACATCACTCAAATATAAGAAGGACGCGGTGATAGTGGACGTGGGACTTTTAAGGCAAGATGTAAGGAACCTGTCAGAGAGGGTCAACACTGCAGAACAGCAGGTGCAGAGTAATAGAGTGAACTTGACTACCACCCAAAGCCAAATGACGGAGGCGCTAGACTGTATATGCACCCTGGAGCAAAGGGCAGAGGATGCAGAAGGACGGGCCAGGCGCATCAATGTGCATATAATGGGGCTGCCGGAGGGTGAGGAAGGCAGAGACCCCACAAACTACATAGAGAACCTACTTCTCCAAGAGGTGGGGGCAGAGAACTTATCCCAGGGTTTAGTGGTGGGGAGGGCGAATAGGGAGCATAGAGCCCTGACCATGAAACCTCACCCAGGAGCACCCCCCAAGACCCATGATTGCGAAGATTATGAACTTTAAGGACTTAGAAAAGATCTTAGCATTTTCGAGAGAAGGTGGATGATAACAAGGAACGCTGCCAGAATAAGCATCTACCCTGATTACACGGCACTGGTGCAAAGGCGTAGGGCGCAATTTTGGCCGTCGAAAGGGCACCTCAAGGCCGCCAACGTGCGATTCATGCTTCTGTAGCTGGCCCAGTTGAAAGTGTTACATAATGGCAGACCATATATTTTTGAGTCTACGACCGAGGCCCAGGAGTGGATGGATCAGCAGGGGATCCCACAACTGAGGGACAGGAATGAGCGGAACGGCGGGAACACCCCTCAGTGAAATATGAAGCGCAAACCAGACGGAAGGCTTACAGACTTGAACCAGCAGTTTGTTAAGCAGGAGCCTGCAATTTCTGAGAGCAGGCCTCCAAGAGCCACAGACAGAACCCCAAGAAAAGACAGAACTCGTGATGCCAGTTTTAAGGCACTGCGCCACAACAAGAGCACCCACGGAAAGGAGGGTGGCATGAGGAAAGCGGTGGAGCCCGAGCAGGTGGAGTGAGGCTGGGCATTTGTTAACAGTTATGGTAGTTGTAGTTGTGTGGTTGGGTGGTTTGTTAGGGGAAGGCATGAGTGGAGAGGGAAGCACCAAACGACAAGGACACGAGACAGGCAGGAATGGCGAGCGATCAGAACTACGTCCATATACAAAGATCCAGAGAGATACACCAGGAGTGCAAGCCTGCACAGAACCAGCACAAGCAGGATTCAAAGAGACGAAAAGGGGTCAGCATTGCTTGAGCCGGTGGGGAATAGTAAGGGCTGAACCGGAGGTGCCAATCACCAGAAGTAGAACACACGAGCCCATGGGAATGTGCGGGCCGCAGGACTCAGTGAACGAATGCGCCAGAAATCAATAAACATAGTCACTTGGAATGTCAGGGGACTGAACGCTTATGTCAAGAGGCTGAGGGTCTATGCCTGGTTGCATAGGGCAAAAGTACACATCGCAATGTTACAGGAGGCACACCTGAAGACCGAAAAGCAAACCAAGGCAGCCAAGAAGTGGGGAGGCCAGATGTATAGCTCAACATACTCTACACAAGAGGGGTGTTGACGTGGATCCCGTTCTTCAGGACAATTACGCCCTGACTAGTGACATATAGAGAAGTGTCAATTATCTGGGCTGGCGACTTCAACTGTACGCTGAACCCATGGCTGGATAGATCAGATGACAATCAGAAGAAGCCAGCACCACCGGCCAGAGCGCTACAGAAGATACTGGACCAGCTCGAACAGGAAGATGTCTGGAGGAAGGTACATGCAGGCACTAGGGGATATGCACACTATAGTGCCCCATATGGGATATTCACCTGGATAGATTATTTGTTCACAGGCAGGGAGACACTTGGGGAATTCACTGAGATACACATTAATGCATTGACATTATCTGACCACGCCCTGCTGGTCGCGGCATGGGTACGCGCATATAGGAGAGTCCCTATACCCAAATGGCGAATGAGGGCAGAGGCATTGACGGACGGGGAGTTCGAGGAGTATATCCAGGGCACAAGTAATGATTATTTTGAGCACAATGTGGGGAGTGTGGACAGCACTGCAACAGTTTGGGAAGCCCTCAAAGTGATGGTTAGGGGAGCAGCATTAGGGAAGGCTGGAGGACTCAGGGGAAGTATCTTGGCTGAACTGGACGACATAGAAAGGGAGAAAGAACAGTTAGAAGCTCGGGCAGGCAGGGTGGGAGGTGAACTGGGAACCGGGAGAACTTACTACTCTGAGGCTGCAGTGTATAGCAATCTGGGGGAGACTGGGGAAACTGGACTATGGGAAATCTATACAGAGGCTGCACGCAGAGGGAGATAAGCCCAGCAGAATGCTAGCCTGGCTAAACAGACAGGCGGGCAGGCAGGACCCAATAAATGCAATTAAAGATGAGCAGGGAGAGGAGGTCAGGACCCAGGACAGCACTAATGCAGTCTTTTCAAGATTCTACAAGAAGTTGTACTCCCGGGTCCAGGAGACAGAGGCGTGAGGTATCACTGACGCTCTGACAGAGATCAACCTTCCCAAGTTGACAGAGGAACAAGCCTAAATGCTAGATGCGCCCCTCACAGTAGAGGAGCTGTCAGCTGTCATAACTGATCTTCCGACAGACAAGTCCCCGGGACCTGATGGGTTACCCAGTGAATTCTATAATGAATACAAATATACCCTGGCCCCTAGGTTGCTCGAGGCACTTGAGGAGGCGTATGAGAGGGGATAGTTGCTGAGGAGTATGTCAGAATCCGTAATTGTTGCTATATTAAAGCCAGGAAAACCGCCCCTAGAGTGCGGTTCCTACAGACCAATCTCCCTGATGAACCAATATTCTAAAATCCTGACAGCTACCCTAGCCAGCAGACTCAAACGGGTCATGCCCACGCTGGTAACCTAGACCAAATGGGATATGTACCGGGGAGGAATAAAATGTAGAATCTCTGCATACTCCACCACGCCATTGATAACACGAACCAGAGATGGGAGGAATGTGCAGTTGCATCACTGGATGCTATAAAAGCCTTTGACTCAGTGAACTCCGACTGGCTCCTGGATGCGTTGGCCCACTTTGGGATAGGAGAAGGGTGTCATGATGCCCGCTCCCGGGGTGCCGGTTCAAGCCCTGCGTCCCCGAAAGCGGACATCCAGTCCCCAAGGAAGGACCCAGCAACCCCATATAGGGGCCCTTTGGACAGTGTCCTGGCGCCTATGACGCCAGGCTCATAAAAGACATCAGTCCTGGCGCCATAGGCGCCAGGCTCATTATGGGAGTGCTTGGGTGCACTTACCTGATGCAGACCATGCTGCAGGATCCCGGCCTCCTTGAGGCCTGAAAGGAACTACTTTATCCTTTGGGACTAATTTACCATCCGGGCGTGGTCGGGGAAGGATACATACCTGATTGGATGAAGGATGCATACCTGGAACTTCTTCCAAGGCTATTTAAACCCCACCCGAACAGCCACACGTGCTTCGCGTTGTTCTGCATCTAGCAGCTGGACGCTCACCGTGTCTGCTCCTGCATCCTGACTTCTGCCACGCCTGCCAGCATCCTGGATCACCTGCAAAGGAAGAGAAGAAGAGAACAGAAGAAGGAAAAGTCCTTACCTGCTAAATCCGCATCCCAGAGACATCTCGCCGACAATCCTGAAAAGGAAGACTTATTTAAAAGCTCATCGCGTCGATCGCTGCAGCGGCGCATTCCACTCACCTTTTCAGGGCACCTCCATGTTCAGCAGCGATCATCCGGATTCGCAGTCACGCCCCAGCGCCTAGGGAGAAAAAGACCAGAACAAAAGGTGAGAGAGAGAAGGGAATAAGGAAAGCTAAATCTCCATGTTAAGACTTACTAGTTGAATCATTCCCTCTTCATTTCGGGTCCGCGCTGCATCCTGGCATTTCTGGACCCCGGCCCCTAAGGGGAAAAAGAGACATCAGCGTTAATGAGCGAATGAAAAGACATTACCAAAAACGCTCATTAAAGACTTACCTGATTTCTACAAGGATTTCACCTCTCATCTCGGGTCGGTGCCTGTTCCCCGGCATTCCGTACCCCGGCCCCTATGGGGAAAAAGACACTAGCATTAGTACATTAATGCATGGACACAAGGGGAACCTCTTATCAAAAAACTTACCTGGAAGCCAAGCAAGTTTGGTTCTCACCAATCCGAAAATCCAGTGAAGTAACTGGATACCAACGCGCCCCTGCATCAGAAGCAGGATGGAGAGCTCGTCCTTCCAGACCCTAAGGTGAGACGCTACGAGGAATCACAGAAGGGTTTCGAGGAGGGTGAGAGGGGAAAGTGGGAGGCTGATTGCATTACCCCGCAGACAGTTAATCCCCTATTTTCGCCTACAGAAGGATACTTCTACGAGCCAGACAAGCCAGATTTGGGGGCCCGATCCAGTCCGTCTTCCGAACCCTGCGCATCACCTTAGAAGAGGTCACAGCAGCGCGAACCAGGCCAGCGCCTCCCTGGGAGTCAGGTGAGCGTTACAGAACGCAAAGCCTTCCTACAAATTCCCACCCAGGCGCTATGGAAAGTTCTGAGACTGATCAGTTGGCCCAATTACTGGGGGAATTACGGGCCGAAGTACATGCCGCTCGTCAAGAGACTAATGCCCTCAGGATGGAATTAATAATATCAAAGGAAAGAACTGATGACCTGGCCAGACAGCTTTTGCAAGGTCAAGCTGGGCAAACTCCTCTACCCGGTTCCGGAGGGAACCCCGCTCCTGTGGTTTCCAGTAACCCTGTGCAGATTAATCTACCTGGAAACATGCCGCTGGCCCCACCCGAACGCTTTGCTGGGGACCCCAAACGATTTGCTGTATTCATGAATCAGTGTCGTTTGCACTTCCTATGCAGACCTGGGGCCTTCCCTAATGATCAGACCAAGGTAGCCTTTGTATTGTCATATCTCAGCGGCTGCGCTGCCGATTGGTCAGTTCCACTGGTTACTCAAGATGACCCGATTCTCCGTGATTTTCAAAGGTTTCAAGCAAGCATGGAAAGGTTATTTGCTCGACACTCTCAGGGGCAGGCTCTGGATGATGAACTTCTATCCCTGCAACAGGGCAATCAGGACCTCCTATCCTATATTGCAACCTTTAATAGACTAATTGTGGAAACGGGATGGCCAGAGGATAAAAGAGTCACGCTGTTTTATCGAGGCCTACGCGGAGAACTTAAAGATGTCTTGGCCCAAGTTGTAAATCCGCCCCAAGAATGCACAGAGTATATAGACTTAGTGGTCCAGGTTTGAGACCCGGGTGTTGGTCAAGACCCATGCTAATCCCAAGGGAGTTGATGTCTCTGAGCCTATGCAAATTGGAGGGGTTAAAGGACCCTTAACTCAAAAGGAACGTGAAAGGAGGCGGCAGTTAAAATTATGTCTTTATTGTGGGAATTCTGGACACTTTCTACGAGATTGCCCGGCAAAACCGCCCCGAAAGGCGGTAGGAGCCGCTGATAAAAACCATGAAGACTCTGTTTCGGGAAACGACTCTGCCCGACAAGTGTAGGGGTCCGTTTGCCGAGCTTGAAAAACTAACTCTCAGACCTCGCATTTCATTGTGCCAATGGTTCTCGTAGATCCAGAACAGCCTAAGCGGTTGCATGCAATAAAGGCATACATCGATAGTGGGGCTATTGGAAACTATGTGGATCGTGAATTGGTCTCTAGGATTAACCTCCCTCTCCGTCCTAAAACCAGCAAAGATGTCATCACCACAGTCGATGGAACTGAAATTGCCTCTGGACCGGTAACACATTCCACTACTGAGGTGACTCTTATTGGTCCCGACGGCCATCGGGAGGGTGTTGTGTTTGATGTAATCAAGGCTCCACAGTTTCAGGTTATTCTTGGAATCCCTTGGTTAGAGACACATAATCCTCGAATTGATTGGCGAGCTAAGAGAATAACCTTCCCGGATTGTACACAAACCTGCTACCCAGAAAACCTGAAGATTAATCTAGCATCTGTAACCTCTGCCTCCATGCAACTACCTCCGGAATACCAAGACTTTCAGGACGTCTTCCAAAAGGAACAGGCCAACACTTTACCTCCTCACAGATCGTACGATTGCCAAATCGATCTGGTGCCCGGTGCACAACCTCCTTGTAGCAGGATTTATGCCCTTACCGAACCTGAGAATCTGCATTTGAGACAATATTTGGATCAATACCTAGCTAATGGTTTTATTCGCCCGTCAAAGTCCCCGGCATCCTCGGCTTTGTTGTTCGTGCCCAAAAAAGAAGGCGACCTTAGAACTTGTATCGATTACAGCGCATTGAACCAGATAACGGTTAAAAACCGTTATCCTCTGCCTCTGATCCCTGAACTCCTTGACCAGGTGAAGGACGCTTGCATATACACCAAGTTAGATCTCCGGGGGGCTTATCATCTGGTACGAGTTAAAGAAGGCGATGAATGGAAAACTGCCTTCCGTACTAAATACGGATTATTCGAGTACCAGGTGATGCCTTTCGGATTGTGTAACGCGCCGGCTGCCTTCCAATACTTCATGAATGATGTCCTTCGGGAACTCATCGATGTTTGTGTTGTCGTATATATCGATGACATTCTGGTGTACTCCTCTTCGGAATCTGATCACAGAAAACACGTCAGGGCAGTACTTGAAAAACTGCGCCAACACAAACTATTTGCTAAATTGGAGAAATGTGTTTTCCATACCACAGAAGTCGAGTTTCTAGGTTTCATCCTGACACCCAAAGGAGTCCGAATGGACTCAAGAAAAGTGGATGCCATCCTCAAATGGCCTTCACCTAGCTCTGTAAAAGGGGTTGAAAGCATGCTCAGCTTTGCCAATTTCTATCGCAGGTTTATCCCGGAATTTTCACGCGTGGTACAACCCATTACTGCACTCTTGAGGAAAAATAAACATTTTGAATGGTCTGAAGAAGCCGAGCAGGCCTTTCAGGATTTAAAAGCTAAGTTTACCTCTGCACCTATATTGAAACACCCGCGTCCAGATCTCCCTTATGTCGTTGAGACTGACGCATCCAGCCTAGCCATGGGAGCTGTCCTGTCCCAAAGAGATCCCGAAACCAACCAACTGCATCCCGTAGCATTTTTGTCATGATCTCTGCTTCCAAAAGATCAGGACTTGCCCGACTCCCTTGGAAGCAGACCCATAACCCCGGTTCCGAGTGCCAGCCAGTCCCAATTGGGACCGTTCGGACCCTGTCCTGGCGCCAGTGGCACCAGGCTCATAAAAATGCCCAGTCCCAGCGCTGGAAGCGCCGGGCTCATAATGCTTGGGTGGACTTACCTGCAGCAGACCATGCTGCTTACTTACCTGCCAGTTGAACCCCTGATCCTCTTCTGTTTGGGACTACTTTTCCTGTTGGGTGGGGCAGGAGCCACTCCCTAGGCTCAGAACACTGGAACTCTTCTGGAAAGCAGGAACTCTTTTCTTACCTAGGCGTGGCTGTGGAAGGAGACACCTAAGCACTACAGGAGGCTATTTAAACCACACCCGATGGATGAATCTTGCTTTGCGTTATTCTGCATTCTCTGCAGCAGAACGCTCATCGTGTCTTCTGCCTCTGATCCTGGGCCTAAGGGAACAAAGGCTTACCATCCTGGAATCCAGTCTTCAGCAGCACCTGTAAAGACAAAGAAAGAACATGTTAGCACTAGTGTCTTCAGTGGCAGCGCATCTCTTACCTGGTCCATCGGCTGTCACCAACGCCTCGCGCTGCATTCCGGCATCTGAAAGACAAAGGCTTACCTACTCTTCGCATGCTCCGGAGGTCTTCGCACTGCATTCCGGCATCTGAAAGACAAAAGCTTACCAGCTCTTCGCACGCTCCGGAGGCCTTCGGCGCTGCATCCCGCATCTGAAAGACAAAAGAAGGTGCGTTTAAAGACATTGGGCAACTTTATTACTCACGTGCCATTACTCCTTCCCACGCCGAATCCAGTGGGTATTCCAGCACCCTTCAGCTTCTCTACAGCTCCGAACTTGTACCTGCAAGATAAAAGGGATAGTTAGTGCGCATCGTGAAGCAGGCTACAAGCGCTTACTTACGTGCTTCCAGGCGCTTCTATTCCTCACGCGGGTTCGATCCTCAACTCTCATCAGCCCACCATCCGCCATCGCCGGAACCCTGCAAAACAAGAGATATCATTACAAAAGACTTTTAAGACATTTGAAGTGCCCAGAACTTACCGTTCGTGCAGTTAACGACGGACAGCAGTCCTCTGAGGTCAAGAGGCCTGCACCCTTATCCAGTGAAGGAACTGGTTATGGCACCCTGCCCCGAGGCAGATGGAGAGCTCGGCGTTCACTTACCTAAGGTGAGGGTGTTAACCTTTGGGGTTCTACAGGAGAAGAGAAAGGGAAGAGGAGAGAGGCACCCAATAACCCCAGTTCATTAATCCCATATTTTCTATCTGCAGACATCTTACTCTTCGAGTCAGACATACAGTGCACAGAGGTCCAGCCCAAAGAGCCAACCGTGTGTTACACATCACCTTTGAAGATACGGCATTCACCCAGTCAAGACCGGCGCCTCTGCGGGAATCAGGTGAGCGTTACAGAACGCAAAGCCTATCGCAAAACTCCCACCCAGGCGCTATGGAAACCTCGGATACCGACCAGCTAGCCCAGTTACTTGGGGAACTAAGAGCAGAAGTGCATGCAGCCCGTCAGGAAACTAATGCTCTAAGAAGGGAACTGATTATTTCCAAGGAGCGAACAGACGATCTCGCTAGACAATTGCTACAGTCACAAGCCGGACAAACTCCGTTACCCGCATCAGGGGCAAATCTTCCTTCAACATCCTCTACGAACCCAGTGCAGATCAACCTACCTGGGAATGTACCTCTGGCTCCGCCCGAACGATTTTCTGGTGACCCAAAGAGGTTTGCAGTATTTATTAATCAGTGCCGGTTGCACTTCTTATGCCGGCCAGCAGCCTTTCCAACTGATCAAGCTAAGGTAGCTTTCGTGCTTTCGTACCTTAGTGGCAATGCGGCAGACTGGTCGATCCCTCTAGTTAATCAAGATGATCCGGTTCTCCATGATTTTCAAGCTTTTCAGCTCAGTATGGAAAAACTGTTTGCAAGACATTCACAGGGGCAGGCCTTGGACAATGAGCTCCTTTCATTGCGACAGGGTAATCAAGACCTTTTGGCTTATATTGCGTCTTTCAACAGACTGATAGTGGAAACTCGATGGCCTGAGGACAAAAGGATTACGCTGTTTTATAGAGGTCTACGTGGAGAGCTCAAAGATGTGTTAGCCCAAGTAGTGAATCCCCCGCAAGACTGTTCGGACTATATTGACTTAGTCGTTCAAATTGACCACAGACTGCAGAACAGGAAGGCCGATCGTTCCAAGTTTGATGCTCGAGTATTTTCCAAACCACCAACTCCTACCAAAGGAGTAGACTCCGGGGAACCCATGCAAATAGGGGGCCTGAAAGGACCACTAACACAAAAGGAGCGGGAAAGGAGAAAACAGCTGCAATTATGCCTCTATTGCGGAAACTCGGGGCACTTTCTTCGAGACTGTCCGGTGAAACCAGCCAAGAAGGCAGTAGGAGCTACAGTTACCAGGGTCACAAACTCTGAGCAGGGAAACAACCTCGCCCGACAAGAATAGAGGTCCTCTTGCCGAGCGTTAAAACCAGTTCCGTGACCTCGCATTTCGTGATACCTATGGTCCTCATTAGCCCTGAACATCCGGATCGATTACATGCGATTGAAGCTTACGTCGACAGCGGTGCCATCGGCAATTATGTGGATCATGAAATGGTTTTGAGGATGAATCTGACTCTTTGTCCAAAGGCTGTAAAGGACGTCATTACTACGGTGGATGGTACGGAGATAGCCTCTGGACCAGTAACGCATACCACCCAAGAAGTGACGCTAGTAAGTCAAGATGGACACCATGAGAAGATCGTGTTCGATGTGATCAAGGCCCCTCAGTTCCAGATTATTCTAGGAATTCCTTGGTTAGAGAAGCACAATCCTCAGATCGATTGGCGAGCAAGAACGGTTCAGTTTCCAGAATGTGTCTCTACTTGTCACCCTGGACCTGGTGTTGCACTGGCAGCAATTTCCTCGGAGGCTCCCCAGTTACCTCCTGAATACCTAGAATTCCAAGATGTGTTCCGGAAGGATCAGGCTAACTCTCTACCTCCTCATAGGTCTTATGACTGCCAGATAGACCTGATACCTGGATCTACTCCTCCTTGTAGTAGAATGTATGCCCTCACCGAGCCTGAGAATCTTCACCTCCGACAATACCTGGATCAATACCTAGCGAATGGGTTTATTCGTCCTTCCAAGTCCCCTGCTTCCTCAGCTTTGTTCTTCGTTCCAAAAAAAGAAGGGGACCTTAGAACTTGTATAGATTATCGCGCCCTGAACCAGATCACCGTTAAGAATAGATATCCGTTACCTTTGATCCCTGAACTCCTGGACCAAGTCAGAAAAGCATGCATATATACAAAGCTGGATCTTAGAGGAGCCTACCACTTGGTACGAGTAAAAGAGGGCGATGAATGGAAGACGGCCTTCCGCACCAAGTATGGGCTATTTGAATATCAGGTCATGCCCTTCGGACTTTGCAATGCCCCGGCCGCCTTTCAATATTTTATGAACGATGTCCTCAGAGAGCTCATAGATGTGTGTGTTGTTGTTTACATTGACAACATCCTCGTTTATTCTTCATCGGAAACTGAACATCGGAAACACGTGAAAATGGTCCTCGAGAGATTGCGTCAACACAAACTTTTCGCTAAATTGGAAAAATGTGTTTTCAACGTGACTGAAGTTGAATTCTTGGGATTCATATTATCACCTAGCGGAGTGCGTATGGATTCAAAGAAGGTCGATGCAATTCTCAAATGGCCATCGCCATCCTCCGTAAAAGGTGTTCAAAGCATGTTAGGCTTCGCTAACTTTTACCGCAGGTTTATCCCTGAATTCTCTCGAATAGTCCAGCCCATCACCGCCTTGTTAAAGAAAAACAAACGTTTTGAATGGTCTACCGAGGCGGAACAAGCTTTCCAGAATTTGAAGACTAGATTTATCTCTGCACCGATCTTAAAACATCCTCGCCCAGAACTCCCCTACATCGTTGAAACTGATGCTTCGAGCCTTGCCATGGGGGCAGTTCTATCACAAAAGGACCCAGTAACCAATCAGTTGCATCCCGTGGCATTTTGGTCCCTCAAATTCTCGCCTCCTGAAATCAATTACACTATCACTGATAAGGAACTTCTAGCTATCAAGTCCGCCTTTAAGGCTTGGCGGCATTATCTTCTGGGGGCCCGACACACCGTTACTGTGATTACAGATCACCGAAACCTGCAATATTTGAAAACCGCAAAAGCTCAATCCTCTAGGCAACTCCGTTGGGCACTATTCTTTGCCGAGTTTGACTTCATAATTACCTATCGACCTGGTACAAAAAACGGTAAAGGTGATGCCCTTTCTCGGATGGGAGTGGAAGAACATTTGATCAATCCTAAACCTGTACCTATCATTCCCGAACAAAGAATTCTAGGTGTAATCGCCACACAATCCATAGAGGAAGTTAAGGATAAAGCCAGGCTACTGGTAACTCCAGCAGACATACAGAATTGGCATCTGCAGGGAAAGGACTTTACGGTGAAGGACAACCTATTATATTTCCAAGAACGGTTATACCTGCTCAGCACAGATTTACAGAAAAAGGTAATCTCTTGTTATCACGATTCTTTAATGGAAGGACATCCCGGTATGACCAAGACCTCGGAAAAGATCAAGCGCTACTTCTGGTGGCCGTCTTGGAAAAGAGATATCAGAGACTTTATAAGGTCCTGTGGAGTATGCGCCCAAAACAAGAGTCAAAAGGAAAAACCAGCCGGCCTCTTACGCCCTATTGACATCCCGCCTCGCCCTTGGCATACGCTTTCTATGGACTTCATCACCGATCTATCTCCATGCTCCGGATACAATACGATCCTAGTAATCGTGGACCTATTCTCCAAGATGGCGCATTTCATTCCACTCAAAGGCTTACCAACAGCAGCAACTCTGGGCCGAGGATTTCTCGAAAACATCGTCCGACTGCACGGTTTTCCTTCAGTTCTAATTTCGGATCGAGGTAGTCAATTTATTTCTCATTTTTGGCGAAGTTGCTGTCGGTCGGCTCAAATTGATGTGAGACTTTCGACCAGCCACCACCCTCAAACCGACGGACAAACCGAGAGGACCAATCAAACTCTGGAACAGTATTTGCGCTGATGCTACAACAAACTGAAAAAACTTGGAAAGATATCCTTTGGATAGCCGAATATGCCTACAATAACTCTGTCCACTCGGGAACTGGGAAGACCCCGTTTTTTCTTTTATACGGTAGTCACCCTCGAACCTCGGAGTTGGATCCACTCCAAGATCTTGGAACACCAGCAGTAGACCACCTGCATTCTACAATCACCCAAGCCTTTAAGGAAGCTGTTTCTCACCTTCAAAGGGCTAAAGAACAATACAAGAAAGGAGCAGACCAACATCGGAAGGAAGCCCCCCAATATCAAGTAGGAGATCAAGTCTGGTTATCCACCAAATATCTACCTCTAAAAGGACCACGCACATTCAACCCAAGATACCTTGGTCCCTATTCCATCACTACCATAGTAAATCCAGTAGCGGTCAAGTTGGACTTGCCCCCTCACATGAAGATACATCCGGTCTTCCACGTCTCTCTATTAAAACCCGTGCAACCTCAAACCCGACTAACTACATCTCCAAAACCTATTCTAGTTGATGGAGAACTCGAGTTTGAAGTCAAAAGCATCCTGGATTCCAAGATCTCCAAATCTAAACTATTTTACCTGATTGACTGGAAAGGCTACGGTCCCCAAGAAAGATCCTGGGAACCTGCAGAATATGTCCACGCGCCTCGTCTAATCAAAAGATTTCATCGAACATTTCCTAACAAGCCCAAACCCCCAGAGAAGCCCGGTTTGGGAGGGGCCTTGAGGGGGGGTGCTGTCATGATCTCTGCTTCCAAAAGATCAGGACTTGCCCGACTCCCTTGGAAGCAGACCCATAACCCCGGTTCCGAGTGCCAGCCAGTCCCAATTGGGACCGTTCGGACCCTGTCCTGGCGCCAGTGGCACCAGGCTCATAAAAATGCCCAGTCCCAGCGCTGGAAGCGCCGGGCTCATAATGCTTGGGTGGACTTACCTGCAGCAGACCATGCTGCTTACTTACCTGCCAGTTGAACCCCTGATCCTCTTCTGTTTGGGACTACTTTTCCTGTTGGGTGGGGCAGGAGCCACTCCCTAGGCTCAGAACACTGGAACTCTTCTGGAAAGCAGGAACTCTTTTCTTACCTAGGCGTTGCTGTGGAAGGAGACACCTAAGCACTACAGGAGGCTATTTAAACCACACCCGATGGATGAATCTTGCTTTGCGTTATTCTGCATTCTCTGCAGCAGAACGCTCATCGTGTCTTCTGCCTCTGATCCTGGGCCTAAGGGAACAAAGGCTTACCATCCTGGAATCCAGTCTTCAGCAGCACCTGTAAAGACAAAGAAAGAACAGGTTAGCACTACGGTCTTCAGTGGCAGCGCATCTCTTACCTGGTCCATCGGCTGTCACCAACGCCTCGCGCTGCATTCCGGCATCTGAAAGACAAAGGCTTACCTACTCTTCGCATGCTCCGGAGGTCTTCAGACTGCATTCCGGCATCTGAAAGACAAAAGCTTACCAGCTCTTCGCACGCTCCGGAGGCCTTCGGCGCTGCATCCCGCATCTGAAATACAAAAGAAGGTGCGTTTAAAGACATTGGGCAACTTTATTACTCACGTGCCATTACTCCTTCCCACGCCGAATCCAGTGGGTATTCCAGCACCCTTCAGCTTCTCTAAACCTCCGAACTTGTACCTGCAAGATAAAAGGGACAGTTAGTGCGCATCGTGAAGCAGGCTACAAGCGCTTACTTACGTGCTTCCAGGCGCTTCTATTCCTCACGCGGGTTCGATCCTCAACTCTCATCAGCCCGCCATCCGCCATCGCCGAAACCCTGCAAAACAAGAGATATCATTACAAAAGACTTTTAAGACATTTGAAGTGCCCAGAACTTACCGTTCGTGCAGTTAACGACGGACAGCAGTCCTCTGAGGTCAAGAGGCCTGCACCCTTATACAGTGAAGAAACTGGTTACGGCACCCTGCCCCGAGGCAGATGGAGAGCTCGGCGTTCACTTACCTAAGGTGAGGGTGTTAACCTTTGGGGTTCTACAGGAGAAGAGAAAGGGAAGAGGAGAGAGGCACCCAATAACCCCAGTTCATTAATCCCATATTTTCTATCTGCAGACATCTTACTCTTCGAGTCAGACATACAGTGCACAGAGATCCAGCCCAAAGAGCCAACCGTGTGTTACACATCACCTTTGAAGATACGGCATTCACCCAGTCAAGACCGGCGCCTCTGCGGGAATCAGGTGAGCGTTACAATTTTGGTCCAGAAAATTCTCGGCACCCAAGGTTAGTTATGCAATCACGGACAAAGAACTGTTAGCCATTAAGTCCGCTTTTAAAGCCTGGCGGCATTATCTGCTTGGAGCTCGACATACCATCACAGTGATCACCGAAATTTACAGTATTTGAAAACCGCCAAGGCTCAGTCATCACGGCAGCTCCGATGGGCTTTGTTTTTCGCTGAATTTGATTTCGTGATTACCTATCGACCTGGCTGCAAGAATGGCAAAGCAGACGCCTTATCCCGAATTGGAATGGGAGAATCTGATACAAACTCAGAACCAGTACTGATAATTCCCGAACAGAGGATTCTAGGTATGACTTCGTTACAGACGCTTGAAGACATTCAAGCCAGAGTGAAACAGCTCCTGGACCCTACAACCTTACAGGATTGGATACAAAAGGGATCAGACTTTACCATAGATAATGGTTTACCTTATTTCCAAGGACGCTGTTCCTGCCACATAAGGAATTACACAAACTATTTATTTCCGGTTATCATGATACATTAATAGAGGGACACCCCGGTATTGCCAAGACAGAGGAAAAGGTGAAACAACAATTTTGGTGGCCCTCTTGGCGAAAAGATGTTAAATCTTTTGTGATGTCCTGTGGTGTTTGCGCCCAAAATAAAAGTCAAAAGAAAAGACCAGCCGGTCTCCTTCAACCTCTAGACAAACCGCCAGCACCCTGGCACACCCTATCAATGGATTTTATTACGAACCTGCCTCCTTGTTCGGGGTACAATACTATTCTGGTCATTGTGGATTTGTTTTCCAAAATGGCCCACTTTATTCCTTTGAAAGGTTTACCTTCAGCTTCTGTCCTAGCCAAAGAATTCCTCAAAAATATTGTTCGGCTACATGGATTCCCATCTATACTAATCTCTGACCGGGGAAGCCAATTCATTTCCCACTTCTGGCGCAAATGTTGTCAAATGGCGCAGATCGACGTAAGATTATCGACCAGTCACCACCCTCAGACCGATGGTCAGACCGAGAGGACAAATCAGACCCTTGAGCAGTACTTACGGTGTATGTTACAGCAATCTGAAAGCAACTGGAAAGACATTCTTTGGATAGCCGAATACGCATATAATAATTCGGTACACTCTGGAACTGGCCACAGTCCTTTTTATACTTTGTTTGGGTATCACCCTCGAACCTCAAACCTTGACTCACCTCAGAACCTCGGAATGCCTGCAGTAGAACATCTGCATTCTACAATTACCCAAGCCTTCAAAGAGGCAACTACGCATTTACAACAAGCCAAGAGAAAATACAAGGAGAATGCTGATCTACATCGGAGTGAAGCACCTCCGTATCAGATTGGGGATCAAGTGTGGTTAGCTACCAGACATTTACCACTCAAAGGGCCTCGAACTTTTAACCCAAAATATCTGGGACCTTATTCTATTACGGCAATAATTAACCCAGTGGCTGTTAAACTTGATTTACCAGCTAGTATGCGAATTCACCCTGTTTTTCATGTGTCACTTCTGAAACCAGTGGTACCCGGAACCCGACTACTCAAACCTCCAGAACCTATTCTAATAGATGGGGAGCCTGAATTCGAAGCGAAGAACATTTTAGACTCAAAAAAGTTTAGGTCAAAACTTTTCTACCTAATTGATTGGAAGGGGTACGGACCTCAGGAGAGGTCGTGGGAACCCAGCGACCATGTGCATGCACCTCGATTAGTCAGGAAATTCCACCGACTCTTCCCAGACAAACCAAAACCCCCGGAGGTAACAACCTTGGGAGGGGCCTTGGGGGGGAGTGCTGTCATGATGCCCGCTCCCGGGGAGCCGGTTCAAGCCCTGCGTCCCCGAAAGCGGACATCCAGTCCCCAAGGAAGGACCCAGCAACCCCATATAGGGGCCCTTTGGACAGTGTCCTGGCACCTATGGTGCCAGGCTCATAAAAGACATCAGTCCTGGCGCCTATGGCGCCAGGCTCATTATGGGAGTGCTTGGGTGCACTTACCTGATGCAGACCATGCTGCAGGATCCCGGCCTGCTTGAGGCCTGAAAGGAACTACTTTACCTGTGGGACTAATTTACCATCCGGGTGTGGTCGGGGAAGGATACATACCTGATTGGAGGAAGGATACATACCTGGAACTTCTTCCAAGGCTATTTAAACCCCACCCGAACAGCCACACGTGCTTCGCGTTGTTCTGCATCTAGCAGCTGGACGCTCACCGTGTCTGCTCCTGCATCCTGACTTCTGCCACGCCTGCCAGCATCCTGGATCACCTGCAAAGGAAGAGAAGAAGAGAACAGAAGAAGGAAAAGTCCTTACCTGCTAAAACCGCATCCCAGAGACATCTCGCCGACAATCCTGAAAAGGAAAACTTTTATTTAAAAGCTCATCGCGTCGATCGCTGCAGCGCCGCATTCCACTCACCTTTTCAGGGCGCCTCCATGTTCAGCAGCGATCATCCGGATTCGCAGTCACGCCCCAGCGCCTAGGGTGAAAAAGACCAGAACAAAAGGTGAGAGGGAGAAGGGAATAAGGAAAGCTAAATCTCCATGTTAAGACTTACTAGTTGATTCATTCCCTCTTCATTTCGGTTCCGCACCGCATCCTGGCATTTCCGGACCCCGGCCCCTAAGGGGAAAAAGAGACATCAGCGTTAATGAGCGAATGAAAAGACATTACCAAAAACGCTCATTAAAGACTTACCTGATTTCTACAAAGATGTCACCTCTCATCTCGGGTCGGTGCCTGTTCCCCGGCATTCCGTACCCCGGCCCCTATGGGGAAAAAGACACTAGCATTAGTACATTAATGCATGGACACAAGGGGAACCTCTTATCAAAAAACTTACCTGGAAGCCAAGCAAGTTTGGTTCTCACCAATCCGAAAATCCAGTGAAGTAACTGGATACCAACGCGCCCGTGCATCAGAAGCAGGATGGAGAGCTCGTCCTTCCAGACCCTAAGGTGAGACGCTACGAGGAATCGCAGAAGGGTTTCTAGGAGGGTGAGAGGGGAAAGTGGGAGGCCGATTGCATTACCCCGCAGACAGTTAATCCCCTATTTTCGCCTACAGAAGGATACTTCTACGAGCCAGACAAGCCAGATTTGGGGGCCCGGTCCAGTCCGTCTTCCGAACCCTGCGCATCACCTTAGAAGAGGTCACAGCAGCGCAAACCAGGCCAACGCCTGCGTGGGAGTTAGGTGAGCGTTACAAAGGGTTTCTGTGCTGGATCAAGCTCCTAGACAAGGATCCAAGGGCTAAGGTGAAGACAGGCAGACATGTCTCGGAGGGGTGGAACATTGCTTGGGGTATGAAGCAGGGTTGCCCACTGTCCCCGATGCTAAATACACTGGCCCTGGAACCATTTGCGGCCTTTCTCAGGGCAGGGTACAAAGACACAGGAATAGAGATAGACAGGGTGGTGCATCAAATATTGATATATGTCGAGACATGCTCCTCTATGTTGAGAACCTACTAGCACACATGCTGTACCTGCTTGAAGCCCTAGGAGCATTCGGGAGACTATCGGGAATTGCAATTAATAAGGGGAAGTCGTTGCTGTTCCCTCTAGCGGATCTGAGAGGAGCAACCCCAAACCAGCTGCTGAACTTGGGCCTTACCTGGACGCCACACACTTTCAGATACCTAGGAGTAGACATATATCCCAACACTACAGAGACACACAAAGCTAACACTCAGGTGGCCCTAGACAAAATTGGGAAAATAATGCAGTTTTGGAAGACATTACCGCTGGGGATGATGGGGAGGTTGGCTCTGTTGAAGATGAGAATATTACCCGTCTTCTGTACTGTTTCACTAACATCCCTGAGTCGTTCTTTAAACTACTACACACTATGGCAAGGGAATTCCTGTGGGGAGGAGGGAGAAACAGGATAGTACTGAGCACACTACAAAAGAACAATGAGTGGGGGGGCATCAGGTTACCAGACTTCGAATGATATTATCTGGCAGGACAGCTTCAATTTGTGGTACAGTGGCTGGCAGAAGACACATCCATAGACTCAATACTCTTTCAGCCAGCAATGTAACAGTATTACTTGCAGGAGCTCTTGTGGATAGATAGAGCCTCGGCCAAAACACTTCCCAACATGGTGAAGCTGGGCCTGACCCTGTGAAGGAGAACATGGAAACCCCAAGGGATATGTGACCCCTGCTCCAGGCAGATCCCTCTCGCGGGGCTAGTAAACACCCACATAGCGACTTTGGCAGCATATCGAACACAGTGGAAAGATAAGGGAGTAGCCCAGATCGGGGACTTGTGGTGAGTCGGACATTGGGTGGACTTCCAGACCCTGGTAGAAGAGCAGAACATACATAACAGCCGATTCATATTGCACAACAACATGGTCCAAACGATCAGGAACAGATGGGAAACCATGCCGGAGGTGGGTGACACAGGGGAGGCACTGGATGCATGGTACAATATCTCGGAGGAGGGACACATAGTGTCCAGACTCTATGAACAGCTACTGGGTGTCAACAACACAAGAGAGTTACAAGCATGTGCCAGATGGGAGGAATAGCTCCTGAAATCCTTTACGGACGAGGAATGGAGCTGGGCCCTCCGATATGCAAAGAAAGTCTCCAGGAACGCAAGATTCAGACAAATGTAGCTTTATCTTCTACATAGAGCATACCTCATGCCTAAATGAATGTTGGCCATGGGGAGCAAGCAGACCCGGAGTTGCCTGGCGGAATTGGCAGATATGCTGCATATGTTCTGGTCCTGCCCGGTGATAACGAACTTCTGGGACTCTATCAGAGAAAGGGCGTCGAGGGGGGAATCCAAATGCAGGCATGGTTGCCAGAGTCTTATCTGCTTGGCCTGTTCCCGAGAGGAGATAAACTTAGGACACAAATGAAAGACTTGATGACCGTGCTGGCGAAGCGCCGCATAGTAATGGCGCGGAACACAAGCGCAGGACCGTCGACAGAAATGTGGTGGGCAGACCTGAGGAAATGGACGGTAGCCGAAACATCAGTGTGGATGAGGGCATTGCAAAGGGGAGAGGGTGAAGGTGGGGCCAAGATACTGTCATGGAACACCCTTGTGCAAGACCTATTCGGAAGCGAGGAAGAACATAACACGGAAGATCCTAGGGATCCGGAGGAGGATTAACTAGAAGGCAGTGGGGGAAAGGCCCAGCAAACAAAAGACTACACGAGTTAAAGAGAGGCAGCCCAGACAGGGCCGCACCCTGCTGAAATACACTGCGTAGTGTACGAACATTGTGGACAGTGGAAGAGAAGGCCTCGCAGGGAAACCGAGAACATGGTAGAAGTAGTGCAAACTCCAACTCAAATGTGCCAGTAGTGTTGCAATGTTTGTTGTTGTTTCTTTTGGTTGTTATATGTTATGGTTTAGTTTAGTTTAGTTTATTCATTTGTATTGCGCACCAAACCCGAGGGTATGAGGGCGCAGGAGCAACAAGGTTATTCACAACTAAGTTACATGTTACACTGCATTACAGTAGTTATAATCAGATCAAGGATAGATGAGGCAGTCACGAAACAGACAAAGGTTTGCAGATTTGCAAGTATTTACAAAGTGGGTAATGGGGATGGGGGTTTTGAGTTGAAAATACCAATAAAAAGGTTTTTAAAAAAGGTGAAGCAAGGTGCTCAAGTATCCAATTAGCTTTGCTCAACAAAATACTTTTTGCAGAATAAAATCCAAGCCCATCTCAAAGCCCGGCCAAGGTCTGACCTTCCCAGCTCACTGACAAAAAATATACTCTCCCAAGACAAGAACCTCTTCTGCCTCAGAGAAGCATCTGAAACTGAAGTCTTAGCCCTCCTCAATAGAACCCCTCTAACTGCAAAGGGCACAGTCAAAGAATGTGCTGACACCCTTGCACCTTTTTTTAACAGCTTTCATAAATGCCTGATTCGCATCAGGCATTGTCCAACCTTGCCTTAAAGAAGCATGGGTATGCCCTCTCTTAAAAAAAACTCTCTAGACCCCTCCTCCCCCAACAACTACCAACCAATAACCATGGTACCTTTTTTGCAAAAAATCCTTGACAAGGCAATTTACACCCAATTCCAGCATGTCCTTGAGTCCAATGGCATCTTAGGAAAGAGACAATCCGGTTTCCGCCCAGGTAACGGAACTGAATCTGCACTACTGGACCTAAAAAAACAACTAGCTGACATTATGGACGAAGGCAAACCAGCTCTTCTCCTTCTTGATTTGTCTGCAGCCTTTGACCTTGTCGACCACAAGACCCTCTGCAGACATCTCACTAATTCAGCACAGTTCACCGCTGAAAGCCACTACCAGGATCACCTCCTTCCTCGAAGGGAGACCCATGAAAGTTTTTTGGAGCAGGCCTGTGCAGCACCTATCACCATCCACTGCAGAGTCCCCCAGGGCTCCTGCATGTTACCCACTTTGTACAATATTGTCACCAAACCTCTTTTTGACAAACTGGACATCTCTGCATAGCTTACACAAACTATGCCGATGACACTCCGGTCCTCCTACCACTCTCTGGCTCATATGAAAAAGATGTCAAATCACTGCACAAGATCTATTCCACCATCCAAGCATGGATGGCAGCCAACGGACTCTGCCTCAATGGGGACAAAATGGAAATCCTCATAGTCGGCCCCAGGGAAATGCTTAGCAAACTCAATAAACAATACAGCGCCTTCACCATAGAAAATACAATTATCATGGTCTCACCTTCAGTGAAGACTCTCGGGGTGTACCTTGACTCTACACTCTCCATGACTGCCAGGTTAGCGCCATTGCCTTTTCGGCCTCATTCATCACAAAATTGATTAATTCAGTCAAACCATTCCTGTCTAAGCAGAGCTGTCTCTCTATAGCTAGAGCCACTATTGGGGCTAAATTAGACTATTGCAACGTGCTCTTTGCCGGAACCACTGCCAAAAATGTTAACATACTTCAAGTTATTCAAAACAATGCACTTAGAGCTGCCCTAAACATCCCCAAGCGAGAACATATCTCCCATGCCAGGCACACTGCCCACTGGCTCCCTGTCAGAGATCGGATCATCTTCAATATGCTTACCATAACCCATAAGTGCCTAGCGCGCACATCCCCTTCTTATCTCTCTGAAAAAAATTGTCAGAGCCACCTCGGCCAGGCCCAAGCAGTCTCACTATTCCGACCAGCTGAACCGACCCACCATCAAAAGGGTCAAAGCAGGCAGTGCCAGCTTCCCTTTAATTGCTTTTAAACAATGCAGTACCCTCCCAAACACCTTCAGGACTGAGACCTCTCACATTTCCTTCAGGAAAGCCCTCAAAACCATGCTCTTCAACTAAGCAATGTCCTCTCCACATCTAAGATCGCTCACAGTTGTGGACCCAGTAGTCATATGCACTATCTGGCTCTCATGTTACCGCCTAACCTAAGGTTCCCCTGTCTTTCTTTGTACATTTAACTTTTTGAATTCTAGTAAAAGGTTCACTGTAACCAAGACCCACAGACAGGCTGTCCTCTTGTCTTTTTTGCTTGTTCTTCTCCACATGTTTTGTGCAACTAAGGAAGTCTTGCTTGTAACAGTGCCACGATGCCAGAGGGCTGCTTTGTGCACTTTATAAATGTAAAAAATAAATAAAATGTTATTTACTTTAAGAGCAGATCTCTTGCGGCAACACCACATTCAATGTACAAAACTGTGTTTGGTGGAATTGCAATTTAACGTCTTGCAATGCGGAAGCTGTCGCTTCCGCTATTACTAAATTTTACTTTGCCAATGGTCTGAATCTGCAGAAAATGGAAATGTTCACATCAGATTGTGCATCCGTTATGCTTGGCAAAAACAACTGTGTTGCAACAAGACTTAAACAATCTATTCAACATTTAATTGAGCAACACTGTGTAGCTCACCATAAAGAATTGGGCATCGGGGATGCTTGGCAGAAGGTGC
Organism: Ambystoma mexicanum; assembly: GCF_040938575.1. Classification (NCBI taxonomy): domain Eukaryota; kingdom Metazoa; phylum Chordata; class Amphibia; order Caudata; family Ambystomatidae; genus Ambystoma; species Ambystoma mexicanum. The sequence goes on along the minus strand of NC_090940.1, from coordinate 372,978,363 downwards.
CAATGATAGGGAAGTACAAACCTTGTTAAGAACAGTTTATACTGCGTTTTGCAGATGATCTTTGAGAAAGTCGAAATTTGAAGAAATGGCATCAGTCATTGAAATGTGATGCTTTGTCATTTCGACTCCTCAATGAAGTGAGGTGGTTATCAAGACATTTTGCAGTGCATGTATGTATGTGCAAATATGAGGAGTTGCTAAAATACTATGATCAGGAAATGAAGGAGGAAAAAGATCCTATAGCGAAATACTGTTTCAAGAAACTGTCTGTCCCCACTTATCACATTTCTTTGGCAGTGTTAAATTATATTTTTCGCGATCTAGCAGCCTTGTCCAAGTTACTCCAAAGAAAAAACAGTCTTGCCACAATTTAAGCCATGCAGTTTGCACGAGATAAGATCAACCAGATTAGGGGACAGTACCTTGGTCAGGAAGTGTTCTGAAGCAACACAGTTAGAGGTCTGATCTCAAAATACTCTGACAGCGAGAACGACTTCATTACCGCATCAATTCTGAGTTTTATTGGCTTTGTGTGTGAGCATATGGAGAAAAGATTTCCAGAAAATGAACTGAAGGACTGGGCCAGTTTCAATTTTGATTCACTAGCCACTCGACAATTCAGCTTTGAATTTGGAATAGAAAATGTTAAGCATCTTGTTGAAAAATACAAAGACATTTTAGATTGTAAGGAGTACTGTTAAGTATCAGACCCTACCATGCTGGTATGCAACATAGTGCCTCGAAGTACGTGGTAGCAGAGAGAAACAAGTGAGGGTCTTTAAAATGTTTTCAAGATGTGGTGAATTTCATACTTCAAAATGCCATTGAGTACAATGTAGTGGCACAGCTCATGGATATATGTGCAACATTTCAAGCCTCAAGCGCAAAGTGTGAGCAAGGGTTCAGTTTCATGAACAGCATTCAGACCAAATCAAGGAATCAACTGGAAGAAAGTCACTCATGTGAACAAAGGTGTATCTATTACATAATGAAGTAAATCTTGACGATGTGTAGCAGTATTGGAAGAGCGGCGAGAGAAGCGTGTGGATCAGGGGGAGTCTGAGGGCTCCAAAGACTCAAGGTTTAGTAGTGCCATGGGCACTACTGAAGTGTGATCACTGTCAACTTCTCATCAATGCTGACACTTTATTTCGTCTGACTTCTCACATAGTAACTGAGCGTATTAATGCTTTGCTCATCAGAGAGAACTTTGACTTTTAAAAACAAAAGCTTATTAGAAACCAGCTTTCAATCTAAACCTGTTGATGCTGGTGAAATGTTACTGATGCTCCAACGTTAGCGAACAGCAATTGGTATGTATGGCATTCAAACATCCCTTCTTTTAAATGAAAATGTGTACATTTGTATTTTTTCTTGGTAGGTAATATTAACATCAACTTCAAGTAACAATATATGACAAAACCGGTGGGCCTCTCGGTCTTGTTGCTTTCCTATCTGATGAGAAATATGTTTGTTTTCCGTATTATTTACATAATAGTTTAATTTCTTTCTTAATTGATTGTAAAACAATTTATTTTGTAATGTGCTACCTAGCTGCTACCAGTCCAACACTCTCAAGGTCCTTCTAACATCTTTATATTTATTGTTCATGTTGAATAAAACAGTAAAAATAATATACTAAACCCTTCCTTATAAGAGTGTTGCCTCTTGCTGGACCTCTGCTTTGGTTGTACAAGAGTAAGTGTCCTCTTATGATACTGTTTTCACACTACACTATTCTTGGCAGAATTTCTGAGACTGTCGGTTTGACTTCCGGAACAATCTGACATTGCATGATTTAGTGCTATATATTTAACTGCCCACTGTCCATCCATACCGCCTTTCTTAAGTCGTCTTTGTCATTAATCATGTTTATGTATTGCGTATTGCGTTAAAGCAATAGAAAGCATTTCCTTTATATTTCATACGTTTAGTGAACTGAGAATGCACAAGCTACTGCTAATATTCATTTGAGGTAGAATCTGTGTTACATTAATGGAAGAACCAGACTCCCTTCTTGTACCAATCTATCATAAAACGAAAGGTCTTGCTAATGTTTAGAGATTTAAAAAGACACAATTTCAGATGCGTTAAAGTCTTAGGAGGAGAATAGAGCACACGAATGTCCCTTGAAGTAGTTTTGTGCCACAAATTCACATTCATTGCTTGCACAGTGTGGATCACTAAGCACTTGCTCACTGGTGGGCCCCTGGCAGCTCACACAGCTGCGCACATGACTGAAAAACAGCCCACACACATCTGTTCTTTGGCGTATACAGCCAAAAGAAATCCACCGTACCCGAACTGAGCTTAATACACTTGCATCACTGCTTGAAGCCGGATTCGATGCCATTAAACCGCAAGAAGATACTATTAACTGCTCTTTTGGTCTAGTCGTGGCCCTAGAGACTGGTTGGGTTCATAAATCCATGTTTGCATCCAAAAAAACATATCCTTTTTTAAGAACATTGTGGTTTGTATTTGCTTACACCCCTTATTCATTATCTAGAGTGAGGTATTGTGCCATGGTAGCTTATTCTTTATTTCCTCAGGAGTGGGTTTCATGAAGTGCTTTTCTTTTTAGTTATTTTACAGATGGGGTGTTTTATTAAAGTAATCTATTTTTTAGAACCACGATTGCACATTCCCTTTATTTTGAACTGGTATGCTTTGCTGTTTGGGTCGCTTCTGAATCACGTTCACACCCCTCTTAAGAGCATAGCCTTCCCTCTGCCCATGTTACCACAAAATGCGAAGGAGGTATTTCTCTTAACTGTGCCTGTTTTACCTTTATGATTATGTTGACTCTTGGTTTGTAGCAGTCTGAGGGCTAAGTGGGCATTGTATCCCTACTCGTCCTTGTACTTCTGTATGGCAGAATCCAATTCATCACAGTAGGATAATAGGGAAGACCAGGGTAACCTAAAGGAGTGTTTCCCACCCCCAATGTGGACAGTCTTGGAGAACACACACCTCAACCATTTGATATCCAAAGTGGCAGAAGAAAGCCTTGTCCTCACCCATACAGTTGATGGGCACACAGACAGAGCCCCACTTTCTTCCCTCACTACCAGGAACACTGAAGAGGAGACACCTCTGGTCTCCCTGACAATTGCCAGTACAAATGAGAATAAATTACCTCGATTATAAGCAGGGGAAAGGATACCAACACTGCACCTAACCAAGGGGAATGCCTCCTCCCCTCCCAACTCCCACCTCACAGGAGTAATGGTTAATACATCCCCTGAGCTGTTTGACACAGGCCACTAAAACATAATTCAGAGAAGGAAACTCTCGAACCTGAGATAAGGGAACAAACCAGCAGCTCCTTCCCAGCTAGCAACAAACACAGAATGAAGTGGGTTCCAAGATGGTGTCTTCCCAGGTTAAAATCTTCCCTCGTGAACTCAGGATTACAAAGCATCCCAACCATGGAGCATGTGCAGAGTGGGCATATGAACCCTCTGGCCAGTCAGTTGGAAGCTAGTCAGTACAAACACTATAGAAGGGCCGGCTCGCCAGACAAGAGTGGAAGGGAGTTTTGTGGCACAGATAGTGAGAGTTGGGGTGTTAGAGGAAGAAGACTGCTGGAGCAGAGAGGAAGGTTGCTGGGCTAGCTGTAAGAAGTGGAATGGAAGAATGGATTGCAAGAACCAGAGAGGAAGGGATGATTCCTGAGCAGATTGTATTACCTGGAGTGGAATTGTAACTCCTGTAGAAGAGTGGTTGATTGTAAGACCCGGATACAAGAGACTGATTGTAAAACCTGGAGACTGAAAGCTGGATAGCAGACATGGGCGTAATTTTAGGGGGGGACAGGGGTGTTTGTTCCCCCATCTTTCATGGCACACTATTTTGTCCCCATTCATTTGGCTGGGGCACCTTTTCTTCAGATGTCATGTCCCCCCCAACTTTTTAAGCAAAGTTACTCCACTGCTAGCAGAAATACAGAAAAGGAAGGTAAACAAGGGACTTGCCACAGCCCTAGTCAAAAAAAGGGCAGAGGAAGCAAAGGTGGAGGTCTTTGATGAGGGAAAGACAGGGAATGTAAAGACTAAGGCTCTGACCAAGGGAAAGGTACAGCAGGAAGACAGAAAGTGAAGACTAATGCACTGTCTCAAGGGGACGGCAGAGCAGGAAAAAAAGCAGCGTTGTTGACAAGAGAAAGAAAGGGTGGAGGTCTTGAACAGAGAGGAGGAGAAGTTGGTAGAGAATGGCAGGGTTAGATACCCTGGCCTATGAGACAGAAAGGAGACAAGAAGGAGGTGGTGAAGAAAGTAAAAGGTTCTCTGGGAACGTACAGGTAAGAACATAGTGTCTTGTGAAGTGTCTGGGAGCACGATAATAAAACCCTGACACCGTAAATAAAAAGCATAAACTTGACTATATTTGTTGCTCCATTTGTTACAACTTGTGACCGGATTGTGAAAGTTCTCCATCTATCAAAATTGCAATCAGTCCTCTTTAATATTGAAATGCTGGTTCAACTGGGGTTGCCCATTAAAATGCTTTAGTCTGAAATCAGATATTGGATGTCCACAGCCTGAAAACGCCTGTTTTTGGACTATGAATGAGTGTAAAGTGCTGGTTGATGCAAATGACTTTCAGTGGGGGAGTTCCTAATACTGGGAGAAGTGGTGTCATCACTGTAAGCATATGAGGTGGGATAAACGTAGGTTTGATCCGGATTGAGAGAAACATAGGGAAAGAGTCTAGAAAGTGTATTAGCAGTGAGTCGATTGTACAGGAGGCGACAACTACGCAGATATTTCTTGTGCATTTAAATGTACTGTTTGCTTAGAGAGTTCATGCGCCGTCTCATTTTTTCAATGAATTGCACATTCTCTGAAGCAGTAGTCACTCTAAATGCTGGCAGTATAGTGGTAATCGTGTAAAGCTTCTTTCATCAATCTGCAGCTCCCGCGCCCTTCTACTCTTCAGCTGCAAGAGCAGAGCACCATGTCCACTTTTAGCACTACGTATCAAACCTACCAACTTGATTTTAAAAACTCTTCCCACACCCTTGGTGAAGTGAAAACAGAACTGCCTAAAATCCTGCAAATGCAGAAAATTACTTGGATGTGCTTGAAAGCACGGTCTGTATTTATTTATTTTTTGGATGGTTTTGATGAAAAAAATAATATTTTTTTCTGTTTTCCTCCACATAGTTGAAGTACTTAATTGTGCTGCCCAAGTCATACATACATTTTTGTCCATGTTGGGCCCTACCTTTTTATTTCTAAGCATAAAGGCACACACTTGACAGAGCAAGTTTTAGTTCCAGCTGAACATGCTGTGTTGTATTTATTTCATGTATCTGTATAGCATATATATTTATTTAATACACATATGGCGCATGCCTTGTGTACACAACATGAATACAATTACACAGATAAAAACATACATCCTTAGTGCTTATCAGCAACAATTCCTAAAAAAACACAAATTCGTTTCGTGTGACCTTTACAGTGGTCCTTACAATTCATCAATAAATACCAAAGCAAATTTACACTCCTAAAAAGAATTGAATAAATACCTCTGATAAAAACACTGTCACACTCAGCCCCTGTTCGCACCTGTTTGCTCTTGGTCGTCTTCTTCTTAGGAGATCTTTCAGTGTTCCGGGATGTCCGGGATTTATACAGGTAAGGGTGATGATCTTCCATATCCAGCGTGGGGACCGTAGGCAGACTCGGAAGGAGACAGGAGATCAGGATTCCAGGAGGTAGGAATCAGGTAATCTATGTCCGGAATGAAGCGTGGAACCAGGAAGGAAATTACTCAGTTCGCAGAAGACAGGGAAATAGCAGGGAGCGTGGGAGAAACAGGTGGTTTCCAGGAAGGAAGGAATGAGCGGCCACAGGCGGAGGTGAAGGCCGCATCTAGAACTCCAGGAAGGGAGAGGTAGGAATGAATAGCGGATGGTTGATACAAGGAGAAGGAAGGAAACAGCGAGCACACTAGCCGCAAACTCAAAAGGGAGCGTTGGGACGCGCAGCGCCTTGGGGCGTACCCGTTTTCTAGGAAGCCAGTGTTCCTGCGTAAAGGCTGGACCGCTATGTGTCTGAGCAGCCGACCATGTTGGGAGGATCGCGGCTCCAATGTTGCAGTGCACTATGGACCAGGAAGTCCAAAAGGGGCATGAACGGCGAATCATGACAGCATGCCCCCTCCTGAACCTTGCTCCACCGGGCTTGCCTGGATGAGTTAGATGGAACCTCCGCACCAAACGAGGGGCATTCATGTGGGAGACAGGTTCCCATGTTCGTTTGCTGGGGGGATATCCTTTCCATTTTAAGTAGTGTAGCCGACCTCTTCTATATCTAGTCACAAATCCTGGAAACCTTGAATTCAATCTGATCGTTGACAATCACAGGGTTAGGACAATGAGTGGATCTGGTGGATTGGATATAAGGCTTGAGCAAAGAAGTATGAAAAACGGGATGTATCTTCTTCCAGGTGTCTGGTAACGGAAGTCGATATGCGACGGGGTTGATAATCTCTTTGATAGAAAAGGATCCATATAATTTGGAGGCCAGTTTATTAGGTTGTAGATGTCGAGGCAAAAGTTTAGAAGATAGCCAGACCTTGTCACCAATTCCATACATGGGACCAGGTCTCCGTTTAGCATCAGAATGTCTTTTGACATCCATCCTGGCCTTTTCTAAATGTTCTTTTACATCTTTATGTAGAGTGACCAGTCTGTCAATACAGGAATGAACCGATGGAACCTGGGTGGAATGAGGTAGGATTGTTGGTAGGACAGATGGATGGAAACCTTGACTGCAGAAGAAGGGGCTTGTCTTGATGGTGGAGTGATCAGAATTGTTTTAGGCAAATTTGGCAACTGAAATCAAAACCAACCAATCATCCTGGACCTTGGCTGAAAAACACTGCAAATATTGTTCTAGGGTCTGATTCACTCGCTCCGTTATTCCATTAGTCTGGGGGTGGTATCCAGAGGACAAGGCACATTGAATACCTAACATGTGACATAGGTATTTCCAGAATTGGGAAATGTATTGAGGAAGTTCTGAAATGATCTTGGAAGGAAGACCATGCAGCCTAAAGATGTGATTTAAAAATATTCCTGCCATTTCTTGCGCTGTTGGCAATTTGTACAAAGGGGTTAAGTGAGCCATGTGGGTGAATAGATCGATATTAACCATGATGGTAGTGAACCCCTTGGAAGGGGGCAATTCCACAATGACGTTGGTAGCGATTACTTCCCAAGAACGCTTTGGCAAAGTAGGCTGATGGAGAAGACCTGCAGGTTTTTTGTTATCACTCTTATTCTGCCTGCAGACAGGGCAGGTTTGGACATAAGCCCTTACAGCGTGGATCATGTTAGGCCACCAGAACTGTCTCTGAACGAGGCGAAGCGTGGCAGTAACGCCTCGATGCACGGAATGGAAGGTATCATGATAGAGGTTTATAACCTTGGTTCTCAATTCTTGCGTGGGTACCGCAAGTCTCTTATCTTTGAAGAGGTAGCCATCTTTCACGACTAAGGTCCATTGGTTTGTCTTGATGTAATCCTTCCAGAGATCAGAAGGTAGTGTTGCTGCACAGATATTTTCCAATAAGTAGTTGGCTTGGGCCACAAAAACCGTTTTCGGGAAACATCTTCGGGAAGGCGCGGGCCTCAACCGGCTCCTAATCAGGGCGCCTGGATAGTGCATCGGCGATTACGTTGTAAGTGCCAGGGACATGGTGTATGCGAAACTGATACCGAGCAAAGAAAAAGGCCCACAGAGCATGGCGACTGTTCCTGCACTCTAATGATTGCAGGTTCTACAGGTTTCTATGGTCGGTTCGCACTTGGACGGGAAATTTGGCAACCCAGAAGCAAATGGCGCCGCTCAGTAAAAGATTGCCGGATGGCGAGCAATTCCTTCTCCAGGACTGAGTAGTTTGTCTCGCTGGGAGTAAGTGTTCGGGACAGGTAAGCGATGTGATGTTCCGCCTTAACCTCAGGTTCTTGTTTTAGTACAGCTCCAATCGCATGCTCTGAGGCATCAGTTTCTACCAGAAAGGGTTTATTGATATCCGGTTGTGCCAGGATGGGACCTTGAGTAAATATTTGTTTTAACTCCTGGAAGGCTGTCTCTTGAACATCTGACCAAATGAAGGGAATGTCTTTCTTTAATAATGCTACTATCGGGTGTACAATGTCTGAGAAGGTTTGAATTAATTTCCGGTTAAAAATTGGCTAGTCCCAGGAAGGACTGAATCTGTTTCACTGTTGTAGGGACTGGCTATGAGAGAATGGAGTCGACCTTGGCGGGATCCATTTCTATCCCCTTGGAACTCAGAACGAAACCTAAATAATGAACAGTTTGGGCATGGAATATGCAATTTAATGGTTTTGACCAGGAGTTTATTCTCTCGTAGGCGTTGTAAGACTGATGTCACATGTTCCTGATGCAACTGGGAATCATTGGAATAGATCAGTATGTCATCCAGGTATACTATGACAAAGAGAAACAGCATATCCAAAAGAACTCTGTCCATGAAACATTGAAAAACCGCAAGGGTGTTGGCAAGACCAAATGGCATTACTAGGTATTCAAAATGCCCAAAGGGGGTCCTGAAGGCGGTCTTCCACTCATCGCCTTCTTTAATTCAGATAAGATGGTAGGCGCCCTGTAAATCAAGTTTAGTAACAATTACAGCACCCTGGACTGCTTCCAGTATGTCGGAAATGAGCAGCAGGGGGTAACGATCCTTAAGGGTGCATTGGTTAAGGCCTCGATAGTCTAGGCAGGGTCAAAGTTCCTTTGTGTCCTGCTTGGGCACGAAGAACAAGGAGGCACTGGCTAAAGATTTAGAAGGTCGAATGGTTCCATTAGCGAGATTGGTATCCAAGTATTCCCGTAATGCCTTTTTCTCAGGTTCGGAAAGGATAAACATTCTTCCAAACAGTATCACTGCAGAATCTCCTGTATCGATGGCACAATCTTCTGGTAGATGAGGCGGTAAAGATTGGACAATGGCTGTCGAAAATGCATCCGAGTATTGTTGGTAGATCTCGGTACTTGGGCAATGTTTGAAATACAAATGGATGGTTGTTCGAGGGTCTGGGTTTCCATAGATAAGGTCTGCACCATATTCCAGGATAAGCAATGAGACAAGCAGAATTCAGAGCCTAGAAATAGAGATGTGGCTGCCCAATTGATAGGAAGGTTGTGTTTTTGTAGCCAAGGCATTCCCAGAACCATGGAGTAGTGGCTGCCTTGATGATATCAAAACAAAGCATCTCCTGATGGTTGTTTATTGAGAGCATTAACTCCGAGGTTTGCTGGGTTATGGGTCCTGAAGACAGTGGTTTCCCATCAATTGCTTCGACAGCTTGGATAGTTTCTTTGGATTCTCGAGCAATGTTGTGCTTCAAGGCCCATTCGTGGTCCAAGAACATTCCCATGGCACCGCAGTCCACTAGAGCCAGGATAGAATGAGATTCCTTATTGGTGGTTGACAAGGATGTTTGCAGGACCACCAAAGTGTTCAATCGGGGAGAATTCAAGGAAGAAACAGAAGCGGAGCACGTATGTAACTCCCGAATCTGGGCTCTGCTCAAGATCGGGAGCTGGCGTTTCCCGAACGCCTGGGTGGAGATATAGGACAATTCCTTACGAGATGTTTATCTGAGGCACAATACATACATTCCAGTATTGATCCTACCCATTCTTTCCTGTGAAGATATTGGAACCCGTAAGGAGCCCAATTGCATAGGTTCTGGATCAGGAGAGTGCTGTGCAGTCGTTTCCCTTGGGCAAGGCAAATCCATGGAAACTTTTGGAGAAGCAGTCTTTGTCTTTCTTTTCTCTGCCTTCCTTTCCTGGATGCGAAAGTCGATTTGGAGGGTCAAATCTATTAAATCCTGGAAAGAACTTGGACGGGCTACTCTGGCTAGTTCGCCCTTGATTTCGTCAATTAACCCTCTCCGAAACAAGGTAAAACTTGCCTCTTGGGACCAGTCCGCCTCTTTAGCCAATTGCTTAAAGCGGGTTACATAAGACAGCATGACTTGGTTCCCTTTTTGAAACTCCAGGAGCTTTTCCTCAGCACTTTAGACTTGTTCAGGGCGGTCAAACATGGTTTTAAAGGCTTCTACAAATGCATCATAATTTTCCAGGAGTGGGTCTCCGGCATTCACCAAGGGAGTTGCCCATGCCAAAGCATTGCCAGAGAGATGTGATATTATGAATCCCACCTTGGCCAGCGGTGAAGAAAAATAGTAGGGTTTAAATGTGAAATGCACCAAACAAGAATCAAGGAAGGATGGCAGTGTTTTGGAAGAACCATCATATTTGTCCACTATGCCCCCTACCATGGCACTTTCCTGGAACGTTGAGTCTCTGGAGAGCACGAGTTGTTTTAACGAAGCATTTTCGGCTTTGAGGTTTTGCACCACAGTGGTCAATTCTTGCATTCCTCTCATGAGGTCCTGGGCAGCAGCCTCCATGTCGAACTCTGTATCAGGTTTTTGGTGTCTCAAACTGTCACACTCAGCCCCAGTTCTCACCTGTTTCCCCTTGGTCGTCTTTTTAGGAGATCTTTCAGTGTTCCGGGATTTATACAGGTAAGGGCGATGATCTTCCGTATCTAGCGTGGGGACCGTAGGCAGACTCGGAAGGAGACAGGAGATCAGGATTCCAGGAGGTAGGAATCAGGTAGTCTATGTCCAGAATGAAGCGTGGAACCAGGAAGGAAATGACTCAGTTTGCAGAAGACAGGGAAATAGCTGGGAGTGTGGGAGAAACGGGTGGTTTCCAGGAAGGAAGGAATGAGCGGCCACAGGCGGAGGTAAAGGCCGCACCTAGAACTCCAGGAAGGGAGAGGTAGGAATGAATATCGGATGGTTGATACAAGGAGAAGGAAGGAAACAGCTAGCACACTGGCCGCAAACTCGAAAGGGAGCGTTGAGACGCGCAGCACCGCGGGGGCGTGCCTGTTTTCTAGGAAGCCAGTGTTCCTGCGTAAACGCTGGACCGCTATGTGGCTGAGCCGCCGACCATGTTGGGAGGATCGCGGCTCCAATGTGTTTATAACCAAGCCATTTTGACTTGCGTATTAAATTAGTGATTCAAAAAAGCACTGCAAGCTCTTAGGAGTGTAGTCGACCAACAACAAATCGTCGGCATAAGCTAGCCAACTTAACGAGTGGTGATCTACTTTAACCGGGCATAGAAGTGGGTTTAAGAATTCCGGACCCATATCCGAAAGGTTTAGATTAAATAGGGTAGCCGCAACCACACACCCCTGCTTAACTCCACAACAGGTGATAAGGGGGGCAGTTAGGCTGCCATGACTATCCAATCTTATTCTTACAGAGGTATCTGTATATAAAAGCATAATCATCTTCAATAGACCGGCTGATATGTTCCATGCTGTGAGCTTTTCCCATAGCCGGCCACAAAGCACTGTATCAAACGCGGCTGAAAAGTTTATAAAAGCTGCATATACTTTGACATGCCTTCTCACCCAGGCACATTCGTTGGAGGATACCAAAATCAGTAGGCTGTATGCCGTGTTAGAGTGTCTGACAAAACCCATCTGATTTGGGGGCAGAATCCCATTTGCGTCAATCCAAGTGTTCAGCTCAACCAACAAGACCTTTGCCAATACTTTAGAGGGCACATCTAACATCGCCAACATGCGATAATTAGCAGCCAGATTCCCTGGACCTTTCTTATGTACCAGCAATATTTCGCTTTCCCTCCAGGTCAGCTGTATAACACCCACAACGCCAATGTGGGAGAAAAGCAAATATAACCCATGCGCCCATAGGTCATTACAAATGCCATCGTGTCCTGAGGCTCGAGATTTATTTAGGTGTATAATGATATTAGCTATGTCATTAGGGGTTGACTGGCATGTCCATATTTCATTTATGGATAGAATAGACACATCACTCTCATTCAAGCCCAAAGTTTTTGTGATATGTGCTTCCCACTCTGGTTCATTAACACCAATGGTGGGTAGGCCTCGTGGTTGTGTACCATGCATTAGTTCCCAAAACCGATTGGTGTCTTTCTCCAGGGCTAACTGCCTAATGTCCTTCCATTTATTCCTATTCTGCATTTTTTTTATATTCAGACAACCATTTATGATATTGCCCTTTGAGAGATTTAATGTAATGGGCAACTTCAATTGCCAAGTAGGGTCTAATTTCATAATAGGCAACATTGCTAATTACCTTTCTAAAACATGTTTGGCAGCAGCTATTTTAGGATCGTATATAATTCGAGAATTCTGTTGCTTGTTACTCCTTTCCGCTATCCCTTTATATTTATGTGTCTCCATTGAGGCTTCCTTAATGTTTGCTACCATTTTTACAAAGGCAGAAACAATATCTTCTCTCTTATCCTCTCTGTTTGGGACATGGTAAATACCATTAAATGTAGTGAGGAGCGAATGTGATTTTTTGATTGTTCCATCGAATTCTATTCCCTTATGTATTAATGGAAATATTTCCATTTGTGGCAGTTAATGGTAGCTGATCACATTTTGCTATCGATGTAAGCAACACACATAATGGAACGTGATCGCTTTCGCTACGGTGTAGAATCGCCATATCTTTAGTTAGCCGAATCCCAATTTTATTCACGAATATATAATCGAGGGTTGTGGCTGATTTACCACTTACACGAGTGTAAACCATTGGGGTATCACCTAAACAATTCCCATTTACCCTCATCATAGCGTACTCTTCCATTAGGGAAGCGCATTTTTTTCCTCGCCTGGTAGCAGAACTTCGATAAAAGCATTGAAGTCACCTACTAAGATCAGGACTACTGAGCTATGGTATTTCTTCAGTATGTTTCCCACTGTTGCTACGTTCACATCTGTTGCGCTATTCATCCGGGGTTCATATACATCTATAATATCAAATGAGTTGTTCCGAGGGTCAATTCTGCTGCTAATACTATTGGGAAAGGACTCTGAATTTCTTCTATTTTCCAAGGCGTGGCGGTGGATATCAATAGTCCACTCATCGGCCTCCCTCTTGGCCCTTTAGATGCCATTTTAGCAATGGTTGATCATCCAGCAAAGTCGACCTGCTCACATAGCCAGGTCTCCTGTAGTGCAACTAGAGAATAGTTGCTTAGCTGAGATATTAACCCTCCATCACTAAAAATATGAGCAAATCCTGTGGTGTTCCATGACATTACTAAATGAGTGTCATTGAGACATTTGCACAAAATGGTTTTTAAAGATTGACGGAAGCCATTGCCAGTACCCACTTCCTGCTTCATTAGTGGCAGGAGGAGGCAAATGTGCCCGCCGTTGGCCTACAGGCAGCTGTTTATTACTCGAATCTATGTCACCGTGGTCCGGTATAGCCGTCGTCAGCCCAGTTGAACAATCATTATTTCCATGACTGCATCGATGCATGCAGCATGGATTTACAGAGAGGGATAACCTTCCCGTTAGTTTCACTACTATCGTTGAACTTGTTAGGAATGTGCATAGGTATTTTACGGGGGGAATTTCAGGAGCCAAGCATGACTTTGTCACAGGGATGCGTGTAGCAACAATCAAGTAGTCCATTTTAAGAATCGCATCCTGGTGAAGCATTACGTAATCTAACAGTTCAGTAGCGTTAAAACAAACATTTGTGAAATTGTGATGACTGCGGTCAACTTGATCAACCAGTGATATGTCGTCTGATAATATCACACGCAGAGGTGCAATATTATTAAATAAGCGAAGGGCCGCTGACCTGTTCAATGGAGGGGCATATCCATTTGTCGGCATGGCTTGTATCTGTGATACCTTTAACGAGTTGGTCATCTGCAACAAGGCATTTTCTTTTTGGGGATTAATAATAATAGGGACTAGGGCTCGTCTATTCATGGGCGCCCATAAATCAGAGATGTGCCTCTGTTCAAGTTGTCTGTCATTCTTTGAATTTTCACTCAGTTTGTCAGCAAGCATAATCTGAGGCCTTTTTGCAGCCACATCATCATTTACCACACAATTATTGTTTAATGGAACTAGATTTCCACCTCTCTGCGCCGGCACAGTGCTACTAAAAACACCTCTTGCGCTAACTGTCAAAACAGGTGTCACAGGCATGCCAAGCGAAGCACCCGCCGTTGTTTTAGACTTCTGCTCATCTCGTGGTCGTTTGGCATACATTACTGCCTCTGAAACTACTTTCTTTTTCCTTTTTTGATTTGTAGTTGATTTTATACTTTGTGTTGGAGGCTTTTTAAAAACACATGTGTGGCTGAAAATATGTGGGGGACAGAAAGGGTCTTTTTGTTTGTACTAAACGCGCTAGAATCAGTATTGGTAGCTTGATCATGCGCGGTTTTCCTTCCTTGGTTAATACTTTTATGCAGTAATAAGGATTGCAAATCAATCTTGATTTCCAGCTTTTTGCATTTATCGATCAGTGTTTTTAGTAGTCGTTCAAAAGCTTGGAACATTTCATCTGAGGTCATACTATCCATACTCGATGCGCTAGCCATTCTGGTTGTTGTAGCGCATAATGTATCATTTGATACCTGAATACTGCTTTTATCCTCAGCATATAATGGTTTAAATTCTTGGACAGTATCAAGATTAAATGCAAGATGAATAGCCTGCGGCTGGAATATGGACCCAGCATGACTATTTGAAGCCAGAACAAGATTGCAAGGCATATTAGGAGGACCGAGAGTATTCATAGGGACACTCTTGTGATTCTCTATTTCAACCTCTATTTGATCCTCTGATTTCAATGAGCATTGCTGCAGGTCATCGGGATCCCTTAATGGCGGTAGGGAGTGTTCCAGTGAGGGACCCGAGTCAAGCTCCATCTCATCCATGCTCAAGTTAATATCGATTTGGTAATTGGTAGGGGCTAATAGTCCAATATAACACGAGATGGGCGCATGTATTTGAGCATCAACGATGAGAGTGGAGTCATAATTAGAACCAGGATTACTCGTAGTTGAAACCCCCCTCTCCCGAACCTGTACATGAGTTGGAACAGTGTCAGTTTTGCTGGTGCTAGACTGTACACTTTCAGCCTGTGCAAAACTCTTTATTTCCACATCGGATTCATTACTCGACTCAACACCGGTGTCTGTTCAGTTTCAGTCTCAAATTCTATTGCATTTACACTTGTGCTTGGAGGCCCAAGTAGATCAGTTTCAGTCTCAAATTCTATTGCATTTACACTTGTGCTTGGAGGCCCAAGTAGATCATTTACTCATTTCAAGCCGCCAAGGCAGCTAAGAGTGTTGGAGCTCATTGGTTACAATTAACGCAGCCTGCAGTGCATCGACGAAATGTAATGACCGAACTTTCGAGAAGTAAGTGGTCATTTTCCGAGTAGTCATTTGCTTTTCCGGCTGCATAATTATTTGCATGGGACAGACACACCGTCCGCGCCGTTTTGATTTGAGGTCATTTCGAGTTGTACTGTTGACGTGCTTGTCACTGTCTAGCTTTTTTTCGTTCGCCATGTTAATGCTGAGAAGTATGTATCCAGCCAACAATCACGCAGAAAACCAATTTTACACCCACTTGCACGTGTACCCCACACGGCTTACGTTTCAATTAATATTGCTACTCCCTTTGACCTAAACGCACAGAATCGGGCTCAACACAGCATGGTGCAACATGACACTACATGCAGTCTGCACCTTATCATTTTGCCCACCAACAGGTTGTGCTACTTACCAAACGCCACCAACACTCATTCATTCATGGAGACGCCCAACCTCTCCTGGAGTCACGAGTCACAAGTGTAGCTCTAATCTGTATGGCATCAGCTACAAACCGCACAGCGTAGCCGCACAGGAACGGCAGCAGGTAAAACAGATAGGTGTAATGAAACTACGGCACTAAAGAGCGGACTTGGATTCACTACAATCCCTCACACGATCAATGTAAATTGTCCATTCAGGAGACACACTCGGGAGACACACAACTCACCCAGCTAAATTCTGTTCTTAGAATATGCAGGGGGTGGGGCTGTTTGATTACAGAAACACACTTGTTTCCTGCTTAAAGTCACAAAATAAGGAGAATCTTCAGGAGTGATTAACAGAATTAAGAGCACAGAGCAGAAGAGTGGCTCCAATGTAGGGATGTATTCCCCAATTGCTATTAATATCGCGTAATAGCACAACGGGGCAGCGTCACACAAAGGTGTTGGTTAACATGCAGTCCAGTACAGCGAAATTGCCCGGTAAAGCAAACATGCAAAAGGGAGGGTACTTGTCTTGCAAAGTCCGGTGTGAAATGTAGATCACTACCACGATCCACAGAAACACAAACACTCTGCCTACTCCACTAGGACTGAGGTACATGATGATAACACCCACCTGGAAGTAAAGGAAATAGGAGACAGACTCAGGGTCAGAGTCAGATAGCCACAAAAACACTCTGCCACACTCCGTCCGCTCTGCTAGGACTGAGGTATATGAAGATAACGCCCAACTGGAAGTAAAGGAATGGCAGACAGAATCAGGGTCAGGTTCAGATAGCCACAAAACACTATGCCACACTCTGCCCGCTTCGCTAGGACTGAGGTTTATGAAGGTAACGCCCACCTGGAAATAAAGGAAATAGGAGACAGACTCAGTGTCAGATTCAGATAGCCACAAAAACACTCTGCCACACTCCGCCCGCTCCTCTAGGATGAGGTATATGAAGGTAACGCCCACCTGGAAGTAAAGGAAATAGGAGACAGACTAAGGGTCAGATTCAGATAGCCACAAAAACCCTCTGCCACACTCCGCCCACTCCGCTAGGACTGATGTATATGAAGGTAACACCCACCTGCAAGTAAAGGAAATAGGAGACAGACTCGGTCAGATTCAGATAGCCACAAAAACACTCTGCCACACTCCGCCTGCTCCGATAGTGTTACGCTCACCTGACTCCCACGGAGGCGCAGATCTGGTTTGGAGTGTTGTTGCTTCTTCTATGGCGAAGCGCAGGACCCGGAAGATGGACTGGATCGGACCTTTGAATCTGGCTTGTCTGGCTCGCAGGAATATCTTTCTGTATGTGAGAAGGGAGTATTAACAATCTGCGGGAGAAAGTATAAGCCTCCCGCTCCCTTCTCACCCCTCTACGAAACCCTCCTGCGACCCCCACGTGAAGTCTCACCTTAGGGTTTGAAAGGTTGAGCTCTCCATCCTGCTTCTCATGCAGGGGCATGTTGTATCCAGTTACTTCACTGGGATTTTGTTTGTAGAGGGTTCAAGTTTTGTTTTCCTGGTATAGTACCGTAAGGATTCTGTTAATGAGTATGATTCCGCAATAATAATTGTTCGTTGTCTCTTCGGAAACTTGTTCGGAAACTATTCCGAGAAGAGTTGTGGAACCGAAGAATGAGACTCTGGTGAGCTTGATGAGAGTTCTCTCAGTGTCCTTGTATCAATGCGCTCACTAACGCTGATGTCTTTTTTCCCCATAGGGGCCGGGGTCCGGAAATGCCTGGATGCGGCACCGACCCGAAACAAAGCTCAATCCAGAAGAAATCAGGTAAGTCTTTAATGGGCGTTTGGGTAATGTCTTTTCATGCGCCCACTAACGCTGATGTCTCTTTTTCCCCTTAGGGGCCGGGGTCCGGAAATGCCAGGATGCGGCACCGACCCGAAATGAAGTTGGAATAACCCAACAGGTAAGCTTTGTAATGGAAATTAAGGTTTCCTTGTTTTCTTTCCCCTCTCACCTTTATTCTTGTCTTTTTCTCCCTAGGCACGGTGATGTGGCTGCGAGTCCAGATGTCGCCGTAGAACGTGGTGGTACCTTGTACAGGTGAGTGAGATGCGGCGCTGCAGCGATCGATGCAATGTGCTTTTAAGTGGATGTCTTCCTTTTCAGGACCGTCTGCGAGATGTCTCCGGAATGCGGATTTAGCAGGTAAGGACTCTTCTTTACCCTTTTCTCTTCTCTTCTCTCTTTGCAGGTGTTCCAGGATGCTGGCAGGAGTGGCAGAAGACAGAATGCAGGAGCAAACACGGTGAGCGTCCAGCTGCTAGATGCACAACAACGCGAAGCGTGAGTTGCTGCTTGGGCGTGGCTTAAATAGCCTTCAAAGTAGTTCCAGGTATGTGTCCTTCCTCTCAGGTATGTATTCCTCCCCTGACCACACCCGTGTGGTTAAGTAGTTCCAAAGATAAAGTAGTCCCATTCAGGCCTCAGAAGGCCTGGATGTTGCAGCATGGTCTGCATCAGGTAAGTTAACACTAAGCACCTTTAACACAAAGTCCCCTTTTATGAGCCTGGCGCCTATGGCGCCAGGACTGTGGCCCGATATGAGCCTGGCGCCAAAGGCGCCAGGACTGAGTCCAAAGAGCCCCTACTTGAGGCTGTTGTGACTTCCCTTGAAGACATGATGTCTGCCTCTGGGGTAGCTGGGTCTTGTCTGGCACCTTGGAGGTAGGCATCATGACAAATAGGACTGAGGTATATGAAGGTAACGCCCGCCTGGAAGTAAAGGAAATAGGAGACAGACTCAGGCAGGGTCAGATTCCGATAGCCACAAAAACACTCTGCCACACTCTGCCCGCTCCGCTAGGACTTAGGTATATGAAGGTAATGCCCATCTGGAAGTAAAGGAAATAGGAGACAGACTCCGGGTCGGATTCAGATAGCTACAAAATCACTCTGCCCGCTCCGCTAGGAGTGAAGTATATGAAAGTAACGCCCACCTTCACGTCTCGGCCCCAGTTTATCTGTATCTCAGTAATCTTGCTGGTAATTGTATAGTATATGCGACCGTTATCAAATCTATAGTAGCATGTTTTGTCTGTGTGCCGAATCTATTAAATTTAGGCCACAGAGAAGTAAATGGTTTTATGGAACAAGTACAATGTCTAACATCTTGCCCCTTGGATAAGTAGATTTCAGTAACTAAATTCCACACCTCTATGTATCTGTTTCGCATTTTTTCTGTCCTAACCAGCATGGGCATCTGTAATTTCTGTCAAGAGGTTAGGTCTTTTTTTATTTTGCTAATACTTTGGTGTGGTTGCCTCAAAGTTTTCTCCAGTTGACTGTGATCAGCACTTCAAGGCATCGAAATTGTCGGGTATATGTCCTATCTAGCTTTCCTTCTATGTTTTAACCCAAGGTCTGTTTTTTTTACTCTTTGATTTTCACTCCAGACATGCGTCAGAGTTCTGAGATTTTTCTATTACCATGTTTCCATTTTTATTTATGTATTTAGTGTGCATTTGTAAGGCACTTATACATCAAGTAAAGTGTGTTTCAAAGAGCCCACGGTGCAGCAGGGAGGGAACATGGGAATGAAAATCAAATATGTCAAAGAAAGATAGAGGCAGACCTAGTAGGCTTTGTGAGCATTCAGGGAGTGCAAGTGCAGAGAGAGAGCATGGATAAAGGAGAGGGGGGGGGCAGGGGGAGGGGGGTAAGTGCTCAGTGTACCCAGAGGGAAGTGCTAGGGAGTGAGCAGCTGTAAGAGTCTAGGTGCGGTTCATTCCATAGTCATTCCCATCAGAAAGTATGGTAATGACATTTGCAAACTCACCTAATTGTATTCTAAATGGTTTCCAATTGAACCCTTTGATATTTGGATTGTCCCTGATTGATACCACTGGTATCATGGTAAAATAAAGGGCACTGGCTGGAGACGCATCATTCTTATTGTATGCCGTACCAAGGTTGTAGCCGCTGTGAGTTGTCATTTTGTTTATGTACTATGGAAATAATGCGTCCATTCAGCTGCATGGCCCACAATGTGTTCACTGCGGGAGAGATTAGTTCCCACTGTGTGCACATGGACATTATGGAAGGGAGGCTATTCAGCAAATGTAACGGTGTAATGTCAGGAATCTGAAGTACCAGGCAGCAACCTGCTGGTTTATCGGCATAGCTCTATAAACATTGGACCCATATGCCATCCGGGATGGTAACATGTCCTGGGTGACACTGAGCCCGGTTCCCATGCTTATTCCCTGCCCCCCAGGTAGTACGCAAGTCATTGGGTGGGTGTTGACAATAAAAGGCCGTGGGATTTTATTGCACAGTTATGGTCATAACAAAACATAATCATAATTACAGTAACCATAATATGTAGTACTTTTGGGCATCGGGTCCCAAGGTTACCCCCTCTGGTCCGTGCCGCCAGTCTTGTCCTACGACAGAGTGGACACCGTACTTTCTCCTTCTTCTCATCCTTTTTCTTAGGGTGTGAAGGTTCTGGGAAAAAGAAGAAGAGACTCTGAGTGAACAGAGTACTCTTTGGTTTGGGTCCCCGTGCAGGGTCCACAAACTGATTTGTCTTTGGCTGCAGCAGCCATTATATAGGACCCAGGGGCTGTCCCTTGGGTCATTCTGTGTGGTGGGGGCTGTGGTGCCAGCCCCCGGCCAGCATCTGCTGACAGCTAATTGCACCTTATGGTGCCTGAGCCTAGCTCCCCCGCCCACTTCCTGCCTTTGGTGGGCCCTGTTGTTTTGCATCCCTGTGTGGGTGGGGCAGGGTGTTGATTAACACCCTGCCCCTCCCTCTGTGTTTCCTGGTGCAGCAACTGTGCTCGCCTTTGTAGTATTATGGAGGAGAGGGGGAAGTGCTGGCCCATTCTTTGGGCTGCTGCTCCCCCTCTCCCCTGCCTAGCCAGCCATGGGGCACTGGTTACCCTGCCTCGCTTTGTGAGACCCTGCAGCATTGCCCAGAATCAAGCGAATCAGGCGCACACTATAAAGCCAAGCAACAACATTTAAGTTTTTATTCGCTGACACAGTTCGCACGAAAATACTCCATTCCTTTTAATGTTATGTTTAGAATCGTTTTCATCGGGGGAACACACATTCCCCATTGGGTTGTGAGAGCCACAATGCTTTTACTCTTTCTGTAGATAGCCTGATACGTTCCTTTTGCAGAGCATATGCAGGCGTAGAAACTGAAAGAACGGTACAATTAATTGTAAATAAATACGTTTAACAACGAACAATTAATCAGTGAAGTTGCTTTATATAGGATGTGCAGGACGTCATTAGGCAGCCAATTTTTGTTTAAAATTGAATTTAAGGATAAACTCATCCGTGAAAAAGATTGTGGAGAAGGGCCGTTTACATTAATGAGGAATGTAAAAACTACTCTGAATGGTCCGGTTCATAAAGGTTAATGTGTCTGAGTTTTTCTTTTTTTTTTTACCACACACACACACACACACTCGTTTCTGAGAACCATTGAAAAATGTAAATGACGTGTCAAGACACCTTGCCACCTTCGACATACACCTAATATTTCATGAAAATTAATCCAATTGGGTTTTTGTTTCATATAAATCGAACGTGCTAGTGATTTTCTGAAGAAAGATATTAATGCTGTTAACGCCACTGAAATCATGCTAGTTGATCTGAACGTTCATAAATGGGAAGCAGGACTTTGAGTTCTTAACATCTCGGTTCGACCATTACTGGTATGTTTAGAAAAGCTTCTGAAAATAAAAAAAGGATTCGATTTCACACTACTTGGAACATTTGATCTGTACATCCTTGGAGCAAGATTCTGATGGAAACGTGATAACGCAATTGGAGATTATGAACATTTTACAAAACTGATGTTACAGTAACCTCTTGACCCCAACACAGTAACATTGTCATATGGTGGCTTCACCAAAGCACAAAGTAAATGCAAAATCCATGATTGCCAACCAGGTTTCTACTGATCTTACCTTGCCAGATGAGTGGAGCCAGGGAGCAGAGTACGAAGGGACAAGTGGGGTGAACTTGAAACTCCTGGAGCCCATACAATTTGAATGAAGGGGGAGAGTAACTCCCCACCAATCAGGAGCAGTTGTAGTACAGATGAAAGGTTGCTGGAATGGGGGCGCAATTGTCTGGAGGATGAGCTATTGTCATTAGGAAGCATCAGGCTTCTGTGCTGAGAGGCTACTCTAGAAAGCCTATGACTTTCACTATCTGACTGACACGTGATGGTGCCATGCCTGAAAAACCACCTGAGATCTTGAGTGTCTGCTGCCTAAAAGGTGCTGAGAACCACCTAGAACCGGAGAGTGGCGTGGAGAACCTTGAAAATCCGTATTAATCAAGAGGGAGCGATAACTTGTCCTATCAGAATTTATACAGGAGTAAAACAGGGGTGCAATATAGCTGCCATATTGTTTAACCTTTATATTTCTTGAATGAAATTTGGAAAGGTTGTAAAATAACGCCTGTAAGATTGGGTGCTTTGCGACTCCACTGGTTAGGTTAGCCTTTGTTGACGATCTTATCTTCTGTGACAGAACACCTATCGGATTACAAGCCAAACTTAATATGTTTATGCAATATGCTAAAATTAACAATTTAAAGGCCAACGCACAACAATCTAACATCATGGTGTTTTCGAGATCTAAAAAAGTTAAAATTCTGACTTGGTCTCTGGGCCCAGAACAAATTGGAACACACCATGAACATGCGTTACTTGTGGTATAACCTCTGTAATTTGACTTCTGTCAAAATGTGGAAAGAATCTCTTGCCAGCAAAGTGCGACCCTTGGTGTCACAGATTAAATGCCTTCATAACAAGCTTTGCAAATGTTCTGTGCTGCCAGTGATCAAATACTATGTCTCCAGGGTAGAACCCATCCTACTATATGGGTTAGACATGTGTCTTCTTGATCTGGGGGATTACCTGAATAGTTTTCAGGGTCGACTGTGGAAAGAAGTGCTGGGTTTCTCCTACTCGTTACCAAATGCCATAATGAGACATGAGCTGGGTCTGGTATCTTTATCATTCTGACTGCTCTGGAGACTTTTACTTAATTATTCTAAAATGCTAAATCCTCCTGTTAATTCCTTATATGAGGATTTAAAAAAATGATGGAAGATAATTTACCTGAGTCAATCTTGAAGTACAGGTTTAGAAAACATTCCCTACTACGCGATATTGACGCAACAGAAGAAGAACTTAATAGTCGTCCAGGGAGTGTCAAAAGGAAATGTTTCAACTATGATTGGTCCAAGACCATTGATCTATTGAGTGGCTATAAGATTCATAAAGATTATGCATGTTTTGCTCATAAAAGGGAATATTTAAGTCCCTACCTACTGCGTTTCCCTAGCCATTATGCACAAGCACTTTAAATGCGTTTTAAATTCAATAACTTCCCAACCAGAGAAAGTGATTCTGTCACCGTTCTCATATTCTGGAAACTCCGAGACACCTTGTAACCAGCTGACCCCATTTCTAATCCAATAGGATAGGTATATTTGGATGGGACAAGCTTGGAGAATGAGAGTTTTCAAGACCTTTTTTCTGGTTGCGTCTCATGTCGGGTGAACATGAAACCTTAGTTATAGCCCTCACTCATTTTTTAGCCACAAATAACGCACAACTGTAATATGTTGTATCAGGACAACTTGCATTTTAAGAATGATCTTATCATAATGTAAAGAAAATGTTTATCGATTACATTTAAGAAGCTTTTTGTAATTTATCTATATTTACTGTTTCAATTTCTGTTAATATGTTTCTCTTTTGTAAAGGTTTTGAATAAACCAAATGCAAATAAAAAAATAAATAAAAAGTGAGATCTGTGTATGTTAATACCATGCCAACATTGACCAAGAAGGGTCAATTTATCAAGGTGTGTTGAATTCACATGTTTGAGGCTGTAGGATGGGACTGGGATGACCATGAGGGATGGGGACCACGATCTGATGATGTAGGCCCCAGTAGAGGTTCATGCTGGATCCTCCAGCCGCTCTGAACCATGTCTGTGGACCCCATCAGAGACTGCCATCAAAGCTCTTGACGTTGACGTTGTAGACAGGAATCTGGAAGAAGGACTATAGTAGCAGGCAAAACACAGAAGGATAACTTAGGGTCTTGCAGTTTGCAGAGTCGCCAATATGGGTGTTTAAAGATTTGTATTTATTTATTTGTATAGCACACCTAGCCCTGGGGCATCTGGGCGCAGATTGTCTGACAGTGAGCCAGGTTTATGAAAGAACTCACAAGTGTGGCTCACCCAGAGGCCCAGGCACTGTGTGTGCCTTTGCACTGTGAAAATATCTAAAAGGGAAGGCACGTCTTGGGCCCTGCATCGTCGACACCTAGGATGGCAAACCAATGTCACCTGGGCCTTTTCAGTATCGGTCAGGGACCTGTTCAATAGGTCAATGACCAAATTATTTCAGGTGCTGCTTCTGTAGGTCAGGCAGGACTAGGGAAATGACATGTCCTAAGCTGAACCCACTCCTACTATGATCCTTGCCAAACACTGCCAAAGTCCCTTTGTGTATAAAAGGAAGTCAAGCTTGCTGCATAGTCTGGTGCTTGAGAGTACTGGACAAGTGTTCAGAGTGTGGTGGTACAGTGAGGTGGAGGGAGAGAGAGGACTATTGTGGAGAGAAGACTGAATGTGGGAGAATGAGATGATGTGGGAGGAGCAGCAGAGGTGAAGAGGGAAACGGAAGAGGAGGAATTGGAACCTCAGAGAAAGAAGTCTATTACATTGGAGATCAAAGGTGACTGCTGGTAAAAAGAGGAAAGGGTGGCAAGGTGAAAGAATGAGCTGTGTGGCTGAACGACATGATGGCCAGAGAAAGGGAGACAGGCGAAGTAGGTTGTGAGAATCATAAAACAGAAGTATACAAGGATGGGTAGGCGGAGAGCAGTAAGGAAAGGTTCAGAAGGGGAGGAGGGAAGATTTGCCAGTCCTGAAACTGAGCTTGCTCATACAGTTGGTGACAAGGGATTTTACAGCAGGTCATGGTTTGGATGAGAAGCCAACCGACCCTGGAACATATCTCTGGCAGAAGCCTCTTGATTCAAGGACCCAACACAAGTCAACGCATCTGATGGCAGCCCTGTGATGACAACCCAAGACAGCAGTCATATATAGTGGTGAAGTCCCCCGCCTGGTTCTGGGGACTACCACAGTGGTGATAAAGATGGTCCCTGTAAACCCTGCCTTGGTCACCATTACATGGCAGTGAAAATCAGTGGCACACTACATACCTGGCTTGGGGGTCTAGGCTTGCCCCATCTCGACAGACCGCTATTACAGACTAACCCTACAAGCCTAGTTTGTGTAAAATCCCCTGGCAAGCCTTTGCAAGGCGGTAACTTTGTAGTTACTCCGAACTGAAAGTTTCTGAACCTCTCTCTCAGCAGACCCAAACCTTAAATATAACAAAGGACATCTTGGGGGGCGTGGCTCGGAGCTGCCGCGATCGGTATGACTCCTTAGGAGCTCCTGACTGGCGCGGTGCGTCTAGTTGAAAATCGCCAGATCCAAGCCCTGATTATGCCTACAATTTGAAGGCAAGCTGGGGGG
This sequence comes from Ambystoma mexicanum, assembly GCF_040938575.1. Taxonomy (NCBI): domain Eukaryota; kingdom Metazoa; phylum Chordata; class Amphibia; order Caudata; family Ambystomatidae; genus Ambystoma; species Ambystoma mexicanum. The sequence goes on along the minus strand of NC_090940.1, from coordinate 372,953,095 downwards.
AACAGCTTCTGCGGATGTCGCCCAAGTCCGGGCCAGTTTCCGTGCAGGATTATCAAGATGCGGACCAAAATTCCCACCGAAACCCATGCGGCCAAAAGATGGCAGACATCACCCAGCGTCCCGAACACCAGCTTTGAGGGGGAGGTGAAGGCGAGTTAGAACAGCCCAGGCCGCCGAACAAACCCAGCCTATGTAGCCGCACAGAAACGTGTGCTCCAGCACTCCAAACACTTCCTTCCCCCTTCGGTCCACCAAGAAGCTAAGCGGTCGTGGGAGTTGGGGAGCGGAATGCCATCTGAGGAGCCACGACCGTTCCTGCTCTGTGGACCCAACACCGCGCCTTCGGCTTTCACAAGCAGCATCGCTCTCAACGAGATCAGCTGAGGCAGGGAGAGCCCGACACGAGGTGGTGAAGCACTCAGGGTCCTGTCCGAGGAAACCTATACATAGGGACCAGGGGTGTATGCGAGGGCTGCTGACCCTCTGGTCTCCTGTAGTCTCCTCCCTCTACCATTTTTCATGGCCCCTCTGTCCGCGACCCGGTCAGCGTGCAACAAGGTCCCAGCGACCCTATGCTTTGCTGAGAGGGTACACCTCACCGAAGGCCCCACACAAAGCATGCCGGACACTTGCAACACGGACCCACCGGCCTATAACCCAGTATCCCTCACGTCCCGTGTTAGGGAGAATTCTCTTATAAGGCTAATTCCCCAAACCTAGTGAGTCCCCCAGCAGCTTTGCTGGATTTATGGGGTTTGTTTTTCTCCTGCTAAGAGTGAGACTCTTTTCCTCCCACTCTTAGGCATGTCTTGGACTATTTGTGTGATTTTGGGCTATGGGGTCTTTTACTCCATTGGGTATCATCTGTTTTTTGTGTATGTGTTACACAGCGCCCTCAGTGCAGTAACACAGGGGTGTCATAGTGACCCCCAAACATAGACTCCATACCCTGGGACTGACTACTGTCACCCAGGGCATGTAAAGTCCCCATTGACTTTACTGGTCTTAAATTGTGAACAGAACCAGTACAAACCATCATATTGTGGAAGTACTGGAATGTTAATGTTAAAGGACATTTGTACCGCGCACTATCACCACCGAAGTGGTCCCCTGGCGCTCTGGCAGCTCTGAAAAAGGGGAAGAGAGGGGGTGGGTTAGTGGGAATAAGCTGGAAAAGTGCAAGAGAGCAGTAATGTGCTGTTGGCAGCCTCAACCCGGTGGGTCCGTTGGCTGGGCTTGGGGTGTTTAACAGTCCGTAGTCGTCGTGTGCTGTTGTGCAAGTCTATGGAGGTCATTCCAACCCAGGTGGTAAGTTCCCTACTTTACCACCATGGTGTAAACTCTGTTTACACCATGGTGGATGGCGGATTTACCGCCCCATTCCAAGGTGAGTGGGGCGGTAAATCCCCAATCCCCATTTACCCTTCCCCATTCCCATTTTGCCCCATAGGGCATAATGGGAGTGGGGAAGGCGCTAATTACGGCACCGTAAATTACGGTGCCGTAATTAGCGCCAAGGACGCTTAGCGCCTTGGTACTTAACGCCTGCTAAAAGCAGGCGTTAAGGTGGAAATCAGGCGTTAAGGGTTAACGGCACCGACGGCGCCGTTAAACCCTTAACGCCTGGGTTGGAATGAGGGCCTATGTGTGGTTTGTTTTGTTGTTGCATTGTTGTGAAGTTTGTGCGGATTGCTGCGTTTTAGGCTTGTGGTTGTGTTTGTTTAGAGTTTGAGAGGTGTATGCAGAGGGATGGAATTGTTAGTTAGTTGGTTAGTTGGCATTGCTGTCCATTGCAACTATGGGATTCCATCTAGGTGCGGTACATGCTGACATTTACATTTCTATCCAAATGCAACGCGAGCTAAAGTTTAAAATTCTAAGTGTGGTGCATGTTAAGAATAACATTTCTATCTAGGTGCGGCGCAAGCTAAAGTTCAGAATTCCATACGAGTGTGGCACATGCTAACAGTCACACTTCCATCTGGATGCGACGCAAGCTAGGGTTCAGAATTCCATGCGAGTGTGGCACATGCTAACAATCACATTTCTATCTAGATGCGACGCGAGCTTAAGTTCAGAATTCCATGAGAGTGTGGCACATGCTAACAGTCACATTTCCATCTAGATGCGGTGCAACCTAAAGTTAAGAATCCTGAGTGTGGCACATGCTAACAGTCCCATTTCTTTCTAGATGCGACTCATGCCAAAGTTAAGAATTCCCCTGGGTCTGTTTTCGAGGGGGCACTGTCCAGTCCCTCCTTGTCGAGTTTCTGGCTGGTGGCAGTGGTTACCACGTGAAATATTCCACCGGAATATTCTCTAAGGGGTTTTCCCATTCATTTTAAACGCACCACTTTTTGGTGCAATGTTAATGATACCGCCGGTTTATTTATTTAATATTAAACCAACGGTTGGGTCTTTTTGCCAGAACTCTTTTCTAAAATGGCGTTCGTGTCCGTCTCTGTAACTCCGACCAAGGTCGAGCCCTTTGTTCGACTTTTTGGCAGGCTTCTCCAGCCACTCTGTCTGGGTTCCACAGGATGGGTGGGGAGGGGAATTGGCACCCTGGACTGCGTTTCCTTAGCAACTCAAGTCGCACTCTGTTCTGATTGGGCCAGTGGTGAGCCGCCCGGATCACCACTTAGCATGTTTGAGTGACAGCTAGGCTGTTGAATGGGGGGGTTTCTGGATAAAAGCAGGACCTTTGGGACTGGAACTTCAGAAGTCGCCACAGGACCCAAGAATCCAAAGAGGGAAGAAGCTGAGCCATCTGCAACGACGACACCACCGGTGGAGCCCTGCTGCAACAAACTCACCACTTTCTCAACGACAAGAGAAGATCTTCTGCTAGACGAGTCTTCTTCCCCTGAGCTGGTGGGACCAACCAGTTCGCCCTTTTCGCCTTCCAAAGGCGTCTCTTGGTCGAATCGCCCGTGCTAAGCACCCCGGCGGCCGGATAGCCAAGCTTCACCACTTTGACCGTGAATAAAAGGAACGCACCTTTTATCGACGAACTCTGCGGCTGATTTCATCCCTGTGCAGTGCAACGACTCCACTTTTCCTCCTCGACGAGATCCTCTCTTTCCCTGGTCCAAACAATATACTGCAACCATTGCCAGGAACAACTTCCACCGCTGGAGCTTCCTTTCTCTTTAAGCTACTGTGTCCTGCCTTGCCTCCCTTTCTTTGGTTTGGCCCAGGTGAGCCTTAAATCCTTGGCTTTCCAACTGGGTTGGACCCAGACCTTCTAACTTTACCTTCTTGAATCGCCCCAACCTCTTTTGAACATTCTGCAAAGACTTTTAGTGCATTTTAAACCGTGTGATCCTGGGCACATTTCACTTTGCTCCATTTAAAGTGGGCCTGGCCTATGAACTCTGGCTCTACAGTATATACTGCCTTTATTCCCTTGCTGAGAACTCCTAAAAGTATTGCGACCTGTTTTATTTCTATGCTCTGCCTTTTTCTCTCCCTTTAACTGAACTATTGGAGTGCCATCAGGTTACGCGCTCACATCTGTTTAACAAATCGTGGTGTTTTAACTCTGACTTGTCTGATAGTTATCAAGGGAGGTGTGTATACTTTACCGGACTGTGTTTTAACTTGCTTTTGATTTAGAGTGCTAGTACATTGCCTAAAGTGTGTTTTAAATAAATAATTATATACTTTTTATACAAAGCTCTGGTCAGTGTTTGTTTGCTCTACTGTGTTTTTGGCCCTATTGTGTATACTCTATATACTGCCCTACTCTTCTTGAGAGAGGTCTGACTGCTCAGCCACAGCTACCAGGTAAATCTGGGTGGTGCAGACTGCTACCAATTGGGTTTACTGCTTACTCCGGTAGTCTTAATCTTTTTGCAGTGCTCCCCAAGGGAACTGCACAGTATTCTGCCTAACACTTGTGTACAGTGGTGGGATTTGTATTGAGTATACATTTTAGAGTGCTTCTAAATACTAAAGTGCAACTAACCACAAAGCTTAGCACTGTAAAAGCAATTTTTTTTTTAACAAGTCAACTATGGAACGTTACAGCCAGGAGTCCCTTTCTGCAAAAACTGCTGATTGTTTAAGAGTTCTTTGTAGACATAAGGATCTTCCTGTAAAAGGCAAGAAAATGGAATGTATAGAAAGATTGTTAGAGAATCAAAGTCTGGGTAGTGGTTCAGAGGAGCCTACCTCCCCAGCAAATGGAAACCACAGTCATGAGGATGATATGAATCAAAGTAATGATAGTATTGTTGTGGAGTTGGAAGAGGAAACTAATGTAACTGCTCCCCCTGGCCCTCTGCCTGCTCTGGCACCTCAGCCTGTGTCTACTGGACCTTTTTCAGGTCCCACACTAAGTCCTGCATTCCTTGAACTGGAAAAAATAAGACTTGAATTAGAGTTCAAAAGAATTAGTGCCCAATCTGAACAAAAGCACCAAGAACTAGGGCTCAGAGAAATGGAGCTCAAGCATGAGCTAGAGATGAAGAAATTGCACTAACAATTGACACCTGCAACCGACACTTGCAGCACGGACCCATCGGCCCACAGCCCTGGGCACCTCACGCCCCGTAGGCAACACCCACAGCCACCCTGAGCTGGGGGGGAGCCGCAGGGGCCTGCAGAGCTGCAACACTGGACCGACTGAGCAAGGTGAGGAGCCGGGGGCGGAGGGGGTAAAGGAGTTGCTCCCATCACGGAATTCAAGCTCGCTATTTGCATCAGCGCCAGCCCCCCCACCTAATAAATAAGCGAAAGTATTTGGGCAACCACAGAAGAGAACCCAGAACACCCCCCTCCTCCCCCCAGCATCTCTCCTACAGCCATCAGGGGGCTAATAGGGACCCAACCAACAAAGCGACCCACAATACAGTGGCGGGGCTGGGTAACTCAGGTCCGTGAGTGCAACCCAAACTCCCAAGTGCCACGTCTCCGGCTGCTCCTCGGTCCTTCCATCAGCGGAATCCTTCCCATTAACCGACCCCCAGCAACACCTGCAACACCCACAAGAGCCCAGAGTTGCAAAGGAAGCCCGACCTCTCATGGGAGATCATATATATCGCCTGGAGCCTTGTACAAAACGGGCCGGAGCACTAGCAACTGACACCTGCAACAGACATCTGCAGTGCGGACCCATCCGCCCATCCGCCCACAGAACTGGGCACCTTGCGCCCCGTAGGCAACATCTACAGCTACCCTGAGCTGCGGGGGAGCCACTGGGGCCTGCAGAGCTGCAACACCGGACCGACTGAGCAAGGTGGGGAGCCGGGGGTGGGGGGGTTCGGCTGTGCCTTCCACGGAACCCAAGCCTGCTCTCTGCATTAGTGCCAGCCCCCCCACATAACAAATAAGCAAAAGCATCTGGGCAACCACAGAAGGGGACGCGCCCCCCCCTCCAAGGTCCCTCCTACATCCATCGGAGGGCTGATTGGGACCTAACCAACGAAGCGACCCACAATACAGCGCAATACAGCAGCGGGGCTGGGAAACTCAGATCTGTAAAAGCACCCAAAACTCCCAAGTGCCAGCGCCCGTTAAACATTTCTGGCCGCTCTTCGGTCCTTCTATCAGCGGATTCTCCCCCACTAACCGATCCTCCTCCACCCAGGGGGCTCTTCGCGGCTAGGCGAAAGCATGAAGAACTAGCGCCAGTACTCTCCAGCCCTAGGGCAGAAATCATTGTGACTGCTAGATCACACTCCTTCACCAAATTTGTCAAATACCGCCCTGCAGGGGGAGCCAAGGATCGGGAGGCGGGCGCCACCGCAGACACCGGCAGAACCCGCACGGGAAGAAGCTACAGTGGCATCTTGCATGCCACACAACTACAAGCATCAACTATAAGCGAAATGGCAAAAAAAGGGAAGACATCTAGACAAACAGACATCGCAGCCCTGATGAGCAGCACCTCCACGGAAAGATCCAAGAGGGGGGACCCACCAGGAGAACCAGCAATCAGTTCTAACCACAGCTCAGAAGCCCTTGACCCAGTACATTCGGTCACAAAAGCCGACCTCCAAGACTTATTGACAGCATTAACAAAAGAAATTCAAAAAGGCACTTAGGAGGTCACGAAAAAGATTATTCCCTCGATAAAGAGAGTGGTAGCTGTGGAACACTGCACTGCTGAAATTGAAACTGAGATCTGTGACCAAAGATTCGAATGGGAGCAGGGACGGGACAGAATTGCAGCCCTCGAAGCGAGATGCGACATCCTTGAAGCAAAACAGGAGGATGCAGAAAACAGGTTGCAGCGAAATAATATCCGCCTGCGGGGGATTCCATCTTCAATCCCGGACGCAGACCTAAAGAGCTATGTGTCAGACTTGTTCAGATTTATAATTACTCTCCCCGACAACTTACAATTGGAATTGGACCGAGTCCACAGAAAGATCCCAAGACAAGCTTCTGCTCATCCCCCAGATGTCCTAGCTAGAGTACATTTCTTTCAAGTCAAGGAAGAGATCATGCGAGAGGCAAGAACAATGCAGCAAATCACCTTTCAGGGATCCACAATCCTCTTCTATCAGGATTTAGCAAACTCCACTCTTCAAAAACAAAAAGCTATGAGGGCACTCACAGAGTGGCTGCGTGAAAAGGAAGAATCCATATCACTGGGGATTTCCAACTTCCGTGAGATTCACCTGGGAGGGGGCTCAGCAACAGATCCAGTCACCAAAGGAGGCGGATAAGTTGATGGGCATTTATGGGGGAGGAGGGGAGTCAGAATCAGAGGGGACAAACCGGGCAGACCCCAGAAAACAAACAGGAGCAACTTGGACAAAAGTCAGCAGAAGGTGCTGGATCCGAGGCCCTCCCTGGAAAGAGTCCAACCCAGGATGAATAACATCAATATCGGCTGCCAAACACGTTCCGAAGGTTCCCAAGCTGGAACTCCGATATCACTATAACCACAAATTCCGATGGAGGATCCGGGGGGAGTTGGGGAGGGAGACAGTGGCAAACCTCCCAGTGTTAGCAATGGAAGGCAATCTGAGCTCATTGCAGGAGGAGTCTATCCATTAAGATAAAGTGCGGATGCTATGTTATAGTTCAGTTTTGTTTTGTTTTTCAGTGGCCCAGTTGGCCATTTAACGGTGCGCACGCGCCACCAGTTACCCATGTGTAGTAGGATGAGGTATTCCCTACTAGATCACGGGGGTGGAGTGCGGGGGGTATGGGGAGGGACAAGTTCAAATCACTGAGAGACTGGACGCACCTGGTCCGTCTCTTCAGTCAACTGCACAACACGACACATCAACATCAACGTCTACACCAGGGCAACGCGCCTGTAATGCCCCACACTCAAATGATCTGGAAACAGCAGGGAGCACAGAGCTCATTAAAGCCAACACCGAATTCCTAGGGGATGGCTGACATAAACGAAGTTGTAATCCTCACCTGGAACGTCCAGGGCCTGAATTCCCCAAGGAAACGCAGGTCAGTGGAACACAGGCTTAGGCAACTGGCCGGAGACATTGTTCTCCTCCAGGAAACCCACTTACTGCAGGCAGACGAACATCAGGTCAGATTTAGCAGATATAACAAAGCATATTTCGCCACATCCGGGGAGAAGAAAAGTGGAGTGGCAATCCTGCTGAGTGATAGGGTCCCCCTATCAAAGATCACAGTGAGAAGAGCTTCCTCTTACTAAAGGGGCTATTTGAGGAACTGCCCATCACTTTTGTTACAATTTATGGCCCCAACACTTCTCAAAGCAAGTTCATCTCTGAATTAATTCCGAACATCTTGGCTTTCAAGGAGGGACACCTGACCATGGGCAGGAATTTCAACACAATACCAGACCCCCAAGTAGACAAAACCCTGCCTCCCACAACCTCAGACTTTGCACAACCACTATCCCTGGCAAAGTTGCTCAGGGAAACCGAATCGGTTGATTCTTGGAGGCTATTCAATGGAGCATCTAGAGACTACACCCACTACTCCTGTGTACATAAAAGGGTACTCAAGAATAGACCTTGTACTAATCTCCGGGGTCCTATACCCATGTCTAAACAAAATAGAGATTCACACGTGTATGATCTCTGACCACGCCCCAGTAACTGCATATCTCAGCATATCGGGCCAAAGCCACCCTCCTCAGAGACACTGGAAATTGAACGACTCCCTACTGTTAGACGAGTGCATCAGAAAGGAAATTGGTGAAACAATAACCAATTACTTTAGGGAGAACAAGTCTGATGACTCCCCCATCAACATTGTATGGGACGCTATGAGAGCAGTGGTTAGGGGATCCCTAATCAGTTCAGGGGCAGAACAGAGGCGGGCCTTGAATATCGCTGCAACCAAACTTGAGGAAAAGGTAAAGCACTGGGAAGCAGAGCTGAAATCCCATAGTTCTAGGAAAACTGAAAGGGCCCTGAGGTAAGCCAATGTAGCATTGGAAATGCACTGGGCTGACCGGACGGCCAAATCATTGGCTTTCACTAAACAGTTCTACTATAGCAAAGGGAATAAAGCTAAACGGGTGCTAGCACATAAACTAAACAAGGTACACAGTAGAAACAATATCCTCAAATTGGCAGGGGCTGACGGCAAGGCCCAATACTCCGAGGCAGATAAAATGAGGGAACTGGTACAATATCATAAAGCAATAATGACAGGACAACCCACACCTCTGGCCGGCCTATCAGAGTACCTGCAACCCACCCGACCTCAAAGCAAAGCCCAACTAGCATCCCTGGAATCATCTATCACAGTTGAAGAAACTGTCGAAGCCATTAAATCTCACAAGAACCGTGCACCAGGCCCAGACGGGTTATCCACAAATTTCTATAAAAGCTATGCGAGTACACTAGCTCCACACATGTCAGCCCTGTTTAATTCCTTCTTGGCATCCAAATTGGTCACTAAATCAATGGCAGAGTTACTCACAGTTCTACCACACAAAGCGGGGGAAGACCCCGAGCAGGCTGCGTCTTATCGGCCGATAACATTAATGAACAATGACGGGAAAATCTTCGCAAAGATTCTGGCACGCAGGCTGGGGGCGACTCTTCCAAACTTGATAGACCGGGACCAAACAGGATTCATACCAGGGAGGGGGACCCACGACAAAATAAGACGAACGATAGACCTCATTGAAAGTGCTCATAGGATGGGAGTGGGAATGGCAGTCATATCCCTAGACGCGCAAAAAGCCTTTGATCGGGTGGATTGGGAGTATATCCAGAGCGTGTTAGAGCACTACGGCTTCAGCCCCAATTTCATAACATGGGTAATGGCCAACTACCAGACACCCACCACACAACTACGGGTCAATGGCACCAGGTCAGAAGCAATAAGCATAACTAGGGGAACTAGGCAGGGTTGTCCCCTCTCGCCTCTGATTTTCGCTCTATCCATGGAGCCCTTCGCGGCGAGAATCAGGCAGAACATGAGGATAAAGGGGCTCACCGTGGGAGGCCACAAATATAAAATTGCTCTATATGCAGATGACGTCCTGGTAACGGCAACAGATCTGGCGGCTTCCCTGGGGGCTCTCTGGGCCGAAATCAAGGAGTTTGGGGTGGTCTCCGGGTTCAGGGTCAACCTAGACAAATCCTCAGCACTAGCAGTTAATCTCCCCAAGCAGCAAAGAACCAGCCTTAACCCCCTGATGCCAATCCCTTGGGCGAAAGGAGCGATCATTTACCTTGGGGTACAGATCACTGAAGACCCATCACGCTTGTACTCAAGTACCTTCCCGCAGCTGATTAGCGAATTCCACAGTGACCTAAAGCGCTGGAAGGCCTGGGAAATTTCCTGGTTTGGGTGGATCGCAGCCATAAAAATGAATATAATCCCCAGGTGGCTGTACTATTGCACAGCACTCCCGGTTCACATCCCGAATTCCGCTCTGACCTCCCCGCAGAAGAAAATACAGGAATTAGTCTGAGGGGGAGGGGAAAGCCTCGAATAGCAAGAAAGATCATGGTTCGGGGGAAAGCAAAAGGGGAATTGGGAGTTCACGAGGGGGCCAGGTATGCCCATGCAGCGCAACTTTCCCATGCAAACACCTGGGTTCAAACGGAAGATCACCCGACGTGGAACCAGCTGGAGGAGGCCTGGTGCCCAGTTGCCCCATCGGACCTCCCACACCTGCCAAACATAAAACCCCTGACGAACGGGGGCCCCTTGACTGCAACAAACACCCGGGGTACGTTAGGCCCTCTCACCCCCATGTGGAACAACCCTGAATTCTCGCCAGGCAATCCACCGCTTGGCTTTGAACCCTGGAAAGATGGGGGACTATTAAAAGTGATGGACTTCCTGGAGGAGGGACTCCCCATATCTTTCGAGAGATGCAAGGTAAAATTTGGTGTGGGTGAACGGGAAAGATTCCATTATGCCCAAATTCGGCACTGGTTGTCCCACAGGGGAGTCAGCGCTAGAGATTTGACGGCGTTGGAACTCTCTCTAACATCCCCAGCCTTGAGAGGTAGGATCTCAGCACTCTATCGGCTCTTGGACAGATCAGACCCCTCTAAAAAAGGAAGATATATGCTTGAATGGGAGAAAGACCTGGGCCGGGAAAAGACGTGGAGGATTGGGGGGAAATCTGGACTAGACTACATAAAAGCACACAGTGCATTACGAACAGAGAAGGGGGCTACAAGCTCTGCTACAGGTATTATGTCACTCCAGTTCAACTAAACAAGGCCAACCCCAATATCCCCGGGAACTGCTGGCGCGGATGCACCACCCGAGGCACTCTATTTCACATGGTCTGGGAATGTATTCTCCTCTCATTGCATACAGTATCTTTGGATATTGGTTTGGTAAAACCCCCATACATGTTGGGTTTGTTAACCCCATGAGGAGAATGGTGCATTGTTTTAGATACTCCCTTAATCGCTTTGCTCTTTTGTAATTTTTTTACATGATGGTTAGCTTCCAAAAGAATTTGGGTGGTTTCAATGACTAAGGCTAAATTAGGTTTGTTGAGCTGTAGTATGGGGCTCTTTGCAGATAAGGGGGTGCAGAATGTATAAATTGTTCTATGGTCAGAATTTCTAACACCTTTTCTAATGGTCTTTTCCCTAACCATAAGGACAATGTATTTTTAATTGTAGCAGATAAATCTACAGGGATTTCTTCAGGATTCAATTAATATAAGTTTTCTTCAATTATCCTTCTTTGATTTCGGAAAAGGGGGTTATAACTTCAGAATTTAGAAGATGATATGAGTTCTTGAGTTCTCCCTTTAGAAGAGTAGCCCAATAACAGGTTTTTAATTATTCCATAAAATATTTTTTATTGTTTTGTAGGTACAAACAAACACAACAACGTAAGGTAGTTGACATTTGGTCACTACACTTAAATATTCAAACATTCAAACATCTAAACACACAGGTATACACTTCTTCCTGGCATCTGATTTATGTTTGCATAAATTGTGAGGTTGTAACATCTGATATTTCTTGAGTTCGTTTCGATGGCTTGTATCAGTTCACTGCTTGGCGCTCAGTGTCCCCATGGCTCTTCCTTGTTTGCCTTCAGTTGTCTTTCCATCTTTGCATATCTTGGCCGCTTTCTCTGGGCACTCCCTTGTAGTGTACACTCTCGCTTCCATTGGGACACACATGTCCACATCCGTTACCCATTTGGCATATTGCGGCGGTGTGGCTGAGCCCCATAATTGAGCTATATGTCTTTTTGCAAGACTAGTGGTCGTTGCAAACATGAGTTTTTCAAATCTGGATAGCTCTATATCCGCATCTATTCCCAGTATCAGGAGTTTGGGGTCCATCTGTATTTCGCGGCCAAGTACTGTTGACAGTCTATCGCAGCATTGTTGCCAAAAGTCCTTTATCCGCGGGCATTCCCATAAAATGTGGAAGAAGGTTCCTCTCTGGTGGTGACATCTTAGGCAGTTGGGGTCCGTCGCCCTTCCCCATTGGTGCAAGGCCTCTCTGGGATAGTAAATCCTGTGTAGGATTTTAAGATGGACCAGCCTGATTCTGGCTGAGATTGCTGATTCTCGGGGGTACATAAGTGCCACTGTCCAATCCTCTGCTTGTATTTGACCCACGTCTCTTTCCCATTTCTCTTTAAGTTCTATGAGCTCCTTCGTGGCAAATGAATTGATGGCATTGTACATTGTGGATGTTACTTTGTGCCCAATTCGTTCCATCACTATGTTCCTCTCAATCGGGGTGCATTCTGGTACATTCGGTATGTCTATTTCACTTGCAGTGAGTGCATGTCTTACCTGTATGTAGTGGAAGTGCTCCGTGATGGGAAGATTGAATTCGTCTTTCAGGAAGGTTTTTAATTATTGACTCCAATTCAACTGATGAGTTAATCTCTCAAAATGTAGAAATAAAATGCCCTAATCCTCCCCATAGGGTTGTAGTATTCCCTGGGTGATTGTAGGTCTTTTAGAGGATGCTGCTATTCTTTCTAACCCCTATTGAATTCTGTTTTCAGCCTGTATTTGATGTTCTGTCCGTTTTATTAAGAGGGCGTCTCAAGTAGCCATTGTGATTTCTTTTAATTGATTCTGAACTTGCTCTATAGGATTCACCTCTTATTTGTCCAGAGGTGTGGACATTCTTTTCACTATCGTCTGATTCCGATAATGAATCGATTTCTATGGGTGCCTCTACTTCGTCCGCTTCTACCCCCTTGGTGGAGACCAATTTAGTTTCCAAGGGTGCATAGAGGGTATTTGGACGGCGAGACGAAATTCCGGTTTCAGTTAGGAGGATCACAGTACGTTTTCTATAAGATTTTAAGTTATAATCTGATACTCTTATTATATTTGACAATGGTTTCTGGAGGAAAAAAGTTTTTGCTAGGCAGTTTTAGACACTCATTGTTTAATGTTGTAAATGGTGTCTTTTGTTTTTTTTAAACAACTTTATTTAAAGTTAAAGGCAAACTTCACAGGGCAATTCAGTAAGCACATACATGAACATTTATGCAGTAGTATGCTACAGATTCTAAGACAGGCAGGGTATACATAATACATTAGGAGTACAGCTGACCAAATCGACATACACTCGTAAAATAATAGGAAGAGGAGAAAAAAGAGCAGATAGCTAAATGCAATTGGGTGTGTACAAGAGAACCACACAACTTGCCAAATCATACCTCGTCAGACCCTGCGCCACCTGAAGACACCATAAAGATAAGCAATGGAGTCCAAATATATTGGGGCCTTGTGAGAAACTTGACAGTATTCTCAAAAACACTCCCTCAGGATCCTCTATTCAGTTGGCCAGGGAAGGACGATCGCTTTTGGATCCAGACCCTGGGGGTGGACAAGCGAGGGAGGATCACCTGAGCATGGGGGATTGGGAGGAGAATGCCCAAGGGCGAGACATGGTATTTTCCCAATCCTAAAAACACTTTATCCTACTCTCCCTCAGCCTTTGTGGTGTGTTTAAACTCTCACCACATCTCCCCCTCCCCATTTCCAAGAAATACTGAGACGAGGAGGAGGCCACTAAGATCATTGACGATTATCCATAGGAATAACATAGGGAAAGTAAGGGCAACTGACTTTAGAGAAAGCCACTGTCCCACTAAGAGTCAGGCAAGGGTAGGTCATCACTCACACCTGACTCCACTTGACTTTGTGTTCAGCTATGAAAGGTGTGGTCAGTCAGTCACAGAATCGTAAGCAAGCTGGGGATGCAGACCGGTCCAGTGAAGCCCAGAAGCGGAGAGAAGCAGGAGCTGCAGGCAGGAGGAAGACAGCACACAGAGGCACTGTCCCGGTGTGTGTGAGCTGCAGCGTGGCAAGGGAGCTATGCCTCGAGGGAGCCAAAGAAGCGCTGCCTGCAATATGCAAAGTGCATGTGCCCTTGCAGCCAGTGCCGACCCCAAGGGTGCCTGAAGGGCAGGTGGTGAGACCCTGACCCCCATCCCGCATTGCCTGAAGGAGCTGCCTCTCTAAGCGATGCTGCCCAGTGAGTTTCATGAAAGAACGTAATAGAAACCCAGAAGCATGCGTAAATGAGAGGGGAGTGGGAGAAAGGCACGAAAAAGAAAAGCGGCATAGAATCGTAAAGAAAGAAAAGTGTGAAAGTTAAAAGTGAAAGAAAAGTGAAAAGGCTGGAAGTGCAGCAAGGTGAAACAAAGCGAAAGAAAAGTAGTGAGAAAAGCAGATTGGGCGAAAGGCAAATAGTAGCCTGATCAAAGCGGGAGATGAGAGAAAGTGGAAAAGAAACAGTGAATGGCTTTAATAAGAGAGGGGCACGAGAAAGGTAAAGAAGAGTGCCTGGGGCACGCAAAGGAAGGTGCAATTGGCACAGAATCAAAAGAGGGTGCAAGGGCTATCGGAAAAGACAGCAAATTAGCAAAGAAGGTGCACGGAAGGAAAATCAGATCAGCAAAGTGCCAGGGGAATGTTAAAGAGGGTGCAAATGTGCATGTAAAGGAAAGCAGAAGAAAAGGAATGCAAAGAGCATCTAAAGGAAGTAAAGCAGTAACAGAAGAACGTGAGAGCAAAGAGAGGGGCAAGAGGGTCAGAATGGTCACGCCTAGGAAAAGCAAAAATCCTGGCATTTTCAAACACCTCTGATTCTACCCCATGGAATAATGGTTTATGAATTCAAGACAGAACTGTAATAAATCATATGTTGTGATTGTAAGCTGGAAGAGACCTAGTGCTTTGGGAAGGAAGAGGACCCTGAGAGGGCTATTTAAGAAATAAAAGTACATCCAGATAAAGAACTGAGTTTTGTGTTTCAAAGTTGAAAGGGGCCTGAGCTTGGGGAAGGGAACCTGTGATGCTGGAAATGCATCGGAGGGACAGGGCCTCCGTATCCTTGTCCTTTACTGCCTTTTATCGTGTGTTCTGTCGTGTTCTCCCCGCAGGAGTTCATGTGGGACTCCTGGCGGTGCAGCTCTCTCTTTTGGCTTTGGTGAACAGACCCATGGGTGGGGGTACAACCCTGTGCCCCTAGTGTATGTTTTTGGGCACCCATGTGTGGCCCACAGAGCAGAGTATGGGCTGGTAGCAGCTCCGTGCTGAATTGACTGGTGCCCTGAGCGTCCTCCATTTTGGGATGCCCAGGCCCTGTCATTGGAATCGGTAGATTCCTGATGGAGACAAGATGGCCCCCATGGCCTCTTGCCTTCCATCGCCTGTTACCTTGATCTTCCCGAAGTCCTGGGAAGCCCTGACTCTGTCCCTTCCCCCTGACTGGCTGTTGGTTGGAAGTTCCATATATGGTAGTGTGGGGAAGTGCCGACCAGACTGGCTGGAGCCTTCCCAATGACCGTATGTTGTGGGTACGCCTGTGGGTGGGGCCTTGGTGAATGGAGTGTGTGACGAATACGCATTCTGTGTTGTGGATGTCTGGTATCTGGTGTTTGACACAATGACTGAGACAGCCCTGCCTGAAACTGGTATGAATGCAGTGTGTAGCGTTGAATGGCGTGGTACTTGTCCCAATACACATAACTTGTTGTGAGTGTCTGGAGGGAAGTGAATGGCCTGAATGCACCGTGCGCCTGATTGGCTGACAGACTGCTGAATGCCCTTCGTAATGATTGGATGCTTAAGTGTGACCCAGCGGAATGAATGGGAGATCAACAATATATATGGGGACCTCTCACTGCTAGGAATCGTGTTCAGAAGTATTCAGAAGCTGAAGTCCAAACTATGAAGAGAAGAATTGCTGTTGCCCTTCTTCACCAATCAGAAAGCTGCTGTGTCTCCAAGGACTGATCCAGAGAGATCCTGGTAAGGGGCCCTCTTCCCGAGCTACGAGGGACCATCGTGCACCAGCTGATCTTTGCCAAAGCTCCCTGGTAGACAGACCTACGTCAGGCTGCCGACCGGAGACGGGGACTGCCGGGGAATCCCAAAGAGAAGTGCCCGGACTGTTGTCCGCCACTGCCGACGACCGGCGTCGACAACCGGAGCCGCTGCACTCCCGTTGCCTAAGAATCTTCGATTCAGACGCGCTCGTCCGCACCGCCGCCCGCCTTATCCTGCCGGAGAAGGCCAGGCTGTTTACGTGCCGAGGAGCCTCCGCCGGTGGGTTTCCCACCACCCAAAGACCACAGAGACGCCGACGACTCGACGCCCTTGCTGGGCCACAGTTCTTCAAACTCTTTGCGGTCCAGAACTATCGACACTGAGGTGCCCCGCACGCCTCTTCCTTGCAGGACGTTTACGCTTCCCCGTCGACGAGCACCGCTAAGAAAGAAGCTGCCACTTCACCGCTGTAGTTCAACCTGTTCTCCATCGGACGTTCGACGACCCGTGACTCCTGCCTTAAAGGGAGGGCACTCAAGAAGGGCTGTCGATTTCCTGATGAGGAACGCTACAACGCCATGTACTTTGGAGTTGCAGAACTATTGGAAAGTCTCTTGTGAACAATATATGGACTGGGCTTGTGATATATCTTTATTCTACAGGTTTCCCAGGTGGGGGCATCTCCACACAGAACTGTGTCTAGGTATCTGGGCCAGTATTCTGCCAATTGTTCTAACCGACTGCTTTCTTCTTATATCTCTTGTTGGTTTCCTTTACGACCTGTTTTGGGTGCCATTTAACCCTACAGTTGATGCACTTTAAAGAGATCTAATAGTAATTGTGGTACCACGTAGAACTGTATAGTTGCCATTATAGATAACCGAGTACAAAGTGAGTTATTGTGATATTGTTCATAACCTTGAATATTAATTATATAAAGACTGTGTTTTAACTAATACAGTGTGCGGACATTCCTTTGTGGGTGCTTGGGGACTACACTGTACTTAATAACCAGCTCGCATCACCTCCTGAGAAGCTAGGCCTTGATTGCTCGACCACGTACCAATAATAGAGATTCTTGGCTGGGGTCCTCTGTGCCTCTCCTCTACCATATAGAGAGCAGAAGTACAGACCCCTGCTCTGGTCTTTACAGAACCATAAGAGGCCTAACCAAGTAAGAGACTTGTTAAGTTTTGTTGAACTGGTAAAGAGGATTGACGAGTGGGTAAGGGAACACTGGAAAGCTTGCAAAAGGAACTGGGCTGTTATTTTGAATGTTGTTTTGAAAATTGGAAGAAGTAAAGCTTGGGGAAGGGAACCCCAAGGAATTTAAAGACATTTATGATATGATATGAAAGGTTATTTATAACGCGCTTAATACCCTGAGGTTTCTAAGCACGGACTCGGGGATCGAACCTGTGTTGCTCTGTGTCGTCTTGCTTCCAAGGCGAGAACCTTGCCCCTGAGCTATCCTCCCGATGAAGGTAATTGGAATAAGGGACCTGTGGAGAAGGTCGTACGAATAGCTCTGTGGATTTAATGTATTTCTGTGAACCCAACAGCACCTGGTGAAAGACCACCTGAAACCAATCCTAGTTTCCATTTTGTTGAACCACTATTCTTATTTTTGAAAAGACTTCCTATCACATGTTTGTATATAGTGAGGGCAAGCAAAGGTTTAGACTCAGACAGACTTTTACTTTGGACTCTTAGACAATGACGGCCATTAGGAACATCAGTTGAGGAAATGATCCCTTCAGACTTAGGGCAGTCAGGCATTACACCAACCCAGGAACCTTAGTAAATAAAGGTTTTTAAATGAACGCATTTGAGTCTTTGTATCTTGATACCATGCCTGTCTCACAGCCTACACAACGGAGAAACTGAGGTTATGTATGTTTCCTCGCTGTCAGAGGTATAAATAAGGTCTCGAAACCACTCTGCACGTGTCGGTTCCACTTTTTGATTTCCAATACCAAAGCACACATTTCTTGGCTACAATACATGCTACATTAAAGAGTAGTTTGACCAACACCTTGCCTATATCCCGCAAGAGCAGTGGTGGCTGGCGCATTTATTCATTGGATGGGTGTAAATGTGCCACAAATAAGAGCAACAGAGTGTAGCGACAGAGTCCAAACAAGCAAAAAGTATAAAGTGGGAGGTGAGGGGGGAAAAAGCAGGGTTCGGGAAAAGTCTTTTAAAATAATGCATTCAAATTGTGCTTTTTTACAATAAACTGTATGTGAAAAATTGTGTAAAAAGCCATACAATTAGTTTTATAAGACAACGCATGAAAAAAAAATCCTCCAATGGATAGCAGGTCACCAATAATGCACAGGAACATTTTCCAACCCCTGCTCTACGTGTACAAAATGCATCAATAGCAGGATTCACAATGACATTGGCTTGTTCTGGTCATTTAGACATCCTGGTTGCACAATATATAATATGATAGAAGTGGAGTTTATGTCGCTGGAGATAATTTTACAGGCACAGAAATGCATATGAGTCAGCGAGGCAGACCATAAATGAAAGCAAGAGATAAAGAGTGGAACTTGTGCCTTTTAGTTATGGAAATGTGACAATAGTTCCCACCCAATCCCGCTAAAAGCTGTGGCTGCTAGGGTTTGGGTGCAGCAGATGTGAGCTAGTGAGTGGAGCCCTTATCCTACCCAGACTTGCAACTCAAACAAACCATGTAACTCTAGGCTGATGAGTGTAATTCCCTGTAATGCCCAGTGTGGCAGGCACTTGGAAACAATGTTCTATTTCGAAACACTCGAAATAATGAAAACATTGGTAGACCTTAAAGCATATGGTGACCGGGAGGGTTTAAATTGGAAAACTTTACTAAGCAACTCTTATGAAGTAAGGCTGTGCATATTGTGCCTCCAAATTACTTGTAATGGTCAAGTAAACACATTGTTACTGCTTTATTATGAAAATCACGCCACATCTTGGAATCAGAATATTGTCCTTGCCATGTATTCTGAACACATTCATACCTCCCCCAGAGAAGACTCATTTCAATTTAGATTTATAGTGAGATTTGTCATATTGTGGAGGGGTGGGGTGCTGTCCACTGTAGTAGTGTACTATATTGTGTTGATTGTATTGTATTAAGCCGCAATTGGATTACGCCTGAACAGATCATTCACAAATGGCTTGTGATGTCTTGTGCCTTTTTGGGCACTCTGCGTTATACTTTGTATTGTGTGAATTTTGAAGGCTTGTGTGCCAATTAAATCCCCTTTTATGGCCACAAGTGATCTTATCTACCAAGTTAATATGAAGAATCTATGCATCACCAACTTAAAAATAGTAACCTGCAACGTGAAATAGAAACCCACATTCATAAAATATACCCAAGCTGCCTCCCCCAGTATTCATCTTTATTGGTGGGGTCATTTCTTTTTCTAGCCCTCGTGGTGTGGCAATAACGAGGCTTTTGGCACACTTTGCACCTTTACATTTACAACATTCTTGGAGCATCATGCAGTTGCCAAACAGTACAGCAGTGCCCACGGGAGGAGGAGGCTGAGTGCTCATCCACAGGACTGACGCCGGTCTCAGATTTGGATCCTGCTCGGGCCGACTCAGCCTGTCTTCCTCCTTTCACTCTGGTTCATGACCCAAAAGCCACTGAGACAGGAAATAATATCAATGATGAATAAGTCACCAAGAAAAATACCTTCCCTAGGCGCTTTACCCCTGCAATATACAATGTGGCTTCTAGGGAAATGTAGCAATGCCAAAGCATGCCAATGAGTGTAATTAATGCAGAAAGTGAAAAACCAAAATGTGAAAGTATTATATTTTTGCCAGAACTGGTTGGTATCCAAGCGAAGCATAGAAGGAAGTGAATGGCATGGTGCCCTTAGTTTTTTGCAGACAGCCAGAGTACTTTCTCCGTTATGTTTGGTTTCCTAATAAATGTATGGAGCAGGCTGATCTCTACAGCCTAACTTTTGAAACATATTTCCGTAGTGTTGGTTAGAAAGCTTCAATGCTGCCCTTGCCACAGTGTTCTGGCTTACCCTACCAGCCTCCACTTGCAATCTTTCAAAGGCCCAATATCTTTTCAAGCTCCTAGTTTCTGCCCACCAGTTCACGCACGCCTTACACTGGCACACTCCTAAGTGTACATATACTCTACACTGCAGTCATTCATACGCACAAACTTTCACACAAGCATGACCATTCAGACACAAATCTCCTCGCATGCACACATTCGCTCTTCTCATCTCCTACTCTAACCTGATCCGATCCGACTCAGCACAGAGGAGCTTTGCTGCCACCAATCACTGAACCGGATGGCCCACCCCCGAGCTTCACACACATGGACGTACCAACAGACTGGCTAAGACTGCTGCCACTCACGAAGACCACTCTGAATGCGCAAAGTTGGAGAGACACAGGGCCGGCCCTCGGATGCCCTGCTGGTCTTTCAATGCTCATGCCTATGACATCTGCGTGAGTCTTTCAATTTCCCTGTACAAAGCAATTGCGAAGCGAAGGTCGCACCCCTGCACACCCCTACTGCCAGCATTTTCCAGGCAGCAATGATTAACAACACGCTACATGTGCCCACCCTGACCATCTGTCTTTTACTGCAGAAGTACCACAGTGCTTTGGCTAAGCGAAATTTCAAATATGTACATTTTGCCTTTGAATCAAATCGTACATCTTGTCACCCCGGCTGTGATAGACTCCGTCAGCACGGCTAGTGGGATGGCAGGAATGGCAGGCGGGGCCTGCAGGCTGGGCGTGCTGCGCGGAGCAATAACGGGGCACGATACACTTACTGCGGTGTCAGAGCGGCGATTACCTTTGCAGGCTTTCTCGCCCCCTTTTATTCACTTTCCTTTACGTGATCTGTCCTGACCTTGTCAGTCACAGATCACGTGGACATCACATCCCTTTCCAACTTGGACCAACAAACAACATGAACAATAACCTTGCTGGGAGGGGCTTCTTGCATCCATATGCAAATAGTTGCACGGTTTTCCACGAAAGGGGTGGCCTGGGGTCTAGTTTGTCCAATAGCGTGGTCGGCATGACATTCACTGTTGCTCCTGTGTCAATCATCATTGTCAATGGGATGTCTCCTATGGTGTGGTGCAGCTGCAGTGTGATCTGCTGTCATTGTTGGGTCTGCCGTTGGCCGGCTTGATGGCTGAGATCATGTGGGCTTTCTCATGCCTAGAACTGCAGTGCTGGTACGTGTGGTTTGGGGACTGTACTCGGCGGATCCTCATCGCCACTGCTGTTGTCAGTGTCTTCTCCCTCAATTGCTCGGGCCCATCCTCTCCGGGTGTCACGGGTCCGCTCGGGTTGTGTCTGCTGGCGGCGGTCTGGTTGTCTGGGGTGGAACGTTTGTGCGTTTCTGGACCTTGTGTCACTCCTCCAGTCTTGATTTCTCCTCTGGGGTGAATGGTCTTTGGTTCTCTGGGAGTTTAGGCACACTGACGAGTAATGGTTGACCTTCCCACACTTGTAGCATGTGGTGCCGTACGCTGGGCAGGGTTCTCCTTTGTGTTGCTGTCCGCCACACATGCATTCTCTTGGCTTGCCTTCTACCTGTCCTTGTGGGGGGTTTGTTCTTTCGCAGGGCATTGATGGTGGACATGCTGTTGCGTGGCGTCTCCGTATCCAGTGGCAGGCGACTGATCATTTGCTCCATTTTTGCCACATGTTCGTTGGTTCTTTCTCATTGTCACCCCATGGTCAGGATGTTGTCTAGCGGGAGGTTCGTCTCCGACAGCATGGACCTCTGGAGTTTTTCAGAGGAGGGTCCATATAAGACCTGTTGCCTCACTGAAAACTCATCATCCGGGAAGTCACAGCTGATGGCCATCTCCCGCAGTCGGCCATGGAAGTCACTGATGCTCTCTTGTGGGCGTTGTCTGGCTTGGCTCATTTTGTACCGCTCAAAGTTTAGGCTGTTCTGGGGCTTGAATTTCTCCGTGAGGACAGCCTTTGCCGTCTCATAGTCGTCTTCTGTACCTCGGTTCGGGAGTGCGTTGAATAACCTGAGGGCCATGGTGCCAAGGTTGATCATAAGGAATGTCCTGTCCTTTTCTTTTCCTCCACGATGATGTCAAATGACTTGAGGTTCAGCTCGAATTGTTGGATTCAGAGCTCTCAGCGGAGCCCTGCATGGGGGCCAAAAGGTTGAAATGGCTGCATAAATGTCCCTTGTGTGGTGTCTAGCCACGTGTTGGTGTCGGGATTCTGGCCTTGCTGTCTTGGTGGCATTGCTGTGGGGTCTTCTGCCATGGTGCATGGTTCACAGGAGGGTACGTGCGCTTGGTGATTGTCCCTCTCCCTCCAACTGTGCCTTTTCTGACTCTGCCCACCAGCCTTGTCCCGTTCACTGGCTGTGTCACTCGCTAGTGCTGAGTGCAGCACCAGCTGTCCTGTTTAGTGGTGGTTCCCTGCTGGTGGGATCACTGTTTATGTTGACTGGTGGCTGTGAGGGCCTGGGGCCAGTTGCCTTGCTCTGAGTCCTGGGTTGCTTGCAATGTGGAGGCTTGGGCCTTCTGGCACGTGGTGTGCCTCCTGCTGATTGGGGTTTGGCAGGAGTGCTGTCTGGGAGCCTTCCGCCAGGGCTGGGATTCTTAGCGGAGGGAGCAGCGTGGTCCGTTATGTGGTAGTGGGGGTTGCTGCTTCTGCCGGCACGCATCGCGCATGCAGCACACTAACTGACTTTTTAAAATCTTTTGAACTCCTCTGGCATCTCACTGACACCCAGGCACCATGTGAGGAGGGCGTGACACGATTCAGCGGGCCCTGGATGCTTGGGGAGCAGTGTCGAGTCCGTGGGACCTGCTGTTGTGGGTGGGAGCTGCAGGCAGCATGTCTTCCGCTCCCTCTCTTCCTCGCCAGTGTGATAGATGCCATCAGCACGGCTAGCGGGATTGGCAGGCGGGGCCCGCAGGCTGGGCGCACTGTACGGAGCAATAACGGACACGATACACTTACTCTGGTGTCGGAGCAGAGATTGCAAAAAGGGAGAGCTCCACTCCTAGACCCATTCATTAAACTGAATAACATTTACATTAAGGTAAGAGGGGGAAGAACTGTATCTCTCAAGTGCCAGATGCACAAGACTCGGCCCTGGGGAGTACCAGTACCCTGCATATTGTGCCTGCGACACCAGATCGTACAGTTCCATATCAGGGCCGCCAGTGCCCCTGATCGTACGGCTCTGTCAGCTTTTCCCAGCTCTTACAGGCAACCACTGATCACCACAGAAACCCCACCATCATGGAACAAATTGAAGCGAAAAAGATCCTACCTGGCCAGAAAAGGATGTTACAGAACAAAAAGAGGAGCCTGGAGAGAACTATCATCTTCAAGAAAGATAACCTGCCATAAACCGAGATAGGCAGCTTAACCCAGATCTTAAATTTGGCCTCCAGGGGCCAGATTACAGAAACTTTGTGCCAATGCAAGGGCAAAGTTGCACGGTATTAGCACTAGGGCAAAGTTCACCCTATTTTTTAAAACACTGGAACACATTAGAAAACTACTGCACCATGACAAGGGCAGTTTGGCATATTAAAAGCACCATGGCAAAAATTGTCCTAGTGCAAAAAAGATGCATTTCTACTGCATTTTTGCACCAGGGCGAAGTTTGCCCTAGTGCTAATACGGAATGGTATTAGCACTAGGGCAAACTTTGCCCTGACGCAAAAATGCATCAAAAATGTATCTTTTTTGCACTCGGGCAATTTTTGCCCTCGTGCTTTTAATATGTCAAACTGCACTTGTCATGGTGCAATAGTTTTCTAATGTGTCCTAGTGTAATTAAAAATAGGGCAAACTTTGCTCTAGTGCTAATATTGTGCAATTTTGCACTAGCACCGGTGCAAAGTTTCTATAATCTGGCCCCAGGAGTTCCATATATTCGGCGTAGTTATCTGCATACAGAGTACGCTGCTACCTAGAGACCTTGATACCAAGGTATTTCAACCGGTAGTCCACCCAGCCGAACCTCTGCAGGTCAGGCATCGGAAGCATAGCATCCGTAATGGGGAGCCACTCTGACTTGGATTTGTTGATAGTGTAGCCCGAGTACTTGGAGAACGCATGCACTTCATCCATCACAGGGCGAAGGTTCACCTCTGGATCACGCTTATACAATAAGGTATCATCTGCATACAGAGATATGACCTGTGGAAGCCCTATCCCCCTATGCTCATGTTTAAATCTTATTATTGCTGCAAGAGGCTTTCATGGTTAACGCAAACAGTGAGGTAGATAGGGCGCATCCCTGATGCGTTCCTCTGTATAGCCCCATAGCAGTTGACAATGTAAAGTTGGTCTGCACTCTGGTCGTGGGATGGGAGTAGAGTAGTTGCACGCAACTGAGGAATTAAGCTCTCAATTTATAACGCTGCAGGACCCTAGTTAGCTATTTCCATAACACAGAGTCGAAGGCTTTCTCAGCATCCAAGGATGCCACAACCATCCTAGCCGGTGGGTTGATTTGGGCAATAACGCTGAATAGTCTGCGAAGATTTAGCGCTGTGGACCTAGCCGGGATAAATCCCGACTGGTTCGGGTGAACCAGATCAGCCACATAGGGGAGAACTCTGGAAGCAAGGATTTTAGCAAAAATCTTTGCATCAACATTTATCAGTGACAGCGGCCGATATGCAGTAACCTCACTCGGCGGCTTAACAGGTTTCGGAAGAAATGTTATCGCCTCACGCATAGACAGCGGGAGGAAGCATGCACCCAAAAACTCCTCCAACACTTGCAGTAATTGTGGAGCCAATATTGCCCTGTATTCTTTGTACAATTCAACCCCCAGCCCATCAGACCCCGGGGCTTTACCAGAGGCCATGGTAGGCATAGCAGTGGCAATCTCTTCAGGGGTGATGGGTCCCCTCGAGCACCAAATGTGCTTCCTCCGGCAACAGCAGGAGGTCTATGGTCTACAAGTACTGTTTGAGTTCTTTCTCAAGCAGACATCCCTGTTAGAATAGAGTGATACATAGTATGCATGGAATTTGGAGTTAATATCAGCCTCAGGGTAACGACCTGAGTGACTTAAGGGTCCTGGAAGCACAGCATAACAGTTCACCCCATATAAACACTTTAAAGATTTCCCAGACCGTGGAGTGACTATGTAAGGATATTTGGCGTGTTACAGCACAGAGTACAGCACTACTGCACCGGTAGCAAACAGCACAGAGTACAGCACTACTGCACAGGTAGCAATTTTTTTTTTTGCAGCACCACCACAAGGGTGCGGTGCATTGCTATATGTGTTACCACATTAACAAGGAAAGACAGGCCATTCAGTCAAAAACGATTTTAACATATAAGATGCAAATCTATTTTTACAGTTAAAAGCACACGTGCACATTCAAAAATGCACACTATTTTTCACCTGAAATGCCTATGGTGCGAGAGACACATTTGAAAATAATAACTAACATTACTTATAACTAACCTGACTAATGAAACTAAAGTTAACATAATCCACTAATAAAAATGTGTCTCCACTGCAGAATTAGGCCTATTCTGAAAGTGAACTTTTAAACGCACATCCATTTTTTTTTTCTCTGCTGCCCTGTCCACATAATTACAGGAAGCAAAAGAGCTCGAAAGAACAGGAAATCAGTTGGTTACAAAGTATTACTATAAAAATGAGCCATTGTGTAGAGAAGGAGGAGATGGCATGATTGATTCTGATTGGAGCAGCATATAGCAAGTATCATGCTAGAGGGAGTGATCAGAGTTTTGCTGGGGTTAATCTTCAAGGGAGCCACATTCAGAAAGAGAACAGCTGAAGAAAACTCTGAACAGATAAGGTAATTACATAAGTGTGGGAGCTGAGTGTGTACGAGAATGTTCAGTCAGAGTAGGAAAGGAGATTCCGGTGCCTTAATCACACGTTAATGTTGCAAATTGTGTTCTGTTCTCCGCCATTTTTTTTTCCAGTGTATTACAGACAATGCTGTTAATGTGCTGTTTTATTTATTTCTGTAAAGAGCGAGATCGTGTTTAAATGCAACTTTTATAATACAGAAAAATATTTGAAAGCAGACGGGTGGTGTGTCTTCTATTTACCAATACAGTGCTGATGATGAGGGGAGATTTTTAAACAATGCAATTGTCATTTTAAGACAGATGTATGCATGATCATATTCAGTATGGACAGTTGAGAGTGATTGTTTGTAGCATAGCTCGTTGGAGGTACATGAGCCAACGGGAAGAGGGACTCTCTGAACATAGTTCCCTACCGTATATAAGGTAGTGGAAATTACCACAAAATTACCACATATAGCTCTCTGTCGTAAATAAGTCAGTGAGATCGCCCATGGTGGCACACTAACACTAACACTGAAAATGTGGTATTCCTAGAATGTAGGTCTGAGGTCTCTCTAGTGATTACACGAAAAATCTAAGCAAAGATAAGGGATTCTGGACATTGGGGCCACAAATAAAACAAGGGAATTATGCTCACCAAAATACCACCAACCACGCATACCAACCACGCATACCAAATATGCATGTCTGGGTGCTGAAATAATGCATGTCCACTGTATTATTGTTGCACATGGCCAAATCTGAATACAAGGAGTGATTATTGCTAAGTTATTTTTCGGTGGTAATAAAATACCGTCAGGCCCCAAATCTCCACAAAATACCCTACATATTTATGGTGCGTTGCAGGCCGGGAAAGTGATCATAGAGTACCTACTGGGCGTGGCAAGTGTGTCTCACACTGCCATTTGCACATTAAAGGGAACCCATTTTATAATAGCAGTGTGCCACTAAAAACGAATTTCAGAATGTCACAAAGGGAAACCACATTCTCAGATCTAGTGCAATATTTAGAGGCAAAGTTGTTTGCACATGGGAATTGGTCGTCAAATAGCAAGTTAGAATGGAATAACCGCATTCAGGGTGAGGTGCAGAAAGAAAAACTAGACAATATTTTTGCAGAAGGCAGCATAATTCAGGTCTGCCTTACAAGATTATTGAATGCAGCCGATAAAAGTGCAGAGAAAGACTGTTTAATACGGCTATGCGGCAAAATATGGTTTATTTTAAACAAGTCCCTGCGAATGCAAGAGAATGATACTCAGCTAATTAACAGGTTAAAGACTGAATTAGAGGGGGCAAGTAAAAATCAGGAAATGTTGAGAGCAGAATTGGATGTATGCCAAAAAGACATGCAATTAAAATGCAGAGACTTTGATACTCAGTTATCCAAAAGCAAGAAACAATTTGAAGATAGTGAGCAAGAATTGGCACACTTAAAAGCCTTAGTGGATCACATTAGACGGGATAAAGATGAGGTTGTTTCAGAAATGCAGATTTTACAAAAAGAACATTGTGAAAAAGAAGGTGATCTCCAGAGTGCAGAACAAGAAATGATTAAAATGATTCAAGAAAGAGACAAGAGAAATAAAGAGTTCAATGAATGCCAAATGCAAATGTGCGACATGCAGGAGGTGATTAATAAGATGAATGGTGAAAACAACTATTTGCAAGATGAAGCCAACAGACTCCTTAAAAAGTGTAGGGACTTAGAACAGCAAATGTGCATTCCCAGCTCCCAGGAGAGGCGGCAGGGTACCACATTCAATGGAGTGGAGGTGAATTCTAGCTCTGCCCAAAGAGCTAGTGCTCCAGTGACTGGGCCGGTGACTGAACTTGGTTGCAGCGCCCTTGGGGGATTTGATACTCCCATTGGGGGCAGCCACCAATTTCATACACCTGAAAACAGGATTGAATCACAAAATAATGCAATTCCATGCATTGCAACAAGTAGCCCCATAAAAATAATGAAATCCATTAAAGCCCTGATCAAACCATTTAAAAAGGGAGGTGAATGCTGCATTGAGGATCACTTAGAAGCGGTGCATGACATTTCTAAAGCACTCCAGATACCTAAGGAACAGTACAGACAATATTTTCATTTAACTTTAGATGCCCCGACGGCCAGCATCATAAGGGGATTAAATGAACAGCAGAATATGACATGGCTGGAGTTTGAAAAAGAAATTAGGCGTCATTTTTCTCCTTTTCAGTCATTGCAGGAGGCAAAGAAAGTCGCGTACACAATTACTGCTGGACCTAATATATCCCCTCGCCAATTTTTACAAGACTTAAAAAGAGCATTTTCTCGCTTTGATGTATCTTTTGACTCAAATTCCAATGAGTTTAAAACTGCATACTTCTATGGGCTACAGAAAGACATCATATCCCAATTGGTCCGTGAATTTGACCGTGACAAGTCCCTTGAATGGATTGTACATCAAAGCACAAAACTATATGAGGTACTCTATTGTCAGGGTAGAGAAAGTGATAAAATGAAAGATACTAGACCTAAATCTAAAGAACCCTCAGCCACAGTAATGGAAATCAGGTCAGCCAAAATGTCCCTTGAGTCTGCTCAAAGCCAAGGTAAAAATAATGTGACACCTGAACAAAGGGGTAATAAACAAAGATCGCCATTTCCTGTACCAATGTTCCAATCACATGATCCTAGTAATAGAGAGAGCTACATCAGCCCTAGGTATTTAGGGGACAGACCCCGAGTAGGATACCGGCCTGATATGGCAGGTATGAACAATAACCAGAGACAAAATCAAGATCAAAGAAATGATGGTCCCTACCAGTCATTGGGGACACAGAGCATATTTGATCCCAGCACCATGATATATGGTAATCAGGATAGGCCCCGATATGTGGATCGATTTACTGATAATGGAAATCAACCTAGGGGCCAGTACCCACAATCTGAGAGACAGGACATGAGGCAAAACGTGAACTACAGTCCACGCCAGTACAATGATTCCCCACCAGGGGACTATAATCAAAGGATGGGTGCAACCCGCTCCCCTCCACAAATGAATCAAGAGTTCAGAAACCATCCCAACCGACATCAATCACCTGAGAGGCATCAGAATAGATCCAATCAGGGGGAAAACAACCAATATCGACCTAGGCCACAGAAAGAGGATCCTAGAGAGATGGAAAGGTTCCAGTGCCTTGAGGCCCAAGTGAAAATGTTAGCTGAGCAAATAGGAAAGCTCTATACAGCGCAAAAACAACCTTCCAAAGAGGTGGCTGATGGCCATAGCAATGACCGGGGGGCTTCCGAAAAGTGACTAAGTACTCATGATAACTGCAGTGCCAAAATGACAGATTGCTCTGATATAATTTTGCATAACGACTCTGAGATGCCTAATGGATTAAAAATGAAAGTACCAGTAAATGAAATTGTGACAGAAAGTGCAAATACTTCTAAAAAAGACGTACGGTTTAACTTAGAGCTAAATAAAACAGTAAAGATTTGCACAAATGAAAAAGAAACATTAGGAATTCCAAAAGAACAAAGGGACAGATTTAAGAAAAATGACTCATGCATGGGGAATACCAGTGAACAGGGAGTAAGTGGGGATGCTACAGCTCCTTCCCTGGGCAAGCAAAACAATGACCAAACACCGACAGAAAAAAGAAATACTCACAAGGAGGGAACAAGTCAATCACCTGAAGAATTCTTTGAGCCACATATTTTTGAAGAGGCTGAAAGGGCTGGTATCACACTAAATGATCACAAATGCACAGAATTAAAAAATGACAAATTGCTGAATGATGTTGTTACACATGTTCAGTTGGAGGATTGTAATGTGGTCTCTGATGTTACCCAGATGGATGGGCGAACAGTGGCCACACTCCAAAAAACCTCTGATCATGGAGAAATGAATAAAAAATCTCACGCAGAAATGGGTAAAAAGGAGGGAAAAATGTCTTTCCATTTACCAATGTGCTTAGCCAAAAGTGAAAAAGACCTGAGAAAGGTGAGCCCTGAAATCAGTAAGAATTCACATTTCTTATGTGTATTAGAGGAAGTTGAGGACAGATATTATGCACCCATCACTGTAGAAGAAAAATGCCACACCTTTGCTATGATTGACACTGGCGCACAGGCCACAATTATGTCCAAGGAGCTGGTAAAGAGTATCAATGAAGGGAGACCTCCACAGAGTCAGATCACAGTGAAGGAAAATCAAGGCCCAGTGCATAACTTTAATGGGGAGGAGGTGCCCATCATAGGTGTAACTGAGGTTGACATAAAAATAGGAAAGCACAGAATAAAACAAGAGGTATTGATCACATCTATTTGTGAAATTCCATTTCTGATGGGGACAGATTGCCTGAAAAGATTGTCTCCTCTCATAGATGGGGTGAATGGAGTGCTGTGGTCCTTAACCAAAAAAACATTGAGGCCTAAGAAACTAAAATCACAAAACAGCAATATAAATGAATGTCACACCGTTGCCAAAACAAATTATGCTGTGGAGGTATATCTCCAGAATAGCTGCATACCTAGTGTCACTGTCATATTAATGTGTCAAGACAAAATGCAGAGCGACAATGAAAAACTACCTGTACAAATATACTTGGACCCAAGGAAAGATTGGCAGACTGCCATAGATGAGCACACATGTTTTTATCTAAAAGAGAAAACGTGCAAACAGAATATTGCTCCTAAAACAGATTCAGAAAAACACATTACCACTCTGGCAGAAATACACATGGAAGATGAGCAACCATGGGTTCATGTTGGTATAAATGATTATTTTAAAACAATAAAAGCCACTTTAGCGCTTGAACATGAAAGGAGTTTCATTAATGAGAAATTGTTGCAAAAAATAATGGAAAGGGAAGAAATCCCGAGATTTAGGATTAAAAACCAATATGTTTCTGGCTTGGACAGTCCAGACTTTGAAAACCGAATTGCAGGCAGATGCATGCTTAAAATTAGCATTGGGCAGAAAACAATTTACCATAATGTATGGATAGTGAGTGGAGCACAAAATGAATTTTACATGGGAAATGACATCATGCACAGAATGTGTATGGTGTTAGATTTCCTTAATCAAAAAATATGGTCACGCCTAGGTGGTTCGGCACCTGAATTTGAAGACAAAAGAAGGGCTTATCATTGTGCACAACTGGTTCCTTATGCAATCGAATTACAAATGAGGAAAAATACTATTATTCCTGCATTTACAAAACAGTTTGCAATAACACTGAAATGCAAAAATGGACAGCAGATGAAAGGCTCTGATGCATTTGTATGCCTGAATGAATCCATGAAACAGCAAGGCCTGGATTATGAATACATTCCATTGGTAGACATTGGTGAGGGATCTGTAAAAATCATGGTAAATAATAAAGGTTGTCAGGATATTCATTTAGAGGAAAACTCCCCATTAGGAATGGCCATACAAAAATCGCATTATACGGCAGATTTAAATAACATGGTGATTGGGAATATTCCTGAAAAATATGTAGATGCCAAGGGCGAGTTGCCAGAACACCTGGACTCTCAGCCCAAAAGGAATATTTAAAATTCATTCTGTGTATCCTTATGATTCAAATGAGACAGTGTGCTGCCATCAAGAGGATTGCATAATATTTAATTTAAATGAAAATGAAACAGAAAATCAGCCCATTGAAGTGGAAGCTGATATGCCAAAATATTTAAAAGTGGCAGCTTTACAAAAAGACACAGCCACACAGTTAGAAGAAAGCGCCGAGATTCCCTTACCAGAAGATTTTCCAGAATTTTCCAAAATGATAGAAGAGCAGATCTCCTTAGCGGATGCATGTGAAAGCAATGAAGAGAGGGACAATCTGAGGGAGATATTTATGGAGTTTAAGGATGTATTTGCAAAAGATGCTTATGATTGTGGTTTAACTGATTTACATGTGGCCACACTACCAGAAGGGTGTAGCAGAAACCCAGTGTTTGTACGCCAGTATAGACTACCGCTGGCATGTTTAGAATCATTGGCAGAGATTATTAAAAATTTGGAATCACGGGGAATCATCAGGCCCATTCATAGCACATCCAATACCCCTATTTTAGGTGTATTAAAGCCAAATGGTCAATGGCGGCTGTGTGCAGACTTGCGAGAGTTAAATAAAAGAGTACCAATATCTAGATGGCCACTGCCATTCATTGATCAGGGCCTAGCTCAGGTACATGGTTCAAATGTATTTACCACATTAGATCTCACCTCTGGATATTGGTGCGTGCCATTGGCAGAGGAGATACAACATTTATTTTCTTTTACATTTGACAGGAGTCAATATGCCTGGCTTAGAACTCCGTTCGGGTACATCAATAGTGGGAGTGAATTTGGCATATTTTTGAGACAGGCCATGCCGGATGCAGCGGAAAGAGGAACAATAGTTTATGTGGACGATGTCCTGATAAAAAATGAAAGCCTGAAAAGCCATTTTGATGAAATAAGACATGTACTTGGCCAATTGCAGAAAGCAGGCGCCAAAGTATCTTTGCAAAAAGCACAATGGTGCAAGAAAAAAGTGAACTTTCTAGGGCATGAAGTGACTGAACATGGGCTAAATCCACAAAAGAAGAAAATAGAGGCCATACAAAGATTAAAAGATCCTAAAAATGTGAAAGGAGTAAAAAGTTTATTAGGGATGACAGGCTATAACAGAAAGTTCATTGAAAATTATGCAGAAATCACTCAACCATTGACTAAACTGCTTAAACTGAATACTCCCTGGAAATGGGAAAAAGGGCAGTCTGATGCAGTGGCTAAATTAAAGGAATGTCTTGTAAAGGCACCATGTTTAGCATACCCCATAAAGGACAGGGATTTCTTTATAGAAATAGTTTTTTCTGAACATTGTATGTCAGCAGTGTTATCACAAAAACACGATTTGAATCACAAAACCATTGCATATGCAAGTAAGGCATTTTCCCAAGTTGAAATGAAATTTAATGAATGTGAAAACATTTTCCCAAGTTGAAATGAAATTTAATGAATGTGAAAAGGCCCTATTAACCACTGTGTGGGCACTACAACATTTCCGCCCCATTGTTCAGGGAGAAAAGGTAATTATTGAAACAAATCATCAACCTTTGCAATTTTTAGAGAGTAAAAGAATTAGATCAGGTAATCTAGCGCAATCCAGAATCACTTCATGGACGCTGGCATTACAAGGTTTTCCCGTAGAAGTGAGATATGGACAAAATAAAAAGAACCAAATTGCTCAAGGGTTAGCTGACTTACATGACTGTGCAGCTGAACAAATACCAAATGAAATGGAAGTAGAAACTAGTTTGCAGGAATTTGAACAATCACCACACAAAGCTTTTGATGAAAAAACATGCAAGGATTTGCCAACTGTATATGTGGATGGTTGTGCTTTTCACATTGAAAATGACAGTAATAAACAGTTAGTGGCAGGAATAGGAAATGTCTGGTTGAAATGTGAAGGTGTCCCCAGTATAGGGATGAGGATTGGAGATAGGAGCAGTCAGGTGGCGGAATTGGCAGCCATTTATAAAGCAATTGCTACTGCAGTTGATAAAAAGTTCAGTGAAATTGTCCTGGTGACTGATTCTGACTATGCACGGAATAGCTTTGTGGAGTATTTGCCTGGTTGGAAAGCAAGAGGCATGGTTACATATAACAAAAAGCCACTTAAGCATGGAAAAATGATACAAGCCATAGACAAATTGGTGTTAGAGAATGAGTTAACAATATACTGGAGAAAAATTCGTGGGCATTTAAAAACACCAGGAGAGGATAAGGAGGGAAATGATAAGGCAGACCACCTGGCTAAGATTGGGGCTGTGATGGGAGAATTGCTACCTATTGATTATTTAATGGGTGAAATACAAATTGATGCAGTCACACGTTCTAAAGCACCAAAGGAGGTAGATCAACCGGTGGTGCAGTGGAGTCATGACACGCCAGACCAAGATTTGATTGAGGCACAAAAGAATGATCAAATTTTGGGAATCTATTATAATCATTTGATAGACCCCGAACAAAATCCTTTAACAGAAAATGATTGTATGGGAAAAGAAGAGTTGAGGTTGCTATTAAAGAACAAAACACGAATTAGATTACAGGATGGACTCATGATTAGAGAGTCCATAACAGGACAAATACAGTGGGTAGTACCCCTTTCATTCAGAGGACTAATGCTACACCATGCACATGATGCCATAACCGCAGGCCATAGAGGTTCACAAAAAACATTAGAAATACTAAAAGATTATGCTTACTGGCCACATATGTCCCAAGATGTGGAATTATATACTAGAGGATGTCTAGTATGCGCCCTATTTAAACCTGCTTCACCAATGCATGGAGCACCATTGATGAAAAGAGGCCTAACTCTCCCATGGTCAGATTTGCAAATAGACTATGTAGGTCCTTTAAAAAGGTCGAGCAGGGAACACCGTTATATTTTGAGTGTGGTATGTTTGATGTCGAAGTGGATTGAATGTATTCCTGCACCAGATTGTAGTGCGCAAACAGCAGCCACATTGCTGGTGAACCATGTGTTCTCAAGGTTTGGGTTGCCACAAAGAATTGAGTCAGACAGAGGAAGTCATTTCACAAGTACTCTAATGAGTAAGGTATGGCAAATACTAGGTGTGAAAAGGAAACTACATATCGCATATCGGGCGGCGTCTTCAGGTACAGTTGAAAGAAGCAATAGGTCTGTTGTGGATATTTTAAAGAAATTTGTGGCAGAAGCAGGTTCCAGCTGGGATTTACGTTTACCATTGGTTTTGATGGCAATCAGGTCGACTCCTGCCAAAGCAACAGGTGTTAGCCCCCATGAGGTCTTAACAGGTAGGAAAATGGTGTTACCACAACACCTACTATACAGAACACATGAGCAAACCCTTGTGAGTGCATCCACAGTTCATGAATATATTGATGAACTGAGGAGGCATTTGCAACATGCATTTGCTTTTGTGCAGAGAAATCTGGAAAGAGCTGCTGACAGTGCAAAATTGTATTATGATAAAAAGACATCAGTAAAGGAATACAGTGTAGGGGATCAGGTATACAAGTTTCATTTTGGAAAAAATAAACAGAAACATTCTAAATTTCTAGCAGCCTGGCAGGGGCCATTTCGAATTATAGATAAGGTCTCTCCTGTAGTGTATAAAATTTTGAAAAATGAAGGTGAAACAGCAATAGAGCAGTTTGTCCATGTAAATCAAATCAAACCATGCCATCCCAGACATGAGATCAGGCAGCTTGAGCATGTAGAAACAGATAAAGTCCCTTGAACACGAAAAGAGAAAATAAATGGGTGTAATCAGGAGGCAGTGACAAAGAAGTTAAAAAGTTGATTGTTATGATGGCACATAAACACTGTAGTATATGTAAAAATATATAATATAAAATAAATAAATAAATAAATAAATGCACATATAACGGAAGCTCATGGTTGG
Source organism: Ambystoma mexicanum (assembly GCF_040938575.1). Taxonomy (NCBI): domain Eukaryota; kingdom Metazoa; phylum Chordata; class Amphibia; order Caudata; family Ambystomatidae; genus Ambystoma; species Ambystoma mexicanum. The sequence continues at coordinate 372,918,110 of NC_090940.1, read as the reverse complement.
TGTGCAGAGAGAAAATGTATTAAATATTGAATGCTGTTTATGTGTGCTTGTTTTATTTTAACTTGCGTTTAATTTCAGAAAAAAAAAAAAACGAAATATTTTTACCAAGCATGTTTTATTTTTGGCAAAAGGGTGAAGTTAGTATTGTGCTATGTACTTAATTTGTTTATTTTCTATTTGATTTAGAAAATTAACATTATTTGGTCGGAGGTTCCGGGATCAGAGGCCACGGGAGACGATGGAGTCCTGGAGTCCCCTGGATGAAGACCAAAAGATGCCTGCCTCCAGGTGGAGGTGAAGACAAGTTAACCAGAATGCTAAAAAAGATGACTCCTATGGATCTAAGATTGCCAAGATGAAAGTGTACTCGAATGAACCACATAACATCGCTGGTCGGGACATATCAGAGGCAGACAAGAGTGCTGACATATGGAGTTCCACGTATTTATTATTTTAATTATTTATTTTAATTTGTTATATTAATTATTTGTTTTGGTTAGTTGTTTTATTTCATTGTTTTTAATTGACTTGAAAAATCTAAACTTAGAGTAATGCCACTTCCACTGAGAAGGCAAATGTAGAACATTTTGTAAACTAATGAACTCAGGTGAATACTGTATTGATTGCAATTTTTTCAGTGATGCACATGAATATTCATTTTATTGGATTACTATATTGTGAAAAGAAGAAAAAGAACAAATTGTTTTTAGGAATTGGCTTGGATCGTAGCCAGATTCTAAAAAACAAAAGGAGGGTATGTAAGGATATTTGGCGTGTTACAGCACAGAGTACAGCACTACTGCACCGGTAGCAAACAGCACAGAGTACAGCACTACTGCACAGGTAGCAATTTTTTTTTTTGCAGCACCACCACAAGGGTGCGGTGCATTGCTATATGTGTTACCACATTAACAAGGAAAGACATGCCATTCAGTCAAAAACGATTTTAACATATAAGATGCAAATCTATTTTTACAGTTAAAAGCACACGTGCACATTCAAAAATGCACACTATTTTTCACCTGAAATGCCTATGGTGCGAGAGACACATTTGAAAATAATAACTAACATTACTTATAACTAACCTGACTAATGAAACTAAAGTTAACATAATCCACTAATAAAAATGTGTCTCCACTGCAGAATTAGGCCTATTCTGAAAGTGAACTTTTAAACGCACATCCATTTTTTTTTTCTCTGCTGCCCTGTCCACATAATTACAGGAAGCAAAAGAGCTCGAAAGAACAGGAAATCAGTTGGTTACAAAGTATTACTATAAAAATGAGCCATTGTGTAGAGAAGGAGGAGATGGCATGATTGATTCTGATTGGAGCAGCATATAGCAAGTATCATGCTAGAGGGAGTGATCAGAGTTTTGCTGGGGGGAGTTTGAGGAGAGAGAAGGGCAGTCAAGATTTGGCAGAGCTGGGAGAAGGACCTTTTTCCTGGCTGAGACATTCCTATCTGCAAAAGCTGAGAATTCCAGATAATAACCCCGGTTTGAGAACGGCAGGCGTTCGTTTTCACTGGGGTTAATCTTCAAGGGAGCCACATTCAGAAAGAGAACAGCTGAAGAAAACTCTGAACAGATAAGGTAATTACATAAGTGTGGGAGCTGAGTGTGTACGAGAATGTTCAGTCAGAGTAGGAAAGGAGATTCCGGTGCCTTAATCACACGTTAATGTTGCAAATTGTGTTCTGTTCTCCGCCATTTTTTTTTTCAGTGTATTACAGACAATGCTGTTAATGTGCTGTTTTATTTATTTCTGTAAAGAGTGAGATTGTGTTTAAATGCAACTTTTATAATACAGAAAAATATTTGAAAGCAGACAGGTGGTGTGTCTTCTATTTACCAATACAGTGCTGATGATGAGGGGAGATTTTTAAACAATGCAATTGTCATTTTAAGACAGATGTGTGCATGATCATATTCAGTATGGACAGTTGAGAGTGATTGTTTGTAGCATAGCTCGTTGGAGGTACATGAGCCAACGGGAAGAGGGACTCTCTGAACATAGTTCCCTACCATATATAAGGTAGTGGAAATTACCACAAAATTACCACATATAGCTCTCTGTCGTAAATAAGTCAGTGAGATCGCCCATGGTGGCACACTAACACTAACACTGAAAATGTGGTATTCCTAAAATGTAGGTCTGAGGTCTCTCTAGTGATTACACGAAAAATCTAAGCAAAGATAAGGGATTCTGGACATTGGGGCCACAAATAAAACAAGGGAATTATGCTCACCAAAATACCACCAACCACGCATACCAACCACGCACACCAAATATGCATGTCTGGGTGCTGAAATAATGCATGTCCACTGTATTATTGTTGCACATGGCCAAATCTGAATACAAGGAGTGATTATTGCTAAGTTATTTTTCGGCGGTAATAAAATACCGTCAGGCCCCAAATCTCCACAAAATACCCTACACATGCCAGCAAGCCTAGATTATTGCAACAAAAAAAAAAAAAATCCTCAATGTTGGCATAAAGTACTTCTGCAAGATTGGGATCCGGCAGCATTGCAGGTGATATACGCCAGAGGGGACATGGTTTACATGAGTGTGAGAAGACCAGAGCACAATTGGTGAGTGATCATAGAATGCACGTGGTAGGAGAGAGCACCCACGTACCCTCAGGATGTACTCTGTGGATAGAAGGCGATAATCGATCTGAGACAAAGAATCACGGACCATAGAGTAATATGTATATTCCCTCACCATGGGATGTAATCTCTGCCAGACATCAGACAAATGCAGTTGCAACAGAAATCTCCAAGAGAGTTTGTGCCGCCAATTTCAGAGGCTGGGGAACACTAGAGGAGCGATCCATGCCGGCATCAGGAATCGTGTTCATATACCCTCCCCAGACCACAAGCATATTGATATGACCAACAATAATATCAGCAAGAGCCCAGTAGAAGTCAGGGTTGTCAACATTAGGGCCATACGAGTTAACCAGCAATATTTCATTGCCATTTAATGTGCCCCTCAACATGACATATCGTCCCAGAGGATCAATATAGCCTCTTTCCACAATGAATGTGATGATGGGGTGTATCAATGCCATTACCCCACATGCCTGCATGCCTGCGAGAAGTATGTGGTGTTCAATCTCTTTGACAGCCCCATTTAGGGACAAAGGACTCATGGACTGATCTTAATGCATGGGTGTCCTGTAGCATCAGGACCCTCGGGGCATGTCGCTCAAGATACATCAGCAATCTCCTAGCCTTAGCCGGGTTGTTCAGCCTCCACACATTCCAGGAGATGTAAACTCCCCACCCCCCACACCTCCAATGGCCCCAATTCATCTGTACTTACCACAATCACATACCAAACTTCCTAGTGGCCAGCGCCACACAACCAAAACATACATGTAGTGCAGTAAACCATTTGCCCAAACAGATTTAAACTTGTTAACTCCAACTCTGGGAGCCTCACTACTCCCTTTTACCCCCCACCCTCCACCCTGAACCCATCCCACCATCACCCACAACTCGATAATGCATACCCAAAACAACAACCACAGAACTCTCCTGGGAAGCATTGCGAACAGCAACCTTTACTGAAAGTACAGCCGGTGGCCCCGGCTAGCTAGCAATTACAGTTCACTGTGCCTTCAGGTCTATCCTCCCTGGGCAGGGGTCATGTACAACAGCCCCAATGTTCACTCACCAGCATCCACAGTACCAAGATCATCACCACTACAGGAGTGTTGATTACCCGAGCTGCCCTCTGCGGGAAATAAGACACATTTTCAAAGAAGTGTTCCCTGCCCCCATGCATAACTAAGAAGAGAATCGAAGGGCATACTGGATTTGCCAGGTTCAGAGAAGACGCTTAACTGGATCATAGGATGAACGCAGCACTTGGACACCAGTCGCATAATCGGGTTATATATGGACCTTACTTGATTCAAACTGTAGGGACCCAGGCTCTCTTGATAGCTTCAAAATGAGCTCTCTGTATTTGAATAGCTTGGCAATAATCGTCCTTGGGGACACCCACGGTTTAGGAATCGGGGTCAGAATACGATGGGCAGGCTCAGCAAGAAATTGAGCAGAGAATTGTGATGCCCCCAACAACTGCTTCAAGAGCTCTTCTATGAACTGCTCCATGGACCCTTCAGTGCATTTTCAAGCACACCGGCAATGCAGACATTGTTACTCCAGGAACACGAAGCCAAGTCATCACACTTCATCCGGATCGACGCTAGTTCCTTCTTCAAGCCGACTATGTCCTGGTCATGTTGTGTAACCTTGTCCTCCGTTCCACTAATCCTAGACTCTGCTTCAGTAATGCGCCCACTCTCCTTGTCCAGTTTGGAGCACAGGGAGCTGATATTAGCAACAATATCTTCAAGTTTCACATTGACAGCGGCAAAACCACTCTGCACAGCAGCCAAAAGGTCAACAGGCATAGCCTCAGCCAGCACCTGTCTCCCAGCAACTCTCACAGGTCTCAGGTTTCACAGTCCTTACTGGTGTGCTGGTGAAGGTATCCATCGGTCCCTTCCTTTTCCTTGTGCCCTTCATCATGGTTTGACAAGCCAAGTGACTCCCACGCAGAGAACTCCTGATCAAGCACAGTATCACCAAAGGGGGGATGACCACCACACCCGGACAACTAACACTGGCTCAGCGAGTACAGACTGGTCCAACATGTGAATGGCATGCACAAGGAGCAACAATGGTGAATTAAGTTCCCTAGGTGTAACAATTCGCTCCAGCGATGCCTCATACCAACCCACAGGAGCACCTCGGGCCAAAACCAGGTTGCAGGGCCAAATATTTATTTTGCCACTTGTAGAGTCAGGGTGCTAGGTGAAATATATACCGGGTTGGTGCGGACTCAGGACGCCTTAGGGTCTTTGCATCTCCTAGGTTGAGGTCCAGCAGCAAGAAAGAAGAGGGAAAAAAAGGAAGGAGACCCCCACATGGGACCGTGAAATCAGCGTGAGGAAGCTGGTAGGAAGTTGTGATCCACAGTGCATTCAGTCCACACCAGGTGCGCCAGCCAGCAGGCTGCCAACGGCGTACAGAGCAGATGATCACCACAGGGGGTTAATGTAGCTCACGTGGGGAGGCCAAAAGGTATCAGCCCCAGGGGCTCTGGAATGCCTGCGCCAGTACCACACACCAGGCACGGTCTGTCGGAAGTGGGGCCCCAGAAGTTCTGGGCTACCGTGGACTGTCTCTAAAGGATGTTCGAGCCCTGCAGTGGGCCGCCAGCATAGACGCCAGCTGCTGATGTCAGAAAGCAGCTCCCGACCGTCCCAGCATGACTTTCCCCACCGGAGTCAGACAGGCACTGCAGCAGATCTAACGTCACACTGGTCACCTCCTCAACAGCTTGTTAGAGGCACAATTAAGGATGTTCATGCTTTGAGGATGTAGCCAGGGCTGGAGAACACGCAGGCCTCCATATTCATTGCTGCTCAGCAGCGCCCTCTGTGTCTTGTGGTTTGACCTGTAAAACAAACTCATCTGCCTCTGAAGGTTGAATTATTATTTTCATAAGGAATACCAACCTTTACCTTTTGAGGATTCCTAGTTTGCATCAACTCATTCTGATGCCACAGAGGCAGACAGATTTATGAAGGTTTTTCAAAAGATGCCATTTTATTAACTGAAAAGGTTGGATAAACGCCTCACTATTCCTAAGATGACAAGCATTTCCCTGCCCAAAAGAAACTAAAGAAAACACTCTAACAAAAGGATTCTGTCCCTCACACTTAAAGATACACCTCCCTAACAAGGTTATATATGGCAGTTCAATAGCAACAAACATAACGGATACATTGACATCATAAGAACAGTTTCTCCTTCTAATCTGTGTGAATTCCCCTTCCCCAGATTCAAGCAGGATGTTGTTCAACACTTCCAAAAGGTTAAGGAAATCCTGTCTCGTATCACAGCTGCACCTCAGTTCTCTTTTTGGTTCCAATTTAATAACACAAAGTTCTAGCTTGTATTTAACCACCAGTTCATAAGTGGCTAACAATGATTTCTGCACCAGTTCACAAAACTGTTTGGCAATATTAAATACTTGTGTTGCAATTCACACAACACTTGCTTCAAGGATATTAATTTGTCACAAATGTGTCATGATGATTGTGTATTAATGCACAAAAACACTTTAGTGGCTTTTCAGCTTCTTCAAGATTTATAACCACACCACAGTACTTCAATGCCTTCCACCTGGTCAGCTTCCCTGCCAGGCTTAGTAAGACAAAGTTCTCTGCTCTGGTGCACTCTCCTGCCAGAACAGATCCAAATATTACAATATTCTCTGACCTGGTGTACTCTCCTGCCAGGCCAGAACAATCTCCTACTTGCAAGTACCTCTGTGGTAAAGGTTAAACTCAAACAGTTTAGCAATGTATTTTTGCTCCACAACAAAGATAGGAAACACTTTAAGGGAAACAAGAACCACACTGATGCTGTTTGTTACACTAGTGTGATTGCCACACTCTGTAAATTATGCTCCATTCCGTCTGAATGTCTTCCTTCAGAAGTGCAGCCTTCCTGCCACTCTTGTTTCTCCCCTTTTTCCACTAACCAACTGCTGATAAGGCTTTTGTTTCAATTTCACACTTCTTTGGTTTTGGCAATGTGGGTTTAAGCCATACTCTCTTAGGACCTCCTTTTCATATGGCAAAAGATGGCCATGTCCTGAGAGGTTTCCTGCAACGATCCAAGGAAATCCTAATTAAGCATCCTTATAATTGTGGTCCGATGTAGCAAAAGTGCTGGAATCCTGGATGGCGAGGTCTGGTGCCCAAGCGGCAGATTCCTCTGTGGGGAGTGAGGGGTCTGTGCATGGTCGGGACGCCACTGGGCCTGGACCATATGGTGGCCTGCTGATAGCAAGTCTGCGCTGCTGAGCTGTCACGACGGACAAGCTGCTCCTTCATTCAAAGACCCTGCTCGAGCCAGAGTCAGTGGCGGACACCCAGCCGGCTCTATAAATAGCGAGAGTGGAACGACGCCAGCCTTGACCGTGGAGCTGAGGAGGTGCGCTGTCTGCCAGGTTACAGACAATTGCATCTTGGCACTGGCTGCAGGGGTGTAGATTGAGACTGACCATGCATCTCCTCCTGAAGGAGCGCACTACGGGTGAGCTGCAGGCGAGCTGGACCCTTTGCCGGTGTCTTGGTGGTGCTGCAGCTGCAGGGGTGATCTCCTGCTGTGGGGCTGGCAGCACATGATCCAGCAAAGAAGGGTATGTGTTGCCGTGGTACAGCGAGACGCCTGCAGACCCGATGCCCTGGGAAGCCACTGGTTCCAGTGAAGACAGCACCCGGCTGGCCTTTATCTACCAGCCTGCCAGTCTTCGTGGCTGTGAATGAGCAGTGCAAGGGGATAGCTGCTGTGGTCGCACCTTCGGTATACGGAGCTGAGAGGAAGACAGAAGGGGACCTACTCCTGGCCAATTTGCAAACAGTGAGCTGATTCCATCTGCCACTGACCGAACCCTCAGGTATGGGCTATGTGTATTAAACACCTCCTCATCTGCCTAGCAAGCCCAACAGGTTCCCCTAGACCTCTATTGGATCCAAGAAGTGCCAGGACAACATGGAGGCATTTGCAAGAGCTTCCAGTGTGACTCTGGAGACGTACGCAGCGGATGGCACAGGATCAGGTATGCAGCAGCTGAACATTACCCTGGTGACATTCAAGGACAGTATGGACATACTGGGACAGAAAATAGACTCTTTGACACACAAAGTTGACATCTCTTCAATCAAGCTGGAGAAACTCTGCGGTCGTGTCACAGAGGCAGAAGGTCGAATATCCAAGTTACAAACGGATATCACATAGCTGCAAGCTGCCCGCAAAAAAGCCTCAGCCAAGAACAAAGACTTCGAGAGGCGGTTGTAATGCAACAACATTAGAATCATCAGGGTGTCTGAATCTACAGAAATCGAGAAGATGGAGCCATTCCCGGAGTGGCTGCTCCTTGACCTGCTAGGCCAGCCAGTGATGTCCACATTGTTGATGGTGAAGCGCGCCCAGAGGTCTCCTGGCATCAGGCTGCCTCCTGGAGCCCCGTGAGGACCCATCATTGCATGTATCTCCAATTATAGCAATAGACATACCATATGGCGGCTGGATCGCGAGCAGGGGGAGTCGAAGTTTAGATCCTCCATTGTGCGCATTTGCCCAGATTTTAGCCCACAATTTCAGGACTCCAGGCGGCTGTTTTTGGAGGTGAAAGCTGTGACCCGCAAGCATGACATTAGATATGCCAAGTTATATCCGGCAAAACTCAAGATTATGCACATGGGGAAATCTTCCTTCTTTGTGGTCCAAAAGCAGCATCAAAGCTTTGTGGCGGAGCTGGTGGATAGGGGTAGGAGAGGACCCTGGAGAACACCTTCACCGACGAAAGCGGCAAACTTCATGGTCCCAACCTGAGCTGCAGAATCTCTCAGCCCTTGGAGTAGAGGTACGGACGCCTTGAACAAGAGGGACACATGGCGAACAGTACCAGGTGGCGCACATGCTCTTAAGCTTTACAACATTGGCTTCTGGGGCAGCAACCCCCCTGGCTGGAATCCATTGACACTGTTGACGTAAGTGTGCTCTGCAGTCTGGACAGTACAGCGGGTTGTCCCCCCTGTTTGGTAGTACCTGGATGCTAGCTGTGGGGGAGGCACACCACCCCAGACCGCAGTCTAAGCTATCCTGCATGTTTCTTCCTGGATTTGTTAGTTCTTTATTGTAGGGAGCAGCTATGTTTGGCGGTCAGCCCAGAGCACTTGCTTTATTGCTGGGGATTTGGGGTATTGAGGGGAGAGCATGAGGGGACCGGGGTAAGCCAGTCCGTTTTAGTTTCTGGCATGGGTGGGGGCTGGGTGAGAGGAGGTTGGGGGGGATCATTATTGGGAGTTTGCAGTCCATACCCTGTGCGTGCCTCACATGCCTGCTGCTGCGTCTCTCATTGCACATGCGCAGGAGAACAGCATCGCGCACAGTCAGGCATGGACAGAAACGCCACAGAAATGCGTTCGTGCACATGCGCACACGCCGGTTAGCAGCAAAACACTACCCCCGGCGCGCATGCGCACTGAGTTCAGCAGTGAACAGCTCGGCATTTTCCTCTGTGATTTTCCTCTCCCATACTTGGCGCGCCAGTCGCGAATTGCAAACGCGGCCCCACATGCCAGCCTGCTGAAAGCTCGGGACATCAATCCCAGGACAGCTACAGGTTAATAACCGTCTTGAGGCTCACCCAGCCACCATTTCTTGCTGATCCCCAGCCTTATGAACAGTTGCCACTCAACCGGCACCCCGTGCATTTCCTGTGAATTTTCACGCAGATGTTAACTAGCAAGCCACCCACAGCTGGCTGCTAGACCCTACAAGCCTAATCTAACCTGCACCTTACGCCAATCCGGTGTCACAGCAATCTCCAGATCCATGCAGAATTGCAGCCCCAAAGGGAGACCTACTCCAGGCCCAAGATGAAGGCACTCAGCCGAAACGTCTTACCGACCAGTTTCTCCATACTCCTCCTAGTCCCAACATCTTCTTTGATCTATATCTAGACGTCGACCACGTGTTAGGTCACCCTCCAGCCTGGCTACATATAACCAAGAGTTTTCTCATTTATTGCTTTTGCTTTGGTTGCTATGTATTAACTACATGCTAAATCACTTGTCACTATAGGTGGTGGTTACACAGTGTTTCTTCAAACACTATCTTGTTTTACCGTTGGATTTCTGCAAATTTATCTTGCCATAACAGTTGTTTGAGGGAAAGGTTAAGACTAAGAATTAACCCCCCTGCACACTCTGCATTTTTGAATGAATCTCTTGCATTTTCGGATTGCTTTTTCAACAAATGCCTCTTTATATAAAAAAAACTACTGATGCATGACTACTAAATGCATCCAGCAGCAAAATAAATTTAAAAGCTGTCAGATTGATATCTATTTGTGTCTGAACTCCTTCTTGTGCATTTTCACATTCAAAGTGTTACTGTATCTCTTTGACATAATAGAAATAACCTAGGCCTACTAAAGTAAATAAGTAGTCCCCAGAAAACGTTATACATCAGAACAGACCCCCTCAGTTGACCAAGCATACCCTGCGCGTGACATGATTATGATCCCCACTCTACCTGTGCGTATTCAAGATGCGGGTACAATGTGTCCACATGTACAACACCACTTAGGCATATGCAGCTTTATAAACACTAAGTCAAGATAGGGGACCTGAGATATGTCTGCTTACATGGACTGTCAGGGGACTTCAGAATAAAAGAGACTTAGGCTGGTGACGCAGTACACCAATAGACACCATATCAACATACTGATGCTTCAAGTGACACACTTACGGGTGGGCAAGGGAGTTCCCACGGTGCAGGGTTGGGGGCTTCACTGCTATGGGACATCCTACTCGTCCCATGCAAGGCGGGTCGCTACGTACATCCACTCCTCTCTATGTTATAAGCTTCACACCGGGGTAGCAGACACTCCAGGACGATTCTTCCTTCTTGCTGAGGAAATTGCGAGATAGAGTTAGGCCCATATATGTTCACAGGAACTAACAGCCCTGAGTTCTTCACAGCTTGCGCAGGCCACCTGCAGCAGTTTGAGGGTTAAAAAGCCATATGGGCCTTGGACTTCAACCTTGCATTAATCCTAAACATGGATAGAGCACACTCCACTCAACAGACGCTTCCCAGGTCAGTCCTACAGTGAGGGGAAATCGGGAGGAGCTACAATCTCTCAGATGTGTGGCGCTTGGCACATCCTCTTGAGAGGGACTTTACATTCCCCTCTCAGGTGCATGGGTCATCGTCCCGCATCAATTAAGTGATATCCACACCCGTTTTCCTGCAGGCTTATTTTCACTCCGAGATCCAGCCTAGATTACTTTCAGACCACTCCCCAGTGCTGTTTGCTTTCCGGTGGCCATCACACAGTGCGCATAGGTGACATTGGCACTTCCGAGCAGAGATTGTCCAGGACCCAGTTAGCTGAGAGGAAATTACGCAGGAAGCAACACAATACTTTGAGCATAACATATCATCAGCTGTTGATTTTCATGTAGTTTGGGAGGTGTTCAAAGTCTTCATAAGGGGTATATGCATGGCCAGGGAGCATGGAATGCTCAAGACCATCCAGGCGTTTCTGCCCCGGCTGGAGCAGGAAATTAAAGATCTGGAGGTAATTATGGATCAGAAAGAGGACCCTTCTCTGCTGGCCCAGATATGGGTGGCCAAACAATTAGCAGAAATGGCAGCTCGGGAGACCCGCCTCCTGGAAGACCATCTAGAACTGGGTGGTATGGTGAGGGTGACAGACCTGATAGGTCCCTAGCCAGGGCCATACGTCAGGATAGGGACCATGGGGACATAGTGGAGGTGGCAAGGTATAGTGGAGACATGGTTGGGTATAACACAGGGATAAATGACACATTCACCCAATTCTACAGCCGCCTCTATACAGTGCGGAACACAGCACCTGCTGAGCAGGTCACTGACTTCCTAGCCCGTGTAGCAGTGGATGGCTTGATGAGGCCCCTGGGTTGCTTCTTAATCGCTCTATTTAGGAAGAAGAGATGAACGCTTGCTTAAAGCGCACTCGCCTGGTAAGGCCCCCGGGAACGACAGGCTATCTAGTGAATTTTATAAAGAGTTTGTTGCGGACCTTCTGGCACACATACTGCAACTATATGCATGCTCAGGGGGGGGGGTTCTCCCTGCATCCACCCATCAACGTTCTACAGAAGCCGGGCAAACGTCCATCAAACTCTTCCTCCTCTCGCCTTCTGTCCTTGATTAACACAGACAATAAATTGTTGGCCAAGATAAGCTAAACGGCTTCAGCCGCATATGACTGCCTTGGTCCTCCTCGACTAAGCCGGCTTTATACCCGGGAGGTCCACACAGAATAATCTTTGTAGATTGTTTGATTTTTTTTTTATAAAACATTTTTTTTATTAGTTTTCTCAGCAAAACTTAAACAGAAAAGAGCACAGTAACCTTAACGATTATAGCTTGACATAGCGGCACAGGCAAACAAACATTGAATAATGTGTAATTGCAGGGCTCCCTGTGAAGGTCCATCAAGCATATCAATCACAGCAGTACTCAACATTGCCACCCATCCCATAAACCACCCCTACCCATAGCCCCCCTCCCATTTTCCCCAGACCTTCGCAAACTTTGGAGGACACCCCCTGGAATTGTACACTCGTCTTTCCTAGGCCAGACATGTCCATCTCGGCCATCCAACTGGTCATCCGGGTGCGATTCGGAGATCCCCACAGTGAGGCGATGACTCTCAATCAGTCCCAAGGCAACCACCAGGAATATTTTCTCATATTTTTAAAACCCCACCTGTCCCCATACCCAGAGTATCACACATTTTGGGTCACAGGGGACTTCCACCATTTGTACATTAAACAACCTGTGGACACATTTCCGCACAGTAGTGGAACCAAAGGACATTCCCAGAGGGTATGATAGAAAAAGTCTTCGGACCTCCAACACCATAGTCAACAAACATCGTCACCCCACCCATAGACCTTGCCCCGTGAATAATAGACTCAGTGTACAATCTTGTACTGTATAAGGCGGAGCCTGGCAGACATTCTAATTTCCCTCAGAAACATCAGCACTCCCACCCATTCCACAGGTTCTATGGAGCCTGCATCTTTTTCCAACTGTCTTTAATGTGGGACAGTTACTGAGCACCAAAAGCTGATATTACTTGATACAACGTTGATGTGACCTTTAACTCGATTCATGCAGCAGGTAAATTAGCCTCCAACAGGGAGCACTGTGGGATCTCACTCAGAACTGGGAATTGGGCTCTAATCGCATGCAACTGCTGCATGTACCTGTAGCCCTTTCCCAGGGCAAACCATTCCCGCAAAAACTCAAAGGGAAGGCGACAGTCTCCCTGAATCACACCCACCAGGTTCAGAATCCCACGTCCCTCCCAGTGCCTGAAGTGACCCATCTTTAGGAGTTCCGGGAGAAGTACATTAGCCCAGAGGGGTTTACTTGGAGTCGGCTCCCCCCTCCAACCAATATGCGCATGTGCCTCACACCATACGCGCTGCATGCTCTGGGATATGAGTGGGAGTGCCCCTGCCTAGCATATAAGACCTGTATAGTGGTCTTGGCCCCCCATCCAACCCCATTCTGATAGTACGTTGGGTAACCCTGGGTCCCTGTGTAGCCAGTCGTTAACGACTCCCAACTGGGCTGCCTAGTAGTATTGTTGCAAACAAGGTAACCTATCCACCTCCTCCCAAACTGACCGCTGGGAGTTTTTAAGGTGATATAAGCTTGCATGCACCGCCACAATCGCTCCCTAAGGACCCCATCTATTTCCTTGAAAACCCTTCTGCATACCAGGAGCAGAGCGATCTGTAGTACATAGAGAAACCTGGCTAGGGATATAATTTTGAAAAGTGCTGCTTTTCCCATCAAACTTTGTCGAAGGGTCTGCCAGTGCACGACATCCACCTTGAATTTTCCAATTGTCGGAGCAAGTTCAGGTCTACAAACTTCAAGAGGTGTTCTCCCAGTTTATTTATTTATTGGTCGTTTATATAGCACCTATACACTTAAATAAGCGTTTCAAAGCTCTCTAACACATGGAGGGAGAGTCATTTACATTCATGACAGACATTGGAACATTCAGAATGGGTAAGTGCTATGCCTTAGAGGTACAGCATAGACAAAGTTAATACAGACTGATTACTTCATATAAACATAATTATTGTACGTACCCGACAGTTGTTTCAACAATGCAAGAGCTTTACATAAAGAAAGGAGAGAAGGGAGGGGGGAAGAAGGCAGGAAGAAGCACGTTCAGCACACAGGAGCGAGAGTGGTTGGGATCATGGGTGTAATTTTAGGGGGAGGGACAAGGGTGGTTGTCCACCCCAACTTTCATGCCACACTATTTTGTCCCCATTCATTTGGCGGGGGCACCTTTTCTTCAGATGTCATGTCCCCCCCCCCCCCCAACATTTTCAGCAAAGTTACTCCACTGGTTTAGTAGGTGAGCTGCTCACTCACAGTAAGTCTGTAGAGGTGCATGATGTCCTGAAGGGAATGTTCTTGTGGACGCAGACTTCCTTCCAAGCCAGAGGACATTGTTATGATGTGCTGCAGAGGTGGTAAGAGAAAAGAGAGGGGCCCTCAGTGCCCTCGAGGTCCAGACAGGACCTTAGTGTGGGCCTTGGGATGGGGCCAGCGATCACCACCCGGCATCGGTCTCTTTCTGCTGTAAAAGGCTGCAGGCGACCAATCAAGTGGGCTCCCTCCAGGTGCATTGCAACAAAGGATCAGTCGTTTAAAGTTCCCGCATCGGCGGCCATGATGGAAGGGAGGCCCCCGGGCAACAAGCACCCTGAGGGGCAGCAAGAAGCGTCTTCAGAAGAGAACGAGGCAAAAAATAAAGTTGTATGCCTAGATACTGGAATACCGTCCGAGAGATCTGAAACGGGCAGTCCTGTGGGAGCGCTGCATCCCCACCTTGGATGGGGAAAAGGACCTACTTCTGCATGTTAACCTAAAGGCCACTGGTGGCCTGATAATCACTTAGCATCCTTGACCCTACCTGACAGGACAGTGCCGGGTTGCACATATAAATCAATAGGTCATCTGCATATAAAGATATCTTTTCTTCTTCAACCCACGGCCACCTGAAGCCCACCCACTCTGTGCTTAACCTGAGCTTCACGGCCACCAGTGGTTCCACTGCTAGGTTGAACAGCAGGGGGAAAAGGGGCAACTCTGCCTTGTTCCCCGGTGCAGGGTAAAATTCTTGGAGCAAACCCCATTAACCAACACATCAGCTACCAGTGATTTGTATAGTAAACGCACCAAACTCAGGAAGTTCTCCCCCGAAGCCCATTCTTTTCAAAGTCCCCCACAACGAGTCCGAAAGCACATAGTTGAAGGCTTTCTAAAAATCCACCAACAATAGTGCCAGCGGACCAGGGATAGTGGAGGCCTGGCCAAGGACCAGTTGCACCCTGCGCAAGTTTCTGCAGGTGGACTTTGATGGCATAACCCTACACTGGTCTCAGTGAACCAGGTAGCTTCTAACTCCCTGCAGACGATTTGCCAGGACCCTAGCCAGGATCTTCGCTTCCCCGTTTATTAATGATATTGGCCTATAAGAGGCGCAATATTCCAGTGGCTTTCCTGGATCGCGGAGAACCACTATGCGTGCTTTCCTCAAATCTTCCGGCTGTATACCATCCCTCTTACTCTGCAGAAACAGCCGGTGGAACAGCCTAACCACTGCCCGCCCTCCCCCCCCAATCTTTTCCAGACTTCAACTGGGAAGCCATGCAGGCCCAGGGACATCCCTGACTGTAGTTGGTCAATCACTGCCATTACCTCTTCTCTGAGATCTCTGCTTCTAGCACCTCACCCTGCTGCATTAACAATTGTGCAAAGGTCACAGGGTCCGCCTCTCCACCTGCACCACTCCCTGATCCACCCGACGGGGCACAGTATAGAGACTCATAATACCCTGCAACTGCCTGTGCTATGTCGCAGTCAGAGACTCTCTGGCCTCACTCTGCAGGGCTCACACCCGCCGTCAACCTCTTTCCCAGCGATCTAGCCACACAAGCATCTTACCCGCCTTGTCCCCGACTTCATGAATTTGACTATGCCTATTCCAGTCTGCCTGTTTTGCCCTGTACAGTGCCACTATTCGTGGGCACTCTGCAGCTTGAGCTGCGCCTCTGGGGAGTCATCAGCAACCTGTGCCTCTTCTGCTTTCCCTGAGGTCGCTTCGGCCTTGCTTACCACCAGTGCATGCTGCTTTCGTCGTGGCGCGATTAGAAGGATATCCTCCCCATGGAGGACCGTTTTGCAACCCTCCCAGACTGTGACCAGACTGGCCACTGATCCCTCATTGATCAGTGGCCAGTCATTGACTAAGAAGTATTCCTATGTGGTGTGCTCAGTGGTGTCCTCAGTGAACTCGGGGAAGCCCAAATAGTTGGAGTTCAGTCTCCAAGTGGGTGTGGGTGACTCACACCCGCTCTTGAGCATAACTAGCAATGGAGAGTGGTCCGAAATCCCCGTGGCTAGCATTTTTGCAGCAAGCAGCCTATGGCCATCGTCCTGCGGGATGAAGAGATAGTCCAACCTAGAGAAAGAAGGGTGAACCCCAGAGAAGGAGCATCTGGTCTCCACTGCATGCAATGCCCTCTATGTGTCCAACCAACTCATTGCTCCAGCAAAGGTGCATAATTTAGTGGGATATCCCAGATTCCTATTACCCACATGCAATCTGTCGAGACCGTTGTAATCTCCACCCAGGATCCCCCTCAGTGCCTCCCCCAGCACTAAAAGCTTCTGGAGATTATTAAGTAACTCCTGCCTGAGGGGAGGGGGCACACTAACTGCCACTATTCCCCATGTGGACCCCCCACAGTTCCCCCCGAATCAACACAAACCTTCCGCCGTGGTCCGTTCTCACCTCCATGATTGAGAATGGTTCCCTCTTATGCATTAGGATCATGGTGCCCCTTGATCCTCTGGCAAACCCGGCATGATGGGCCACTCTATAATTTATATGCATAAAGAACCTGCAATGCATCCCCGCCAAGGTGGGTTTCAGCAAGCAGGGCAAAGTCAGGTGAGTGCCTATTGAGAAACTGCAATATTAATCGTTGCTTAATGCTCAAGCACATCCCATTTACATTCCACATTAACAACGTGACTCCCTTATCCTGTGCCATCCATCCCTAAATGTCAGATACAAGACGGTTGCCCTCCCCACTCCCAGTCATTCCCACATACAAACCCATCCTAGAACCTACTGTACAGCGATCCGGCCGCCACTGCCAAGCAATGCGAAACCAATAACGATAGAAACAGTGAAAAAGATCTCCAACACCCTCTACTCTACACTTCTCCCCCAACTGAAGCACCCGTCACCCTGGGCCCATGCGAAACCTGGACGAGCCAACTAACTCAATCATGAGCAGAGTGCCCGGTTATTCAGCAACTAGCCCTCACTGGGCCTATCCAAAACCTCCTATACTCCAGAGGCCAGTTCTCCAGAGTTGCTGCACCATACAATTTCAACATTCCAAAATGTGTTGGTGCCTGGCACGACCTGCCAATTGAATATACTCACAGGGGACCACTGTGAGAACCACAGGCTCTCTTGAATGCCCTTATGAGGGTTACTGGCAAATATTTCTAAATTTGTATAGGAGCGGCTCTATACTGGTGTGCATTGCTGGTGAGCTACATATTAAATTCACTTTCACTTTTTGAAGGGAAAGAATAATGACACAGGTGAGGGCACATGGAGTACACAGTGAAACTAGAAATCCACATAATCACTAGCTTGTGACACCATTTTTGTTCATTTTCAGTTTGACATAACAGTGGAGATAAGGTAAATGTGATTTTGTTTTGAGGATATGTATTTAGATTTGCTCTTGCAACTTACATTATTAACTTATATTTTTTGTGTACTTCCATTTTTGTTTGTTTCATTATTCTTTATTTAATTTCAATTTGCTATTTGTTTTGTTCTCACTGAATTTCTGATGTACACTATTGTTGTGTTAATAATGGTGATGACATGATATAATTTCATTTATGTATAATTGCGTGAATGATTTATAAAGGGTTTGACCCGGAGGATGGATTAAATCCAAAATGCATAGGCATTGAACAAACCCATGTCAGCAGAGCACTGCCTTGTTGCTTTATATATTTATTCAACATAAAGAACTGACTGTGGCAATATCTTGCAGTAGAGTTTTCCTTGAAGATACACAAAATAGTATTTATGCAATATTGACAGTGTGTAAATTTAGAAATATTTGTCAGTAAGCCTCATAAGGGTATTCAAGAGAGCCTGTGGTTCTCACAGGGGTCCCCTGTCTCTTTTTGGCCACAGAGCTCCATATATCTCATATTGAATTGTTTGTAGTATATACATTTGAGATTTCTCTTGAACATAAAAATGAATATGCACCATATTCAGCAGAGCCCACCCCTCCCTCCCACTTTTGTACCACCTGTCAGTTGCCATTTAGCCCTCCTCCCCTCGGTCAGTTGTCCCACCTGCGTCCTCTGGGGGAAGCAGATCCTGTGAATATAGCGGAGAGGACGATGGCACTATTTCGGTCCGAGGTCACCGAATCTCCTTCTATGGCATACGTCCATCGTTGGCTGGATGTTTATTTCGGAACACCCCCACGCCTCCGGAAGACTCATCTGGTGAGGAATACATACTGGGCTGAGACGCATACCTAGCAGACCCAACGAAAAGACCACTGTTCGACAGTAAAGAGGAGTGAGGCAGTGTACCCTAACACAGGTGCTGCAGCCTCCTGTGGTGTGCTGAAGAGGAGTGCCTTTGGCCCGTGGTAGACCATGAATTACGGGGGGAGGAAGAGTGCATTGTTAATGCTGCAGGAGAGTAGTTTCAGCTTGACTGAATCAAAGGACTACCTTGCACGCTGCACCTCCCTCGTGTAATCGGGAAAGAAGCCAATGCAGGAGCCATTGGCCCTCATTACGACCCTAATAGCACCATGGTCCATGCCGGTAACTTACCGACTCCGCCATGGCGGAATGGGGAATTACTGCCCCATTCCGAGGTAGGCGGGGCAGTAATTCCCCATGCCGCCATGGCCCTTCCCCATTCCCATTTTTGCCCCATAGGGCTCAATGGAAATGGGGAAGGCGCTCAGTACGGTGCCGCAAATTGCGGCACCGTACTTAGCACCAAGGTACCTTTGCGGGTTGGTTTTTAACGCCTGCAAAAAGCAGGCGTTAAAGTCTCCAACCTGCAAAGGGACCTCGTAATCAGGCGTTAAGGGTTTAACGGCGCCGCCACCTTTTACGGCACCGTTAACCCCTTAATGCCTGGGTTGTAATGAGGGCCATTGTATGTGATCTGGCAGGACGCCCTTGCCATCTGCAGGATGATTTCCCTATTCCTAAAGGTTAAAAGTCTTGCACTGGCATTTGATCGGGTGTAATGGACTTTTCTGTTTCGTACTCTTTCCCGCATGGCGTTTGGAGACAACTTCCTATGTATGATAGTGTCCAATTATAACTCTCCCTCCATTAGAATCGCTATAAATGGGGAGATCACGGGCAGAGTGGATCTTACTAGGGGCACTAAACAAGGGTGCCTGCTGTCTCCCCTTCTGTACGTGATTTTCCTTGAGCCTTTGCTTACCAGGATCAGGGAATTGACGGATATTGAGGGGTTCGAAATGGCTGGCAGGCAGCACAGGGTGGTTGCGTACTCGGACGACGTAATGGTCGCAATCACTGACCCGGATCGCATTCTCCCGGTGGTAATTCAAGAACTAGAGACATTTGGAGCGATCTCTGGTCTGAAGATCAACAGGAATAAATCAGAAATCCTACCCCTTGCAGGGGATAGAGGGGTGATCGAACGGGTGACAGCCTCCTTGGGCTTAAAGATCGCAAATAAAGGGGTTAAATATCTCGGCATTACCCTAACTGCTAGGGTAGACCAGTTGTACGGGGGGGGGGGACTGCCCGGCATTACTGGAAAAAATTAAGAGGAATCTGGATAGGTGGAATCCGCTTGCGATCTCATGGCGAGGTAGAATTGCCATGGTGAAGATGTCCATTCTCCCGAACCTACTGTACTTTTTTCAGGCTATCCTGATCAGAGTCCCCAAATCATTCTTCAGGGCACTCACAAAGGCTGTTCTCTCCTTTATATGGAAGAAGAAGTCCCCGAGGGTAGCTAGGGCCGTTCTAACTGCTCCAATCTTAGAGGGGGGCATGGCACTCCTTTACTTTTTCAGGTACTATCAGGCGGCGCAACTGTGGATCCTGAGGGAATGGTTGGATGAGTGGCAACAAAAGGTGTGGGCCGAGCAAGACAGGGCGGTGGCGAGAACTCCACTGAGGGAACTACTATGGAGGGGGGGCCAGTATAGACACCCAAACCTGCGTATCAGCAAAGTAATGAGGGCCACGCTGGATGTATGGGACGACCTAGCACAGGAAAGCACATTAACGGGGGTGTCTGGTCCGTTCACCCCAATGTTCGGGAACCCAGAATTTCCTCCAGGGATGGAAAAGGGGGTGTATGTGAAATGGGAAAAAGCGGGGCGTTCAAAAATAGGAGAAATGATGCAGGATCAAGAGGTAATCTCCTTTGAGGTTTGCAAGAGCAGCCTTGGCCTTAAAGTCACAGATCGATATAAATATGAGCAGCTCAGGCACTGGCTAATTACCCCTTCAGTCCGGCAGGCGGCAACAAGGGAACTTACCTCTTTTGAAAAGTTTACACTGACTGATTCCAGTACCAAGAAGCTAGTGTCGGCTCTCTATAGGCATATAAATGTGCAGGGGGAAAAGGTTAACTGGAACTACATGGTAAGGTGGGAAAAAACGCTGGGAGAACCCATCAGTGACCAGCAGTGGAGGGATCTGCGGGGAAACATTCCAAAACTGACCCGCTCGGTCCAAATGAGGGAGATGTGGGTAAAGGTGGTGATTCAATGGCACCTCACTCCGGCGCGGCTGCACTCGATGTTTCCAAACGTGTCCAAATTATGCTGGAGAGATTAAGGGGCAGAGGTTACATGGAGACATCTGGTGGGACTGCAAAATGGTTCAGGGCTTTTGGGCAGAAGTGAAGGCACAGAAGCAAGTGATGTTTCCCAATGTGGCCCTAATGGGGGAGAAGGTTTGGCTATGCAGGATTAAAGACCAGCCAGCGAAGGAGCTCACTAAGTCACAATGGAGGGGCTTTATGGGTCTGCTAATAGCGGCTTGGGCGGTGTTGGCCCAGAGTTGGAAGCAGCGAGATCCCCCTCTGACTTTTGGTTGGCTCCAGAAGGTCTGGATTCTGGTAACTATGGAAAAATTGACTCACCCTGCAGGGCTCGGGGGGCTCCTTTGTGAAACATTGGGGGGAGGTGTTGAAATACCTACAGACTATATGGAACAGTGGTGTCCACACAAAATAAGAATTTTGGACTTGTTCGCGGTATGAATAGTCCCCGGCTGATGCAGAGAACTGATTTTCCGGAGGGAGGGGGGGGTAGTTATTGTGTTTTGATGTTTATGAAAATAATAAACATATTTATATAAAAAAAAGTCTTGCAATGACAGTATGTGGGTGGGCTCCCGGCACTGCCCTTCCTGTGGGCACCCAATAGACCCTTTCAACAGAAAAGAAATTGGAGAGTTTCTTCGGTGCCATAAGCTCCACCAACCACTGCTCTCAAATGAGTTCCATGCTGGGCCCTTCCACTTTCTCCGGCAGCCCCAGGAGACAGAGGTTGTTCTGCCTCAACCTCCCCTCGCTACCCTCTGCTCTGCTCTCCAAGACTTTGAGTTTTTGGGATACCACAGTGAGTTGTTTCTCAATCTTCTTTAATGCATCCTCTGTGTCTGATATCCGCTGCTCTGCCTCACCTACTCTTGATCACAACTTACAGATGTCTTGCCGCAGAAAAAAGATCTCTGGTGCCAGTCCATCAATCTATTCCTCCACTGGAGACCGTGACTCTAATTGCCCCCATGATATCATTTAGTGAAATGGTCGGGTCCTGTGCCGGGTTCTCCATGTGGGCACTGCTCTTTGCATTGGGCTGCAATGCGACAAGGCTGCTTACTGCAAAATTGTTTATTTTGCTCTGTTGCGCGGCCTTCATGCTTTTTTCTTTCGTCATGTTTGGGTGGGGGGGGGGGGGACGGAGTGCTTCCTGGTAGGGTACTCCCCAGTCTCGCACCCACTCCCTAGTAGTGGCCACCTGGCACAACCCCTTCAGGCTCCTCTCTGCCCACAAGGGCAATTAGCGCTACAGCGGCACTGCTCACACCTCCTGCCTTGGATGCTATCAGACCCCCCCCCCCACGCCCCAATCCAGACAGGGCGGCCCTCTCAGCTGTGTCATTCCACTTTGTGCCTGCTGGGCCCAAGGGGGCAACCCCTACCTTGCTGCAGCACCTGTGTTAAGGACCATTGCCTCACTTCTCTTTACTGTTGAACAGTGGTCTTTTCGTTGCGTCCGATAGGTATGCATCTCAGCCCAGTATGTATTCCTCACCAGATGAGTCTTCTGGGATGGGGGGCCGCTCCACACCCACCCCCACACCCCCACACCCACACCCACACCCCCACACCCACACACACACACAGAGCTCCACTGCCCAGTCCTTGCCAGCCAGGATGCGCCACTAGATATAGCCACAGCAATGGGGCCCCACCACCACCTGGGCACACCCACATTGCTTATGCTGGGCCCCTCCTTGTTGTGTCTCTGGACCCCATGGCGCACTCCATCCTCACCTTAGTGTTGCCTGTGGGTGTTTATCTACTTCAAGCTGGTCCTCTTTTGCCAGTGGAGGCCCCAAGCTGTTCCAGTGGAGACTAGGTCCTCTGCTGCCATTGCTTGGCTCAGAGTGGGCTCTCTGGTAACCTGCCACCCATCATGCCCCCCACTGCTGAGATGTTCAGGAGATTAAAGGGTGGGAACAGCCCACTCCGCTAGGTGTTTCTTAGTAGCCGAGCACTGAGCTCATACTGCCATGCACCCCGGCAACAGCGGGTTACTCCCAAGATGTGTGGCAGACCACGCTGCAATAAGGCTCTAGTCCTCCGTGAGTGCCACACAGCGTGTCCTTGTGGCAGCCACAGCCCATTCGCAGTAACTGTGACTAGATGGACTCTGCACTGTCGGGCGATGCCCACGTCTCCACCCCAAGGCCTCCGGTGCGGATATTGCAGGCACCCAGCATGCTACCCACAGGGGGAGGGGTAACCACAACAGGCTGATTTCACCACATTCAATGGCACTTTACCATGCCTAAACCGTCAACATTCTGACAATATCATCAAGGGAAATGAGATTAGGCATCCCTACTGAGGGAAAGCTATTAAATTGAATCACTCTTTTACTTGTGACTCTGGTAACGTAGTCTATGTTTTGAAATGTCCTTGTGGGTTGTTTTATGTAGGAATGACGACACAGAAGGTGAAAACAAGATGGACTGAGCATAAATCAAAAATAAGGACCAAAATCCTTAGGCCACCAGTGTCTACTTACTTTATAGAAGCTAGACACAACATTGCACAAATGAAGCGTGTATTTTTATAACAGGTCAGTGTTAGTAACAGAGGGGATGGGGGGACATTAACAAAAAAAACTCCTACAAAAAGAGATGGCCTGGATTGAGAGACTGGACTCACTCACCCCAAGGGGGATGAATTGCGAGTTTGATTTAGTGTGCTTCTAATGATGTGGGCCAGAGTGATTGTTAACACCCTGATTAGAGTTAAACATGGCAGTCACTACAACTGCAGAGACAGGTCTATTTCAGGCAAAAGAGATCATATAAGTTCAGAGTGTGAGCCACTAAGCTGGACAGGTGGATAAGTAGATGCGAAAGACCTCACGCAGAGGCTAACTGAAAGGACCATGCAACCTGTCTACACCTGTACTGTAGGGTAATCTGGAGTGAATGTACAGACTTCGAAAGAACTGGGATGTGGTATTGATTAAATCGAGAATGGGAGCCGTCATGTTGTAAACCGATAGGCTATTGTAGAACTTTGGCGATCAATGGAAGAAGTATAGCAAGTCATCACAATCCCTCTATCCTTGTGGTTTGGCTAGTGTGATAAATAGGTTAATGCAATAAGGGAATCAACGTACTAAAAAATGCATTTATTTACATCACAATTTCTGGTCATTGAGTGACCAAACCTGAGGAGGGGGGCACGAAGTCGCAATCTCTGATGGCAACGCTTGTCCACCGCCCCCCCCGTATAATTTTTTGCAAAGAATGTTATAATGTACCTGGGACACTAGGATTCTATATATGGTAGAATATTGCACTGTGAGATACCGGTTCTCACTACTGTGAGAATTCGGGATGCCCACGCAGCTGATCCATAGTTATGCAAAATCTTGTAATCCCCTAGTAAGATGGCTGATTTAGAGTGCCAGACTCGCATGCACGCAGTGTCCATGTCAACATAGTGTTTATCTCTGTGAAGCCCAGAACCGGCTTACACGCTGCCTGATGTTGCTCACAGAAGGAACGCCGCATTGAGATACAGTGAAGTGAGACTTTACGCCGTATGAGACATTATCAAATCACATGTATAAGAATGGAGGGGCTTGTATACACTACGGCCCATTCGAAATATTCTTACCACATACACAAACGTAGGCTTATCCTTTGAAGGCTCTTGTGTTTAATGTTCAGCGCATTGGTGCTTATCTTAAGAATCATTGGTGTCGCTGATGTTCATTAAGAGGACACTTCCGGATTAATGCGGAGGTAAAAAACCCTGTATTAAATCTAACTCAGAATCCTTGTATTTTATAAAAAAAATCTTTTTTAATGGAATTTGGTGGTTGGAAATGACACTGATGAGACGCTTTGTTTCATCTCTCCTTGGTATTTACTTAGTACGAGACAAGCACTTCTGCTTATCACAACTACCAAAGCAGGACACCGGAAAGTGACAGACAAAAGACCGCTGGAAGGTTACCTGTGGTGTATATATCCAGGTAAACCAGGAAGTTTAGATGCACCCTATGTTTATTTTCTGTTTAAATGAACTGAATAAGACCATTGATTAGGCAATTATAGTGATGTGTGTTATTTTCTTATGTAGGTCATCCAACAGTGCGAGTTGAGAAGAAACTGGGTCACAGAAGTACCAGAGCAATTAGTTAATGTTTGAATGACGAACCACCTTGTGAGGTTAGTCAACTTTGGACATACCCAAGTAGCTTAAAATGGATAATATGAAATTACCTATATTAAGGCATACACTATTATTAATTTCAGGTACACACATCACATGTTAGAATTTTATGTTGAACAAGCCCCGATGACAGATGGTATATCTGAAACGTGTCGGCAAATTGTTAAATAATTGAATTGGAACCATAATTGTAAATTGACTTTTATTAGGATCAAGGGAAAGTAACTTGGTTTAATTATTACTGTACACTAACAAATGTACGCAAGGACGGCAACTGTCCTATATTGTGAAATCTTTTGTTCTTTGGTGAATACCTATGTAACTTTGATGGTGAAATTGAACCTCATATTTTAATATTATGTTCTAAATTTCAGTAAAAACTTTAGATGCACTAAGAGAATTGTGGAATTGCTACTTTGAATGATTCAATTGCAAATATTCCTTTTCTGTTAAACCTCTACATAATACATATGAACATTTGAATACGGCAAGGATAATAAGAGGTAATGTGACCCCACTAGCGAGCATAGGGGTTACCTATTGGTGACAACAGGGTAGATGGGTATTTGTGGGGAGATAGGACACAAGAATGCATAAGTAGGCTGCCCATGTCCTACAACCCTAACGGTCCAGTGTATCGGCTCACTTACCATCGACCATCCCAGATGCAGCGCCCCACCCCCATTATCCCACCTGCCCTAGGTCCCATGCGGCTGCAGCAGATTCAATACCCAGCCCCAAATCTCCCTGAGACACACACATGCAACAGTCACCTGCTCAGCCCTGGGATAAAAAAAAACCTATCACAGCGCTTGGTAAATCATTATACAGAGGCGAGTGTGATAGGGGGCAATCCTTTTCCACTCCCAGGCACAAATGTTTATCCGCAATAGGACAGCCCACAGAGAGAGCGGACGAGCCCAGTACTATCGGTAATTTCAGACTCAGAAGAGGAATCCTGAGTGGGAGTGAAGATAGGAGATCAACCATTTTCTTTAATGGTAAACACAGGTGCTACCATGTCCTGCATTAGGGAAGGGAGGTTTCAGATGAAATAATGGACACACAGGGATCCTCTGGGGCTGTTGTATCAGTTCCTTTCAATGAAGATGTACCCATCACCATAGGCACACACGAATTGACAGAACATTTATTGTATTCACGAGATACCCCAGTTAACATCCTGGTCAGTGATATCATGAGCAAGTTGAACATGACTATTTCATTCACTGAGGAGGGCATAGTATGTTCTACCCCAGGCACATAACATGTTAGAGCTACTGCAGTAATACAAGCACTTTCTGGCCACACCGCCTTCGGGGCATGTCATGGGAACCCAGATTTGTTTTTCTATGGGGAAACAGTTCTGTTAGGTTGGGTGCCCGAGATGATAACAAAACACTACACATACCTGCAAAATGTCTATTCAGTCCAGCCGTCCACCAGGTAGTATCACAAGGCACCATTATCTCACAGGATTTAGACACAGTGATCACTAATGCAGACAAGTTAATACTGTCCAGCACAGATGAGAATGACATCAAATGGTGTACAGTTCTATGTATTGACCCAGCTAAGCAATTGCGAGAGGTGCCTGATGAGCAATTGTTTGAAGACACTGATGAGACAGGAGAGATGGTGTTTCAAATCTGTATAAATAGACAGATAATTATCAAACAAAGATAAGTATCTCATACCATGCTCCTTGCTAAGACACTGCCACCGAATCGGAGGAAAGATTTAGAGAAGGTGTTCAGAGTTATGGACCAGTACGCCCCCACGATGTAGGTCTCTTAAAAAGGGATAGGGGCATTTTGCATCAAACTAAAACGAGGGGCAGAGTCACCATGCAACACGGCTGTGTACCCAGTGAATAATCAAAAGGGTTGTTTTGAAGGATAGTTCAGGACTTCCACCCGTTGAACAATATTGTAGAGTTCACAGTTGTCCCGATCCCCGCCACCATCCTTTGTGATATCCCCACCACATTGACCCATTTCACACTGATAGATCAAGAAAAAAAATGTTGCCTTCCCATTGCACCCCGACTTCCAGTATCTCAACATTCAACTACAGAGGACAAAGGTTCCAACACACTAATTTGCCACACAGGTATTGTGAGTTCCCGAGCATTTTCAATAGGGTACTACAAATGGACTTAGGAAACCTCATGGTACAGAGCACAGCAATTCAGTATGTAGACAACCTCCTAGAGTGTAGCACAGCAGACAAGCAGTGTAGAAATGACTGAGTTGCACTTATTGCCGGAGAAGGGATACAAGGTTGAAAAAGAGAAATGTAATCCTGCCAGCAAGAAGGTGTATACCTAGAGTAGATCAAATCAACAGCGAGGAGGAGAGTAACACCAGAAAGGGCAGCAGCAGTATACCACAACCCCCAGCCAACCACGGTCAAACAGATCCAGCAATTCCTAAGATTATCTAACTATTGTCAGGCCTGGATATTTGATTACTCCACCAAACCTCTATTGCAGGGGTTAGAAGCACGGAAAGTTAAGGGACCTTGTGTCTTGACAGATGAGATGGTCCAGTCTTTTCAGGAACTAAAAAAATGCAATCAGTAATGCACCTGTTTTAGCAACACCAGATTACAAAAAAGATTTTGTCCTGTTCTCACATTCAAACGGTTAAGTGATGACGGCTGTCCTCACGCAATAGACATCAATAGGGCACATGCCTTTGGCTTATTACAGTGGGGGAAGTGATCACTAATCTGCCCTACACGGAGGAACCACCCCTTGCAGGACCTTCAAATAAATATCAACCGGGTCTAGACCATGGAAAGAAATACACAAACTCCCTACTATAAAGTCTAAAAGCAACCAGATCTACCCTACCCACAGAAGGACCAACAACCACATTGAATGCAAAACTCCACCACATTCACAAGTGGATTATTTCTGCTTTAGACTGGATTGCCCCTTAACAGAAATTTCAAAATTGCTCAAAAAGAGAAACAAGCAAATGGTTCACACTCAGACTAAATTACTTAAAAAGGAAATAAACAATAAAAAAAGTAAAAAGAAAAATCGAAAACTGAAAATCTGGGGGAAAAAGAAGCTACACACTAGCAAATGTATCTACCACCAACAGTTATGCCTTTACAAGGCTAAAGTACTCAAAGCAAAGAAAGCACACTACTCCAAAAGCATTGATTCAGTGCATCACAGTGAAAGGGAAATGTTTGCGGTCTCTGATGATCTTAAAGACCTGACAGCCTGTAACGCAACCCCTATGCCTACACATGAGCTCTGTGACCAAATTGCTGCATATTTCAACCAAAAGATCCTAGTCATCCAAGATCACCTCAACAATAAAAGGATACTCTCACCAGCATGCCACCAAGATCCCACCAACACATCCCACTACCTCCTCTCTATTGTCTTTTCGCCTTCTGTCCGCAGAGGACCTACAAGCTACCATGCAACCCATCAGGAACTCTTGTGGCTCCATATACCCCCAATCTTTACAACTTAATCATGAAATCGGCAGACTTAGCCCCCCTTCTTCCTATCCATCCTCAACTACTCCATCAGCACTGGAAGAGTCCCAGCTCAATTGAAATCTGCACAAATCCGACCTTTGCTCAAAAAGCCCAGAGAAGACCCATATGACCCAACCAGCTATCGCCCCATCTCAAACAAGTCTTTCATCGGAAAATGTCTGGAAAAATTCATACATTGTGAGCTCTGGAACTTTATCGAAACAAACAAACCAACTCCTGAATGAGGCACAACATGGTTTTAGACCTTCTAAGAGTACAGAATCGTCTCTGTGCTCCATCTGGGATACACTTAAAAACAATGCAGATGAAAACTCAGAGTGTAGTCATCCTGCTAGACATCTCTGTCACTTCTGACATCATCAGTAACAAGATCCTCCTGAAAAGACTAGAAGATATTGGTAGTAAAGAATCAGCTCTACGATGGCTCACCTCCTTCCTCACGGGTAGAACAGAAATCACAATCTTGGGAGTCTACAATTCTCTGCCTCGCCCACTTACCTCTGGAGTGCTGCAAGGTCCACACACTCACCTCTACTTTTCAACATCTACATGAAACTCCTACTTAACACCATCAACAAATCTGGCATCTCCTGCTACAACTACGTGGATGACATAAATAATCTACACATTTGTGGACGACCACCCATCACCAAACGCCGCAGACATTAAAAACTGTCTAGCACAGTGCATTGCAGTAGTCCAGCTTACTGTGAATGATGGCTCATGCGAGCGTCAGGCATTTGTTCAGAGTGAGGAATTGTCTACTCAGGGAAATTAGCTTCAGAGTTATAAGCCATTAATGCGCTTGGCCACAAAACTGTGAAACACCCTATCCAAACTGCTCCACCTGCAGAAGAACCCCACACCCCGATTGTCAGGAAACCGCTTTTCAAACAACCGCTTTTAAAGAAAACAAAAGAAAAATATTAGCAACTGACTAAAAACTGCACCAGAAACTTGGGCTGATTTACAAGCATTTTTTGAAACTTTCAGTACTACCTACTATATGCGGGAAACCAAGCTGACTCTTGAAACCTCTCCTGCGTGGCACTGGTCCGTACATTTAAACTCAGTGAAATCAATCACCAACAGCCAGAAAGTGGTAACACCGTCACCCCTACTCTCCAACCCTCTCACTACTAAAACCTTGCATCCTTACACCTCCCAAACTCCTACAGACCTCCTAGGTCTAATGTACTTAACAGATTCAGACTCCATGCATCTTCATCATCAACCATGCTCTTCATTTTTGCACTCCACAATTTGGGTACTGCCCATAGGGCGGTCCGTACCAACCACTATCACAAGATTTTCGTATTGCCACACAGGTAACGGGTACTTCCGACCTGCATCCATCAACACCAAAGGGTTCTGCTTCTGCCTTCCTGCTATTCGACTGACACACCCTGCCCTCCTTTCTTAGAGAGCTATGCGCTGCGATGCCAACATTATTGGCAGAAGGACCCTATACAAGACCACTTTACAGCAAAATACAATTCAACCTAATTTTAGGCTTGTCCTGTGAGTTAACTCATTTGCAGGATCGAGAGTGGTTGGTTGTGGGTCAAATACAGATATGTTTGCATGCTGAACAATCAACAGTGTACAATGGATTTTTGCACAATAGAACCGGTGAGACGGTCATCTTCTATACGAGTAATCGGGAATGCAGCCGATAAAAGCTGCCCTGCAAAACCTTTCCCCGATTTCTAGAAACCTTCAGAATTTAACTGTTTTTCTATGCCTTGTGTAGAGTGAAAAATATCGAACGTAGGACAATATGGAGTCCTGCCTATACGGAGTGAGTATGGTTATTGGTCTCAGCTTTGCAAAAGCATACACCTGTATATCCAACATACATCTGTATCTCCAACAGAGACATTGGTTATATAAATAGCATATTGTCCCAATAAAACTAAACCATGTTGCCAGATAAGTCGGATTATGGGATCCAGGAGAAAACATGAGCCCCTATTAAGTGCAGTGGATGCAGAGGGTTTGGTGTATATGGTTGATATGAAAAGGAATCTATTCCAAACTACACTTACCAAAAAAAGGGTAACTATCTAGAAACCCATACCACACTACCTCACCTAATACCATAAATAACAGTCGTTAAGGATGCTAATTATTTTCTACTGTCGGTTGGGAGGGGAGGCAAACTTGCAATACCAGCTGTCTGGCAGTCCCATTCTTTAATATTGTTTTTATTGACTAGAGCTCTTACTATCACTAGGATTATATTATACGCATCATTGGGACACAAACTAAAGATATTAGGCTAAACACTATGGTTTGGCAAATACATGCTAATGCAGAGGCAAGACTTCAATTTTAAAATCGATTTTTACCATTTGGGGGATGAAATCTACATTTTTATTATATTGTTTCTACTAGTCTTCACAGAAACTTCAACACAATATGTGATGTAAAAGTGGGTATTCATGTTCAATAGATATGCTTATATTGAGTGTTAATTTCAGATACTTCCCTCATTAAGCATCTACGATCCGAAATGCATTTGTTTTATCGGTCCTCTTAGGCAGCTCATAAAAAAAAGTTATTTTGCATTAAACGTTACTGTGTAAGTGCTAGCCGTTACCCATATGCATTCATATTTAGCTTTATAAGAATAGACTTGACATCAAAGTAGATACTAAAGCAGACAAAAATACATCTCCTTATAGAAGCATGTAAACCGAGTATGATTGTTGTTGTATTTATGATGGAGAAAGTAATGAGAACTACTGAGTTTTACTACTATGCTTGAAAGACGTATATGCCCCCCAAAACAAGCAGTGTGATGCGATTACCTGCTTGTAGTTACTATTTGGCACAGACATGCAGATGGATACCAAGTAAATTTCAAGTTTCTATAAAAAAAAGAAATTGTGTGTGTTAAAAAGTATATGCCATTGAAATAAAGTCGGTGGTTTAAAAGCGGGATAGATTTGTGAGGACTCATTTTAACTGCGTCGAGAAAGGACACACATTGTAGAAGCTAACAGGAGCTGTGTTTGTGGCTTTCACGAGAAAATAGTACCATTGCTGTTCTGCTCACGCTTCACTTGGGTCTGGTCCATTACCTGACTGCTAATGCCCGCCCATCTCTGGGTTTATTCCCCAATTATAATCCTTGGAATGCTAAGGGAGCATTCTCATTGGATAATATGCAATTCATAAGAACGGGTGTAAACTTTCAGATTTTTTTTAATGCTGCATTCCAAGGCTACAAGCACGGCAGATAAGACCCCCAGCCAATTGCCTGCGACCACCAGGTGTATTTTTGTCTCAACAGCGTCTAGTGCTTACCTGCATGGTTCATGTCTCGGTGCGGAAAAAAAGTGTTTATATTACTCACATCACATTTTACTCTGAAGCCCGCGCACATACCTCCAAAATGAGATCTGTACTTGACAAACTATATTGGCCATATGTTACTGATGTATGTTGACGTGACTTTGTATTCCTTTTGAATCCATGAATGGTCCTTGTACAGTATCAATGGCACGTGATAGTCTGCATGGGGATATGCCACCGGCTTACACATACTCTCATTCCAGTACCACAACCAGCCTCTCATCCCAATACCTGCCTGCCCTGAACCACACACCATAGAACCACATCCACCCACATCCCAGCACTACATCCAACCTCATCCCCAACCAAGCACCACACCCATATTCACCCTCACTCAACCGAACACACCATCTAAACCTCACTCTATACACAAGGGCCGCTCAACAGCCTAGCACAGCTCTCTCGACCCAGCACCACACTTGCTTCCAAATTCAGTGCTGCAACTACTCAACCTCACCCCAGAATACCCCACCCCCTCAACTAGGCACGTACCACATCCAAGGACTCCAGCACTACACAAGCATCAGACCCGCTCATCCTCAATCCATTATCAAGTCCCAGCCCCACACCCCTTTTCAACCTAACCCCAGCACAGCCATGCACTACTCAACTATCACACCTCTGCACTAACCCCCAGCACTACTGCACCCAACCTTACCTTGAAACACACCCACCCTCAGCACATTAACACATCCCAGCCTCCCTTAAACCACCTCCACCTGCACTCCAACACCATTCAATCCTACTCAACCTACACTCATCAGCACCACAGCCTCCTGAGCCCATTACCACACTCTCCCCAGAATACCACCCAACTTCACGCCTGCACCACCATCCTTAGACCAGCACCACACCCACCCCACCTCTGAATTCACCCCAACCCCTCACCCAAACAGCAGCCTCCAACACCACATCCCCCAGCCTTACTACCTTTCAACCCATTACATACCACAAAACACCCAGAATCCAGCACCCCACCTCCTCCTGAACCCAACGCCAACCTCACCATCAGCCCACTTCCAGCCAAAAACTCCCACTCTCCCTGGCACACCAAAGAGCCTCACCCAACATCATTCACCATACCCAGCACCACCAACCATCACCCGAGCAACACAACACCCCAACACCACACTGCCCCATTCAACCACTTCACACCAGCACCACACCCAAGCAAATCCACCTGCACTCGAAACACTTGCCTGTGTATAGGTGCTATATAAATAAACAATACCATACCACTCCGCACACTGACCCACCCTCACCACCACACCCCAACACCAACTCACTGTAGCCCACACCCACCCAATTTCACCCAAGCACCACACTTAATCCACAGCTCATCACACCATACATGCTCACCCTGCAACATTACCCCAGCACGTCTCAACCCATTACCACAGCCCAAGGACCATACATATCCTCAACACAGCATTTTATCCAAGCAGCATGCACATACATCCCCACGCCAGCACCACACCCATACTCACTCGCACTAGACCCACCGGCCATCATCCTCAGCATCACACGTCCACCCTCACATCAGCACCAACTCAACCCAGCACCACCATAAACAAAGCTCACCACGGCCTACCTCCACCCACCCTAGTTGACACCTGCCTAACAAAAACCTAAAACTTGCTCCTGTAACTGCCCTAACCCTAGATCAAACCTGCTTACAGACCACCCTCCACCCATGGTAACCAACCCATGCCCTCACAAAGCTTACGTTAAAAGTTCCAAACATTTCTGCAATTGGTTTCAGACTCAACAGGTGTAATAGACCAAGTAAAAAAATATACTTAACTGCACTGAAATCATTTTACTAGGTCTATTATTATACTTCTAGAAATACAAGTAAGAGGAGCATGACACCTGTGCTTTTAATATGAGGTAGAAGTATTAGCGAGGCGGACACATTCTGAAGGTAGTGCACTAGTTGCAACATGCCTGGGCGTTAAAAATTCAAAATCTCTCAGAAGAGTGTCAATTTGGTCCTATTGCTGTAACTAAGCATGCACGTGTCTAAGGAAGGATAGCTTAAGGACAACGCAGAGCAACACAGGTTACAATCCCGATGCCACTCGCTGGTATTAAGTATGTTATAAAAGAACAATTATAATAGAGAAAAAAATAGGTTTTAGAATCGGCATATTGTAGTTTGGTTTAGTAAATGTTTTAAATATTTGTAGGCTCAAATGTGAATTTTAAAATGTTTCGCCTACAGGAAAAGTACATATTGAATTGTTTGGGTGCAGCAATAGTGGACTAGAACATGGTTATTGACCTATTTCAACCCCCCCCCCCCCCCAAGGGGGAGGGAGGGTTACTCCATGGTTATGCACTTGTACTTTGACCGATGCGTATACGACGGTTTAATTGTTGTGTCGGGAATATCTTGAAGGGTTTCTGTATTTAAAGGAATGGTAGCTGTATTTTAAATTGTAGATGGTTTACATTGTATTTTAAGAAAAGCGGCTATGGGGCATGCATTTGCATTTAAATGGTGTATACGTTAGTCTTATTTATGCAGTGTGTTAGAACGTTCGCTCTTATGTTGGCCAAGAACATATTCGGCTGCATTGTGAGTCCTATTGAATCTTGATATTGGGCTATCAAGAAGGCAGTTTTATTATAGTTTTGTTATTACTTTTATATACATGTGTTGGCTTTTGTGGCAATTGCCAAAATAAAACATATTACAACATGAAATGTCTATTGCTAATGTTGCATGTCTCTTTTGAATTACTGGGTACACAGCCCTCCCACCCCCAAATAATTTCTGTATTCTTGCCTATGAATGTAAAATGCAATAAAGCGCTGCAAACATCAGAACTACGGGCTTCGCAATGCTGGTTTATGAACTGGTAGGCTTAAAGCCTGCTTCAGAACCAAGCAGTGGTGGCTAGAAGTCTAAGGCGCCATCAGTTCATAAGGCTGCATAGACTTCAGGAGAAAGCGTTGCTCAGTTTTGCAAGCATGACTGTTCTACAAGAATATATATTTTTTTAAATAATCCCTGCATTTCCATAGGATAACAGGCATTAGATGGGGGCGTCCGTGAAACAGGAGACTCTATGGTAAACGTAGATGCAACGTTAGATCCTGGGATCCAAACCCAGTTGCTCCAAGAAATGCCCCTTTGTGACGTATTCTTCCGGGAAGGTGAACAGGAGTTGGTGATTGTCTTGGACAACAGCACAGCTCAGTCTTGCGAATATTCAAGAATATACCCCACCTTTTAAACGAAAGAAACAAGGTATGAAACTCAAATGATTGACAAAAAAAACAAAAATTGAGTAGGGGGAAAAAAATCTAAAATAAAATTACTGGTGGAAATTCCTGAGGAAATTTAATATACTAGCAAGCCTGCAATAACAATTTACATTGAAAGGAAAGCCAAATCAAACGACTAAAGAAGTCGTGGATAAAACGTGTAATTGGGCAGCCTGACCTCAGGAACCAGGACCAGTGCATCATCATAGATAATGAGCTGCAGGCTGTTCCATGAGCGAGCTAATGAACTTGTCGACATACTCATTGTATAACAACTCCGTTGCATAACAAATAACCACACAGCACGGGCTGCAGCAGTCCAATGCCGAATCTCATTACTTTATTTGGCCGTAGGCCATCAAAGTGCAACCTAACAAAACAGTTCTAAATTGCCAACATACCAATGCATCAATGTGGAAAAGATGGGGAGGAAGGGGAAGATGGGGACCAACAAACACCACACACAGATGCGAATGCCCAGGCCCCATCAGCTTCCCAACGCCCTTGTACCCAGGGCAATACAATACATGGTAATAAATCAAATGTTTTTCATTTACTCCTTATTTACTTGGAATATGTTTCACATTGAAATGGTTGCTTTGCTCTTTGACATGATGTAATGTACATATGGGCTTTTTTCTTTCTTGTTTGCATTTCTCTTCTTTAACCATGGCCTCCTCTTCTTCCTCTGCTGGTTAATTTTGTTTAAATTTCAAATGTTCTTATCTTTATGGCATGATTACATAATATATTGCTGTATTTGAATGCATATGAATCATACTAACACCACAGTCTTGCCTTGAAAAGGACCCGTTGTTCTGGGTCGAAACACGTGTCGGCAGTCTTGTTTTTGCATCATTTCATAAAATCTGTTTCGACAGCGTATTTTGACTGAAGAATCTACTTGCTTTGGACTCTTTGTTTCACCGTATCTGTTGTCCAGTTACACACTCAATTTGAATAGGACATTTACCATTTGCTCAGGGCTGCGCAATCATTTAGAGGTGACAATTTCAAGTGTTTGTACCCTTTTGTGATGGACCAAGGCAGGGTTGACTTCCATAAATAAGTGGCTTCGGGGCCCTGGGTGTAGTTAGGCGGAGAAAGGAACTGATCCCCGATATTGTTCCCAACATGTTTTCACTCCAGGTGCTACAGTTGGAGCAGGGCTCAGTGGCTCCGCCAGTCTCCATATCCATCCAATCCAGGGCAAGAGGAGCAAGAGCAGGCAAAGGAAGCTCAAGGATGGAGCCCAATAACAGGAGCTGGACTGCCAGAGCCAGGGCCAAAGGAGAGGCAAGAGCCATCACAGACCCCCACAGTTCCATGGCCAGAAGCCATGGTTGTGAAAGAACTGTAGGTTCCTTGTGATAGCGGGTTTGCCTTGCAACACAGCTGGAACTGGCACAGCAGGAATGGATGGATCAAAGGTAGACACCAGAAATTGGCCGAGCTCATTAGTTGTGGAGTAAGCCATCCCTGTAGAATTGGAGTAGCATGTTAATGTTTCACAAAGTGGCTCCCCCGAAGACAAAAGTAATGTCAGAGACAGTGGCAGTCGGGGCTCTATCAATGCAAGGCATAATGTCAAAAGTGCAGCCACTGGCGCTATCCTGGCTTTGTAGTTGATGCCCCCTTTTCCTGCGCATCACCAGCATCTTTCGTTTGGATTTAGGCTCAGGCTCAATGGGGACTGGCAGACTTGAAAGAAGAACCGACTTGCAGAGATACAGGGAGGGGAGGGGGATGGAGGGTCCATCTCTCCCATTACAAGTCTTCTGGAGTTACAAGTGACCAAAATTAGCAGGGGGTTGAGTACCAGCCCCAAAGCTCTATTGTCCTTGCCCAAATACCCAGCTCAGTCTCCATCTCACCTCTCTGTCCGTGAAGAGCGATAGAGGGCAGGCCTTCCAGTCCGGCCCTGCGAGTCCGCTAAAACCCCTGCGGGTCACCAACAACCCACGCCCTTGACCCACGGTCTTCACCCTGCCGGGCTTGGAGCTGTTGTGGAAGTATGGAGGTGGGGCGTGGCCCTCCTGGGCCTAGGAAAGGAAACAGGAGCTACCGCGGGCCGCCAACACTTCGCGCCCTTGACCCGGATCTACTGAACCTGAGCATTCTGATAAGTGTTGCAGTGACTATAGAGGTCTTGGAAACTACCTCTGTGTATTAAGGATTTCAAACACTGGACAGAGGCGATGACAGGGATTAAAAGGTTAAGCGGGGCAAACAGCTTAAAGATTGAGGGGGTCCGCTTCATGGGCCAACCAAGTACTCTGCAAAATGTTGCCACTCATACTATGAGCCCCCTAAGCAGATGTATCCAACTAGCAAGAATAATGGATTTGGACGACCACTTGGTGTTAAATCGTGGTCATGTTTTTCAATCACCTTCCAAGATTGAGATCAATATGATTGAAGGACATAGAAACTGTGGAGTTCTTGAATGAATCTCGTCTGGATTGAGTACATCTTCATCTCGCTTCAAACTTGGTGAAAGAAAAGCTGCTTGAAGAATCTGCCCTTCTGCTTCCGTTGGGATTCAACATAATCGATGTACCACCAGACACGATTAGGGTCTCAGAGGAGTTTGGCAAGCAGCCCAACACCAACTCACAAGTTGACTTACCTCTTGAAGACTATTAACGTGTCAGCCCTCACCTACAGTGTACCTCCACTGAAACCAAGACCATCGTTCAAAATCAACTGGGGGGGAACCAGACAGCCCTGGAGAAATCATGGTTGTGGCTAGCAAAGGCCCTGGTCCTAAACAAAAGGAAAGATTAACTAAGTGAAGCTGAAGACACCAACTAATTTAGTCTGGGTTCCGAGAAGACACAAGGATTTAAACATCTGTTCGCAAGAGGGGATTTCCGATTTGAGGCTTATATCATCATGTTTTCCAGAATACTTGGTTGCGTTCGACTCCTGCCCTTGACGCTACTCCATCTTCCTAAATCCGGCTAAGAAGGGAGAGAAGCAGAGGCCCTCTTCTGGTTTACTGACTGCATTGAAATCTGGGCTGGAAATGTAAGTGGTAGCAGTGAGCAACCAACATTCCTTTATTCAGGTGCTGGTTAGTGGGGTGGCGTAGTGGAGTACGAATGAAAGGAGTGAGAGGCCCTCCTTAATCTGTAATCTTTATTGGAACCCAGAAGGAACTAGTGACTAGGGTTTCATGGACAGTTTAACAGATTCTTTAGACATTTGTACGGAGTCATTGTGTGACCCTATCATCATAATTTGTGAGACTTCAATATGTCATATCTGTGCGGGATTGAGGAGACGGGAGTGGCGAATATGATTGCAAAAAGGGATGGGTGTGAAAGGGGGGCTTTGTGGTTGCATGAAGCCTGCCTTAGGGATGTTCATGTTCTGAATGAGCATGTGCAAGGGGATATCCTGAGCAGACCAACTTAGAAGAACGGAACCCTGATTTCAACTGCGTATCAGGAAACTTCTTTCCAAGAGTAGAAAGTTCTGAAGTCATCCCAGTAGTGAAGCAATGAATCTGGGTATAGCCGCCTTTTGGTGTGCTCTGGCCTTCGTACTATACTGAGTGGCGTGCTGCGTAACTAGTATGATGAGGTTCTACCCCTATTCTCATAAATAGTATACAAGTTACCCAATAATCGCGTTCGCCCCTAAATTAGCATACACACAGATGGCTCGAGATGATCCCCAACCAGACATCACATCCATGACTAGGATTATATATTTCAGAAGAGTCAACGCGTAGCATTGATGCAAAATAAGAAGGTTAACAAAGGAGTGCAGTTAGAGAAGATTATTTCCACCCTCAGAATAAGCGATCATTGATACCGGTTGAAGTACAATTCACGGCACACGGGCAAGATCCAATAGACCTTTATGCCTTGAGAAAGACCTTGTGTCGAAAGAAGAATATCGGACTACAATAAATCCAAATCATTGGACACAGTATATTCAAACAGATATATTTGTTAATTTAGGGGCAATTAACAAGTATAAATTGGGTAATTTTCATCCCAGTAGTAAGTAGTGATCACAATAGTCTACACAATATTCTAAGAATGACCTGGTGCCAGCCTAATGTTAAGTAAGGAGAGATATGCGCCACTGAGGTCGAAGTGACGCAAGGGCGTAATCGCTGTAGGATGAACTCAGCAAAAACATAGGTTAAAGGGTGAACTTGTGGCGGCTACTGAAGGCGCTAAATGACCCAAAGCTCCCACCTCTATCGAATATTTATCGTCCTGGTCTGAATTTGTGGACAAGGATAAGACAGGTAGTAGGAAATACTTTGCCCATAAGCACCACTACAATATAGATTTGGTCACAGTGAAACTAATCTTAAGAGCGGACATAGGAAAAATAAAAAAAACAAAGCATGTCTCCAAGACTGAAACAGATTGGCTTATAAAAAGTCGACGACATAGCTATAAGAACTGGGTCTGGTCAAATAAGGCGAATATGTTGAAGTATGATGCGGAGAACATGTTACAAAAAAGTTCTAAAAAATAAACTGGTGACATTTGGAAACTGCTCAATTCTATAAGCTCCTCCCAACAGGCCTTGCAGCTAAATGTAGTGTCGGAGGAGAGGTGGGTGAAGCATTTCACCACGCTCTTTAATGCAAGTTAGGAGCATAAACCAGGAAGTGGAATATGGGGTGAGAGAATTGGCATTTGACCATCATAAAGAGGACTTGATTGCCCGGATTAAGAGAGCTAGCAACCCAGGCCCAGACGAGATCACTAACATAATGCTAAAAGAGGATCCAGTCGCATGGGCAGAATTCCTTATGGTGCTTTTCAGAAACATTGCAAAAACAAGGACCATCCCCAAGCCATGGAAAACCTTTTGTTCCAATTTTCAAGAAGGGGGATAGGGAAGAGCCTAAGAACTAGCACCCCATCGCCCCTCTTCGTGTCTCTCTGGCTGGGTGCTGAAGTCTGGCCATTTCAACCAGTTTTAATCTGGCTCCGTGAAAAAAGCGGGCATGAACCTCAATGTATTCTTATTGAATGTTTTAAAGACATGTTCCAGCATGAATAGAGGGAAGATATATTTTGTGTTTATCGATGTGGCACAGGTTTTCGACTCAGTTGATAGGGCCCTCCTATGGGGAAAACAGGGTCGATGGGGTTGTCTTCTAGACCTAGTGCAAGCAATTCAAGCCTTGTATTCGAATACATCCTTGAGAGTCAGGTTGGATGTGGCGGGACTTTTATCGAGATCTACAAAGAGCACATTGGGGTTGAAACCGGGCTGCCCCTCGGCCCGTCCTATTCAACTAGTTTATCTCAGATGTGGACGACACCGAGTGGAGCATGTGGCTTTCCACCCAGAATAAATGGAAGGGTGATGGGTCCCCTCCTATATGCAGACGACCTCGTCCTCCTCGACCAAACACCTATTGGGCTTCAACGCACACTAAATGCTATCCAGATGTATGTGGATGACAACATGCTGAGAATAAATATGGCGAAATCTCGAATGCTGATATTCCCCTCGGTAGTAGGGAGGCATACAAAAGGCAAGAGCCCGGTACTTAAAATGTGAGCCATTGGTAAAGGTAGAAACATTTGTATATCTAGGTGTCCTGTTGAACTCAAGTTAAAATGATGCACTTAGGGTGGTGCAATCGAGGGCAAAGGTTACAAGCTGGGCTGCATAGGGCCCTTGTTGAAAGTTTCGGAAGATTTACATGGTCTCCAGTCCGGTCTATCGCCAAAAGGTGGTGGCAATATTTGCATACAGAGCTGAAAAATTCTTTGCCACACCTTATAAATGGTGGCCAGTCTTGGCTGCCCTCTTCGTGGAAATGTTTTGAGGATACCGAAGGGCACGCCCATCCAGGTGATTAGATAAGAAATGGGCCTCATTTCTCTAGCAGCGATTGTTACATGGAAAACACACTATCATAAATGGATAACGGAGAACGCTATAAGAGGCTTCCAGTTACTAAAAGGAGCCGTGTTCAACCATAGCGAAATGATTTTGGAAGACTGGAGAATAGCATGTCGTAAAATCATAGCCGACCTGGATACATCCGAGGAGATGTTGCTCCTAGACCCAGCCTTAATCAAGATCCAATTGTGGAGGAAGGACTGGCAGGAGACAGGGGAACAAAACTCCTATTTAGGTTACACCAAACCCCCTCGCTGAAGTGTCACCCTTATAACGTCCTCACGGAATAAATTTGCTTGTAGTTTCTATCGACAACAATTCCTGCATTTCTGCCTTTATTTACATGCCACAAGACATTCCGATATCTAGATAGCAGTGGAAAGGCGGGACCTATCTTGCAGGTTTTGTAAAATCACTGGAACTAGAAAGACACTGCAGCATGTGGTTCTGGTATGCAAGAGCTTGCAAGAAAAAATAACCCGTCATATGGGGAGTTTTTTCGAGGAACTGGTCACTATCACAACCAACAAATTATGGACGATCCTGATGTGTCGTGCGAGGGTGTCAATGGTCATCAGCTTGATAAGGTTTCTTGAGGATGTCTACAACCCGAGTCCGTCTCACAGAAATCATAAGTCTTGGATATTAAAGTGAATTGGCACATTCTTTTTTAGAACTGGTATTTCATTTCAGTTACAAACTCATGAGTGACTAAGAACATGGAACACATTTGCTTACGAGGTCCTAAATTCTCATTGTAGAAAGTTTTATTAATTTTTGAATTTTATTTGTTAATTATGATGTGCAGGTACAGAAAAATGTATGATTTGACGTTTCTTTGCTTCTTTTTTGGATTTCGTGTAATTTTATTGTGTTTCAAGTGTTTTGTATAAAGTGAAAGGTTTATACTAAGCTGAACATCAAATAAATTTAACAAATCAAATAACAGGCATTACACGTTTCTTTTTCAGCATTATGTTTCTAGTGATGCTTAGTCTTTTTTCACATTATCCTATCATTTTTTGTACCACAAATGACACACTGTACTCTGGAACACAGCAGATCAGCATCTTCCTTTATCCTATTTTTATTAAAGCACCAGTTATTTTAGGTGCATAACATCTCTAGATCTACACATAACTTCTTGTGACCTTGGCAAAAGTGAATTCTCCCACACTTAATTTCACCACCTTCTAATGTGGTGGGGAGGGGTGGGAACTGAATTCCGAAAAGGGAAATGGCAATTGTGACCATCTACTTTTGAATAAAACTCCATCTTTATGTTGACCGTTTTCTAAAAAATATACTCAAATAGCGCATGAATCAATAGCCCCACAGGGATGTC
Organism: Ambystoma mexicanum; assembly: GCF_040938575.1. NCBI lineage: Eukaryota > Metazoa > Chordata > Amphibia > Caudata > Ambystomatidae > Ambystoma > Ambystoma mexicanum. The sequence continues at coordinate 372,875,960 of NC_090940.1, read as the reverse complement.
TGCCTAGACTCTTCAGTATATAAGTGCATGCATTTGAACAAGCATCCCAGGGAATTAAATTGCCAATGGGTTTCTCCCAGCTCTTCCCTCATGCTCTTAATGTGCGACTCATGCTTTTAATAATTCTGCTCAAGTATATGAATAGGTGTTAGGAAAGATTTTAATTATGTGCAATTTTCCCTCCCATTATGGACCCTCGAACGTTTTGCTTTTGTTTGGATATCCCCACCTGACTTTTACAGTGGAGCCCAGCCTTCAGCTGAACTACCCTGGGCTTTTGCTCGTTTGTTATGGGGAAACTGACACGTCCTTCAGACTTGTCAGTACTGGGAAACTAGGTTCCCCTTAGTCCTTGACTATGTTGCCATTTCTTGGTAACTTTCTAACAGTGCACAATGTACCTTCCAATACTGTGAGCTGGGGGGTCCCTTTTTGTTTTATAGCCCTAGACACCCCCAAAGGATTTTTTGGTGATTGTGCCTGGGATGAACTGGTGGCAGCAGTTACTTTTCATAATGTTTTACTTCTTTTTACTGAGTTAAACCGTATTTACCACGTTTGGCTCAAGACTCTGTTCAGGTCCAAAAATAGCTGAGCCACAAAATCTTTTGTTCTGTCCCATGGCCATTTTGTCCCTTGCCTTCACCCAGGTCGAGTAGCCCGGGCTTTCCTTATTTCGGCATGCAGTTGCCTTCGACAACTGATCTCTTTCACAGGCTTCTGCCTGTCACGTATGCGTGCAAGGGAAAAGCTGGGACTGTCTCGTCCCAATCCACACTAATGGTGCCAGGATGTCTAGAGTGCCGGAATGACAGAACACTGTGGCCCGTGATTGATCCACGTCTGGGATGCCTGCAAGAGAGCGGATCTACTATTGGAAGTCTACGATTTTGGCGTAAAGCTAATCTTGGATAAGAGAAGGGGCTCTGCCGCCATTCCAGGTCAATCACCTGTGTTCTCACCGAATTACAGAAGGAGCCAAGTCTCCTACACGAAGTAACAAACTTGCGAAACCGTCAGACGCTTTGGAAGGTTTTGCACCCTTCGCCCTCTGCTGTTCCGTCGGACCCCTGCTTTCTTCTTCGATCTAGAAGGCCTACCAAGGCTCTTTGCCAGTTTACAGTAGTGGGAACAACTACTCTCTGCACCCCCTGCTTACCCACCGAAACGAGCCCCTTTGGAAGTGTTCCTGGGCCATACAGTGAACTGTCCATCTCTACCTAAGTGTAATCCGCAGCACTGCCACCACGAGTGCAGACCCGAGACGTTGGCCATCGCTTGCTTGTGGTCCTGTGCATTCTCCCGCCAAATTTCGCAGGCCTAGCTCCTCTGGGTCCCGAATTAGGAGTGTGTGTAACGCTGCCTGCATGCACGATTTCCACGTCACTAGCTGGTGGTGACGGTTGCTATAGATGCCCTGCTGTTCTGCTCTCCTGTGCCCTGAAGCCAGCTGCACTGGAACTTTCTTCATACCGACTTTGGAAACTGAGAAAAGGCAACTGTCCCGTCACGGATGAGGGTTCTTGACCGCAGTGCTGAGAACCGAAGCGCCGCAAAACTGCAGGACTAGAACCTAATAGCGACCAAGAATAAAATGGCAAAGATTGGTTCGGACTGTGCCGAGGGTCGGTGAGTACTTTCAATACTAACCAGTGGCCCTTTGGCACAAGCAATCCTTTTTACGCACAAGTATTCCTTAAATATATTCAAACTTGGCTGAGTTAGCCTGCACTCCCTAGCTATTCTCACCAGTTGCACACTACTTTGCCACCAAGGGCAGGGCCTACTCGTTGGGGAACAAACTCTGAAGAATTACCGAATACCATCTGTGTGTTAACTTAACCCTCTCTTCACATGTTGTGGTTGGAGCTCATCACTAAACTGAATTAGGAAATGGAATGCATGTATGCTGCATAGTTTAAAGATTTGTGTGATAACGGTTTTCTCATTGCGAATGTTACTTAGGTCTATTTGGTCAACAAATGTATATATATTTTTCATATATACTTGTCTATGTGTAATTTGTGGTTCGTTGCTGTGTGTGCTCATTGTGGGCTTCCGATCACTCTCACCCCTCCTGAGACTTAGTCTTGACCGCCTGCCAAGATACCTAGATTGGTCTGGCTTGTCCAGAAGGTTCCCCCGTTTAACTAAACCAAGGGTGGCCCCCTAAACTTCTGCCCACCAGGTCAGAGTTTAGAAATCCATCTTAACATTAGGCACGTTCCGTTATTGCAAATGCTGGGTATATTAAAAAAAAGTGATTCAGTGCTTAACCAAACAATTCTTTCCTGCACCCTGTGTTCTGTAAATACATTTTAGAAATAGAAAGCAAAACGAAATTAGACATTTCTCACACAAATTCACAATAAGGAGGCCAGAAACTCTGATCAAACCATTATGTATTAATGCAATATCTGCGGACCACAGAAATCGAAACAGCCAAACCAGTACCAAGCATAATGGGAACAAAAGTAAAATCTGTTGAGAAAAAGTAAGCTAAAATGTTCCTCACATGGTCAAAGTGCTTTCTCTGCACCCCAATTACCCTCGAGTAACGTGGGCGCCCTATCGTTAAGTGATGGGACTATGGCTTGCCCTGCCAAGTCTCTAATACACCTAATCAGCAAGCTATGTTTTAAAAGCCCTGGATCAAGGTTAAACACCTCTTTGGAATTGGTGTTGTCTTAGAATATGTGACTTTGCTGCCAGGTTTCATGTCGGAAAGTTGCACTACACCAAGGATGGTTATCTCTAGCGATAATGACCCATCCTGAGGTCTAGAAGGCTATTAGCATAGTTGTAGGAGAAATACATGTTTTGTGACGTGTAAAAAAGAAAACAAGAAAAACACTTTATTCACTATTAAACTAACAAAACTTGACAATTAAATGTGTTCTTATTTCGTAGTTTTCAAGTAAAGTTGTTTACATAGGTTAATCATTTTCATTGCAAAATTGGTTAAACAACTACAGCGGGTTTAACACAAGCATGCATTAGGGATAATTTGAAAGAAAATGGCTAAAGAATTTTGCCATGTTTTAGCTTGTTCATTGGTGTGTTAAAAATGATGTTGCATCGAAAAATGGTCCTCCCAGAGAGGAAGTGGCTCCTTGGAAGAAATCTTGCCCGGTCTGCATATTCATAATGCAGTGAATACCATCAGTTCTTGACTGCACTCTGAACATTCTAATTGTCTGAAAGATGGTCAATAACGATCTCCATGTGCTAATTTAGTCTTGTAGACCTATACCGGGTTCATTGTATTGGGATAATGACCCGCTACCAAGTTAGCCAACGACCATAAATTAGGAAAGGATTGTTATCCTGTCTTGGGAGGATAGTCCAGCGGCAACATGCTCACCTTGGAAGCAAGACAACACGGAGCATCACAGGTGCGATCCCCGGGTCCGCACTTCGAAACCTCTGGGCATTAAGCACGTTATAAATAACCTATCATATCATATCTTAAGTGGTAATGACCCCTTCGAAGGTACTCCAGGCCATTAGCACATAAAGGTTTTGGAGTTGTGATGGTGAAGTAAAACATGTTAGTATAATAATGCATAAAGTACACAAAGCGTGTTAAAGATTACAAAATGAAACCACATTTAATTCACTAAATTGTCTTTCGAAGGTAAGCATTTTAATTGCAAACTTGGTTGAATTAACATGTTTTAGCACTAGCTTGCTTTAGATGCCATGTTAAAGTGAACTGTTTTTCTTCAAAAAAGTGAAAGCATCGTTCCATATCTCTTTGTTGTGGTAAATTGGGTTAGAAGGTCTGGTTGAATGAATTCTTGGTGGAAATGGTATTGCTGGTACTTTGTCAGAAAAATGTTTTTTTCTCTCCACCCAAGCAGCATCTGAAGTCAGAATGTCAGATGTAAGTCAATACCAGTAGTTATTACCTGCATTACGAACAGTGATTGACTAAAGGGAGGTCAATAATGGTGCTGCATTTTGGTTTCTGGATGTTAGAATATGTAGCCTGAAGCAGATCCATTGTCTGGGAGGCCCCATTAAAACACAAGAGCTGCACCAGCTCAAGATGTAGTAATGTAATGTATTCCTGATGGTATAACCAGAATTAAATTTGCCGCTGAATACCATTGCATGACTAATGCAAAGAAACAAAAAGCCAAGATGAATTGCAGAGAAAGAAGCATATATATATTTTTAATTCCAAATAAATGATTTGTACAAAAATATAGAATTCATTGTAAAAAGCAATACAAACAATTCTGCATAGTGTTTTTATCTAAGCAAATTCCTCCGACAATACAAGAAAAGAACTACCGTAGTCCAAACGGTTTACTTGGATGCCAAGTATACAATCATTAAGCCTGTAACAATTTGAGGGCGAGAGGCTTTAGAGAAGTGTTCCAGTTTTCCAACATCGAGCTTTCCTCCACGATGAAAGTTATTTCTCTGCTGCTCGAACATAAACCAAGGATGACAAAAGAAGAAATTCTGGGGGTTTATTCAGCAAAATTAAGTTGACGTTTCGGAGGCCGTCATAGTGCATCCAATAGCCATCAATCTGGAAAGCAGCAGAATAGTGGTGTTCTTCTTTATTGAACAAAGTGGCACCTTCCAACAAATACCTGAAAGGAATACAAATGGTTGAATGTCAGAAGTAAACATTCCGAATAAGAAAGAAACCGCTTATGCACGACAGACCATAATTTGACCCTGCAACATTATTTGATCCATCCCATGCAACCTTAGATTTCTGGTTGGACATTTTATGGAAATAAAATGACATGTTCAGCTCGTGCCTTTACCTTTACCTTGCAAACTACTTACCAAAAAAATTAGGACCATAATCTATAGTATGTCAAAAAATGCATTGTGTGTCATCTTTTGGTACATTAATGAACATTCTTTTTTTTCAGGCCTTCAGAATTTATTTCTCAGCTTTGAATAACTGGTGCAGAGGGGCATTTCAAGTGTTTTCCATGATCCTGGGTTCTGCAACCTTTGGCTCACCAGATATTTTGGACTACAGTGGCCAAGCCCAAACCAGCATAGTCAATGGTGGGGAAATCATGGGAGTTGTACTCCAAAACATCTGTAGAGCCCCGATACATCAAAAAAACCTGCCAGACCTCTACATTTAATCCCAGAATTATGTTTTGCAGGACCCCAGTCATTGATCCGTCATCTGTGGTGGGGTAAGTAGCTTGTTAAAATAAATAGGCGACACATAGCTGTCCCCAGGTCCTACAGTCCATCTCTAGGAAATATACCACTTTGAGAGCCACAAACTGTGCCGAACAGCTGCATGCTCCTCAGTTCATGCTCTCCTGCCTTATGATAGGTCCCTCATAATTATTATTATGAGAGTATTTAATCAGTGCAGACCTAGCATTAGGAAATGAAGGAGCGCTTTGCAAGTCATAGGGGGTGGGGGAGGACACAGTGGGGGAAGCAGGGATACAAGATGGTGGGGAGGGCGGGCAATTTGCTAGTAAGAGCTACAAATGGGGGAGGAAACCGTGGGGAGCAAATTACGAAGTCTAACATTAGATGGGGAGTGGAGGGTGTGTGGACCTAGCGGTTAGGAAGGAGCATTTCCATGTAGAAGAGGTTCCTTAGCTCCTTCCTGATATTTAGAAGTGAGGGGGCACATTTGGTGTTGGAGAGGAGGTTTCAGAATCTGGGGTCCTCTGGTCTCCTGCAGCACCATACAGCATCATTGGGAGTGGGAAAGCTATCACTTTACCTCTCATATGGGCTTTTGGACCCAGCAGAGAGGACAACCTTAGCTGCTTCCTAGATAATTTCTCCACCCTCCAACTGCTTCCAGCTGGTTTACAGTGTCCAAAAAACAAAAGGTTTAAGTTACTTACCTGTAAACTCCAACCCTGGTGGCCATCTTCAGATTTTTACTGCGCTCTTCAGTGGTGGGAGTACTCAAGTCACTCTCCGAGCTATTTGCGTGCCATTTAAAAAAATTCCATAAATAGTTTTTGAATTTTGACCGATTTATTTTTTTGCTTGATCGTCTTTGATGCCGGTCAGAGACCGGCAGTGGACATCCGCTGCCGGCTACGATCTTCATTCAATGTCAGATCGTCATAGAAGACAATGCATTACTTACCATAAAAGCATTTCTGATGGTTGCATCTGCTTAGATTCACATGCTGTGCATAGGTCCAACATCCAGTGGTCACTGCGGAGTATTGCATTTTGTTTTTCGTAGTCGAAAAGGGACGTCGACAAGGCGTGTCTGAAACACTATCCCTATAGTGACGTGCGTTGTACCCACAATTCCTCACGCGTCGAGGTCCCTCTGTTTGTATTTTTCTGCCCTGAGGGAGCCTTCTAGACGTGAGTGAGTACAGAAAAGAGAGATATAAAAGGAAGTCTATGTTCCTTCCATCCGAGCGGGGAGGAAGGGTGGGCGCATGTGAATCTAAGCAGATACAACCATCAGAAATGCTTTTACGGTAAGTAATGCATTGTCTTCTGATGTTTGTTAATCTGCTTAGAATCACATGCTGTGCATAGACTAGCGAGCAGTACCCGGAGTTGGCGGTGGGTTATGAGAAGGAACAGTAGAGAAAAGATGTCTTAATACTGCCTGTCCCACCTGGGAGTCAGATCTAGAGTGTGCATCTAGACAGTAGTGTTTTGTAAAGGTGTGCACAGAACTCCAGGTAGCCGCTTTGCAGATGGACTCAAGGGGAACATTTGCAATGAATGCTATGGACGCCCCCGTGCCTCGAGTGGAATGTGCTCTTGGCCTAAGGGGCAGTTCTCTCTTAGCAAGAGTATAGCAGAGAGTGATGCATTGAACAATCCATCTAGAAATAGTGGACTTTGAAACTGCATCCCCTTCCTGCTGCCACCGAGACGAAGAACTGATTAGTCTTCCTCAGTGGTCTGGTTCTTTCCATGTAGAACATGACCGCTCTGCGGACATCTAGTGTGTGCAGAGTCCTTTCTCCCAAGTTGGAAGGATTTTGAAAGAATGCTGGTAGTTCTATAGACTGGTTTATGTGGAATTTTGAGATGAATTTCGGAGCAAACCTTGGGTGAGTGCGTAGAAGGAACAAGTTACTTACCTGTAACTGTTGTTCTCCAGCATGGGTCTGGCATGGATTCACATGCTCATGAATATTCCCCGTCGTCAGGCTGGGAATCCTCGGTAAAGAAAAAACCAGTATCAGTTTCGTTTCTGATCTGTCTTTCGTAGTAATAACCAATCACTGGTCTCTGCGTCATACTGACCACAGCCAATGACTGCCCTCTACCTAAGCACCGCCTCTGGCAGCCATCTTCAGATTTGGAAGCACGTGAAGTGGCAGTATGACCAAGTGAAGAGCCGCAGAGGGGTAGGCGGGAGGGTTCGCATGTGAATCCATGCCAGACCCATGCTGGAGAACAACAGTTACAGGTAAGTAACTTGTTCCTTCTCCAGCATGGGGTCTGGCATGGATTCACATGCTCATGAATAAAGAATACATAGCAGTACACACATGCACAACCACGGGAGGTGGCAAAGGCTCAACATTAAGCATCACATCAACTCAACATTAAGCATCTTACCTCCTCACCAGGCTCACCTCAGGCGAACAGGTTGCGCAGCACTGCTTGGCCGACCCTGGACTCCTCCCTGGAATCCCGGTCGACGCAGTAGAATTTCGTGAAGGTGTGCGTCGACCTCCACGTAGCAGCCCTGCATATGTCCAGCAGGGGCACACCAGATAGGAACGCCGTGGTAGCTGCGATCGCTCTGGTGGAATGGGCTCTCGGACGGCCAGGCAGCGGTCGGTTTGCCAACCGGTGACAGTACATGATACAGCCGGAGAGCCATCTGGAGATGGAAGCCTTCGAGAGAGCCTTCCCCTGATTGACAGGTCCAAAGTTCACAAAGAGTTGTGACGTCTTCCGAAAACCTTTCGTGCGGTCCACGTAGAACTTCAGCGCTCTAGCTACATCCAGCGAGTGCAAAGTCCTCTCAGCCGGCGACGAAGGCGACGGGAAGAACACAGGTAACACCAAGGGTTCGTTGAGATGAAAGTCCGACGGTACCTTGGGCATGAAGGAGGGGTGCGTCCTGAGCACTACCCTCGTGTCGTGGAAAGTCAAGTACGGGGCCTTGCAGGAAAGGGCCTGGATCTCTCCCACTCGTCGTGCGGAGGTGATGGCCACGAGAAAAGCTGTTTTCCACGATAGAAACTTCAACGGGGCCGAGTGCAGAGGCTCGAACGGAGGTCCCATGAGTTTGGTCAGCACCACGTTGAGCTCCCACGCCGGGGCCGGAGCCTTCACCGGCGGGAACGATCTGAACAGTCCCTTCATGAACTCTTTCACCAGACGATGAGACCACAAGGACGTCCGGCCCGTGGTTCTGGTGTATCGGGAGATCGCAGCAAGATGAATCTTGATGGACGCGTGTGCCAGACCAGCTTTGGCCAGCGTCAGCAGGTACGGCAGCACTTGGGGAGCCGTAATCCGTAGAGGGTTAACCTTCTGTGCGTGGCACCAGACAGAGAACCTCTTCCATTTGTGTCCGTAGCATTTAAGAGTCGAGGACGCCCTGGCCTTTGCAAGAACCTCTCTGCAATCGGCCGGTATGTCGTATCCTCCAAACTCTAGCGCTGCAGGAGCCAGGCCTGCAAGTTCAGCGACTTCGGGTCGTGGTGGAGGATGGCGCCTCCTTCCCTGGAGAGTAGATCCGCGTCCGCCGGCAGCTTGATTGGCGGGGACGCCGACAAGTCCAGAAGGTCCGGGAACCATATCTGCCTCGGCCACGCAGGTGCGACGAGGATCATCCTGCACCGTGACCTCTTGAGCTGGTTGACGAGCCGGATTAGCAGAGGCAAGGGAGGGAACGCGTAGAGGAACAGGCCCTCCCAGGGGAACGAGAAAGCATCGCCCATGCTCCTCGTCTGGGGAAACCTGCTGGCGAACCTCCGGCACTTGGTGTTCGTCGCCGTCGCGAACAGGTCGATCTGGGGTGTGCCCCACCGTCGGAAGAGGCGATCCACCAGATCCTGCCGTAGTTCCCACTCGTGGCACGAGCGCAGCTCCCTGCTGAGTGAGTCGGCGATGGTGTTTTTTATCCCTGCCAGATGAAACGGCACCAGAAGAATCCCTTGGGCGACGGCCCAATGCCACAGGTCCTGCGCCTCCTTGGACAGCGCTGGGGACCTGGTTCCGCCCTGTTTCCTGATGTAAAACATGGTGGTGGTGTTGTCGGTGAAGATCCTCACCACCTTGCCCTTGAGGGACGGAAGGAAGGACCTGAGGGCCCAAAACACTGCACGGAGCTCCAGGACGTTGATATGCAGGGACTTCTCCGTCGGGAGCCAGAGTCCCCTTGCGTGCAGATTTTCGGTGTGCGCTCCCCACCCTTCTAGGGAGGCATCCGTGGTCACAGTCACCTGGTGGGCTGGGGTCTGGAAGTCCATGCCCGCCGTCAGATGCGCGCGGGTGCCCCACCACCGTATCGCTCGTCGGAAACTCTCGTCGAGCTTGATCCTTTCCTCGAAGCTGCCCGTCGTCTGGATCCAGCGCGCATCCAGGAACTCTTGCAACGGGCGCATCCGGAGCCTGCACATGGGAATGAGGTAGATGCAGGAAGACATCATCCCGAGGAGGGACTTGATGGACCTCACCTTGGCCGCGTCGGCCACCAACATCCGTTGCACCTTGCCCAAGATGGTCCTGGTCCTCTCCTCCGACGGGGAGGCCAGAAGGGACACTGTGTCGAGCCTCGCTCCCAGAAACAGTGCGACTTGCGCGGGCACCAGGTGGGATTTGGCGTAGTTCACGGAGAATCCCAGGTCCGTGAGGAGTTGGACGGTCCTTGCCGTGTGGACCACGGCGAGCTCCCTCGTCTTGGCGCGGATGAGCCAGTCGTCCAGGTAGGGGTAGACGTGAATCCCCTCGCGGCGCAGCTGCGCCGCCACCGGTGCGAGGCACTTGGTGAAAACCCTGGGTGCCGACCGCAGTCCGAAGGGAAGGGCTTTGAACTGGTAATGACGCCCTTGGACCACGAATCTGAGGAATTTTCGGTGCCCCTTTAGGATGGGAATGTGGAAGTAGGCATCCTCCAAATCCAACGACGATAGGAAGTCTCCTTCCTCCAGCTGACCCAGGACGTGCTGGAGGGTGACCATCCGGAACTTCTGCGCCTTGATGAACTTGTTCAGGCGTCGCAGGTCCAGGATGGGGCGCCATCCTCCCGTCTTCTTCTTCACGAGGAAGTAACGCGAGTAGACTCCGGAGCCCCGAAGCCTCTTTGGGACGAGTTCGATGGCGCCCTTTCTGAGCATCGCCTTTACCTCCAGGAGAAGTTGAGGGACGTGAAGTTCTTTCCTGGCCACGGGGGGGACGCGCGGGCACCTTCTTTGAAACTAGAGCGCGTGGCCCCGGGCCAGGGCGTCCAGCACCCAACGGTCGGTGGAGATGGACTCCCACACGCTGACGAAGCCCGCCAGCCGGCCTCCCACCGGGGTGCTTCGGTGGGGGCCCGACCCCACGGCCGGTTCAATCCTGCTTGGACGCGGCCTTGCCGCCTTGGCCTCCTTGGCGACGACGGCGGGGGCCGCCAGACTTGCCTCGTCCTCTGTAGGCCTCTTGCGACGACGAGCGGGCCGCTTGACGGTAGGAAGCGAAACCGCCGCCGGAACCTTTGGAGGCGCCCTTGCCTCCGCCGCTCCGAAAGGGCGTCCGCCGTTGCTGCAGCACTCCAAGGGCCCGGGCCGTCTCAGTATCCGCCTTGATGGCCTGAAGGGAATCGTCCACTGTCTTCCCAAACAGGTTGTTCCCGTCGAAGGGCATGTCCAGGACCCTGTTCTGGACGTCCTGCCGAAAGTCCGTAGCCTTGAGCCATCCGCGACGTCGAAGGCAAACGCCGTTGCCCATCTGGCGGAACCCAGTGTCGGCGATGTCCGTCGCCACGGTGATGGCGTGGTCCGAGGCCACCTCACCTTCCTGCAGGATCTCAAGGGCCTCCGCCCTCTTGTCGTCCGGCAGAAAATCCAGCAGGGGAGCTATCTTGTACCAGAGTTCCCTGTCGTAGCGGGCCACGATAGCCAAGGCGTTGGCCGCTTTAATCGTCGTCGCCGCCGACGAGATGACTCTGCGTCCCATGGCATCCAATTTCTTTCCCTCGCCGTCCGGCGGGGAAGTCGACGTGGAGGCCGCACCCCCCCCCGCTTTCTTCCTGGCTGCCGCGGAGACGACGGAGTCCGGGGTAGGCTGCGCCCGGAGGCATAGGGGGGCCGAGTCCGGGACCCGGTACTTTTTCTCGTACCGGTCTCTTTTCGCTGGCGTCGTGGAAGGGTTCTTGAGGAGGGAAAGGCCCTCATCCCAAATGTCGTCCAACAGAGGCACTGCGAGGACCGTCTTCCTCTTGGTCTCGCGCCGTTGGTAAAGGAAGCCTTCCTTTTTCTTCTCCTCAGGGCAGAGTTGGAAAAGCTCGGATGCCCTGGCGATCATTGAGTGGAACGATCCAATCTCGTCGGGCGGAGAAGCCCTGGGGGGAGGCGACGACGGAAAATCCTCGTCGTATGCCTCGTCGTCCGTACCCGTCGCTGCCGTGTCAGTCCCCGTATCATCCCCTCGGGTGGACGGGGAGGAGGGCTGGACGGGGCGCGACGGTTGAAAAGGAGGCGGTGGATGGATCCTTCTTTTCTTGGTAGGGGGAACACCAGAAGGTCCCGGTTCTGGATCCCCCGACGGGAGAGGTTCCTCCGTCGGTAACGGTAGTCTCGTCCTTATCTCGGAGCATAAGGACTGTATAGCCAACAAAATGGCCGCTGAGTTGTCTTGCGGCGCTGGCAGAGGGGAATCCGACGGGCGAGCAGGGGCCCCGTCGGTATCCTCGACGATGTCGTCGTCGTCACCTGCGTCGGGGCCCATTCCGACGGGCTGGTCTTGTTCCACGCCTAGGCCGTGGCTTAAGACCTCGATCAGTTCCTCTTCTGAGGTTGAGGCCGAATCTACGACGACGCCCTGCCCCCCCTTCTTCCCCACGGAGGGTTTCACGGGGGTCCTATCGATGGGCACGAAAGAAGACTCCCTCCGGGGAGGCAGGGAGATTCTGGGCCCCGAGGCCGCCACCACTGGTGCAGCCTCCACAGGCTGGGCCAGGGCCGCCGCGACCGTTTCGATAGAGGGCTTGGTCGAATGGATCAAGGCCTTCACCACCTTAGGTGCGCTCACCGCCTTATCCTTGAGGGAGGGGGCACTGCCACGCTCCTCCTCTGCCTTAGAGCTCGACCGGGGTCTCTCCAGGAGCTTCGCCGGGTGCTCGGCCTTCCTCTTACCCGACCCAGAGCGTTGGCTCGTGGTTGATGGTGCCGGGGAGGGTGCGCCCTGCCTGGCGCCCGTAGAGCCCGACCGTTCGGCGCTCCCGGTGCCAGCGGACTCGCGGTGCTTGGCCTTATGTTGGGCCCCCGTCGCCGGGGCGCCCTCAAAGGTCTTAGAAGACCGCTCAGATTTCTTCTTCTTCTCGCCAGACGGGCTCTTACCCTCCAGCCAGCTGGCGAGACGTTGATGGCGGTCCTTCATGGTCCGTTCCGACATGTTGCCGCAAAACGCACAGTCCTTCTCCACGTGCGTCTTGTCCCCATGAAGGCAGTAAAGGCAGAAAGAGTGTTCGTCCTCCTTGAAGACGTTCTGCAACTGGCATCCAGGGCAGGCCCTGAACAGCTTTCCGGGCGTCGAGCTTCCCTTCTCCTGGGCCATCTCCGAGACCGGGCCTGAGAAGCTTCTGGAGTCCTCCGAAGTGTAGCTCGACGAAATCTTCACCCTTGAGGGGCACAGATGAATCCGACACGGGTCCCCGTTGATCGGATGTAGGATCGGTGGAGCTTGAGGCTCTTTTGACCGAAAATCGAAGTTTTTTGTGAAAAAGCGCGAAAAAATAGCACTAACGCTCGAGAGCAATAGCACGAGGATCCCAACACATGAACGTGCGGTAAAAATCTGAAGATGGCTGCCAGAGGCGGTGCTTAGGTAGAGGGCAGTCATTGGCTGTGGTCAGTATGACGCAGAGACCAGTGATTGGTTATTACTACGAAAGACAGATCAGAAACGAAACTGATACTGGTTTTTTCTTTACCGAGGATTCCCAGCCTGACGACGGGGAATATTCATGAGCATGTGAATCCATGCCAGACCCCATGCTGGAGAACCACCTTATCTCTGAACTGTAACAAAGGGGTCTAGAACAGAAAGAGCCTGTAGTTCACTTACTCTCCTGATGGAGGTGATAGCTATTAGAAAAGCAGTCTTAAGAGTGAGGTCTTTAAGAGATGCTTTGTGTATGGGTTCAAATGGTGAGCCCATGAGTCTGGTAAGTACCACGTTAAGGTCCCATCCGGGAGCTGGGTCAGCTATCGGGGGGTGTATTCTCTTTACTCCCTCCATGAAGGCCTTTATAACAGGGATCTTCCACCACGACACTGAGTTGGGAAGTGGTGTATGCAGAAAGTGCCGCTAGGTGGACTTTAATGGAATTGAACACTAGACCCGAATCCAAAAAATGGGTCAGGTATAGAACAATATGTGTGGGAGAGCAGTCAATCGGGTTGATGCTCTTTCCTCTGCACCAGATGACAAATCTCTTCCATTTGCTAGAATAGCAGTGGCCAGTGTTAGGTTTTCTGGCTTCCCTGAGGATGTCCATGCATCTCTGCGGGAGCTGTAGATGTCCAAATTCTATGATCTCAGGAGTCAGGCTGCTAAGTTCATGTTCTGGGGGCATGGATGCAGAGTCCTGCCCTTGTCTTGTGACAGCATGTTGTACGGGCAGGGGAGTTTCACTGGGGGAGATAGAGACATCTCCATCAAGTGAGCGAACCATGGCTGTCGGGCCCACATTGGGGCCACCAGTATCATGGTCACTTGTTCCTGGTGCATCTTGTGCACCACCTTATTGAGAAGGGGAGTCGGGGGAAAAGCGTAAACAAATTTCCCTGACCATTGAATCGACAGACCGTTCCCCTTGGATTGGTTCTGGGGGTACCTGGAGGCGTAACTTTGGCATTGTGAGTTCTCCAGGGTTGCAAACAGGTCTATTTCTGGGAATCCCCATTGCGTGAAGACGTTGAAGACGATGTCTTCGTGCAGTCGCCATTCGTACTCTTCGGGCAGGGGGAAATCTCTGCTGAGTTTGTCTGCCAGCAGATTGAGTTCCCCTGGTACATGTTGTGACAGTAGGAACATATTTTGTCTGAGAGCCCACTTCCATATATTTTGGGCCAGTTGGGACAGTCCTGGAGAGTGGGTTCCCCCCTGCTTGTTGATGTAATACATGGCTGTGGTGCTGTCTGTAAGGACCATCACTGTCCTGCCTTGTAGGTGTTCCTGGAAGGCTTTTAGCGCCTTGAACACCGCTAGTAGCTCCAGAAGATTGATGTGTTTGGATGCTACGTTCGGAGTCCACACTCCGTGAGCAGTCTGATGGGATAGGTGAGCCCCCCATCCTGTGAGGGATGCGTCTGTGGTTAGAGTGGCTTCCGCCGCGGGTGTGGCAAAGGGTTTCCCTTTTCCCAGGTTTTCCTTTGTCCACCACCGTAGCGAGAGAACTAAGGCCTGCGAGACCACCACTAGATCGTCCCATAGCCCGCTGGCCTGACACCACTGGCTGTTGAGCCACTCTTGCATTGGGCGCATGCGCAGGCGCGCGTGAGGTACCAAATAAATACACAACGCCATCATGCCTAGCAAGCGCATTGCTTTGCGTACCGTCACCTCTCGACCGGTCACATATTGAGGGATCTGAAACAGCATGTTTTGGACCCTCTCTTTGGAGGGGAAGACGAGGCCGTCCTTTGTTTGAATTAGAGCCCCTAGGAATTGTTTGATTTGGCTGGGGTCTAGGCTGGACTTCTTTTCGTTGATGGAGAAGCCCAACTGGAACAAAAGGTCTACAGTCCTTTGGGTATTGGAGAAGCATGTTTCGTAAGAATCCCCTGTTATGAGCCAGTCGTCGAGGTAAGGGTAAACTGGGATGGACAACCTGCGCAGGTGGGCCGCTGCCACTGCCAGCATCTTCGTGAATACCCTTGGTGCTGATGCTATGCCGAAGGGTAGCACTCTGAACTGGTAGTGTTTGTCCTCTATCATGAACCGGAGGTATTTTCTGTGCGCTGGCAACATTAAAATATGAAAGTATGCATCTTTCATGTCCAATGTTGTCATGTAATCTCCCTGTGATAGCAGTGGGATCACTTCTTGTAAGGTCACCATACGAAACTTTTGGGGTTTGATAAACTTGTTCGCTGGGCGCAGATCTAATACAGGGCGCATGGTTAGATCCTTTTTGGGTACAAGGAAGTACACTGAATAAATACCTTCCGTTACCTGAGATAGAGGTACGACCTCTATGGCTCCTTTTTCCAGCAGTTGTTGTACTTCTTGGAGAAGGATGGCAAGATGTTCCGGTGTCATGCGACGTCCCCTCGGGGGGTTTGTATGTTGGGGAACTGTTGAATTCGATGCAGTATCCGTGGGCTACGGTGGAAAGTACCCAGCGGTCTGACGTTATACCCTCCCATGCTGGAAGAACGGATGTTATCCGGCCCCCGACCGGTGTTGCATGGGAGGGGACGCGAATCTTCGCGTCACTTGGTGTTGTTGGGGGCTTGGGAGCCTCTGGGGGTGGACCCCCGGCCTCTTCCTTTGCCCCGGCGCTGGCCTCTTTGGCTGTACTGGCCACTATTGGTCTGGAAATTGGTGGCAGGGTACTGTTGCTGCTGGTTTTGTTGTTGGCGTTGGCCACGAAAAAAGCGTTTGTTGCCATAGCCGCGCCTGGTAGAGGGCTTAGAGATTTGGTCAATAGTTTTGATAGTATCAAACTCTTTTTTAGCCATCTCCAGAGCCTCATCCACCGCTTTCCCGAAGAGGTTAGAGTCTTCAACAGGTTTATTTATTAAAGACGCCTGTGTCTCCGGTTTGAACCCTGATTTGCGCAGCCATACGTGGCGTTTTAGGATTATTCCCTGAACCAGGGAACGTCCCGCTGTTTCTGCAGCATCCAGAGAGTTCTTTACAATACTCTGGTTGACCTGGGTTCCTTCGCCAATAGTTGTAAGCAGGCGTGTACGTAATGGTTCCGGCGCTTCTTCGGCGTCTTTGCGCAGTTTGGCCCACTGCGCGTCCGCATAGCTAGCGAGCAAAGAATTGTTGTTCGCAATTCTTGCCGAAAAGGCAGCCGAGGATGTAACTTTTTGCAAGGGCATATAACCGCTTGCCCTCCTTGTCAGGTGGTGCCTCACTGGTGGAAAGTGGTACCCCTGCCCTCTTTCTTGTGTTGGTTACTACCAGGGAATCCGGAATGGAATGTCCCCTGATGTACAGCGGGTCTGAGGGTGAAGGAGTGAAAAGTTTTTCAATTCTAGGATTGACCCCTCTGATTAGTGCGGGTGTGGACAGCGAAGGGATGATTCTTCTCTTCACCGAAGCGAGGAGGGGAATGGTCTGACTGACCGGGGGTTTCTCCTTAATTACTCTTTCCACAAAGTCTAATTCAGGAGAGAGCTCCGCAGTGTCCAGTTCGAAATGTGCTGCTGCTCTGCGCAACAGGGCATTAAATGTGGGCTGATCGTCAATGGGAGACGTGTTTCTAATAGGTGAATTGTCCGGAGGATTTAGGTTCAGGACATCAGTGTCGGAATATATTGATGGGGATTGCCAGGGGTGAGAAGGTCCTTCTTCTGGATTTTCTCCGAAGACTTCTCCTACCAAGTCTGGGCTTTCTTCCAGACCATCCTCCTGGTTCCGTCCCTCTTCCTCGTCCATAAAATCATCCTCTTCCTCAAAATAATGTTCTTCCCCAGTGAGGTCATACACACTCTGGAAGTCTGAGGCTGTGTCTTGGTGGGGATTGACTAGTCTCGGAATTTTGGCCCTGGGGTCCTCCTGAGGCCCTTCTCTTATTCTCTTGGGAGTGGGAGGGTTCTGGGTATTCATAAACCTCTCCATTCTTTCCATGCAGAGATGGAGCCTTTCCATGGTTTCATGGGGTACCCCTGAGCGGTCTAGCGGGGGAAAAATAGTGTCTTGTAGCTGAAAACGGCTCGACCTCTCCCACAACGTCGAGGAAAGTGTCCCGTCGCCCTCCGAAAAGCCTTCAGGTGTGTTGGGAATCCCCTCGACTGAAGGAGATAGCCCGAAGAAAGGCAGGGACTTTTTCGGCGTGTCTTTCGACCTCTGCGTAGCGCTAGACGTGTCTTTCGGCGTACGCTTGTGGGCGTCGGCTACCACGATCCTCGCCAAGCTCTCAGCGACTCGTTTGTCAGCGGAGGGCTGTGGTTTCGACGTTATGGGTGTCGATCGCTCTACGGCGGCATGCGCTTTCTGCTGATGCGCGCCGGCCGATGATTTGGGGGCGGCGCCCTTATTTGCCGAAAGCCCAGTCGCTGGTCGCGGCTGCGAGAGGGGCTTCGAACCCGAACGGTCCGAGGAGGCCGCCGGTGGAACCTGCGTCTCCTTGGGCGCTGATGCTCTCTTCGCCTTCGACGAAGAAGAGCCATGGGTTGTGTGCTTATGTGTGGTCTTGTGTGCGTCAATGTCGCCGGGGTGTTCATCCCCATAAGCAGGGCGTGAGCCGAGCCCGTCGGGGCCGGGGACAGACGACGAAGCGCGTGTGCGCTCTTTAGGGGGGTTTTCGACTTCCGTAGCGGAGGTCATGGTATCACGTTCCTCGTCACTGTCGGTGGTAGCAACGGTGGGTGAAGCGTCGGCCTTCGACATAGCGTAGGCCGCCCACCTCTTGACCCTACGGTCTTTTAGAGTCTTAGGCTTAAGAAGCCGTGCAACCTTCCTCTTTGTGATCGAGGGGCAAGCAGAGGTTACACCGTGAATGCTTGTCCTTCCAAGTAAACTTGCCCTTGCAAAGCGGGCAAAACCTAAAGGGTGTCCTCTCCATAGCCGAGGCAATAAATCGTGATAACCACCCCAAGGGAAAGGAAGGGGAAAAGGAAAGGCATTCTCAGAAAAGAACCAGAGATGTCCCACGACCCCCACTCTCCCTACTGTATATGGCCTGCGAGGCCAGGCCACGTGTTCGGCAACGCCGAAGGATCTCCTCCGCTCGTCCCCTCCGTCGAAGATCTTGCTCGCGGAGACAGCTTCACAACAGCGTCGAGGGGGGGGATCGATATGTTCTATATTAATATAGGAAAACGACCAAAGGTCGAGGAGATGAAATCTGCAATGTCTCTCGAGGAGCTCCGCGTAAAGGATTTCAGCCATGACTGAGGCAAAGGAAAGCAGAAGCCTTTCAAACTCTGTGCGCAGTGTGGAGTAAGGAATGTATTTGTGGAAGATTGGCATCATAAATGCTTATATTGCATGCATTCGGACCATGATGAGGAGGGATGCGAGGTGTGCCGTGGTTTCTCGAAGAAAACCAAAGAAGAGTGCTACAGCAGACTGTCAGTGTGGCTCAAGAAGAGCAAGGCCACCGACTTAGCCTCCGAGCAGGGTCAAGCCTCATATAGAACTGGCCGGTCCAAGCAGCAAACTCGTTCCGGGAGGAGGTTGAGATCCTTTGAGGAGACACCGCTCGCGAGGGTCCAAGAGAAGGCCAAGCTCTGGCGCTGGCTATGCTGGGTTCGCTGCTTATGCGGGTCTCGAGTTGGGCAGAAGGCGATCACCATCTGCCTCCACAGTGAGCATGCCGACGAAAGGGGCCTCTTCTAAGAGAAAGTCCCTAACCCCATCCAAACTGTCTGCAGATAAACAGACTAGGACTCGTCAAAACTGATGACCTTGCAGCCTGCCAGGTCAACTGAGTCAACAATGGCTCTGTCAACGAGGGCCTTGACAAGCACTTTAACTACAAAGTCCACCACAACAGCTCTGACAGTGAACCTCTGAAGGAAGTGTCTGCCACAAACACCCCACTGGTGTCCTTAACCCTGAGGCGAGATATGGCTGCGGAGGCAGTGGCGAAGGCAGCGGCCACTCCGGGTCGGGGAAAGGCCTCGACGCAGCAGCCTCCTGAGAGGGAGAGAGAGACTGTCCCCCTGGTGGAACCTCTCCGGTAGGTGGACCCAGGGGCTGCTCCAGATAGGTCAGAGCTGGATTAGATCTGCTCTGGCCTGAGACACGATAATCAGCACAATGATTACTACACAGATCACAAAGGGGGTGGTGGACCTAGGTCCCCTGCTCACAGGGGAAGACTCATCATCCCAAACCCTACGCCACTGGCTCCTTTCACCCCTAGACTGAGGGATGTGTCGCTGGATATTCTAATGACTGCACACACTGGTCACAGAGGTACAGCAAAGGGTGCCTCTGGGATTTATGCCTCCCCAGACCCTCCAGAGTCTGAGGTTTAGCCCGCCTTCACGGAAGAGAGTCTAAGGGGGTGCTGGTCCTCTGCGTTATCCCACCCCTCCAATACCTCGTTGCGGCACAACCCCATCCGGAGCCCCAGGTCACATGCACCGATGAGGATGACTCACTGAGAGACACCACACTCAGACAAGCCCCATAGGGCCTCCCCATCGGACCAAGTTGGATCTTTTACTTCCATGACGTCAACAACTCTGAGCTGTTTCAGTTGGTTCCCAAGGAGACTAAGCAAGAAGGGTTCCTGTACCAGCAGCACAAGTTGAAAAGAAAGACCATCATGTCCGTTCCCTTCCTGGATGACATCTGGGAGGAAGACTTGGCACTAATGAAGAACCAGAGTACAGCCCTGCCCAAGCGTGACAAATTGGAGAAAAAGTACAGGGTACCAGATTCAGCACCCAGGTGCTTAAGGTCTTAGCCCTCGCCCGACTCAGTGGTCTTAGCAGCAGCCAGGAAGTGCTCGCCAAATCCATCATCGGCAGCCATGTTACCTCCTGGCCAAGAGGGGAAGAAGCTGGATGCAATGGACAAGAGGATATTTTATACAGCAGCCTCAACCATCAAGGCAGCTAACACCCTAGCCATTTTGTCCCGATATGACCAGGAACTATGGTAAAAGCTGGGTCATACTCTAGACTTCCTGCCCGAGGACAAGAAGGTTGAGGCACTAGAACGTTTTCAAGAAGGGGAAGTTACCTCAGACCATGCCATCACAGTGGCAGTGGACATCGCAAACACAAGTTTCTGCCAGATGGGGAACGGGGTGTCCCTGTGTCGGCAAGGTTGGCTGAAGGCAACAAACTTCCAACAGAACGTTCAGGCTGAGGTACTGGATATGCAGTTTGTTTGAGAAAACCTCTTCCGCAAGGCAATCAACAAGTCTTTGCAAGCAATGAAAGCCACCACGAGACGGCACGCTCCCTGGGAACCTTACACCAAAGACAGCTGTCATCCTTTCGCTCATCCAGAGGTCCTGGCAGATCTTCCAAGGGTTATAATACTCTGTACTAGCAGCCTTCACACTCCTCCATGCAAGAAGCGTACAGGGGTTGCTCTCAAGGCAGCGGAGGACAACACTGCCCGCAGGCCTGAGCTTATGCACCCCAGTGGGAGCCCGGCTGACTAAATTCGTCACCACGGACAAATGGGGCTGGACGCTCTCAGAAAGGGGCACATCTTGGAGTTCTAACGCAGGTGTCCTCATATTCCGCCGATACTGCGTCAAGAACAATACGGACCACAGCTTCTGCAGGAACTGCAGGCCATGTTACAGAAAGGGGCAGTAGAATCCGTCTTCGGGGCTCTTGAGTATATTCCATATACTTTCTGGTTCGAAAGAAAACAGGGTGGGGGGGGCAGGAGACCGATCCTGTATCTGCGTCGTCTCAGCAAGTACTTAAAAGTCCCAAAAGTTCCAGATGGTCACGTTGCAGCACGTGCTCTGCCAACTGGAGGAAGGTGATTTTCTGACGTTGTATATCGAGAATGCCTACTAGAAAACACTGCAAGTCCCTACGATTCATGGTTCAGGGTCAGCACTACCAGTTCAAGGCTCTGCCTGAATGCAAAACCCCTGTAAACCCCATTTACGAAGTTCCTGGCAACGGTGGTGGCGCATTTTCATCTACAATGCATCCACACATACACCCTTACCTGGACGACTGGCTGGTGTGTTCCCGCTCACACACTCTGGCAAGCAAACACACATTGAGGATTGTATGTCTGCTGACAGAGTTTGGGTTCTCCATAAAACTATCCAAAGGCCTGCTTGGCGCCATCTCAGGACACACTGTTCTGACTCAACACAGTGACGTGTTTGTTGTCTCTTCAGAGGAGAGGGTGAGAGCCATACAAGGCAAAGTGCAGCGCTTGTCATCAACACAGACAGCGACGGTGCAGTCCATCAAGTTGCTGCTAGGCATGATGTCCTCCTGCATCAGCCTCGTCTGCCTCTGCAGACTTCACATGAGACCTCTCCAGGAGTTCCTGGATGCGAGGTGGATGCAAGTATCTGGGCCCTTTGCTGACAAGATATCCTTTAACTAGGAGTTCCGTCTGCAATACAGTGGTGGGGTGTAAGACCGTGTCTCGTCCAGGGGACTCAGTTTCAAGTTCCGCCTTACCAGGACACAGTCCCCACGGATGTCTCTCTAGAAGGATGGGAAACCCACACCAGACACTTGGGTGCCAGAGGCCTCTGGCATCCGGAGGAGAAGGGCCTCCACATTAACGTCCTGGAACTCTGGGCCATATTCTGGTCCCTCAAGTCTTCTGCCATCGCTGAAGTGCAAGGTGGTGAAGATGTTCAGACATTAGCACCATGTTTTACATCCAGAAGAAAGGGGGGGGCAGCTCGCCTGCACTCTCCAACGAAGCACAGGATCTGTGGCTCTGGGCCATTCGGCAGGGCATGTTCCTCATCCCTTTTCACCTAGTGGGCGTCAAGAACACCATCGCAGACTCACTCAGCAGGGAGTTGCGTTCATGCCACGAATGGGAACTTTGCTGGGACCAGGTGGACCTGTTGTTCGACAGATGGGGCAAACACCAGATCCATCTCTTCGCGACAGGGGCGGACGCCGAGGAGCATGGCGGGTGCATTCTCGTTCCTTTGGGAGGGATGGTTCCTTTATGGAGAATTGAAATAAACAATTGAAAAGTTAAACCTTCCTGAGCTAACCTTTAAAAACTATCAAATCCTAGATGACTATTTAACTAAATTCATGGAAGAAATAAAGACCAAGAAACAAAACTTTCATTAGGGATGAAATAGACTATAAAATTGGAAGATTGTACACTTAACATAAATATGACATTAAGGGCCATTCAAAATTTAAACCAAAAGCATCTGAGCAACCAATGTGGGTACACCGACTCAATCGTCTGACACAGAAACAAACAGCAAATCAGACAGACTAGTGTTATACCAATTATCTCCACAAAACCTCAAGACCTTTCTTTTTTAGTAGAATTTTGCAGACAAACTATCAAGCAGACTATATACTCAACAAGCTGTTTCCAAAATAAAATCAAACTTCGATTCCGGTGGAAATACCTCAACCAATTTCACAAAAACAAGAGGGGAAAGAGAGGAGGATCAAACAAACAAAGGTTCAGGAAAAAGAGGCATGCAAACAAGATCGAAAAACAGGGAAAACAGAGCGAACCAGTGAACCTCGTCCTGAATCTATCAAAACATCATGTAGATGAAACATTGAAAACAGCACTAAACAGAGGACTAAACTATAGTCCGAAAAATAAAGCAGACTACTTCCACACACAAGTAGATCTGTTTAAATTTTGCAGGAAACTGAAATTAAAGAAATATTTTGCTGAAACCCCAATGAAAACCAAAGAACACAACATCAAAGACATCTCGCCCCTGACTGTGGAACTGGCCGAAGGATCGGTTAACATCATGAACTTGACTGAAGCAAATTTTTCTCTCGAAAACTTTATGGAAGAACAAAAAATAGACTCATTTCAAACTGAAGAAACATATCTGAAACCCAAATCTAAATTTATACCAACTCTGATGGAAAATAACGCCATAGATCTTTTTCACAAAGCAGTGAGCAACGAACTAAGAAAAAATTACCTTGAAAATAAAACTCTCAAAATTAAACACAATCTCACAAAAGCAGAGAAAGAAGCTATTGACCAACTATCCAAGAACCAGCAAATCGTCAAAAAATCAGCAGACAAAGGAGGAAATATAGTACTATGCAAAGATCAGACTATATTGTGGAAGGTGGAAAAACGATAAGAGTTATAATTTTTACTCTAATGCGCCAACCACTTGTATTGAATTAATTTCGGTGAGTACTCATGAAAATGAAGAGTAAAGTTCCACAGATTAATAATTCCAAAAAGTCAATTCTGTAATTCCATAGTTCCATTTATTGTGAACTAGACATGTTAACTTCACATGCAAGCATATCCATGGAGTTTGTTTTTCAAAGGCGAAAGCATCCGGCGGAACTCTGCTATGTAACCTGAATCTGAAAGGAGGACTTTGAGAGAAAAAACCAAATGAAATACTAAGAATCTGAAAAGATTTGACAGCAGAGGGCTGTAATACTGTATAAACTACTTAAAATAAGGCGCAAAATGAAAGTTACCTCATTAACAAAGGATATTGGAATAAGAATGTTTTTTTGGTTATCAAGATTGTGTTAAACTCTCCTGAAGAACCATTGCAAAGAGTGATGGGGAAACACGTGTAGAGAGTATTTGGGAATTGGAAGATATGAGAGTATTTTGGAATTGGAAGATATTATATGGAAAATTGAAAAACAAACTCAATGGATATGCTTGCATGTGAAGTTAACATGTCTAGTTTACAATAAATGGAACTATGGAATTACAGAATTGACTTTTTGGAATCATTAATCTGTGGAACTTTACTCTTCATTTTCATGAGTACTCACCGAAATTAATTCAATACAAGTGGTTGGCGCATTAGAGTAAAATTATAACTCTTATCGTTTTTCCAGTTTTTGATTGTTTCTGTGTAGCAACCGCACATGGATTAGAGTATTACTCATGCTGACAACCTTCTAAGTAAATAAGTGATCAGTTTGACTACATAATTGTCGCCAAGGCAAGCTTTTTTTGTTTGGTTGCAAAACTCTTTATTGAACCTATATTGTGGAAGGTACTAAACAACTTAGTGACACCAAATGTTACGCTGTATTGAAAACCAATCCGACCAAACCTATACAAGCACAATGGCACCAAATGTTGAAGAATTGGGACAAAATAGGTTTGCTGACAGAAGAAGAATCGGACTATATGGACATAAGAAAACCAGTGATGTCCCTCATATATTTCCTACACAAAAACTACAAGACTTTTGCACCTTGCAGGCCCATTATCAATGGGATAGGATCTCTCACGGAGAGGATTTCACAGTATATCGACTTACATCTGCAACTTCTTAAGACAGGATTAGCCTCATATTTGAGAGACACTAAACATGTCATCCAACAGATGTAACTCATTCCGTGGGAGACAGACTTTCTATTTGTGACCCTAGATGTGATGTCATTGTAGACCAGCATTCAGCATACTAAGGGACTGGAAACCGCTGAATTATTTTCTAAAAACAAGATCCATTTCATTTCTACAACAGAACATGATCCTAGAGATGCTTAACTTTGTTCTAACCAACAATATCTTTGTTTAACCAAACAATTTACAAACGAGAGCAAGGAACGGCCATGGGTGCCAAATTTGCACCTTCATATGCAAATCTATTTATGGGGCACTTCAAGCTAAACCATGCATGGCAACACCAGGCATTCATTGACAAAAATGTCGTATACTGGGGGCGGTACATCGACGATGTACTTATGATATGGAATGGCAACAAGATGGAACTTAAAGAATACATCACCCATCTCAACAACAACAACTAAAATATTAAATTCACAGAAAAAGTTAGCTCAGAGACAATTGAATTCCTGGATCTACAACTCTACACGGGAGATCACAACGCTTCAATAAGCAAAAAATGATGTGCATAATGGAAATGTAAAATGTGCATAATGGAAATCTATGGAATCAATATAAAAAACGCACTAGAGACTATAACGAATAGTACAACAAGTATAT
The DNA here is from genome assembly GCF_040938575.1 of Ambystoma mexicanum. Taxonomy (NCBI): domain Eukaryota; kingdom Metazoa; phylum Chordata; class Amphibia; order Caudata; family Ambystomatidae; genus Ambystoma; species Ambystoma mexicanum. The sequence continues at coordinate 372,851,009 of NC_090940.1, read as the reverse complement.
GACAAATGTGTATATTGGAAATGTATGGAATACATACATGATAAATGCATCTACAAAAAATATAAATAATAAACAGTCTATACTGTATTGGATTACTGACTGGCATTCATTTCTGGGATCGCACACAATACAAGTACCAACATAAGAAAAATTATGGTTCCTGTATGCTTTTCCTCTGTTTCCACTCATGCTATGTGTGACCAACACACTCTGACAGTACCGCTGCAAGATCATACTCATCGCTCTAACGTGGCTGAGGCAGGTCCGGTATCCGGACCTGCTGCACCTAGCAGTGGGCCCCGTCCATCAGACTACCGCTGTTCCCAGACCTTCTCACCAAAGAGGCAGGGGTGATTCTGCACCACGACCCAGGGTCGATGAACCTCTCTTGTCTTTCCACGCTTCAAAGGTGGTACTGTGTACACACCCCACCTTTATGCCGAAGGTACTGTCGGAATTCCACCTCAACGACCGTTTGAGGTTACCAGTCTTCTTCCTAAATCCATCCTTGCCAGCCAAGCGGTCCTTTCGTTCACTGGACATGGCACGTACAAAGAATTTGTGGAGGACTTCTCATTTGTTCGTCAAATTTAGACCTGTAAATCATGAGAAAGCCTTATAGAAGGTTTCCATCTCCAGGTGGCTCTCCGGCTGCATCATACACTGTCCTCTGTTGGCTAACCGACCGCTGGCCGGCCGTCTGAGAGCCCTCCCCACCAGAGCGATCGCTGCAATGACGGCGTTCATGTCTGGTGTGCCCCTGCCTGACATCTGCAGGGCTGCTACGTGGAGGTCCATGCACACCTTCACGAAATTCTACTGCTTCTACAGGGATTCCAGGGAGGAGTCCAGAGTCAGGCAATCAGTGCTACGCAACCTGTTTGCTTGAGGTGAGTCTGTTCCAGGGGCAAGTAATTGCTTCTGTTGAGACTTGCCACCTCCTGTGGTTGTGTAATGTTGTATGGTTTTGCATTTGTTATTCATGAGCATGTAAATCCATGCCTGACCCCATGCTGGTGAAGGTTTAAGTTACTTACCTGTAACTATTGTTCTCCAGCATGGACTCGCATTTGAACCTTGCCTCTGACCCCTCTGCAGCTACTCTTGGTCATACTGCCAGTTTACGTGCTTACCAAATCTGAAGATAGCTGCCAGAGGAGGGGCTTAGGGAGAGGACTGTCATTGGATGGGGGCAGTATGACCCAGAGGACAGTGATTGGTTTAGAGGAGAAATACAGTTTTAAAGTGAAAGTGAAACTTTTTTCTTTTATCAAGGATTCCCAGCCTGACGACAGGGAATATTCTTGAGCATGTGAATCCATGGCAGACCCCAATACTGGAGAAATACGATTATCATCACGTCACATAACTTTCAATGCATCAAAGAACATGGTTGAATAAAATCTCAAAATCCTACCATTAAAAAAAAAAAAAAAACTTAGACCCAGATATGAAAAACAGCAACATTTAAAATTGAACTTTCACCCAAAAATATCATGGTCGAAAATTAATCTGTCAAATTATTGGCCATACTAGGTACAATATACTCCTATAAGCTTTTTAATATATTGCACTTAGCTCCTTGCATGAGGTGTGAGGTGAATAGGTGTCAACAAGTTTCCACCTCAATCTGACATCTACAAATTCTCTAAGACCATGGAATCTTTCTCCAGGCTCCCTATCTGGCAATCATCGGCAATTGATCACAGCGCAATTTCATAAGAAATCATTGAATTTTGACATTTCAGGTCACAGTAATATACTTAAAAGGATATTTGATAGAAAACCCCTGTAAAACATACCATTTAAAACTTTTCACTTAGTTTTCTGATATTACTACGATCCCACAGGACTGCTTTATTCTTCAATTCCTTATTAAGAGCTGCCAAGTTCAAAGTTAATATCATTTAGGAATGGTTTGATATCCTTCAGCCAAATAGTGGAAATGTGTCCCCCAGCAACCAAAATATCTTTAAAATGTGAAATCAACTGTGACTAGACACCATTAGCCTCTAGGATTTTCAGATACCATTTGCCTTTTGCAATCTTCCATTTTGTATGCAAGGCCGTAATACCCAGCTCCAAACATGTAGCCGTGGAGGGTTGTCCTGGGTAGTCCAGTGCTGACCGCCATAATTTACTCTCCAATTTATTAAGCCAGAGGGATACCTTCCCCTTCAATATTTCAAGCCCATAAAATATCTTCAACCATTCCATCAAAGCCCTACTATGATACATACAAGAGATGTAATCTGTAGAAAATGACCAAGCATGAGATCCTGTGCCGGCCTGAGGATTCCCGAACTAAGTGACACTGGACCACACTGCAATCTGTCAAGCCTAGTAAGGACTCTACAATCGTGTTCCAGGAAGTCATCACCTTTAACCCAACTTCCCCAGCACCTCTCGTCCCTTAACTAACTCCTCGCTACTAAAATCTTGCAACCTTAAACTTCACTCACTCATTATCATACACAGACTCGGTGCAGTGTATTCAGATTCCTACCCCATCATCGTCATCAACAACCCCACTGCTGCTTTACAACCAGTGGCCTGCTCTTATGGCTAACTTGCACCAGTGGATATTCCTCACCAAAGATCAGTTTTTCATATTGGCACTCCAGTGACAGTCATATCAGACCTGAACTCATCAACACCACAGATATATGCACCTGCCTTCCCACTATGCAATTAACACCCAACTGTTTCCCTTACAGAGCCGCATGCAGCTAGGACAATATCAGCAGAAGGGTGCTATATAAGACCACTTACCTAAAATCCATGACACGCCCTCCCTCCCCCCACCTAAATCACTAGCTCATGCAGATCTTCTCAACATCTCTGGTCCTGTGGGAGGGCTGAAAATCGGTGCCCTCTCCACACAGACATTTGCATTGTATTCCTTGGACTATATAACTAATGATAGCAAAGAATGGAGAGAGAAATAGGAAGTCCATGCCCTCAGGTGAGTGGGTAGGGGTACTGATTGCTTGGCCATGAAATATAGTGTGCACTTTACTGTGGTAGAAGTAACAACACAGTACACTTTGCTTTATGCTTGGAACTCCATGCCCTCCTCTGAATCTTGGAATCTTCTCTCATCAGACAGAGATGCAGGGATCTCTGCTTTTGCCAGTGAGCAGAAAGCCTCTTGGACTGGGAATCGCTGACCTGAAGATGGGCTCTGAGGGACCGGACAGCACAGTTTCTGCTGATCCAGAGCTAGCTTGAAGAGCCACTACGGTAGAGGGCTGACTTGCACACAGGCTTACTGAGAGGTCATCCACCAGACCTACATGAAATCTGAAGACCCCTGTAATGTGATTGAAAAGGGCAATCTCAGGATCTACCTCAAACAGGCTTGGTGGGCTGAGGCAACCTCTATTTAGGGTTCTTTCCAAGCATGGGGGGGCTTTCTATGGCTATACTCTCCCTTTCAGTCTCACCAACCGTCAACTCACGCTCCTCAAACAACTCTTGACCTCCGTTCTGAATGTTCCACTTCCAACAGTGTTGGAGGAGAGAGAACTAGCTTGAGCCCATCCCTGCACAGCATCAAGGAATGTCCCAATATTTTAACTGCACACTCTTTACACATTCCACAATTAGACCGAAGAACCTGGTTCCATCATTACTCTAATAAGACATCATACAAATTAGTTGTTTACAAACTGTTTGCCTAGTCCATGTATGACAATGCATTACTTACCGTAAAAGCATTTCTGATGGTTGTATCTTCTTAGATTCACATGCTGTGCATAGGTCCGACATACAGTGGTCACTGCGGAGTATTGCATTTTGTTTTTCGTAGTCGAAAAGGGGACGTCGACAAGGCGTGTCTGTAACACTATCCCTATAGTGACGTGCGTTGTACCCACAATCCCTCACGCGTCGAGGTCCCTCTGTTTGTATTTTTCTGCCCTGAGGGAGCCTTTTAGCCGTGAGTGAGTACAGAAAAGAGAGAAATATATAAAAGGATGTCTATGTTCCTTCCATCCGAGCGGGGAGGAAGGGTGGGCGCATGTGAATCTAAGCAGATACAACCATCAGAAATGCTTTTACGGTAAGTAATGCATTGTCTTCTGATGTTTGTTAATCTGCTTAGAATCACATGCTGTGCATAGACTAGCGAGCAGTACCCGGAGTTGGCGGTGGGTTATGAGAAGGAACAGTAGAGAAAAGATGTCTTAATACTGCCTGCCCAACCTGGGAATCAGATCTAGAGTGTGCATCTAGACAGTAGTGTTTTGTAAATGTGTGCACAGAACTCCAGGTTGCCGCTTTGCAGATGGACTCAAGGGGAACATTTGCAATGAATGCTATGGAAGCCCCCGTGCCTCGAGTGGAATGTGCTCTTGGCTTGAAGGGTAGTTCTCTCTTAGCAAGAGTGTAACAGAGAGTGATGCATTGAACAATCCATCTAGATATAGTGGATTTTGAGACCGCATCTCCTTCTCTTCCTGCTGCCACCGAGACAAAGAACTGATTAGTCTTTCTCAGTGGTCTGGTTCTTTCCATGTAGAACATGACAGCTCTGCGTACATCTAGTGTATGCAGACTTTTTTCTCCCGAGCTGGAAGGGTTTTGAAAGAACGTTGGTAGTTCTATAGTTTGGTTTACATGAAATTTCGAGATGAATTTAGGTGCAAACCTTGGGTGTGTGCGTAGAACCACTTTATCTTTGTGAACTGTTACGAAGGGGTCTAGTACAGAAAGAGCCTGTAGTTCACTTACTCTCCTAATGGAGGTGATAGCTATTAGGAAAGCAGTCTTAAGGGTGATATCTTTAAGAGTTGCCTTGTGCATGGGTTCGAAGGGAGGGCCCATGAGTCTGGAAAGTACCACATTTAAGTCCCATCCGGGAGCTGGGTTAGCTATCGGAGGGTGTATCCTCTTTACCCCCTCCATGAAGGCTTTGATAACTGGTATCTTCCACCACGACACTTTAAGTTGGGAAGTGGTGTATGCAGAAAGTGCCGCTAGGTGGACTTTAATGGAATTGAACACTAAACCTGAATCCAGTAAATGGGTCAAGTATAGAATAATGTCAGTAGGAGAGCAGTCAACTGGGTTGATGCTAGTACCTCTACACCAGATAATGAATCTTTTCCATTTGCTAGAATAGCAGTGTCGAGTATTAGGTTTTCTGGCTTCCCTGAGGATGTCCATACATCTCTGTGGGAGTTGTAAATGTCCAAATTCTATGATCTCAGGAGCCAGGCTGCTGAGTTCATGGTCTGAGGGCATGGATGCAGTGTCCTGCCCTTGTCTTGTGACAGCATGTTGTACGGGCAGGGAAGTTTCACTGGGGGAGATAGGGACATCTCCATCAAGTGAGCGAACCAAGGTTGCCGTGCCCACATTGGGGCCACTAGTATCATGGTAACCTGCTCCTGGTGCATCTTGTGCACCACTTTGTTGAGAAGGGGAGTCGGGGGAAAGGCGTAAACAAATTTCCCTGACCATTGAATCGACAGACCGTTCCCCTTGGACTGGTTCTGGGGGTACCTGGAGGCGTAACTTTGGCATTGTGAGTTCTCCAGGGTTGCGAACAGGTCTATTTCCGGGAATCCCCATTGCGTGAAGATGTCTAAGACGATGTCTTCGTGCAATTGCCATTTGTACTCTTCGGGCAGGGGGAAGTCTCTGCTGAGTTTGTCTGCTAGCAGATTGAGTGCCCCTGGTACATGTTGTGATAGTAGGAACATGTTGTGTTTGAGAGCCCACTTCCATATATTCTGGGACAGCTTGGACAGTCCTGGAGAGTGAGTGCCCCCTTGCTTGTTGAGGTAGTACATGGCTGTGGTGCTGTCTGTGAGGACCATCACTGTCTTTCCTTGTAAGTGTTCCTGAAAGGCTTTTAGTGCTTTGAACACCGCTAGTAGTTCCAGCAGGTTTATATGCTTGGATGCTAAACTCGGAGTCCACACTCCGTGTGCCGTCTGATGGGATAGGTGAGCCCCCCATCCTGTAAGGGATGCGTCTGTGGTTAGAGTGGCTTCCACTGCGGGTGTGGCAAAAGTTTTCCCTAATAACAGGTTTTCTTTTGTCCACCACCGTAGCGAGAGAACCAAGGCCTGCGAGACCACCACTAGATCGTCCCATTGTCCGCTGGCCTGACACCACTGGCTGTAGAGCCACTCTTGCATTGGGCGCATGCGCAGGCGCGCGTGAGGTACCAAATAAATACATGACGCCATCATCCCTAGCAAGCGCATTGCTTTGCGTACCGTCACCTCTCGGCCTGCTACATAATGGGGAATTTGAAACAGCATGTTTTGGACCCTCTCGTTGGAGGGGAATACGAGGCCGTCCTTTGTTCGAATTAGAGCCCCTAGGAATTGTTTGGTTTGGCTGGGGTCTAAGCTGGAATTCTTTTCGTTGATGGAGAAGCCCAGTTGGGACAAAAGGTCTACGGTCTTTTGGGTATTGGAGAAGCATGTTTCGTAGGAATCCCCTGTTATGAGCCAGTCGTCGAGGTAAGGGTATACCGGGATGGATAATCTGCGCAGGTGGGCCGCTGCCACTGCCAGTACTTTCGTAAATACCCTTGGTGAAGATGCTATCCCGAAGGGTAGTACTCTGAACTGGTAGTGTTTGTCCTCTATTTTGAACCTGAGGTATTTTCTGTGCGATGTCAACATTAAAATATGAAAGTATGCATCTTTCATGTCCAGTGTTGTCATGTAATCCCCTTGTGATAACAGTGGGATTACCTCCTGTAAGGTCACCATACGAAACTTTTGGGGTTTGACAAATATGTTCGCTGGGCGCAGATCTAATACAGGGCGCATGGTTAAGTCCTTTTTGGGTACAAGGAAGTACACTGAATAAATACCTTCTGTTACCTGTGATAGGGGGACGGGCTCTATAGCTTCTTTCTTCAGTAGTTCTACCACCTCTTGAAGAAGAATGGAGACGTGTTGCGGTGTCATGCGCCGGTTCCCTGGGGGTTTGTACTTCGGGGAACCGTTGAACTCGATGCAGTATCCGTGGGCTATGGTGGATAATACCCAACGGTCTGACGTGATTCCCTCCCATGCTGAAAGGAACGATGTTAGCCGGCCCCCGACCGGTGATGCATGGGAGGGGACCCGAATTTTCGGGTCATTTGCTGGTATTGGGCGTGGAACCTCTGGGGCTGGAGCCACGACCTCTTCCTTTGCCACGGCGTTGGCCTCTTTGACTGAACTGGGTGTTACCCTGGTTGGTGGGCCAGTTGGAGCCAGAGTAATATTGTTGTTGTTGATTCTGCTGCTGTCTTTGGCCACGAAAGGAGCGTTTATTACCATAGCCTCGCCTGTTAGGGGGCCTAGAAATTTGATCAAGAGTCTTGATGGTATCAAACTCTTTTTTAGCATGTTCTAGGGCCTCATCTACTGCTTTCCCAAACAGATGCGTCTGTTCAATGGGTTTATTTATGAGGGAGGCTTGGGTTTCGGGCTTAAAACCTGAATTGCGTAGCCAAACGTGGCGCTTGAGAAGTATTCCCTGCACTAGGGAGCGGCCAGCCGTCTCAGCGGCATCTAGGGAGTTTTTAACGATGCCCTGGTTTACCAGTGTGCCCTCTGATATTATAGCTAGCAGGCGAGAACGCAGAGGTTCAGGTGCTTCCTCTGCTTCGCTGCGCAGCTTGTTCCACTGTGCATCTGCGTAGCTAGCTAAAAGTGAGTTGTTATTAGCAATTCTAGTAGAGAAGGCGGCGGAGGTCGTGATTCTCTTCCCCAGTGCGTAGAGTTTTTTGCCTTCTTTGTCTGGAGGTGCTTCACTAGTGGATAGTGGCACCCCTGCTCTTTTTCTTGTGTTGGTAACCACAAGGGAGTCCGGAATAGAGTGTCCTCTGATGTATAAAGGGTCAGAGGATGAAGGGCTGAAGAGCTTTTCTATTCTAGGGTTGACCCCTCTTACTAAAGCTGGGTTAGTAAGGGAAGGAGAAATTCTTCTTTTAATAGAAGCCAGGAGTGGAATAGATTGGCTAACAGGGGCTTTTTCTTTGATGACTTTTTCTACAAAGTCAATGTCTGGAAGAGTTTCCCCTGTATCAATCTCAAAATGCGCTGCTGCCTTGCGCAATAGTGCATTGAGGGAAGGTTGGTCATCTATGGGAGAGGAGTTCCCATGTGAATCCTTGAGAGGAGAAGGGAGAAAGGCATCAGGGTCTGAATGTACTGATGGGGATTGCCAAGGCTGCACTGACGGTGAATGCCAGGGCTGCGAGGTAGCTGTATCCTCTTCAAACCCTGTAGCAGTGGTGTAAGGATCTTCTTCGAACCCCTCTTCCTCAAGTTCTACCTCTTCTTCTCCACCCAAACACTCCTCATCTTCTTGGAGGTATTGCTCCTCCTCAGTGAGGTCAACCAGCCTAGGAATCTTGACTCTAGGGTCATCCTGTGGCCATTATCTTTGTCTTTTGTGAGTGGGTGGGTTTCGGCGACAATTCTCGCTAGGCTCTCGGCCACGATTTTTCCGTCGAGGGCTCTGGTGTCGACGTTGTGTGCGTTGCGCGTTGTACCTCGACGGTCGCTCTATGGAGCGTTGCGTCGGATGTTTTTGGGGTAGCGCCCGTGTTAGATGGAAGCCCAATCGCTGGTCGCGGCTGCGTTTGCGGGTGGGGCTTGTGACCTTTACGGTCTGCGGTAGATGCCGGAGTGCCCTGCGTCCCCTTCGGCGCTGATGGATCCTTCGTTCTCGACGAAGAAGAGCCGTGGGTAGTGTGTTTAGCCTTATGGGGTTTGTGTGCGTCCTTGTCGCCGGGGTGTTCATCCCCATAAGCAGGGCGTGAGCCGAGCCCGTCGGGGCCGGGGACGGACGACGAGGAGCGGGAGCGCTCCTTCTGGGGGTTCATGACTTCCGTAACGGACGTCGAGTTATCGCACTCCTCGTCACTTTCAGTAACAGCGGCAGCGGGTGAGGAAACTGACTTCGACATCGCGTAGTCCGCCCACCTTTTAACCCTACGTTCTTTAAGAGTCCTGGGTTTTAGGAGCTTGCAGGCTGGGCAGCTGTTCTCTATGTGATCGAGGGGTAAGCAACGATTACAGAGCTTGTGCTTATCTTTCCAAGTATATTTGCCCCTGCAGCGTGGGCAAAACTTAAATGGTGTCCTCTCCATAGCTGAGGCAATAATAGCTGGCGATAACAACCCCAAGGGAAAGAAAAGGGAGAAAGAAAGACATTCTCAAAGAGAAGAGACAAAGTTCTAACCCCCACTCTCCCTACTGTAAGTTGGCCGTCGAGGCCAGGCCACGTGTTCGGCAGCGCCGAAGGATCTCCTCCGCTCTTCCTCTCCGTCGAAAATCAGTTCGGCGGAGAAACAGCTTCACAGCTAACGTCGAGGGGGAGGGATCGTTATCAGTATATTAAGTTATGACAAAAGGACCGAGGTCCGTGGTAAGTATAGCAATGTCTCTCTAGGAGCTCCGCGAAAGGCGACCAGAAACTGGGCGGAAAAAAACAATCTGAGGGACCTCGACGCGTGAGGGATTGTGGGTACAACGCACGTCACTATAGGGATAGTGTTACAGACACGCCTTGTCGACGTCCCCTTTTCGACTACGAAAAACAAAATGCAATACTCCGCAGTGACCACTGGATGTCGGACCTATGCACAGCATGTGATTCTAAGCAGATTAACAAACATCAGAAACATATTTCCCAAACATATTGTACAATGCGTTGCAACACCGGTGCGTGACAAACCATCTGAGTTACTGGTTCAATGCGGATACCGGGTACTGTTAACATTACATATCTCCGTCACATATAATCACATTGTTTGTTCAGTATTACATCAATTGTGATCATGTTTTGGGTGGATAATGCAAACTGGCCTTTAGAAAACAAATTGTGTAAAACACATGTAGATATTTAAATTGAATAAACAGCAATGTGATACACAAAAGAATAACATATCACACGTGTTAAGCAGTTTTAATTTCCATCATGATACATTGGACACAGAACCAACATGCACACAATCTTCAACCTTCCCCTTTCTCGCTGAATGGTGACTGTGACTGAGCAGTCTGCTAGGAATTGAAAGGAGAGAAACAGGAAGAAGCAGTATTCAACCAGGAGAAAGACACTGTGGGGGGAAAGTCTGTGGAGAACTTGCAGGTTACTCCAGCAAGTTACGACACACTCATCTCACATAGCCTTGATATATATGCAAAAAGCAGCACAAAAGCTTCTACCAAAAAGAAAAATACTTGAATTCAAACCTATATATTTTTTCGTTTAATGCTCGAAGAACAGTCACATATGAAGCTACTGCATAACAGGCAGTACAACGTAAAATGACTTGACCAATTTTATTTAAAAAAAATTAATTTGAACAATGTATTTATCGCAAAATGTATAATGGTATAAATAACCTAAAGGAATAAATTAGAGACAAGGAAAGGAAAAAAAGACTGAATTCATGATATCCCCTTGCCAGAGTACCAATTGTGGGAAAAAATAAAGTGAAGCCAAAATTAAATGTACGAAATTGGCACATTATGGGTGGCGTGGCTTGAGCAGTGGCGCACGGCATGGCTTCCTGAGAGCTCCCAGCCCTGGCCTGACAACCAAACGAACAGAAGCGGTTAAAATGTGCAGTTCAAAGCGTAACTCAGTGCCAAGGCAGAGCGTAGCATGGAGAATGATGTGAGAGTGAGATCTCATATGTTGGCCCCTTTCAGAGACACCAAGCTGTGGCAGGATGTGGCCACTCACCCAGCAGAATACGCAAAATGGTGGACGGGGTCCGACCTGCCGACGTTCCAGACCAGCGTGAGACGGCTGAAAGGCTTTCAACGACTTGCGCAGTCCCAAACAAGTGCCGACGCCTCCACCTCATATCATGAGCTCTAGCATGCAGCAGTGTTCTGCAGGTGTCCCAATGAGGGAAGCAGACCAATGCTCCGGCAATGATATAAAGGGAGACGGGGACCCCTGGGAAGCTCTGATGTAAAGCTGATTAAGCACGGATCGGACTCCGCCGACAAGACTGGCAAGGCGGGGGCAGGCCTGGTCTGAAGCGGAGATCCAGTTAAAAACAGGGGACCCTGCAGCCTGCTACGACCCTGAAGGCACCATCCCCCCAGCCGCCTCCCTACCGCTCCAACCCAGAGCTCTGGAGGGGGAGGGCTGGCCTGGGTGCAGGCAAAGTCAGCCACCCGTTCCAGGGAGGAAACCATTGAAACAGCCCAGGAAAAGCCACAGGGAACACGAACAGCGGGGAGTGGCGGAACCCTCCCCCACCCCCCAACGCAGACACAACAGGCAGGGCTGCTCTGCAGAAACAACAAGCAGTGGCGGATCTCCTGGTGCGCCCCAATCTCGCTGCACCCACAAACGTAAATCGAAGCTACATGCAGGAGGTAACTCGATAGAGCAACAGCCACTGCATCATAACAACACTGGTAGGTCCAGGAATAAGAAACTAGCATAGCCCTTGCCTCATTGCTCTCAGGCTTGGAAGGAATCGGTCAGCGGCCACCACCCCCCCCACCGCTCATCCCCCACTGGGAAAACAAAGCCTGGGGCCCATGCAGACAAGTAACGCCGCCTGGAGAGCACAAAGCACCAACCTGCAAGTACCACAGGGAGGTGGAGGGGGGGGGGGAACGAGCACAGGGTACATCTCACCCAGCAACCCCTGCTGTGCCTCTACTCCGCCACCTATTTGGGAGGCATTCTGCCGGTCTAGTGAAGAGCCGCATAGAGACCACACGCAGAACCCTGCCCTCCACCCACACAAGACCACCTCAAGGGGCCGGGGCCAGGAGGGGAGTGTCAGTGGGATCCACCAGGAGAGTGAGGTTGAGCAAACAGAATGCTGCAGCACGCATATAGGAAGGAGCAGCAGCACGGCACAGTACTGCAGGTGAGCCCTGACCGGATACACCTCCATAAACAACAACATATGGCATGAGAAACACTGACCAGAGGGTGCTCCCCCGTGGAACCAGATAGGATAAAAGGGAAAAACCCCTAAAGCAGCGAAGCAAATGGACATCTCCATCTGTTACATCTCGCTGTGCACAGCATCCCAGGAGACGAGTTCGCACATCAAAGGGCACTCGCACTATTGTTTCCTTTCCTTATGGTGTGCGGCGCTTCATTCCTCCGTCCTTTCACAATGGAGATTGCGGCAGGGAATCGAATAAACTTACAATTCCCATTCCGCTCTGCTGCTCTGTCAGGTGCCATGTCCCTCCAATCAACGTGCTCCGACGTTTTACTTTCGGTTTTTACAAGAGCAGCGTTCTCATTCAGCTCGCTGCTTCCGATTGAAGTTACAAACCCATTGAAGTTCCGTCTTCAGCCGCATCCCTGAACCCCCTGTAAACATGACCTCTGCCTGATTAATGGACTGCCTCGTTTCCTGTTTTTTGCCGTGATTTCTCATGTTAGTGTACCGGGACTCGTATCTGCCTAACGGACTGCCCTGCTTGATGATTTTGTACTTCAGCTACCCGCCAGTTGACAGGACCTTTCCTCCTCCCTCCAGTAATTGCTTTGCCTAGTGTTTTTGTTCCAGTTATTGCCCGAATGTAAAAGAAGTATCTGCCCGTGTATCTTTTGGATTGCTTTCTTCTTAGCACTGTGTTTTTCTCAGTTAAAGACTCAGTTGGTTTCAAACATCAGTTTACCCAGCATTTTGGTGATCAACGTTGACTCTTTCCACTTAACTCCAGAAGCCATATCCTACAGCTATCTGGGGTCCACTGTTCTTGCCATTTTCTGAACTACACGGTATTGGGACAATTTTCCAACAAGTGCACACGTGGACGCTGCGCAGGGAGTGCACCAACCCGGACCTAGTGTGCTCCTCGTGCCGTTCGGGTTAGAACCCTCACTAATCTTCCTGTTTGTTATTTTATACTGCCGTTTTGTTCACCTTTGGATTTTTCCCAATACTACTAGTGGTAAGAAGCCTTCAATTATTATCCCAATTCATCTTAGACTACCTCGAACAGTCCTGATATTGTTATCTGTTTTCTAGGTAGGTGTGCACCAATAACCAGATAAAAACGCCAGGTATAATTCATAGCAGTTGTGACAATTTCTATCTGAGTATTCGTCACGTAAAACTCATCTCTTCTTTATTTTGCAGCTGGTATTTCATGGCGGTGTGTTCTTCCCCGCCCTTTTGAATGATCAGGCTCTTTGTACTGTCCACTCAGTAGAGGGTTATATCATTTTAAAGGTCTTTTTCCCTCGCACAGAGGAGGCTCGGTTGGAGGCCCCATCCGAGCTCTTCAATCAAAATTGTGAATACCAGACTGGCTCGAAGAGAAACCCAGTCACCTATCTAGCCTCATCGTAGTCGGTGAGTGACACCATCCTATTGTCAGTGTCCGCCATGGAGAAGGTGAAGAGGGGAGGAACAGGTTGAGACGCTGACCCAGGGGGAAGATTGAGCTCACCAATACTCCTGCACAAGCGGTAACCAAGACCGACCTTCAGGACCTACTGACAGCCATGGCCAAAGAATATCAAAAAGGCACTGAGGAACTGAAGAAAATCACCAGCCTGGACAAACTAATGGATGAGATAAAAAAGCAGAACCGACGAGATTGAAGCCACACTGTGTGACCAACCAGTCTCACGAGATCGGGGAAGGAGCAGACACGATCACGGTACTGGAAGTTAGATGTGAGGCCCTGGAACTCAAGCAAGAAGACTCAGCAAACTGTTCATGCCGCAACAAGTTCCGCCTGCAAGGAATTCCAAACTATCAAAGATGCCGAGCTGGGCAACTACACGCGGGACCTCTTCTGCTTTATCTTGATGCTTCCCAACATCGCCCCGCTGGAACTCGACAGGGTGCACCGAACCAGATCAAAACAAGCCTTAACCACTCCACCGGATGTCCCAGCGAGAGTGCACTTCTATAGGGTCAAGGCAGAAATAACGCAAAAAGCCAGGAACTCCACCTGCATCCAAATCAGGGATGCCTCTATCACGCTGTATCAAGATCTAGCAGCAGCCACGCTGCTGAAAAGGAAAACCCTGAAACAACAGAATGGCTGCAGGAAAAGAAACGTCTCGTACCGATGGGGGTTCCCCACCGCTCTTAACTTTAATCTGCAGGCAAGCAGTGGCAAATCCGCACTATAAAAGAAGCTGAAAGACTCTTGAATCCCGCTGGCGAGGACGAAAACACAGAAGATGGAACACACAATGAGGCCCCACTGAGAAGCACCACAAAGCAATGGTTACGGGTGGTCCAAAGATGAAGGATCAATGGTTCAGCCCACAAAAACAAGAAATGTGACAAAGACTGAGGTGGAACAATTCACCAGAAAACGAGAGGGTGCCGCAGAACTCGTACCTCAGAAGACAACCTTTGGATCTTGCCACAAAAGGCTCCCACTCACCCCTCGGAGGCCAGGCAAATTACCCCCCGAACTGTCATTATTCAACACTTGAGGAAGTGGCAGGAATGAGTGAGGACGCAATCATGGAAAGCACCTGCGACTGGCACCCAGTGGAACATTAAGCGGAACGAAAGCAAGTACAATATTTTACCTAGGCCATCAAGAGGCACGTTGGGCCTCGATCAAGGTTGGTTGTGCGGGCTTTGAGCCGGTTGCCCTGTAGGGTGAGGGCTGGGCTCAATCGCTCGCTTTTCATTGGCGGGTGGGGGGGGGGGGGGAGGGAAGTTGCATGGTTGGGAACATTCTGGTTTTAGAGAATGGTTAAAAGGGAATAGCAGAAACGAGGTATCACTTAAACAGAGAAGCATAATGGAAAGTAACAGGGAAAATCTTAATTCCACCCTGGGGGATGGAAGCTCCTCTTGGAATAAACATGGCAGTTGACACTAACAAAGCTCTATGTCGATATAGAATGCCTGCAGGAAACTCACCTTCTGAAGGCTGATGAGAAACGGATTCATTTTAACTGATACGCAGGGGCGCTATTTTTCTATGGTGGGGGGGGGAGAAGGGGGTGGCCTTGCTATTCAGCTGGGAGGTGCCACTGACAAGGGTCACAGTAAAACGAGACCCAATGGGGGATATCTGTTAGTAAAGGGACACCTGCTCGAACAACCCTAACCTTTGCCTCCATATATTGCCTCAAAAGTGCACAAGATTGCTTCCTCCGCTACAGCCTACCAGACATTACTTTCACGGAGGGCCGCCTCCTCATAGGAGGAGACTTCAACCTTGTCCCAGACCCACACAACGACCAAACATTACCACCTACAAGGGAAGATTATTCTCGGGCAATAGGTTTTTCCGAATTCTTGAGGGAAACAGGGCTAGTAGACATTTGGAGACTTGCTAATGAAGGAGTCCATGATTACACATTTTATTACCACATCCACAAGGGACTCTCTAAAATAGACCAAATTCTGATGTACAGTGTGCTATACCCCTGCATTGAAGAGGTGCAAATCCAACCTACAGTGCTATCAGAACACGCCCCAGTGTTAGCCCGAGTGAGAGTTCAGGGCCTCCCAAACCTGCCATAAAGACACTGGAAGCTACAAGACTCCTACTACAGGACGCAGCAATGGGAGGTGAAACATCTGCGGCACTAGCCTGTTATTTTAGGGAAAACACTGCAGTGGGGTACTCAGAGGCAACTGTGACGCAGTGAAACCAGTGGTATGGGGAGTACTGATCAATTGCGCTGCAGCGCAAAGGAGAACTGGGCAGGTACAACAGACCAGGCTAGAGGAGAGGGTAGCAGAACTGGAAAAGGGGTTCAAAAAGCACCAAACCACTGAAATAGGCAGAGAACTTAAAAAAGCAAAATTCACTCTGGAAATGCACATATCGGATAAATCAGCCCGAGCACTAGCGTATACCAAAACAATATTACAATATCAACAGCAACAAAGCAAATCGGCTCCTGGTGTACAAGGAACAAGTTACTTACCTGTAACTGTTGTTCTCCAGCATGGGTCTGGCATGGATTCACATGCTCATGAATATTCCCCGTCGTCAGGCTGGGAATCCTCGGTAAAGAAAAAACCAGTATCACTTTCGTTTCTGATCTGTCTTTCGTAGTAATAACCAATCACTGGTCTCTGCGTCATACTGACCACAGCCAATGACTGCCCTCTACCTAAGCACCGCCTCTGGCAGCCATCTTCAGATTTGGAAGCACGTGAAGTGGCAGTATGACCAAGTGAAGAGCCGCAGAGGGGTAGGCGGGAGGGTTCGCATGTGAATCCATGCCAGACCCATGCTGGAGAACAACAGTTACAGGTAAGTAACTTGTTCCTTCTCCAGCATGGGGTCTGGCATGGATTCACATGCTCATGAATAAAGAATACATAGCAGTACACACATGCACAACCACGGGAGGTGGCAAAGGCTCAACATTAAGCATTACATCAAACTCAACATTAAGCATCTTACCTCCTCACCAGGCCCACCTCAGGCGAACAGGTTGCGCAGCACTGCTTGGCCGACCCTGGACTCCTCCCTGGAATCCCGATCGACGCAGTAGAATTTCGTGAAGGTGTGCGTCGACCTCCACGTAGCAGCCCTGCATATGTCCAGCAGGGGCACACCAGAAAGGAACGCCGTGGTAGTTGCGATCGCTCTGGTGGAATGGGCTCTCGGACTGCCAGGCAGCGGTCGGTTTGCCAACCGATGACAGTACATGATACAGCCGGAGAGCCATCTGGAAATGGAAGCCTTCGAGAGAGCCTTCCCCTGATTGACAGGTCCAAAGTTCACAAAGAGTTGTGATGTCTTCCGAAAACACTTCGTGCGGTCCACGTAGAACTTCAGCGCTCTAGCCACATCCAGCGGGTGCAAAGTCCTCTCAGCCGGCGGCGAAGGCGACGGGAAGAACACAGGCAACACCAAGGGTTCGTTGAGATGGAAGTCCGACGGTACCTTGAGCATGAATGAGGGGTGCGTCCTGAGCACTACCCTCGTGTCGTGAAAAGTCAAGTACGGGGCCTTGCAGGAAAGGGCCTGGATCTCACCCACCCGTCGTGCGGAGGTGATGGCCACAAGAAACGCTGTTTTCCACGACAGAAACTTCAACGGGGCCGAGTGCAGAGGCTCGAACGGAGGTCCCATGACCTTGCTCAGCACCACGTTGAGCTCCCACGCCGGGGCCGGAGCCTTCACCGGCGGGAACGATCTGAACAGTCCCTTCATGAACTCTTTCACCAGACGATGAGACCACAAGGACGTCCGGCCCGTGGTTCTGGTGTATCGGGAGATCGCAGCAAGATGAATCTTGATGGACGCGTGTGCCAGTCCAGCTTTGGCCAGCGTCAGCAGGTACGGCAGTACCTGGGGGGCCGTAATCCGTAGAGGGTTAATCTTCTGTGCGTGGCACCAGACAGAGAACCTCTTCCATTTGTGTCCGTAGCATTTAAGAGTCGAGGACGCCCTGGCCTTTGCAAGAACCTCTCTGCAATCGGCCGGTATGTCGTATCCTCCAAACTCTAGCGCTGCAGGAGCCAGGCCTGCAAGTTCAGCGACTTCGGGTCGTGGTGGAGGATGGCGCCTCCTTCCCTGGAGAGTAGATCCGCGTCCGCCGGCAGCTTGATCGGCGGGGACGCTGACAAGTCCAGAAGGTCCGGGAACCATATCTGCCTCGGCCACGCAGGTGCGACGAGGATCATCCTGCACCGTGACCTCTTGAGCTGGTTGACGAGCCGGATTAGCAGAGGCAAGGGAGGGAACGCGTAGAGGAACAGGCCCTCCCAGGGGAACGAGAAAGCATCGCCCATGCTCCTCGTCTGGGGAAACCTGCTGGCGAACCTCCGGCACTTGGTGTTCGTCGCCGTCGCGAACAGGTCGATCTGGGGTGTGCCCCACCGTCGGAAGAGGCTATCCACCAGATCCTGCCGTAGTTCCAACTCGTGGCACGAGCGCAGCTCCCTGCTGAGTGAGTCGGCGATGGTGTTTTTTATCCCTGCCAGATGAAACGGCACCAGAAAAATCCCTTGGGCAACGGCCCAATGCCACAGGTCCTGCGCCTCCTTGGACAGCGCTGGGGACCTGGTTCCGCCCTGTTTCCTGATGTAAAACATGGTGGTGGTGTTGTCGGTGAAGATCCTCACCACCTTGCCCTTGAGGGACGGAAGGAAGGACCTGAGGGCCCAAAACACTGCACGGAGCTCCAGGACGTTGATATGCAGTGCAGATTTTCGGTGTGCGCTCCCCACCCTTCCAGGGAGGCATCCGTGGTCACGGTCTCCTGGTGGGCTGGGGTCTGGAAGTCCATGCCCGCCGTCAAATGCGCGCGGGTGCCCCACCACCGTATCGCTCGTCGGAAACTCTCGTCGAGCTTGATCCTTTCCTCGAAGCTGCCCGTCGTCTGGATCCAGCACGCATCCAGGAATTCTTGCAACGGGCGCATCCGGAGCCTGCACATGGGAATGAGGTAGATGCAGGAAGACATCATCCCGAGAAGGGACTTGATGGACCTCACTTTGGCCGTGTCGGCCACCAACATCCGTTGCACCTTGCCCAAGATGGTCCTGGTCCTCTCCTCCGACGGGGAGGCCAGAAGGGACACTGTGTCGAGCCTGGCTCCCAGAAACAGTGCGACTTGCGCGGGCACCAGGTGGGATTTGGCGTAGTTCACGGAGAATCCCAGGTCCGTGAGGAGTTGGACGGTCCTTGCCGTGTGGGCCACGGCGAGCTCCCTCGTCTTGGCGCGGATGAGCCAGTCGTCCAGGTAGGGGTAGACGTGAATCCCCTCGCGGCGCAGCTGCGCCGCCACCGGTGCGAGGCACTTGGTGAATACCCTGGGTGCCGACCGTAGTCCGAAGGGAAGGGCTTTGAACTGGTAATGACGCCCTTGGACCACGAATCTGAGGAATTTGCGGTGCCCCTTTAGGATGGGAATGTGGAAGTAGGCATCCTCCAAATCCAACGACGATAGGAAGTCTCCTTCCTCCAGCTGACTCAGGACGTGCTGGAGGGTGACCATCCGGAACTTCTGCGCCTTGATGAACTTGTTCAGACGTCGCAGGTCCAGGATGGGGCGCCATCCTCCCGTCTTCTTCACGAGGAAGTATCTCGAGTAGACTCCGGAGCCCCGAAGCCTCTTTGGGACGAGTTTGATGGCGCCCTTTCTGAGCATCGCCTTTACCTCCAGGAGAAGTTGAGGGACGTGAAGTTCTTTCCTGGCCACGGGGGGGACGCGCGGGCACCTTCTTTGAAACTCGAGCGCGTGGCCCCGGGCCAGGGCGTCCAGCACCCAACGGTCGGTGGAGATGGACTCCCACACGCTGACGAAGCCCGCCAGCCGGCCTCCCACCGGGGTGCTTCGGTGGGGGCCCGACCCCACGGCCGGTTCAATCCTGCTTGGGCGCGGCCTTGCCGCCTTGACCTCCTGGGCGACGACGGCGGGGTCCGCTAGACTTGCCTCGTCCTCTGTAGGCCTCTTGCGACGACGAGCGGGCCGCTTGACGGTAGGAAGCGAAACCGCCGCCGGAACCTTTGGAGGCGCCCTTGCCTCCGCCGCTCCGAAAGGGCGTCCGTCGTTGCAGGACTCCAAGGGCCCGGGCCGTCTCAGTATCCGCCTTGATGGCCTGAAGGGAATCGTCCACTGTCTTCCCAAACAGGTTGTTCCCGTCGAAGGGCATGTCCAGGACTCTGGTCTGTACGTCTTGCCGGAAATCCGTAGCTTTGAGCCATCCACGACGTCGAAGGCAAACGCCGTTGCCCAGCTGGCGGAACCCGGTGTCGGCGATGTCCGTCGCCACGGTGATGGCGTGGTCCGAGGCCACCTCACCTTCCTGCAGGATCTCAAGGGCCTCCGCCCTCTTGTCGTCCGGCAGAAAATCCAGCAGGGGAGCTATCTTGTACCAGAGCTCCCTGTCATAGCGGGCCACGATAGCCAAGGCGTTGGCCGCTTTAATCGTCGTCGCTGCCGACGAGATGACTCTACGTCCCATAGCATCCAATTTCTTTCCCTCGCCGTCCGGCGGGGAAGTCGATGTGGAGGCCGCACCCCCCCCCCGCTTTCTTCCTGGCTGCCGCGGAGACGACGGAGTCCGGGGTAGGCTGCGCCCGGAGGCACAGGGGGGCCGTGTCCGGGACCCGGTACTTTTTCTCGTACCGGTCTCTTCTAGCTGGCGTCGTGGAAGGGTTCTTGAGGAGGGAAAGGCCCTCATCCCAAATGTCGTCCAACAGGGGCACTGAGAGGACCGTCTTCCTCTTGGCCTCGCGCCGCTGATAAAGGAAGCCTTCCTTTTTCTTCTCCTCAGGGCAGAGTTGGAAAAGCTCGGAAGCCCTGGAGATCATGGAGTGGAAAGATCCGATCTCGTCGGGCGGAGAAGCCCTGGTGGGAGGCGACGACGGAAAATCCTCGTCGTATGCCTCGTCGTCCGTACCCGTCGCTGCCGTGTCAGTCCCCGTATCATCCCCTCGGGTGGACGGGGAGGAGGGCTGGAAGGGGCGCGACGGTTGAAAAGGAGGTGGTGGATGGATCCTTCTTTTCTTGGTAGGGGGAACACCAGAAGGTCCCGGTTCTGGATCCCCCGACGGGAGAGGTTCCTCCGTCGGTAACGGTAGCCTCGTCCTTATCTCGGAGCATAAGGACTGTATGGCCAACAAAATGGCCGCCGAGTTGTCTTGCGGCGCTGGCAGAGGGGAATCCGACGGGCGAGCAGGGGCCCCGTCGGTATCCTCGACGATGTCGTCGTCGTCACCTGCGTCGGGGTCCATTCCGACGGGCTGGCCTTCTTCCACGCCTAGGCCGTGGCTTAAGACCTCGATCAGCTCCTCTTCTGAGGTTGAGGCCGAATCTCCGACGACGCCCTGCCCCCTCTTCTTCTTCCCCACGGAGGGTTTCACGGGGGTCCTATCGATGGGCACAAAGGAAGACTCCCTCCGAGGAGGCAGGGAGATTCTGGGCCCTGAGGTCGCCACCACTGGTGCAGCCACCACAGGCTGAGCCAGGGCCGCCGCGACCGTTTCGATAGAGGGCTTGGTCGGATGGATCAAGGCCTTCACCACCTTAGGTGCGCTCACCGCCTTATCCTTGAGGGAGGGGGCACTGCCACGCTCCTCCTCTGCCTTAGAGCTCGACCGGGGCCTCTCCAGGAGCTTCGCCGGGTGCTCGGCCTTCCTCTTACCCGACCCAGAGCGTTGGCTCGCGGTTGATGGTGCCGGGGAGGGTGCGCCCTGCCTGGCGCCCGTAGAGCCCGACCGTTCGGCGCTCCCGGTGCCAGCGGACTCGCGGTGCTTGGCCTTATGTTGGGCCCCCGTCGCCGGGGCGCCCTCAAAGGTCTTAGAAGACCGCTCGGATTTCTTCTTCTTCTCGCCAGACGGGCTCTTACCCTCCAGCCAGTTGGCGAGACGTTGATGGCGGTCCTTCATGGTCCGTTCCGACATGTTGCCGCAAAACGCACAGTCCTTCTCCACGTGCGTCTTGTCCTCATGAAGGCAGTAAAGGCAGAAAGAGTGTTCGTCCTCCTTGAAGACGTTCTGCAGCTGGCATCCAGGGCAGACCCTGAACAGCTTTCCGGGCGTCGAGCTTCCCTTCTCCTGGGCCATCTCCGAGACCGGGCCTGAGAAGCTTCTAGATTCCTCCGAAGTGTAGCTCGACGAAATCTTCACCCTTGAGGGGCACAGATGAATCCGACACGGGTCCCCGTTGATCGGATGTAGGATCGGTGGAGCTTGAGGCTCTTTGACCGAAAGAATCGAAGTTTTTTTGTGAAAAAAGCGCGAAAAAAGCACTAACGCTCGAGAGCAATAGCACGAGGATCCCAACACATGAACGTGCGGTAAAAATCTGAAGATGGCTGCCAGAGGCGGTGCTTAGGTAGAGGGCAGTCATTGGCTGTGGTCAGTATGACGCAGAGACCAGTGATTGGTTATTACTACGAAAGACAGATCAGAAACGAAACTGATACTGGTTTTTTCTTTACCGAGGATTCCCAGCCTGACGACGGGGAATATTCATGAGCATGTGAATCCATGCCAGACCCCATGCTGGAGAATCATAAATACACCACACCACTTCCCTTAAATTCCAGACAAGTTAAGTTCACAAATGTGGGAGCAAAATGGCACTCCAGCAATTTAAAAGGGAGGGAAAGACAAAGTTATTAGCAATTAGGCAAAACCAACAGGTAAGTACTCTGGGCAATTGAACAAGAGACTACAGTGAGGAGATCAGCTAGAAAAGGCTTAGGGCCAAAGTCAATGGGTCAAATGTCTTTTGCTCAAGATCACACAGTTCAGGGTAGTTTGCGGTAAAGTTCGTGGCACAGATTCCAGACGAGGTTGGTTGGTAGAAAAGTTAGTTGAAAGATAAGGACAAGCCCTCGGATTGGAGAAAGATGACAAGCCCTCGGATTGGAGAAAGATTTCAAACACTTTCACCGTGGCTGAGCAAAACGCACAACTGGATTTGCACAATACCGTAAAACGGAGAGGGGGCTGTAGCTAAGGCAGACGTTCCTGGTTGTTCCTGCAGGCTCACGGTTCCTGATGCGACTGTCGGACTGATCAGAAGTAGGAAGACTGGAGGGTCCTGCACTATCCAGGGAAGAAACCAGCAGCAGCACCAAACAACGAATAAAAGGTGCGCTCCTTAAAACCCAAGCAGGGTCTGACCTTCCTGGTTATCCGGCCCACTGTAGCTCTGTACAGCGAATTCGACCAGAGGAGGGGTCCTGGCTTGTAGTTTGGGCAAACTGGTTGGTCCCACCAGCTCAAGGGAAGAAGTTTCCTGGAGGATCTTCTCAGTCGTCGGATTTGGAGATTCAGACCTGCAGCAGGGCTTCACCGGGCGGCTCAGTCGTTGTAGGGGTCCTCTTCTTCCAGTTTCTCGTTGGTTCTTTAGTTCCAGTGGAGGCTCTGCTCTTCCAGTCCCAGAGGCCTGCTTTTTATGCAGTTTTCCTCCATTCATACAGCCTGGCTGTCAATCACACAGCAGGGTGGCTGGCCTGGCAAGGCCAGTCCCCTTAGCCAATCAGACAAGAGTGCGACTTGGGTTTCCAAGGGGACCCATGGCAGGGGGCCGAAGATCCTTCCCTCACATCCTGCCTACCTAGACTATCAGGCGCCTTGAGGAGGGCTTCTGTGCAGAAGCCCACGAAAAAGACAGCAAACAAATGAGTCATCCCCGGTTTGGCACGCAGAGAAAAACACGAGAAAGACTTTAACAAAAAGAAATGGCGAATAAACCCAGCAGGAACCAAAATAAAATATATTTGGTCAAGCGGGTTTATGTTCGAGGCTAATATAATAGCCTAAAACATTACCACGTTTATATAAGATAAATGCGGTACAAATGTTGGGGGAGATACCACTAGCACAAGTCTTAATGTTAAGGGAGCAAAACAAGGCTCCAAGAGGCACAGACAAAAAGGGATACGAGTTAACCCTTTCCAATACTCCATGTAAGATAGGGTGTACTGGGTCTGTGGTTTAAAGTGACTATATAAAGTTAATGGCAACTTTACCCGTTTCTGGGGGACAGTAGTCAGCCCCAGAAAAATTATGTCAGTGGGAAGTCTCAAAGACAACCCTGTGTCACTGCCCTGAAGGTGCTGTGTAACACACAAAAAGTGGTGCACATGGAGTAGGTGAGGCTCCAGTGCCCAAGATCACACAAAGTAGAAATACACATAGCAAAACACATGTAAGAGTGGGAAAAAAAGGCTCACTCTTACCAGGTGGAAAAAAAGAAATCCTAGAAATCCAGCAAAGCTGCTGAGGGACTCCGTAGGTTAAGGGAAATCAGCCATTTATGAGAATTCTCCCTAACAGAGGACCACCTGGGGAAGGGTGACCCTCGCGGAGATAGGATGACATTATTGGGCAAAGTCAAATGCCCCCCCCCCCCCGCCCTCCCATTCCCTTCTGGGGACATTTCCTCCGTTACTCAGACTTTGATGGCGTATTGACATACTCCTCCCCAACTCCCTTGTAGGCCTACTTTGATTTTCTACCAAAATCCCATTTGGGACCATATACCCACTACTGAGATGAGGAAGCCGCAAGGAGCAGGGAGGATCACTCTTAAATGGAGCTTGGTATCCACTTCCTGAATGCCATACAAGAAGAGGAACCAATGACACGAGAAAGAATAACAGAGTAATGATAATTACTAGGACCGAGCATCCAACACAATGATCTAGTTGTTGGAAGAAGAATACCTGAACCGGGAACTTTAAAATCAAGTCAGCCACAGCTGATGGTTTGAAGGAGAGACCTGGAGAGGATTCGTACAAATCAGAGCGCCATGCAAAGGGAAGATATGCTGGGCAGAGGGCGGGGAGGCCACACAACGTCAGGAAGGTAAGACACAGGTGCTGGTGATTCACCCAGAGAAAGGCGAGTATGGCGGGAACCTCGCACCGAAGGAGGCACGGTAGCAAGGCTGCGCTTAACAGGGTTCACACAGAGCTAAATCAATGAAGTAGACAGAGAAGAAGCACCACCAATGGCAACCGGTAAGACCAGGGAAAGTAAAAAGGCTTACCGGGTTGCCAGCATACAGAAGTCATTATCTAGAAACACTATAGGGACAAAGTAACAGAAGTAAGGGAAAGCCAGATACTAACGAAGAGCCTGAATTACCTAGAGGGTATGCCGGATGGTCTTCGCGCCCTGAAACACTTGTGTATGGGTGCAATATAAATAAAATATATCATATCTAGCAGGCTATACCGCTTCATAGAAACAAAGCGAGAAAACAAGCTGCAAGCCAATTAAAGCATTTTTGTCGACCAAGTTGTAACTAGGTCATTTAAATCATAAATTAAGAAGTCAAGTTAATGTGTTGTGTAACAAAGTCATGGATACAGAGTATACCAAGTGAAGTTTCTTTTTTTGTTTTAAACTGTTTTTATTTAAAAATAAAAATGAAACACACAACAAATACAACCAATGGCCTGCAGGCATCACTATTCAGGCAATCTTATCAATCGGTACAGTACATAAGAGAGTAAAGTGAGTAATAATACAAATCATAGAACAATACATACTACTCAGATCGGAAAAAAAAAAAAATTAAACAAAGAAAAAGATAACACACATTAACACCTGCGTGTACAGTTTCAATCCAAAGTGACAGCACATCAAGAATGGGGTTCCCCACATGTCCCAGGGAGGCATAGAGTTGTAAGTGTAAGGTTCATCACCATGAGTATGTCTGTCCAAAACAGACCCACTATGGAGGCATGTCATCGGACGGGGCGCACATAGCTTGCGTCAGGGCTGTCCAAGCCTCTACATCACTCACTTCTTTGAGTCTTCTATATACAGCTCTACTCCATGCCGAGGTCTCAGCAACCGGCCATCTCTTCAAATCACACCAACACGCAGCCACACTGGGTCCCTCCCTCGCCTTCCAGGCCATTGCAATCCTACGCTTGGCAAGCACACAAACCAAGTCTTTCATCCTGGTGAGGTGTGCAGCATGTTTGTTCTTCTTGGGAACATCCCTAGAAGGCACACCTCCAGAGGCCATGCATGCATCTCAATACCACCCCGAGCAACCTTGTCTGCCACCCAAAACTTCCGAACCACTGGGCAAATCCAAAACATATGCAGCATAACAGCCTTCTCATCCACACAGTGAGGGCAGCCCTGCAGAGCCGCCCCATGGAACTGAGATTTTATACAGGGCATATATGTCCTTACAATTGAGTGAATTTAAAATCATGCATTCCAAGAAACCCTCCTGGTGTAGAGCAAGGTCCGGGTCCATTCCGCGTCTGAAGGACCTGCCCAAGTCCAATTCCCACTGCATCCGAACTTTCAACCCAGGCTCGCTCAGCTTGCTCACAACCAGTTCCATACATTCTGGAGACTGCCCGCCACCCTTCTGATACATCATACAAGGTGTCCAAGACTAGGTCTGGCTCTGTGCCCTAAAGGAAAGCAGGCCATCTCTGACCAATCTCTTTCAGGAGGCCCATGTGCAGTGAAAATTGGCCCGGATGTACAACAGAGATCTGCATTAGGAACTCAAAGTCCATCATCTTTCCTTCAAACATCAGGTCAGCTATGTAGCCACCCCGCTAGTCTCCCAATGTCTTCTAATTTCTCAGACCAACGTAAATCACGCAACTGAGAAACACCACTAGTGGGACACTTTTGGAATAGGGAGTTGGGGTTCCCATGAGCTGCCATAGTCGCCGCCACACGGCCTTCCCCAGTGCCAAAAGGTGGGGCAAGTGTGAAAATGCACTCACTGATTCACAAGACCTTCAGGAAATAACGTGACAGAGGGCTGCAGCAGGCCAGTATCCAGACACGGCTCATTCCCCAGCCAATCCATAACGAACTGCAGCTGCTCCACCAAAAAGTATAGCTAGGTCAAAATGCAGAAGTCTAATCCCCCTGCATCTGGGTAAACCCTTTGCAAAGTATGCAGCACGATCTGTTTTCTCCAACCCTGCCAAATGAAACCTCGAACAATAGAATCCAACTCGTTAACATTTTTGGGAATGTTGAAGGGAATAGTAAAGCGATAAAGCAAATGCGGTAGCGCTACCATTTTCAAAAGTGCTTTTTCCAGAATGCTTCTCATTTCCTCACATTGTCCAGGCCCTTCAGAGTGTTGTGTACATGCGAGGTGCAAATGTCGTGCTGCACATTCACACCCAAGTATCTAAAAGAGGCAGCCGATTCCTTTGGAGGCTCGCAACCTAGCCAGTGGAAACAAACAGGATTTAGACCTGCTGAAATGTATACCCAAATAGTTTGCAAATCGGTCTAGTACATCAAGGAGGCAGTGCAAGTTTACTTCCAGATGTGAAGCATAAAAAAAGCATATCATCTCCATAGAAGGAAATTAGATGCTGGACCCCGTCAATCAGAATGCCCTCATCCAGGTATTCAGATCTCAGGTACACTGCAAGCGTCTCAAGAGTCAGAATAAACAGCTGACAGCAGGCAGCCTTGCCAAATGCCTTTCTTCTGCACCCACCCACCAGAAATCTGCCTGCCCGTCCTCAACCTAGCCCTAAGTTAAGTGTACACCAACCGCACCAACTGCAAGAAACCCTCCCCAATGGCAAAACAACTCAGGGTCTCGTATAACCAGTACAACCTGCATCTGGTGAAGCAACCGCGCAATCCAAATCCAAATTTACACTGCCATCAACAATATGGTGGAGTCGCCTCAAATTCTGTGCAGTGCTCCTGCCTAGAGACATATCCCAGTTTGATCCGTCTGGACCAAAGTGCCTATCACTCCATTTAGTCCAGCCGCCAGTAGAGCCGTAAGGATCTTACAGTCTTAATTGACCACAGAGAGGGGTCTGTAGGAACTATAATCCAACTGGTCTTTATATGGCTGAAGTACTGTGACGATGATCGATTCCTGCAAACAGCTAGGCAAGATTCCTGTCTCATAGGCCCCATCCAGTGTGTCAAGGAGCCTAGGCGCCAATATCTGTGCATTCCTTGTAGAATTCCCCCGGCAGGTGGTCAGTCCCAGGGGTCTTCCAAGACAACAATGCTTGCATGGCAACCAGAAACTCCTCAGAGTGTGGCATGCAACAATTCCCTCTGTTCCACGTCAAGATGGGGTAACTGTCATGATGCCTACCCCGGGGCATCCAGACCAAGTCCAGCAACCCCGGAAGCAGGCATCATGTTACCCAGAGAAAACCCAGCAACCCTTGTTAGGGGCTATATGGTTACAGTCCAGGCTCATATGTTAAAACTTACCTGATGCAGACCATGCTGCAAGAGATCCAAGCCCATGTGAGGCTTGGAAGGGACTACTTTACCAGGGGACTATTTTGTTACTCGGCTGTGGTTGTGGAGGAATACTTACCTGGGACTACTTTGGAGGCTATCTAAAACACGCCCGAAGGGCAGCACACGCTTCGCGTTATTCTGCATCCAGCAGCGGAACACTCACCGTGCCTGCAGTCAGCATCCAGCCTCGTGCCACGCCCGCCTCGAGTCCAGAGCTCCTAGAAAGAAGAGAAAGAAGAAAAAAGGTTATAACAAGAACATTATTGGGTTTCTTACCCGATTCCGGATTCATCGCCTCTTTGCACGAGAAAAAGACTTTATTTTAAACACGGCGCTTCGCCAGCAGCAGCGCCGCGCCATACTCACCGTTCCTCGCAGCATCTCTACGATCCGGCGCTGTCTCCATCATTAAGTTGCCGCATTCCAGCACCTAACTGGGACAAGAAAACAACAAGGTGAGCCGAGGGGAACAAATAAGGACAATCTCTTGCCACCATATACTTACCTGATTTTACCACCAGAGGTATTATTCACCAGTACGCCAAATCTTCTTACGCCGCATCCGTAAGAAAAGAGACAGCAGCGAGTTAAACTTTGGCATCATTTAACGGACAGTGTGGAATAGCACAGACTCTTACCAGAACGCTTTCAGCTGCCACAGAACTATTTTCATTTGGGTCTAAGCTGCAAGATAAACAAAGGAATTGGACAAGAGTGATTATTCAGACATTTTTGAACTCTTTAGAACTATATACTTACGGCCCTTCGCCAGGAGTTTGAGCCAAGATTGTCTAGAACTCTTCCAATATCCTCAAGCCAGTGAAGTAACTGGCCATCCACGCGCCCCTGCGTTCCTCGCAGGATGGAGAGCTTATCATTCAAAACTATAAGGTGAGCTTGGTGAAAGGGAATATGAATATAAGAGGTGATAAATGGGGACGCAGTGAGGGGCTATTACTCAACTCCACGGGTGGCTAATTCCCTTTCTCCACCTTTAGGAGACTACTTCTACGGGTCAAGCAGACGAAGCTAGGCAGGCCAGTCCAGTCAGTCATCTCTGCACTACGCATCACGTTGGTGGAGATCGCGGCTGTCCAGTTCCGCCCGACACCCCTGTGGGAACCAGGTGAGCTTAACAGTAACGCTATGTGAGATAGGGCCCCTGCAACCTCTGTGCCACAGGCCTCCAGTCCAGGAGTATAAGGCTTCACAGAACGTGGCGCATACCATGTTGATCTAGCTTGCCCATACTGCGTGACTCCTGTTCATCCTGTATGGCACTCATTTCCCTTTTATCTTCTCCAATGCATAACATGCCAACAGCCTACCCGGTTTGCCACCCTCTGCATGCAGCTTCCGTGTATACCCTTCAAAATCAAATTTTCCCTGTCTCAATGCAGTTGTGAAACCAAAAAAGGTGTGCACTGTGATACCTATATGAAAACGGAAACAGAATGGCAGAATCACAAAGACATCACAAAGACACAGGAAATCGGTTCATTCGAATTGCAAAATTGCATCTTTATTCATGCCTTGTATTGCATGACAAAATGACAGCAAATCACTACATAAGCCAGCAAATCAGCACTCTCTAAGCATAAATACAACGAGCCCAGCCCCTCCGGCTTCTCCTAGCAATGCTCTCAGACCAGCTGAGCCTAGCCTACTGCATCTCTAGCAATACACTCTCTCTAGCATTAGCAAATAGCAAAACCCCTAAATGGCATTTCTCTGTCCCCACACAGCTCTTTCAACCCTTCTAATGAGACAGCTCCCTTCCTTTTAGCTCTTTGCAAATGCTCTCCAACACGCTCATGCCTCCCACCCATCAGAGAGCAACAGAGAGAGAGAGACTCCCCTAATGCTGATCAGATCTCTGCCGTCTACATCTGCCATCCGAGTCTCCCGACAGCCTGCCTCCTAATGCTGATCTCGTCTGTTAATTCCTAAGCAAAGCATTCTCTTAGTCAGTTAAAACATTCTCTTTAGCCTCCAGTCAGCCAGCCAGCCAAGGCCGTCTACCGGTTGTCTGCCAAGGAGTTACTGTCTGCCAAAGACTGAAGAATATTTATCAAACAATTCTCACTTTGCGAAAACAACCTTCGTGCACGGCAGAAGCCATCAGAAATGGACAAAGACAGAGCAGATTCTAGCGCCCAAAGCTAAGCTACAATGTGCTATAAAAATGACAAGTGTACATAAATCACATGGCTCTTCAGCATATATGGAACCATTATAGTTTAGACCAAAACCATAGTATCCTATTCTAAACGAAATGCAAAATGAATGCATAAATGCATGAATATAGAAATGTATTGCTCTCATGATAACCCATCAGACAAAATTCGGTTTTCACACAGTCCGGTCGCCAGACTCTTCCAGCCTCTACAAACCTACGTTCCAACAATTTGATGTCAGCCTCAATAACCGTGAGGGAGTTAAACAACTCTCTCCGAAGCCCACCCAGCTTACCAATCGCTTCCCCACATACCACCACCTTAAAGGCCTCCAATATGGTGCCCATCCCAGCTACGCTACCAGCGTTGGTGTCAAAAAAGGTTGCTATGGTGGCGTGGCTTGGCAGCCATGGAATAGGCTGCTTTCTCTATGTGCTCCGGGATCCGACAGCCGATCCGGACAAGCGCACGCTTGGAAATGGTCCAAAACTACTAAAAATGTAACTAGAGGAAATCGGAAAGCGAGCAGCGCCTGAAGCATGTACCCGTGTTCAGGAAAAGTGAGAGGAACAGAAGTTATGATACTTTGAACTCCGGGAGCCGATGCAAGGCTGCAGAAAAGATGGCGACCTGACCCGAACAAAGGAACCCCTGGGAACTCTGATCGAGCTGGAGGGGCTGGTCGCTACAACAGAGGATCGGACACCTGCGTTTCAGGCGGATCGCGGCTGCGATATCTTATAATTAGTGTGAAGGCGGCCGTGTGTGGTGGCCCTCGCCGCGCCTTCTGGAAAACGGCTGTACAAGGGGGAGACCCCGTACATGGCGGCGAGTGGACAGTGACATTAGGCACTGGTGCGGCGGGACTGGAGGCTCCCCAGGTTGTGGACGCTAAGCGCTCAGGACAGTGAGCGGGAGATAATGGCCATGAGAGGGTGGAACCGATGGGGACGAAGCCGCTGGGCACATTTATAGCGGCTCGGCAGGTGAACAGGAAGCGGCAACAAGATCACGAGCGACTGGTTAAATGGGAACATTGTTATGAGTGAAAAATGACGGCCTGGAACTGAGGCCCAATGCCAAGTGGCCTCTAGGTGCGAGACCAGTGAAGAATACAAAGCTGCCTGCGCCGAGTGCCCAAGACGAAATCAGGACGGCACACAGCCCTGAGCGAAGGAACGCGTCCAGCCCTGCGAGAGTGGAGGCTGGACCCTGCGGGGCCCGTGGCTCCCGAAGCAGAGACATTGTGCACCCTGAACACAAATTAAATCCAGTGGCCACAAGGGATGCAAGAAGGGGATGCGCTTACAGACACGCAATGACAGTGTGGCCACAGTAAAGGGGAGCAGCACGGAGAACGTGGAAAGTGACGAAATGCTGCAGCATTAACAGTATGCAAGTCAGCGGGCATACACCATTGTCACGTAACATTGGGGTAATAAAGGCACCACAATAACAATACCCACTTTACATAAAATACAAAGTGTTTTCAAGTGCCGCGAGGGCACTTCCATTCCTGCAGCCAACAGGCACCCCATAAGAACAAATAATAGGCCCTGACCAGGAGGAGAGGATACAGAGTGCGGACAGCCCAATGGTAGCATATGAGGATTGACTTTTGGTTGGCCGACTGGAGCCACACCTAAGGACACTAACAGAATTATCAAGAAGGTATGGGCATATTGTGGCGCTACTGGGTACAGCAATTGAGCGCTGGGAGGGCATCGGCAAAGTACATGAGAGATCCTGTGCAGGCAAATTCCAGTATTGTGGCTCGCTGAATCCAACAATTTATTGGGCGCTTGCTCAAACAGTACCAAGGAGCTGCACAGATTGCTGGGTATATTAAAAGCCAACAATTGAAGGGAAGCAGACTATTAAGGATACAGGCAGTTGTGCACGACGAAGAGCCAGGTGAACAAAGCAAAGCAAAAGGGTGCTTGCTGTGGCGCAATAAAACTGACTGCAACGTGGGAGGTCACAACCCACTTGAAAACTGACCCGGCCAACACATGCGTAAATAGATGTTTTCCTGAACAATTGATCCAGACCCGAAATACTGCTTTGGGCTACGTCGAATCAGAGAAGCAAGATTGATACATTTGAGACAGCATAACCTCAGACACAAACTGCGGCTCCGAGATGTCTGGGCGAGGGGCCATAAGTAAGAACAAGAACAAGCAATCTACAATGGAATCGTCTGCCAAGGCGCAACTATCCCCAGTGACCACGGCGCCTAAGGGCGCGACAACATCGACAGAAAACACCGTAGCGTCAGAAAACCATCAGATTTTGGCGGCCATCACGGAACTGAGAGACTCATGGGGGATAGCGATGGCGGAACTGCGCACCTCCCTGGAGGCCAAGATAGACGCAGTAGGCGTTGGCGTCGCCTTGCTACGACAAGATGTCAGAGGGTTGGCAGAGAGAACGAGCAGCTTGGAGAGTGCAGTGAAGACCAACTCGGATACTAGCGCCAACAATGCACAGGAGGTTCATGTACTGAAACAGCAGGTAGCTAACCTGGAGAATCGCGCGGAGGAAGCGGAAGGAAGAGCTAGGAGGAATAACATCCGCGTAGTTGGCCTGCCGGAGGGAGAGGAGGGACGAGACCCGACGGACTACATTGAGAACTTACTTTTACAGGAAATTGGAGCCGAACAACTCTCGCAAGGATTCGCAGTGGAACGTGCACACAGATCCCTCATGAGAAAACCGCAACCAGGGGCCCCTCCCCGTGCTATAATCGCCAAAATATTGAACTATAAGGACCGCGAGAAGATACTGGAGTATTTCCGAAAAGGTGGGACAATCGAAAGAGCTTCAAGCACCATCACGGCGTATCCGGATTATACAATGCTGGTCCAGAGACAACGGTAAAGTTATGTGGCTATCAAAAGGAGACTACGCGTGGCTGGGATAAAATATATGCTTCTGTACCCAGCTAAACTGAAGGTGGTGCACAAGAGTAAAATGTTCTTTTTTGACACTCCGGAGGACGCATCGACATGGCTGGATTTGCAAGGTTGCCCGGAAGGAGATGCGGAGGGGGCCCGAAAGGAACAGGATAAGTGACTGAGACATCATATATACATTGTTATAGAGTAAGATGGGCACTCCAGGGGTGCTTAGTTAAAAACTATGATTAATGGGTGTGGCTAAATGAAGCTGTTTTTTTTTGTTGTTTGATAAGTGGCCGCCGACGCAACGTATTTGAAGGACTTGAATATAGTAGTGCGAATGCATGTGCAAACTGTGTAGCGATGTGTAGTCAACTTTAAGCTCAATAGGAGCAGCAGGGCAACAGCACCCTGCCCCCCGATCTATTGTAATAGTAGGTGTGCCACTAGGACGCCCTCGCCCCGCGGAGCTTCGAGTACAGGCGTGAGCCAGAAAGAGCTAGATGCGGGGGAGCCTGAGATCCAGGGATGGAGCTGGGCAACAGTTGTTGTTGGGTAAGGGATGGACGGTGGAGGAGTGGGAAGTTTGGGGTGTATATAGTTGTGGGGAGTTTAAGTTTGAACATGAGCCTATATAGAAGTATTAGATGGTTGAATCTGTATCGCGCGGGAGGGTGGGATCTGCTGGAGGAGGACGAGGGGGATGATAGTGAGCCATGGGGGATCTTAAAATAATCACGTGGAATGTCAGGGGACTTAACAGTTACTTGAAAAGGAATAAGGTCATGCTGTATCTAAGAAGGCAGAAGATGGGGTTGATTGTTAAGAAATGGAAAGGGGTGGTGGTGGGCTCGACATACTCTGCGTATGCCAGGGGAGTACTAATTTGGGTGGCGCCGCACGTTCCGTTCCAACCATTGCAGGAGGTGGCGGAGACGGATGGGAGGATGGTCATGCTGAGAGGGTTGGTGGAGAATAAGGAGATAAGCATTGTAAATACATATGCCCCCAATCGGGAGACAGCAGCATATTTCAGGACTCTGTGTGCCAACCTTGGCATGTGTATGGGTAGCGCGGTGATTTGGGGTGGAGATTTTAATTGTGTACTGAATCCCAACGTAGACAGATCGGATGGCAAGATTGGTAGACCTTCCCCAGCGGCGAAAGCACTACAGACACTGCTAGATGACTTTCGTCTGGCGGATGTGTGGAGAACGAGATACCCCCAAGAAAGGCAATACTCGCATTACTCCGCCCCTCAACAGCTACATACGAGGCTGGACTACGTCTTCGCCACGTCGGATGTGATAGCAGAGGTTACTCAGGTGGAATATAAGGCGAGGGTCCTCTCAGATCACTCGCCATTGGTTCTGGGGTGGCAGTACCGCCCATCGAGGGCACGGATCCCGACGTGGCGCCTTCGTGCTGAGGCGCTCAAGGATCCAATCTTTAGAGAAGATATAAGGGAGGAGATTGCCAACTACTTTGAGGAGAATACGGGTAGCGTTGACTCGGCAGTTACTTTATGGGAAGCCTTTAAGGTAGTGATGAGAGTGGTTGCCATAGCAAAATCAAAGGGCCTGCAGGGCGGGGTGCTAGCTGACCTACGACGGACGGAAGAGGAACTGGAGGGAGTATTAAAGGGCGGATGCGAAGATATGGAGCGGGTACTTGGGCTACAGCAGAAATGTGCGGAACACTGGGAGAGACTCTGCAACCTTAACTATAAAAAGTATATTGAGATACAGCATTCGGGAGGGGATAACACCGGACGATTGTTAGCGTGGCTATACAAGAGCGAGGCTCCCAGACCCCCGATTAGAACGATAATGAGGGAAGATGGTAGCGTAGTGGACACCCAAGAGGGTGTCAACGAGGAGTTTGCAGAATATTATAAAGTGCTGTATGCAGACGAGATGGGGGGCAGCCGAGAGGAAATAATGGAAACGTTAGAAGATATAGGACTACCCATGATAAGTGAGGAGGAAAGGGAGGAGCTAGATGCACCAATCACCCTGGAAGAGTTAGAAGAAGTGGTGAGGCAGTTACCTACTTGCAAGACCCCAGGGGCGGATGGGCTCCCGAGTGAATTCTATAAGACATACAGGGAGGAAGTGCTCCCCCCGATGTTAGAAATGCTCAATGAAGCGTTCGAGGTGGGACAGTTGCCGGAATCACTTAGAGAGGCGGTCATAATACCGCTTCCCAAGCCTAATAAACCCTCACACAGCTGCGGCTCTTACAGACCTCTTTCGATGTTGAATCAGGACAGCAAGATATTGACGACTGTCCTGGCAAACAGATTGCAGAGAGTGATTAGCAAGCTAATACACCCCGACCAGACGGCTATGTCCCGAAAAGGAATATAACTCATAATCATGGGCGACTCCGACGGGTTGTTGAATGGGGTAGTACGGCTGAAGGCGAAATGGCGATCGTGTCCTTAGACGCAGTCAAAGCTTTCGACTCGGTCAAGCGGCCGTGGTTGCTGGCGGCCTTGGAGAGGTATGGTATGGGGCCCGGTTATATGAGGTGGGTGAAGATGCTATATAGTGAGCCACTGGCCAGAGTTAAAACGGGATCAGTAATATCTGAGAGGTGGCAATTTAGCAGAGGCACTAGGCAGGGGTGCCCTTGGTCCCCGATGCTCTATATATTAGCCCTGGAGCCCCTAGCAATATACCTCAGACAGCAATATGATACGATAGGTATTGAAGTGGGGGGAGAACGACATCTGATCTCCTTATACGCAGATGACTTGTTGGTATACTTAAGGTATCCAGAGGAAAATCTCCAGTACATACTGGAGGTGGTGGAGAGGTATGCAGGGCTGTCTGGGATAGCGGTGAATCCCCAAAAATCTAGTATGTTTCCGCTAGGCGATTATAAGGGAACCCCTAAGAGACGGTTACCGGTGTTACAAATACCACGGGAGGTTAGTTCTTTCCGGTATCTTGGGATAGATGTGTACCATATGGTGGAGGAGGAGCACATATATTTCTACAGGGGTACTGCCCCACACAAATCTGGTATTGACCCCTCCTACTAAGTGGGGATATAA
Source organism: Ambystoma mexicanum (assembly GCF_040938575.1). Taxonomy (NCBI): domain Eukaryota; kingdom Metazoa; phylum Chordata; class Amphibia; order Caudata; family Ambystomatidae; genus Ambystoma; species Ambystoma mexicanum. The sequence continues at coordinate 372,815,215 of NC_090940.1, read as the reverse complement.
TAAATTTAAATCACAATCAAAGGAGGAGTACTCATCTTTAATATACATTGATATTGTGCACAAAATGGTAGGTACCTAAACACCACCACATACACTCAAAACTAATCAGTATATGTCTTCAACAAAATGTTCCATATAACATATTTTAATATTCAAGAAAATTCAAAAACATTCAAAGCTACAAGACCCTGACAATTAAGTCTAAAACATTTAAAAAGCATATGCACATGTTACAATACAATATATACAAAGCAATAAATAACAAATTTAGGCATTTAAAAGACACAGGAAACAAAAGTTAGAACCTGAAAAACTGGGTACAGTGCCAAATTAATTGTTATTGTTACACACTGTGCCCAACATAGCCCGACTTATATAAGTTTCTGTCCTTAATGTTATGTGTTAACTGGACATTCCTCAGGGGCAATCATATTTCTTGTGCTCTGAAATGGCGGTCTTTTTCCACTCAAAATTCTATTCTTAGGTTTCAAACACTGGTACTCCAAAATCTGTGGGTGCAACAAAACAACACAACCATATCAATATGTGGGCATCACAGGTTTGCATTACTCCGCCTAGCCCTACCCCTCAATACCAGAAAGGGAAATGAAAACGGTAGGAAAATATAACTATCTCTACCTGAAAAATTTGTCCCAAGAGAACAATTTTCTTAGGCCAATTAAGGTAATAACTCCTCAGTTCTGTTGACACTGGTCATCCTGTCCAACAACAGTGCACACAGTCCCACTGTACAAAAACACAATAAAAGGGCAAAAAAAAAAAAAACAACCCAAAACAGACTGTGCAAGCATCAAACAATTCCGTTGTACGGCTACACACCTAATCTCAAAGCAACCCCTACGGATACAACATGTACCAAAACGACGTAGGTTCCTCACCTTGGTAGACCCGTTCTGAAATGTAGCAATTCCAATAAATTGTAGGTGTCCCAAAAGTCTTCAACCGTCCCCAAATGGATTAGGTAATCAAATGGTGTTCAACCTCCAGAGTTGGTCCTAAACACTGGACAAACCAATAGTCCATTACAAACCGTCCAAACCCAAACACACTCTCTTGAGACATTTAAATTCCATTTCGCTGGTGTCCAGGTTTACCTTCCCAAACACTCGTAGTGTGTCTGTATGTAAACACCCTTTACTAGGACAAGAAAGCAACTTCACTCACTCACTCCCTTTGGAGCAACGCTTAAATGCAGGTACGTCCCGTGATAGTACGGCATAACAGCTGCTGGGAAGTACGTTGCTAAGCGATCCCTTTCAATACAACGTGATACGGTCACTTGATTAAATCACGTAAGGGTGTATGTACAAACAAAACACGCCTCCACAGGCCGTCATTATTGAGGCAGACCCAGCCTCTAATGCCCGAGAACGAGTCGTTAAACAACCCGAAGTCGCTAAGAAACCCACTCCCGTCTTAACATTGCGGCCACGTGATCCTGTCACGTCCTAGTTTGTTAACACGTAGCATTCCCGGACGGGCAACGGAAAGCTACCTGTGGCCCCCGAATCGGCCAAACCAATGACCAAAATATCAACACTGGCAACACCAACATCCACCATGGTGGATCGAGACGGGGAAAGAAACAGCCCCCTTCCTTAATGAATAGCTATAGCCATAGTGAAACATACAAAGAACACCACCAGGTCAGAAATAAATCCAGGTCTATGATTGTGCCCCAACATTGGAATGGAAAAACTGTTCCAGAATGTGTGACATACAGTGTAAATATCTGGTCCCTAAACACCAAAGGGGGACTGTACATGTGTTAAACCTATCCAAATACGGGTAACAAAGGCCTCAAGAAGAACCACTTGGAAAGCCACAGACAACTAATAGAATCAACAGAGGAAATAGTCATCTAACGTTGTGCCATTCAATACTCTCATTGAGCCCACCGAGATAGCTTCTGGTCATGAAAATCAATTTTTGCTCTAAATTGACCAATTTTCTATTAATAAGGTCTTGGCATTTCCCTGTTACCTTCTTCAAAATACACCATTCAAAATAATTGTCTGAGTGTCCCAAACTTCTAAAGTGGGACACTAAAGGTGCAGTTTCGATATTATTCCTAATGCAACTCCTGTGTTCAATCATCCGTGTCTTACATTTCCTGTTGGTCTTACCAATGTATATCAAAGAACACGGACATTTAATCATGTAAGTAACATTGTTGGTATTGCAATTAGTATGTTCTTTTAACACCCATTCATGTTTCAAACCCAAATTCACCTTCAAAACTTTTTTAGTCAGAGGACACATTACGCAATTACCACACGGGTGGTGACCCAACACTAGTGGGAGATTCCAAAGAGTACTTTGTTTGCCTATACACACCGTGGAACGTTGGATGTCATTTTTCATTACCAGGTTCCTAATGTTAGTACTTTTCTTGAAAGCCACGATAGGTACAGGAGACGTCATGCATTTTTTCCAATTTTTACAAATGATCCCCTTGATTTTATAGGACAAATTGCTGAAAGTGTTGACCAGTACCAAGGGTGGATTAGAAGAGTCTTTGCTCTGTTTCTCAAAAAGGGAACCCCGATCATTATTAAAAGCTCGTTTAGCTGCTTGTTTGACCACTCTCAACGGGTAACCCCTGTTGTTCAATTTCTCAATCAGTACATTTGCCCCTTCTTCATAATTCTCTTTGGTGCTACTATTTCTTTTAATACATAGAAATTGACCAAAAGGTAAGTTATCGCGAACATGCTTCGCATGGTGACTCTTGTAATGAAGAAGTGCATTTTTGTCTGTGACCTTAACAAAATGTTTTACACACAATTCCAAATTGTTGTGATAAATTGTCAGATCCAAATAGTTGACCTCCATTGCACTGAATGTGGCCGTAAATTTGAGATATCTGTTTTGACTATTCAACCAAGTCAAAAACTCTTTAGCCTCCTCTACAGGACCATGCCAAACAACAAAGACATCATCGATGTACCTCAGCCATTTAGTTATCTGGTTTTTAAAGGGATTCAAATCTGAGTAAACTACTGTTTGTTCAACCATGTCTACATACAGATTGGCTAGATTGGGGGCCATGGCGGCCCCCATCGCTGTACCTTCCACTTGTACGTAAAATTGTCCCCCAAATTGAAAATAATTGTTAACCAAAGCTGTCTCGGCACACCACAATATAAATGAGTTGCTCACAGGATGGTTGTCCTCCCTTAGTAGCAAGGTTTCTTCAATGACTTCTAGAGTTGCTCGCTGGGGAATGTTAGTATAGAGAGATTGAATGTCTAAACATATTAATACATCTGTGGAGGGATTGAAAGGTAGACCTTCTATTTTGGAAATCGCATCACGAGTATCTTGTACATAGCTCTGCATTTTCATCACAAAGGATCTTAAATATACATCCACAAATTTAGACAAAGGTTCCAAGAGGGAGTTAACCCCGGAGACAATGGGTCTACCTGGAGGTTTCTCTAAACTCTTGTGAATTTTGGGGAGTATATAGAACACAGGGATTCTGGCCGACTCTCTAGCTAAATATTCTCCTTCCTGTTTGCTGATCCATTCTAGTTCCACAGCTTTTTCAACCTTCTCTTTAATCATTTTCTGTAGTATCGGAGTAGGATCCCGATCTACTTTTCGGTAACTAATGTTGTCTGAAAGCAGTCTTTCACATTCATCCATGTAATCCTGCTTATTGAGAATAACTATGGCCCCGCCTTTATAAGCCTGGCGGATTACAATGTCATTGCTATTCCCTAAATTACGTAATAGCCGAATTTCTTTTTGGCTCAGATTAGAATTTCTAGGGATACCTTTTTGTTCCAAACATTCTACTTCCTTCAGCACCTTTTTCTCGAAGACTAGCGATTCGGGAGAATGAGTATGAACAGGAGGAGCACAAGCATAACACTGAGGTGGCACTCAAGAATATCGAGAAGTGTATGCAATTTTGGGTTAAGTTGCCCTTAGCAATGATGGGTCGGGGTGCAATGCTAAAAATGGTGGTCCTGCCTAGACTTCTGCATTATTTTAGCAATATCCCATACATGATACCCAAGAAGTTTTTTGCTAAACTTAACAGTATGTGTAGGGATTTCTTGTGGCATGGTACCCGGAAGAGAGTGGCGCTGTGGAAGCTGCAGAAATTTTATGAAAAAGGGGGGATAAAACTGCCCAATTTTGAGGTGTATTACGTAGCAAGTCAGCTGCAATATGTGGCTCAGTGGCTTTCAGATGAGGTGACCCCTGAATTTAGGTTATTTGGACATGATTGTGCCCCATTTCACCTAAGGGAGATGATCTGGCTGCCCGAGTCCGAAATGAGAGAGCGCCCTAGGATGATGACGCTCGGGTGGCAGATGTGGCGTCGGGCGTGCCGGATGATGGAGAACCCATTTCCATGCTCCCCGCAGGTACCGCTAGTCGCGTTGGCAGGGGAAGATAGGCAGTTAAAGGCGATAATCAGGACACGTTGGGAATCGGTGGGGCTGGTAACGTTAGGAGACGTCTGGCAGGTGGGGGCCATTTTGGACTTTGAGGCCCTTGGGGAGCAAACAGGATTGCATGCTGGCCAGTATATCACATACCACAGAATTGTGCAGAGAATTCGGGAAACGTGGCCTGGAACTATATTAGAAGGAGAACCAGATGCCACTATGGAGGCAATATATGATATATCGGATGGGGGCATGAGATTTCTAGGTTGTATGAGATGGTGATGTCTAAGGTTGGGAAGGACTTGATGCACTTGAGGCTAGATTGGGAGGCGGAAGTGGGAACCCCGATGGAGGATGGGATGTGGGAACGGGCACTGGGATACCATAAGAAGGTGTCAAGGAATGCCAGACTAAAACAAATACAACTATACATTACGCACAGAGCATATATGACGCCTATGAGGATATCCAAGTTCGAGAACGCTGGGCGACAAGCGTGTCCCAAATGTGACGAGGAGAAAGCTGATATGACACATATGTTTTGGTCATGCCCAGTAATTGAGCGTTTCTGGGGAGAAGTGGCACAAAAGCTAGCCGAGAAAGGGGTCACGTTAATCATAGATACAGCTTGGGCCTGTTTGCTGGGAGGGTTCCCCAGATCATCAAAACTTAAGCATGTCGGTAAACTGAAGGATCTGACATATGTGCTGGCTAAACGAAGGATTGCCATGGGATGGAAGACTTGTCACAGGCCACGGGTGGAGGTGTGGTGGAAGGAGTTACAGAAATGGGCAGAGGCAGAAACGATGGTCTGGCAAGAGTCAAACACTGTAGGGGGGGAGCAAGAGACAGGGACCCTGATGGCATGGAAATCATTAATAGCGGAATTGTTTGGAGTAATACAAGATTGGACAGAATCTATAGGAAGCGAGACCCCGACGCGTGCGGCGGATACAGAGAACAATGAACGGACAGGCTCATGAAGATGGGTGGGAGGGGGGGAAGCAGTGACCAAGATTAAGAATTAATATGATTATTTTTGTTGAAAAATGTACTGCGTGTTTGGTTGTATTGTTGTTTTGTTTGATTAAAGTTAATAAAAATTGTAAAAAAAAATAAATAAAAAAAATTCAAAAAAAGTTGCTATTGCTTCCCCAAAATGTTCCCTGAATGCATTGTCCAGCAGAGCTTCCACCCTTAGTCTCCAGGTAGGGATCAAGGGCCTGCCCTGTCCTCTCTGCAACATAACCATCAAGGGAGCATGATCAGAAATAACTCTAGCCTGTAAGCAGCTACATAGAATTCCCAAAGTACCCCGCGTCCCGTAAATAAATCATCAATACGGGTGTGTACCCCATGAGGGGTAGAGAAATGCGATTAGGAGTGGTCCGGCTCATGAGTCGCCCTCCATATGTCTATCAGCCCAAAGTTCCTCCAGGGCCTTCACCGGGGGAGCAGGCTTCTGATATTTGACATCCGACCTATCCATGAATGGGTGCAAGGTGCAATTAAAGTCGCCTTTGCCCATTCACCGGGAACCCCCATTTGGGAAACAAAGGATGTGGCCGTATTATTGGGGGTGTATTCATTTATGATACACACTTCCCTACCCTCCAGTAGCCAGAGAACTAGCACCATCCTGCCTTCATCATCCCCCTTAGTTTCCAGGTGTCTGAAAGGAACCGATGGGGCAATCCACACGGTCTCCCCTAGCAAACTCAGTAGGAACAGCCATACAGTCGCCCTCCCCATTTACCAGCTAGCTTGGCCCGTCTATCCCTCATGAGGTGTGTCTCCTGAAGCAGGGCTATCCCCACGCCCTTACTATGCAAATAAACAAATACCCTAACATGTTTAATATATCCATTCAAGCCACGGACATACCATGTGGCCACCCACACATTACTAGCCAGCCATCACCCCTTCCAGGTCTCGCTTCGTCCCATCAACCGCCCTTGTCCCCAAACCCCCCCCTCTCCCCACCCAACAGTAGCGCCCCAACCAGCCCCATCCCTCACATCCAGTCAATAACATAATAGAAACCCAACAGCCATTAAAAACCCGTCCACAAGCAGAAAAAGCTGTGTAACATCAAACCTAAGGCCCTCTAGCCCTCCCCCCAACCCCACCGCCGGACACCCTCACAGTCAAACAACACAGACACCAAAATAGCAAAGCGCATATTCAGGCCAAACTGCCACTCCCGCACCCCCTTCCCGCCTCTCGGGTGACAAACAGCAGCGGATACCCTAAAACTGGTACAAAAAAACAATGTTTATAGTATTGCGTCAGCAGGAACTGCAGCCAACAGCAAGACTCAAAAAAAAGAAAGAAAAATAGAAGAGAGCAAGGGTAGGGGGCTAAGACACCGTAAACTTGTACGTAACATTTTGTGCAACCACTCTTTGCAGATACCACCATCAAGGGGCATCATTCTGTTGTGCTAGCAACTGTGCAATCCCCATCGAGTCGATCCATTATTGTGCAGCCGTGGTGTCCTCAAAAAAGTGCCATCAGCCATTATGCAACACCTTCCACTTGGCAGGGTATATCAGCATAGATCTCAGGTGGGCCCTACGCAGTCTTTCCTTGGTGGGACCAAACGCTGCCATCCTCCTCTGAACCAACTGTGTGCAACCTGTGTAGATAGAACTTGCGTCTTCCATAATTGCCTATTACATCAGCTTCCCTGGAGAAGGGCATTATGCACACAATTTATAATTCAAAATCTTAGCAATTTGCGGTCTCAGGGGGGGGGGGCAGGGTGGGTGGGGAATGGTTGAACCCAGCAGTGGACTTTTAGCTAGAGATCTGTGGGCCCGCTCCACTGTGAACCCCTGTGTCAGCACTCCTGGGCAGCCCACCTTCTGGAAGAGCAAGTTCTCAACATAAGAAGTGGGGTCCTGTCCTTCCTCCCCCTCAGACCCTGCTAGGATCTGAACATTGTTCCTCCTTGCCCTGCCCTCCGCATGCCTTTCCGATTCCCACACCTTCCCTATCAGCGTAGCAATTCCCGAGAACATGTTGCTTCTGTTCTCCTGTGCCTGGGCTTCCGTGGTGCAAAGCCGGTCCGAACACACATTGTCTCAAAAGGCCAACATCGATGGTAACCGTCTCAATCTTATGTTCCAGTGACGTTTGTAACATTGGTATTGTCGATCCTACCCTGGCAGGCTCCGCACCCCTATGTGGCAGCGACTGCACCGTGCCACCTTCCTCCTTCTGAGTGAAGGCCTCCATGACTCTGCTTGGCCCTAGCCCTGTTAGGCTTGTCTGGCATTTGCAGGCAGTTCTTGGTGCTGTGAAGGGCATATCCAATGGGAGCTGCACACACATACCTCCCTATGCGCTGCGCTCAGACAGTGCAGTCAGCCCACCCACTGGGCAACCTAGGGGCAGCGCACCCCAAAGCAGGTCAGGTGCCACAGCCAAAGAGCAAAATCCACTGCCCACTTTGTACCCAGGACACTTCAGCAGGCACGCAAAGTGAGGAAAGGGTCCAGCAGTAGAAAGCCCCCTCCTGAGGCCACCGCACGCAACAGGGCCATCCGCACCCAGCCCAGGCAGAATCAGCTATGTTCTCACAGGCAGGTGCGCTCCTTCTGGAGCGGTTCAGCGCTGTACAGTCACCAATTCCCCAGGGCAGCACAACAGCCAGGTCGATCCAATATAGCACGTTAATCAAGCAGCTGGACTGCTATTTGGATGCCAGTGCCCTGAAGCCCCAGGTCATCTCCGTCACAAATGAGAGTCCAGGTGCTCACCTTCTGCATTTATAGAGGGCTCCATAGGTGGCATATGGCATGGCGCAGGCTCAACAAATGCATAGAGAAGGTGCACCGCAGCAGAGGCAGCGTCCAGGGATAAGACAACTCCCCTCGCCCTGCCCCTCTCCCAGGCAAACACAAAGGCCAGGTGTGCAAGCCTCACTGCCACAGCAGACCCTGTTAATGGAGCATGCAAGGCCTCGCCCCACCTGATCATTAAAGCTCAGTGCGAGAAACCTCAATAGCAGCTGTCAGGGAGAGAAACTAACAGGACAGCTCACCCTCTGCGGCCCGCTCCAGTAGGCTGTGCCGGGCCACCTGCGGCAGGGAAAAGTCCAGTCCTCTCCCTGCCAATCGCCGTGGTTCAGGTACTCGGTCCTCCAGGCAGCCGGTCCACCAGCCACTGCTGCTACATCCCCGTTTCGGCAGCGTCGTGTGGAGTCAGGACGCAACTCCTGCAAGACACGCCAAACCCCTTCACAGCAGTTCCCAGGGTCATGGCACCGGCTGCTCACCACCCTGGCACAGCCCAGGACACGCCGGCTCCTCACAGCACACAGGTGCCTCGTTGGCACCCAATTAGATGACGCCCACCATTTTAGTAAATCTCAGCAGATTGCCTTGGACGGCGTCCCATGCAGCCTCTGCCCTCCAGCACAGCACTAGCAGTCTCAATCTGCTCCGGACACGTTCTGGAGCAGAAATGTCCAAATAAACAGACAAGATTACAGGCACGTCAATGAAGGATTCAGCAGGAGCTCAGGAAGGCTGCTCCTCAAGGCATGGCTGCTGGCCACGGCCTCCTCCCCATCAGGTGAAGTTAAGTTGTGTGAGAAATCCGAGGGTATTCTCACTCCTCCTCCCCTTGGATCCTGTGCTCAGGTGGCCAGGGAAAGACCCTCGCTCTTGGATCCGGGCCCTGGGGGTGGAGAAGTGAAGGAGGATCAGCTGGGTGGAGGGTCCTTGAGGACGTGGGGGGCAGTGGGGTGCCCTTGGGCGAGGTATGGTATCCCCTTTCCTTATTGACGACCGACCCAACCCTCACCTGACCTTTATGGGCCATTATAAACCAACTCCCCTCATTTCCCCACATGTGTCACTTGACAGTACTGAGACAAAGAAGTGGCAACTGAGAGTAATGAACACAACACATTTTCACCACTTTAGTGCTGAGATGAGGAATAATGCCTATAGAGAGTTACCAGTGTCAGGCATGTCCCTTTAATTGTGGTCAGGCAAGTCTCGTTGGAGATCCACACCTGCAGCCTGCCTGGGTGCTGCAGGTGTATGAAAGACACCAGTACAGCAGAGAGAAAAGCAGCTAGGAGGCCTGTGCGGGAGAAATCAGCAGGGGACCCCGCTTCAGAGGAGGCAGCCGTGGTGGGACCAGAAGAGGAGCGTGGAATCTGGCAACCTTCCCAGGAGGCTTACACAGCCCATAGCCGAGAGACCGGGTAAGTGTTTGCTGCCTGGGCGCTTCAGTGAGCCTCGCTCAGCATCAGTAGCAGCAGACGAGTACAAAGAAAAAGGGACGCAGTCCGCATCCAGAAAGCACCACTCTGGTGGCTGGCGTAAAGAGGAAGATAGGCAGCGGGAAAGCGGAGCGGCGAGAAGGAAACGCCACAAGCCGGTGAGTATCAGAGGAAGACACATGAATGCTGGGGTGCTCCAACAATGTTATTCAATGCCAAACTAAATGGACCTTTGAAAATTAGGCAAAACATACTGAATACCGAACTAAGTTGAACTTTAAAAACTAAAAACGAATGCTTATGGAATAGCGAAGCGAATGGAATTCTAAAATACAGTGAAACCAATGTATACTGCAAATAGCACAAAAGAGAACTTTATAATTCAGCAGCATGAATGATTATTGAACAATAAATGGAATGAATACTGAAATGAAGCATTTGGAGGGTGGAATGGAATAAACCCAAGCAATTACAGTGCATAACCCAAACACCAAAGTGAAAATCAGTTACAGCATAGGGCACAAAGGTGACACAAAGACATAAGAAGGGGGACTGAGGAAAACACCCTCAACTGAACTTGTATGAACAAATGCAGAGCGGCAAGGCCTAAAAGGATGTGTAGTAAAAAATGGCAGAGCCAAGATGCTGATCAGAACAAGCTAGAAGATTGAAAACCATCACACCAAAGACAAGAGGGTGACAAGAGGCATCCTGGATGCGTGACTTGTGATAGGTGGACCGCTTGGTCTTGGTCTGACCCCTCGCGCCTAAACCAGTGAGCCCTACATATTCAAACTCAGAGACATTGTAATAATGAAGATAAAATCTTGGGGACGGGAATCCTGAAACTTGGGTAGCTACATTACGTGGTCTTGGAAACAGACTCATGCTCTTTTGTTTTGTGTGAACAGTGAGGTTTGAAATTTGGAGAAGGGAAACCCGAGGATTGGTTTTGAACTATATTGAAATAGATTACTGTTAAAAGGAGAAAGGTAATCTTGAGACTTTTCCGTGGACCCTTGTTATAGTCGGGGAAGGGGAGCTGAGAGAAAGCTTTGAGCTGGAAGAGGCTCAGAACTTTGAGTTGAACACTATTTATTTTGGTTTTGACATCCCTACACATTGGTTAGCTTTAGTTTTGAGGGAAAGCATGGGTTTTGGACACAGACAGACTTAAGTTGAACTCTTTGACTCACTTTCCTTATTTAGTTCGGGTAGGGAAATCCCACCATAGTTAAGTTATGCCTCCTACCATCCGGACATTTGATTTAATAAAGTATTTTACTTTGAATTTAAGTCTGTCATCTGTGTCTTGCTTCATGATGCCTTCACATTTGCTAGATAATAAAGTCCTGTCAGAAGAGTATACCAGGTGAAGATAAGTGTGGATGCAAATTGTGATGCATCTCAAGGAAAGTTCATGACCTTAGAATTCTGAATTGTGAGAAGAATCTCAAGAAAGACATTGGGGGGTCATTCCGAGTTTGGAGGTAAGTAACGTCCCTTACCGGCATGGCGCAAATAGCGTGTCCGTGCTGGCACCAGTCTGCTAATAGAGGACTATTACTACTTCGCGGGCACGAGCTTTACGCCATGCCGGTAAGGTATATATCGCCATGACGTAAAAGGCTCCCAAAAAGCCCTTACCGGCATCAGGTATAGCGCAGATAACACTACCGACATTGGTCAATGCGTCATTAGCGGTGACCGTAATTAGCGGTCACCGCTATTTACGGTCACCGCTAATAAGCGGAACCGGAAGTAGCGTCATCGCACAGGAACGGGAAGGAGCATGGCAGCCATCTTTAAAAACACAATCCATTCCCATCCTCACCACACAGGACCCCTGGGACACTGCTGATTGTTTAAAAACATCCACCTCGAGGACCACAATGCACAATGCCCAAGGCCCTGAAGAAGGGAGCTGCCCGCCTGAGAAAAGAACGTTTCAACGAGGATGAGCTCCAGATGCTCGTGGACACTCTGCAGGAGCATGCTGCCACTGTCTTCTCTAGCAACACGAAGAGAGAGGCAGTGCTGAGGAAGAAAGATCTGGGCACTTTTTGCCCAGAAGGTTAGTGCTGTGGGGAACACACCACGCATAGTGAAAGACTATCGCGACTAAGGTTGCGCAACATCCTCTCTGTCAATCGCAGCCAGGCCATGGGAACAGGAGGAGGTCCCAGTTCCCCGATAAAACTCACCCCATGGGAGGACGTATGCGCAAGCATGATTGGGATCAAATCCATCAAAGGTGTAGGCAAGATGGAGTGTGGGGCCACAACATCGGGCGATGGAGGCGAGTATCCAAAGTAAACACTGCTATGCCAAATCTGATGAGTCAACCCCAATGTCAGTTCGAAGAGTCAAGCTATGGTCGCCCACACACACACACACACACACACACACACACACTCCCGCAAAGTAGGCTGATGCATCACAGACACATGCAGATGCCTGGTGCAAGGCAATATCGTACATGACACATACCACACAAAGTAGGAAATTCCACGAGTCAGACGGGCGTGCATGTCCAAAATAGTATGCATGTCAGACAGCACAGTTCCTGGCCAACATGAGTGATGCCGACATATGCCTACATTAACCACCCATGTATCAAATGACGTGCTCTTCCAAACACAAATGCCTATTACCCCCAATTGTGTGGATGAGAAATAGTCCCAATGTATGTATGATGCCTATCAAAACATCACTCATGTCGTCCCTCTCTTCCACCCCCCACAGGCACTGACCATGACAGCGATGGGCAGGATGCAACCCCTGCACAGGCAACACCCCGGAAGAGGTCCCAGGATGACAGCAACCGGGCGTCAACCTTGAGGGGACAACCCAGGGGGCGCCGTGTACCAGCATCCAAGCCACCGCAGGTACCCATTGCACCTGTGCCACCAAGGCCCGTGGAGGGCAAAGAACCACCACCACCCACACCCACTGGTCAGCCTGATGACACATGTGAGGCACCACATTCGGAGGAGTCGAGTTAGGCTGGGGAGGTGGCAGCACGGCACCCCTGACTGTGGATGACACACAGGAGGACATCTGGGTCCCCATGGAGGACAATCTTTCCGATGTGGGCCATACCCCAACTCAACTGGCATCCCCCCAATTATCGTCGTTCGATACGGGGAACGCCGCCACCCCAGAGCAGTCCGGTCACGAGTACACAGAAGGACACTTCAGTCCAGTTTCCAGGGCTGGGGAGGCTGAGCATGACAGCCAGTGGCCCAATACCTCCACAGGTGCACCTGCAGGGCTGCAGCGGGCTGACCTGCTAACTTCCCTTGTACATGAATTCGTCCAGGACAGCAGGCTGGCCAGAGCGGAGTGGCATACGGATTTAGCCGCACTAGGCCGGTCCATTACAAACAACACTGCCTCCATGTTGAGATCTTTCTCGGACAACACCAGCCGCCTCTGCGAGGAGGTCTCTGCCCTCTGGCAGGTGTTAGGCTGTTTGCAGATGCCATGGAGGCAGTGCATCCCGCCACACAACCACAGCAGGCGGCCACACCGTCGTCCTGCAGTTCCACTCAAACAAGCCCGCTCCGCAGGTCGGCCCGTACACAGCGTCGACAAGACATGCTGCCCCCTGGGCCAGGGAGTGCCGAGTAATTGTCATGGCAGCCTCATGTAGTCTTCGGGGACTCGATGGGACTTGTGTGTGGGAGTTGATGGGGAAGGGGGTGAAGGTGTGTGGGGAGGGGGATGTTGTGGGGGGAGAGGGGGAGGGTGTGTGGGGGTGTTGTGGGGGGAGGGGGAGAGGGTTGAGGGTTTGTCACTTACGTTTACTTTGTTACATTTAATACACCGGTTGTGTGAAAAACAAGACCTGAGTGGACATTCATCATTGCGCATGCGTCAATTATTCAGTTACAGTGCATGGTGTAGTTGTACCACTACACCCAGTGCCCTCTGTCCAACCATCATGTCACCCTCTGCTGCCATGTGTGTCACAAATATTGTGCAATCACTGACTTACGCACAGTACGGCCCTCCTGTGCATCGTTTTGTCCAGCCACATCTTTTTCCTCCCCTCAGCACCACCAGGTGGTAGCAGTTCAATGTCAGGGGCAGGGGCACGTTCCGGCGGATGCACATATCGTGCAGCTTGACACATGCCATGATGATCTTGGCCACCTTCTCATGCCTGTAGCGGAGTGCCCCACCCGATCGGCTGAGGCAGTGAAATTGTGCCTTCAACAGGCCAAAGGTCTGCTCGATGTCAACACGGGTACGGGAATGGGAACAATTGTAGTCCTCCTCGTGCCTGTTCTGTGGGTTTCGGACAGGGGTGAGGAGCCACGGCTTAAAGGGATAGCCACTATAACCTGCATGCGAGGCAATTAAAAGGTAAATGTCATGCGAATAATGATGGACAGCTGTACTAGTCACACATGCCAGCAGATCATCATTGGTCACATGCAAGCTATTTTTTGACCCTCAATGTGTCCTGTGCCATGGAATAATGGTGTGGGTTGCATCTTCAAGATGATATACGGTGTGCTCTGCCGTATTGTACCTCATGCATTGTGTACGCATATTGCTGTGTTTGTGTGAATTTAGTGATTTGTTGTGTTGTGTGGTATTTTCTGATGGTGAGTGTTGGCAGTAGCCTCTGCAATTTTTGGCATTCTGCGCTGATTTTTCCCATGGTGACATGCTGGATTCCTGTGGTTGATCCGGGATAATGGCCACCACAAAGTGTGAAGGTCTTGCTTGCGTCACCTTCCAACTCCACCTGTTTGTGGTGGTATTGTTTGTGATTGCGTTAAACCACCTCCATGGCATGGAGGCCACCTCTTGTTTCTAGTATCTCCTGGGGAGTCCGTGGTAGGGATATGTATTCCGTTGTGTGCTTGAGGTGGAGCACCGACACTACCTTCAGTAGAGGGTGGATGGCGGTGCATTTTCAATGAGACTGATAGTCGTATATCATGTCCACAATGGTGTTGATGGCGTCACGGTCCAGGCGGTACAGGGGGTGGTTGTGCTGCGGGGTTGGGTTGGAGGGACTGGCTCTGATGTTTAAGCTGGCTGCACTCGTGGGGCATGCAGGGCCTGTCTCATCCTCCTTCTCCTGCTGCGTCTCCTCTGTGGTGCCTGCTATTGTCGTTGGTGTTGTTGCTGGTGTTGCAATGCATGCATGTCCTCCAGCTGAAGTGTTGATGCTGCTATTGTATTGATCTTGGTGTGGTACGGGGTGTGGTGTGTGGGTGTGCTCATTTTGTAGTGGGGCAAACTCCATTGCCCCCACCTGTGCTCATTGTGTGCACTTGTGGCATTTGGGATCACTGCACATGGCATTTTACGGTAGGTCTACGATGCCGGTATTTATGCCATGCCGGTAGGCACTTTTAACGCCTTCATGAAGCCGTTATTTGCATGTCCGCTTACCTTGTGATCTCCTCCAGTTTACGGCATGCCGCTATTGCCGGCATGGTGGGTCGAGTGCCCGCGCCCAGACCGCTATTAACGGCACCATACTTTACAATGTCGTTGTTCGAAGTCGGGCTGGTCAGAATAGCCCATAGCGGTATTCGATGCCGGTATTCCTTTACCGGCATCGTTGTTCCCTTAGCACCAACCTCGGAATGACCCCCCCATTGAGTCATATGGGACTCCACAGGAATGGGGACTTACTCTTTCCGCCGCCTGGCACCCCGGACTGCCGGGACTTGGCTCGGTGGCACCGGGATATTAGGTGGCGGAACAGTGTTACAGTTCGTAATAAGGCCCATTATCATTGCAATTGTGAACTGTGAACCAAGTACATGAAGGAAGGAACAAGTTACTTACCTGTAACGATTGTTCTACAGCATGGGTCTGTCATGGATTCTCATGCATGATTGTTCCCAGTCGTCAGGCCTGGAATCCTCAGCAAAGAAAAAAAACTGTTTCACTTACAAACTGTCTTTCTCCTATAAAGCAATCACTGAGCTCTGGGTCATACTGCCCTCAGCCAATGACTGCCCTCTCCCTAAGCCCCATCTCTGGCAACCATCTTCAGATTTCGCAGCACGTAAAGTGGCAGTATGACCAAGAAAAGCAGCAGAGGGGCAGGAGGGAGGGTTCGCATGTCAATCCATGCCAGACCCATGCTGCAGAACAACAGTTCCAGGTAAGTAACTTGTTGCTTCTCCAGCATGGGGTCGGTCATGGATTTACATGCTCATGAATAAAAAATACATAGCAGTACATACATGCACAACCAGAGTGAGGTGGCAAGGCTCAACAGAAGCAATTACTCTTACCTCCGGGACAGGCTCACCTTCAAGCAAACAGGTTGCGTAGTACCGTTTGGCTGACCCTGGACTCCTCTCTGGAATCCCTGTGGACGCAGTACAATCTTGTCAATGTGTGCATAGACCTCCACGTAGCTGCCTTGCAGATGTCCAGCAGGGGCACACCAGACAGGAATGCCGTCGTAGCAGCAATCGCTCTGGTGGAATGGACTTTCGGACGGCTGGGCAGCGGTCATTTTGCCAACCGGTGACTGCATGATACAGCCCGAGAGCCACCAGGAAATGGAAGTCTTGGAAAAAGCTTTCCCATGGTTCACAGGACCAAAGCTCACGAAAAGTTGAGACGTCTTTCGGAAACTCTTTGTGCGTGCCACGTAGAACTTCAGAGCACGCGCTACATCCAGCGAGTGCAAAGTCCTTTCAGCCGATGACAAAGGTGTCGGAAAAAACACAGGCAACAAAGGTTTTCTGTGGTGGGATTCCGACAGAACCTTTGGCATGAAGGAGGGGTGTGTCTGCAGCGCCACCCTCTTCTCGTGGAAAGTCAGATAAGGCTGCTTGCAGGACAGGGCCTGGAACTCACCTGGCCTCGTGACAGAAATGATGGCCACGAGAAAAGCAGTTTTCCAGAGGAGCTTGATGCATGGGCTCAAAGGGGCCCCTCATTAGCCTTGTCGGTACCACGTTGAGTTCCCACGCCGGGGTAGGCTCCGTCACCGGCGGGAACGAGCGAAACAGTCCTTTGAGGAACTCCTTGAGTAGACGGTATGACCAAAGAGAAGACAGTCCCAGAGACCTGGTGCAGCGGGAGATAGCCGCCAGATGCACTTGATGCGCCAGTCCCACCTTGGCCAAAGACAACAAGTGCGGAAGGATCCGAGGGGCCATAACCCTCAGAGGTTTGATCTTCTGCGTCCGCCACCAAGTTGTGAAACGCTTCCACTTGTGCCCCTAGCACTTAAGAGTCGATGACGCTCTAGACCTGCCATGGACCACTCTGCAGTCCACCGGTAGCTCGTACCCACCCAACTCTAAGGCTGCAGGAGCCAGGCCTTCACGTTCAGCGATCCTGGCTCGTGATAAGGGATTTTGCCTCCTTCTCTGGCGAGCAGATCCGCGACCACTGGCAGCTTGACTGGAGGTGACGTCAACAGGCTGAGAAGGTCCGGGTAATAAATCTGCCTCTACCACGCCAGGGCCAACGAGGATCATCCTGCACCGGCACTGTTTGAGTTGATTGATAATTCGCAGCAGGAGAGGCAATGGCGGGAACGCATACAGGAACCGTTCTTCCCATGGGAAGCAGAACTGGTGGAACCTGCTGGTGAATCTCTGGCATTTGGAGTTTGGCACCATCGCAAACAAATCGATCTGGAATCTGCCCCACCTGAGGAAGAGGTTGCCCAATTGATCCTGCCGAAGCTCCCACTCGTGGCAATAGCGCAGCTCCCAGTGATGTTGTTCTCGACTCCGACCAGGTGAAAAGGAAAGAGAAACATCCGCTGGGCGACGGCCCAATGCCACAAGTCCTGCGCCGCACTGGTGAGCACTGGGGATTTGGTGCCCCCCTGCTTCCCGATGGTACAACATCCTTTCATTGCGGGATGTTTTTTCACGGTTGTTACCGCAAAAAAAAAATTCTGAAAAAAAACCATCTAATTTTTTCTAAAATTGGGGGTTTGCGGCGGAACCCCCCAAAATAATTACAAAAAAATTTGATGGGTTTTTTTCGTAAAAAAAAAAAAAAAAACAGCGAAAAAACATCCCGCGATGAAATGAGAAGGAACCCTTCCTGATGTAGGGTGATATTGTCCGTGAAGACCCTCACCACCTTGCCCTTGAGGGATGGAAGAAACAACTTGAGGGCCCAGAACACTGCTCGCAGTTCCAGGACATTGATGTGGAGATCCCTCTCCTCCGGTAACCACAGGCCTCTGACGTGGAGACGTCCGGTGTTTGCTCCTCAGCCCTCCAAGGAAGCATCTGTGGTGACCGTCTCTTGGTATGGGGGACTCTGGAAATCCGTGCCACCGGCGATTTTGGAGCACACACCCACCACTTTATCGCTCGACGGAACTCCTTGTCGAGCACAATACTGTCTGCGAAGCTTCGGACACCTGGACCCACTGAGCGTCAACGAATTCCTGAAAGGGCCGCATCCGCAACCTGCACAGCCTGATCAGGTAAATAGAAATCATGCTAAGCAGCGACTTGATGGTCCCGTACCGTGGTGATCTTCAGTACCAAAAGCTGTTGCACCTTGCCAAAAATGGCCACTATGCTCTTTTGTGAGGGGGGCCGCCAGGCAGGAGACCGTGTTGAGCCTGGACGCCAGGAACAGCGCATTCTGCAATGGAATCAAGCAGGACTTGGTTAGTTCACTGAGAACTCTAGATCCGTCAGCATCCCAATGGTCCTGTCTGTCGACAGCGATTCCCCTTGACTTGGCCCAGATGAGCCAGTCGTCAAGGTACGGGTACACCTGCATACCTTGCCGACATAGATGGGCTGCCACTGGTGCCAGGCACTTCGTAACACCCTGGGCGCTGACTTCAGTCCGAAGGGGAGGGCCTTGAATTGGTTGTGCTTTCCATGTACGACGAAGCGCAGGAACCTCCGATGCTGCTTGCAAATGGGGACGTGGAAATGAAAATAAGTGTCCTCTAGATCCAGCGACATCAGGAAGTCCCCTTCCTCCAGTTGGCCGAGCACGTGTTGCTACGGGACCATCCTGAATTTTTGGGACTTAAGGAACTTGTTTAGACGCCTCAGGTCAAGAATGGGCTTCCAGCCCCCGATCTTCTTTACCAAGACTCCGGAGCCCCGGAGTTGCTTTCGAACCAGCTCCATCACCCCTTTTCTTAGCATGGCCCATACTTCCTGCAGGAGCTGAGGGATGTGCTGCTCCTGCCAGGCCATCAGTGGTATCTGCGGACACGTCTGCTGGAACTCTAGAGTGTGTCCGTGGGCGAGAGCGTCCAGCACCCATCGGTTAATGGAGATCTTTTCCCACTCGCTGACGAAGCCCGCCAACCGGCCTCCCACCGGGGTGCATGGGTACGTCCTGGCCACGTCTGAAAACCTTGGAACGACCCCTGTAGGCCTCTTGGGTGACGAGGGTTGGTGGTACGAGGATGATCCCTGCCGAAACCCTTTGACCATCTTCTGGATTTGCCTCCTGAGGCACGAAAGGAAGGGCAATGTTGCTGAAGCGTGCCCAAGGCATGCACAGTATCTGTGCCGGTCTTGATGGCTTGCAACGATTAGTCGACGGCCTTTCCAAACAGACTGTCCCCGTCGAACGGCATGTCCAGGACTGTCGTCTGAACTTCCTGCCAAAAGTTAGTGGCTTTCAACCAGACGACGATGGAGGCAGACACCGTTCCCAATCTGTTGGAACCCCGTGCCTGCAAAGTCCAGGGCCACGGTGATGGCATGGTCCGATGCCACCTCACCCTCCTGGAGGATTTCCAGCGCCTTGACCCGCTTGTCGTCGGGCGGGAAATTCCAGCAGCGGGGCAATCTTGCTGTATCTGGCCAGGTTCGCAAGCGCATTTGCTGCCTTGACCGTTGTTGCCACCGAGTAGATCACCTTCCTACCCATGGCGTCCAACTTCTTCCCATCACTGTCAGGAGGAACCAAGGCTGAAGGCTATGGATTTGAGGACTTCTTCCCCACAGCTGCTGAGCCCGGGGAGGACTGCAACCGTAAGCAGACTCCACCCGGCACCCGGTATTTCTTTTCCAGCCTGTGTCTTTTTGCCAGGGCTGAAGCGGGATTCCTCATCAGCGCCAGGCCCTCATCCCAAACGTTGTCCAGGAGAGGCACTGCCTCGACACCTCTTGGCGCTGGTAAAGGCTTCCTTCTTGGTATCCTCTGGCGTCAGCTGGAAGAGCTCAGGCGTGCGGGCGACCATGGAGTGGAACGGTCCCACTTTGTCGGATGGAGAAGTTCTCGGCAGCAGGGAAACGCTGCCGTCGCCTGTGTCTGTTGTTGTGTCTGTCCCCCTATCCCTAGGGTAGGGTGGGGAGGGGAGGGGAGGCATCTGAGGCAGTTTATGAGGCGGTGTGGGTGTTGAGGCACCACTTACCGAATCAGGTATTCACAAGACTCCCGATTCCGGGATCCTAATATGTCTTAGCCTCAAAACACCGAAACTCGGGGTCTCCTGAAACCAGGGTGGGTGGTCTTTTCCCTCAAACACCCCCTGTAAGTTTGTATTGACAGACAGAATTGTGATTAAGGAAAGAGAGCAAATCATACCTCCTAGGTATGCACCAGACTAAAGAAGGATCAGACAAATTTAGTATCTTAAAGCAATAGGGACAACATAACAATGAAAAAGCCGTAATAGACAAACCTGTTGGTGTAACAACTGAGCCTGTATCCTATTTATGGTATCTAATGCTCCAACCGATTTCCTCTTGGTTCGTGGATATTATAAAAAGAAACAGGAAAATAATTCCAGAACGTGGAGCAAAAAACAATAAAGAGGAAGGTTAGTATGGACCTACCTGGGCAGCACGAGGACGCTCCAACCACCCTATAGTAGGCACCGGACTACAGCAAGGTATCTCTTCAAGGTGCTCCTTCTAGTTGATGCAGGGTGTCCGTTGAATGTCACGAAAAGGCCAAAATATAACAAAGGGAAAACAAAAAGGAAAGATCCACAGCAATCCAGAGAACGATCCAAGGTCAGTTCAAGGAGATCAAAACACAGAGCCAAGGGAATACGCAGCAGTCCAGTTACACAGTTCAAAGTCAAATTCTGGTTAACTGTGTGCACGAGGATGTCAGGCTGCCAGGTGAAAATCAAAGAGCCAGGCTAGGAAATCCCCAGAGGGAAAAGGGAGTTTCTCCGAGTACAGAGCGGGACAGGAAGTCGGTAAGGCAGATAGAAATCAGCTAACCAAAGCGCACAATGTTCCATACAGAGTAAGGAGAAAAGGAGGCAAGGTGCAAGGTGCAAGTCGCGCAACAACTTGAATCAGAAGCGCCGGGTTGCCGGAAGTGGAATCCCTTTATGGAGCAGCTGGAAACCTAGCCGCATTCACGGCAGTCTATCGCACCGAGGTGACCATGGTAACGAATGAGTTACCCGACGCAAACTGAATCGCCTGCCTTCCTGAAGCTGCCATAGGCACCATGTAAGTCGCCAACCTCGCAGAAGTGAGAGAGGACGTTGAATCCATCTTCTGTGTCTGCCCACTCTCATGCAGCAAACCTTGACAGTGGGATGCCGTTTCCACTTCTTCACGGGTGGAGCCAGGGTTGCCGTCGGCACCTTCCTCTGGATCTCTGACGCCAGCGTGTGGAGAGTTGACAGGATGTCCAGCGATGCGTCCCTGGGTGGTGGCGTCCCCTGGGATCGTGTGAACGGACACCTGTCCTCTGTCAGAAGAAGAAATATGACCTGTAGCACGGTAGAGGCCTCCACTGACCCCCTCTTTTTTTGCGTCCTGAGGGGTCGGAGCCGGGCTCAGGGCTGGCATCCTTTTCTCCAGTGTTTTCTCCACCGGATTGGCCAAAGCCTTTTGCCTGGGAGGAAGTGCCACTCTGGGCACCACACGGGTCCCCTGGACCGGGTCAACCCCTTTCGCCTTCGAGTGGGAGGCCGCCAGTAGCTTGATTGTCGAGGATTACTTCTCCTGGACCACCTGGGTCTTCAGGGGTAGGTTGGACACCTTACCCTGCACCTTGGTCTTCTCCTGCTTCTCCCGCAGTTTACCGGGCTTAGCAGATTTCCTCTTTGAGGAGTAGCTGGAGCGATGGCTTGAGATGGAGGCAGACGGCGAAGATGAGCGTGCCCTGCTCGTAGTGGGACATGCTTGTGCGGCGACTCCGATAGAAACAGACTTGCGGTGCTTGGCCTTATCTTGGGCCCCCACGGATGGAGCGGCCTCAAAAGACTTAGAAGTCCGCTCCTCGGACGGGCTGGTGCTGGGCGAGGCATGCTCCTGCTTGCCACACGGGGTAGGGGCCTTGGCGAAGCGCCAAGCCACGAATCTACTGCGCCGATCCTTGACAGTGCGTTTGGCGGAACCCAGGCAAATTTTGCAATCCGCTTCCTTGTGGTCTGGATGGAGACAGTAGAGGCACTGGGAGTGTTTGTCCTCCACAAACACATTCCTCAATCCGCAACTGGAGCAGAGCTTGAAGAGAGAACCTTCTGGAATCTTCGATGAAACTATCGACGATTCTTGCCCTTGAGGGACGATGAAAGACGCAGACAAACTGATCCCTGCTTGCCGGTCAACGGAACGAAAGAGCACACAGGCTCTATTTGACAAAAATAGGACATTTTTAACGAAAAATTTCCTAAACGTAGAAAGGCTCTCGGAGCAAAACACGAGGACTCCCAACACTTGAACGTGCGGTAAAAATCTGACGATGGCTGCCAGAGGAGGGGCTTAGGGAGAGGGCAGTCATTGGCTGGGGGCAGTATGACCCAGAGCTCAGTGATTGATTTATAGGAGCAAGACAGTTTCTAAGTGAAACAGTTTATTTTACCGAGGATTCCCAGTCAGATGGGGAATATCCATGAGCATGTGAATCCATGCCAGACCCCATGCTGGAGAAAGCAAAAGTCCTTAAGAAGAAGTATATCTCAAGGATTGGTGGTGAAGAGAAAGCTTGGGGAAGGGAGTGATTTCCCAGAAGGAAGTGAATATTCAGTCTGTGTGAAAACCTTTGTTGAATTTGAACTTTTATGTTGAACTTTGATCATTTGAACACTTTAAGAAAAAGAGAGAGTGTACCCTCTCCACCCTGAAGTTACTTTAAAGTGTGAGGGCCAGAGTAGGATTAGGGACATAGGACTGATTGTTTGGACAGGTTGACACTGGAAGACCCATTAGGTTTGGGTCGAGGTAGGGAAATTCCTCCTAGATTAGGGTCACAAGGCATTTTCAACCACAATTAGTTTTAATAAAAGTTTGTAGCCACAAACATGGCTCCTCCGGGTCTCATTCCTGGCTTCTTACAGTTATGCATTTGCTTTTTAGCCTTATGCCATTATAGTATGGGATTCTCCGTCGGCCTCAATCAGTTACCAGATTAACCCTTTCATTTGTAGTCATGTCATCCCTCTTCCATGTAGTCACATGGACATGCTGGCCTCTCTACATTACCATGGCTACAGCAACGTTGCGTCTTTAGTCTCTGTACAAGCAGTCTAGCAGGTCTGAGCACCAGTGACTGATCTGCTCACAGATTATAAATATTCCAAACAGGTAAATCGACTTGCTGATCCCTTTCCCTCTATTCATTTCGGAATGCAAAGGCATACAGTTTATCAGAACACCCACCCAGGATTTCTCGGTTTCTGTTTTTCAGCCATGAACTCCAACGGTTGTCATGACAGCACGTATTATATCATTTGCGGTTGAACATCGATTGGGACTTTTCACATAAAACAACTGACTACACTAGTGTTCTATAAAACGGGTAAATATTAGTACTTACCTACTCATTCATTTTAGTTAAGCAAAGTAAGTTTAGCTTGATGTGTATTTTTCTAGTTGATTGCGCGCTTTCGCTCTTTCAGCACGCACACAGATTCTTTGCAAGCGAAACGCGGCTGTAAGAGTGTTTCAACATTGCAAGCATGAACATTTGCAATCAAAGTCTATCATTTTGGTTCATCTACCACTTGCATTACAATCCCTCTCAAACAGCAAGTCAATTTGGGTGGTCTTTGCTTTTGTTCGATTGCCCCCAACACAGGGCTTTATTAGTTGTATTTTTTTCAGATAAATCCCAACAATGTTTGTGTTGTTTCTGTTCCCCAGAGCTGCATAATATTCTGGCCTTGTTGAAAGATTTTAGTCCTCTACTACCTGTATAAGGGTTCGCTGCACTGCGTTTTAATACGTGGTTATTAGAACAGTTAGGTTTACTAGTTAGGTTTACTAGGTCCACAGTGATATTTGCACAATCTGCAATCAGGCAATGAAATGGATTAATTTTTACTCTTATATGGTATGGTATGGGATACATTACTCACCGTAATCGTATTTCTGATGCTTGTATCTGCTTAGATTCACATGCTGTGCATAGGCCGACATCTAGTGGAAGCTGCGGAGTATTACAGTTTGTTTTTCGAAAATCGAAAAAGGGCGTCGACACAGGGCGTGCCAGTAATACTATCCCTAGTGTGACGTCCACTGTACCCATGATCCCTCACGCGTCTAGGATCCCCAGATTGTGTTTTTCCTGACATGAGGTAGCATGAGGAGTAGCGTGAGTACAGAAGTCCAAGCAGATAGACAGAAAGGTAAGACTACAAGCAACCATGCGCCTTCTCTCGGAGGGGAGGAAGGGTGGGTCGCATGTGAATCTAAGCAGATACAAGCATCAGAAATACGATTACGGTGAGTAATGTATCCATTCTGAGGCTTGTGGAATCTGCTTAGATCACATGCTGTGCATAGATTAGCGAGCAGTACCAGAAGAAGGAGGTGGGATGTGAGAAGGGTCATGAGCAAACAGGTGTCTTAGAACCGCTTGTCCCACTTGTGTATCTGTCTTGGAATGAGTGTCAATGCAGTAATGCTGAGTAAAAGTGTGAATAGAGCTCCAAGTAGCTGCTTTGCAAATGGTGTCGAGGGGAACATTTGCAATGAAAGCCAGAGTGGCCCCAATGCCTCTAGTAGAGTGGGCCCTTGGCGTAAAAGGCAGAGTCTTTTCAGAAAGAGAGTAACACAGCTGTATACAGTTGATAATCCACTTAGAGATAGCGCCCTTAGAGACGCGATCCCCCTCTCTGCCTGTAGCTACGGAGACAAACAGTTTATCTGTTTTCCTTAGCGGTCTGGTTTTATTTACATAGTATAAGACCGCCCTACGCACATCTAGGGTGTGTAGTTTCACCTCAGCCGAGCTTTGTGGGTTTTGGAAGAAAGCCGGAAGCTCGATGGACTGGTTTACATGGAACTTGGATATGAATTTTGGTGAGAACCTAGGGTGTGTGCGTAAAACCAGTTTGTCCTTGTGGATAGTAAAGAAAGGATCTTGCACTGACAGAGCCTGAATTTCACTGACCCTTCTTATGGAGGTAATGGCTACTAAGAAGGCCGTTTTATAAGTCAGGTGTTTGAGACTACTTTTATGCATGGGTTCGAAGGGGGGGCCCATGAGCTTAGCTAGCACCACGTTGAGGTCCCATCCTGGCGGTGGGTTCGAAATAGGAGGGTGAAGTCTCTTTACTCCTTCCATGAAGGCTTTAACCACTGGTACTTTCCACCACGAGACCCTGTTATGGGATGTGGTGTAAGCCGAGAGGGCTGCCAGGTGTACTTTCAGAGAGTTAAAAACCAACCCTGCATCCAGCAGGTGGAGCATGTATGTTACAACGTTGGAAGGAGTGCAATCAACCGGGTTGATTTGTTTATTCTGGCACCAGATAACGAATCTTTTCCACTTGTCAAAGTAACAGTGTCTTGTATTTGGTTTCCTGGACTCTTTTAGAATGTCCATACACCTCTGTGGTAATTTGAGATGTCCAAACTCTATGACTTCAGGAGCCATGCTGCTAGGTTCATAGAGTTGGGTTCCTGATGCACTGTTTGACCTTGTTGCTGGGACAGAAGGTTGTACCAGGCTGGGAGTCTGATGGGCTCGCACACCGCCATCCTGCATAGGTGTGGAAACCATGGTTGTCTCGCCCACATGGGAGCAACTAGGATGAGCGTCATTGATTCCTTGTTCATCTTGTACACCACCTTCCTGATGAGAGGAGTTGGTGGAAAAGCGTACGCAAACATCCCTGACCAGTTTATCCACAGGGCATTCCCCTGGGAGTCCGTTTGGGGGAACCTGGATGCAAATACTGGGCATTGTTTGTTTTCGCTTGTGGCGAATAGGTCTATAGTGGGGAAACCCCACTGAGAGAAGAGATCTTCTACTACGTCTCTGTGAAGGACCCATTCGTGTTCTTTTGGGAGGGAGTCTCTGCTTAGAGCATCCGCTAGGGAATTGAGCTCCCCTGGAACATGTTGCGATGACAGGAAGATGTTCCGTCTGAGTGCCCATATCCATATTTTCTGGGCAAGCTTGGACAGATTTGGCGAACGAGTCCCTCCTTGCTTGTTCAGATAGAACATGGCTGTCGTGCTGTCCGTCCTGATCTGCACCGACAAGTTCAGTAGATGGGGCTCGAACGCCTGCAGCGCTCGGAATACTGCCAGAAGCTCTAGCAGATTTATGTGGTTCTTGGCTACTGAGTGAGACCAGAGACCCTGAGCTGTGTGGTGGAGAAGGTGAGCTCCCCACCCAGTCAGGCATGCATCTGTAGTCACCACTGCCTGTACTTCGGGTTCGTAAAAGGGTTTCCCCTTTGCGAGATTCTCTCTTGTCCACCAGTGTAGGCTCTGTACGAGTGTTGGCGAAACGACCACTAGATCGTCCCACTGACCACTTGCCCGAGACCACTGTTTCGCCAACCATTCCTGCATGGGACGCATGCGCAGACGCGCGTGGGGGACCAGGTAAATGCATGACGCCATCATGCCCAGTAACCGCATAGCTTTGCGTACTGTTATCTGTTGACCTGACTGATAATGCGGAATTTGCAGAAGTATATTCCGAATTCTTTCTTCCGAAGGGAAGGTCAATTCTTTCTGAGTATCTAGGATAGCTCCTAGAAACTGTTTTGAGGTGCTTGGCACCAGACTTGACTTTTTCTCGTTGATAGAGAAGCCTAATTCGTGGAGGAGGTCGATAGTCCTCTGAATGTTTGATCTGCAGATTCCTGGGGTTTCCCCCGTTATGAGCCAGTCGTCCAGATAAGGGTACACTGGGATTGCCTCCCTGCGTAGGTGTGCAGCTGCCACCGCCAGTACCTTGGTGAATACCCTTGGTGCTGAAGCTATCCCGAAGGGCAGTACCTTGAATTGGTAGTGGCGACTGTCCACCTTGAAGCGCAAGTATTTTCTGTGCGCCGGGAGCATGGAAATATGAAAATAGGCATCTTTCATATCCAAGGTTGCCATGTAATCCCCCTTTTTTAGGAGTGGGATTACCTCTTGTAGCGTGGTCATACGGAATTTTTGGGGCTTGACATACTTGTTGGCAGGCCGTAAGTCCAATACTGGGCGCATTGTTAAATCTTTCTTTGGCACAAGGAAGTAAGTTGAATAGATACCCCTGTTTACCTGGTGTCCTGGGACGAGTTCTATCGCGTCCTTTAGGAGCAGATTGTAGATTTCCTCGAGGAGGATATTTTGATGTTCTAAAGAGTGGACTTTTTGTCTTGGAGGGTGGTTTCGGGGACGTTGCAGTAGTTCTATACAGTACCCCTTGGATACCGTCGACAGCACCCATCTGTCGGATGTTATCCCTTCCCATGCCTGGGTGAAGCTGGATATTCGTCCCCCTACTGGGGTTGCATGGGAAGGGACCCTGAAATGAGCGTCACTGCTTTGGTGGAGGCGTGCCGCCTCCTTTACTGGGGCTGCCTCTGCCTCTACCACGTCCTCTTCTACTAGCCCTACCATACCCTTGGGTAGACTGTTGTGAGTTGGTGTTCCACTGTGTACCCTGGGTGTGGGAATAGTTATTTCCTCTATTGGAATTTTGGCCGCGGGGGCGACGAAAATTGCCGTTCCCTCTTTGGTTAGGTGGTTTTGTAGTTAACTGGCCAAGGGATTTGAGGGTGTCGAATTCCTCCTTAGCGTTTTTTAGTGCGTCCTCGACTGCCTTTCCAAACAGGAGATCACTTTCCACTGGTTTGTCTAAGAGTGCAGCTTGTGTTTCTGCTCTGAATCCCGACTGCCTCAACCAAGCATGTCTTTTGATGACAGTCCCCTCTGCAATAATTCTCCCCGCATTGTCTGCGGCGTCTAAAGTTGCTTTTAAAATGCAGCCTGAGACGTTTCTTCCCTCTGCACAAATGCGAGATAGCTGGCTCTTAAGGGGTTCGGGAGCGGAATCTATTAGTGCTGCCACTTCTTCCCACTGATGGCAGTTGTAGCTGGCCAACAGTGTGGTGGAATTCGCGATTCTGGTTTGGTAGGCTGCCGTGGAAGCTACTTTTCTACCAAAACCATAGAGTTTCTTACTTTCCTTGTCGGGGGGAGCCTCCGAGGAAGATAATGGGGTTCCAGCTCTCTTGCGGGTGTTAGTTACGACTAGAGAGTCTGGCTTAAGTTGGCCTCTAATATATAGAGGGTCCGACTGGGCTGCTTTAAACAGCTTCTCTACTCTAGGGTTTACAGGTCTTGTCAGGTTTGGGTTGACAAGGGATGGTGCTATTCTGCGTTGAATAGATTTCAGGATGGGAATGGTCTGGGCTACTGTCTTCCTTTCCCCTATTAGTTCTTCCGCGAAGTCCCTCTCTTCTTGGACACCTTGTGTGTCTATGTGGAAGTGGTTAGCTGCCCGAGAGAGCAGTTCATTCAGTAGGGGCTGATTATCTATTGGGGAATCAGACACTGGGGCTTCCCTTTCGACTGGTGAGTCCATTCTGAAAATATCTGGGCTATTTTCTGGCTCATCCTCGTCTTCGTCCTCCCCGTAATAATCTGACACTGCGAGATCTTCTGGTGTCTCAAAATCCTGGCCCTCTATAAGGGAAGAGTCTCCTTGGCCTGTAGGGAAAAGGCAAGAATAGGGTTGGACCTCAAAGGGGTCTGAAGCCTCTAAAGGTGTCTCGACCCGGGGCCTTTTATTTGAAGGGATAGGGTCCCTTGAACCTGAGGGAGAAGATTCCTGAGGGTTTAAAGCTAGTAGTTGGTCAGGGTGTCTTTCGAAGAAATTTGCTAAGGAGGACATCCTTGACATTACTCTGTCAATGTCCTCGCATGACCAGAGTTTTGAGCTTGGGGTGACCTTGCTGGAACTCTCTATGGACTGTCCCTGAGAAGACTTGGACGGGGAAGTCAGTTCTATTGTTGTGGAGGATTGTAAGGTTTGTTTCCTTTGTTGCTTACCCCCTTCCCCGTGGGTGGAAGTGTGTTTACCATTTCCCTTATTTTTCGACGCCTGGCGTCGAGGATCGGAGGTGGAATCCCTGTGTTTCGAACTAGGCTTCGAAACTGGGCCCTCCTTACTCCCAAGTGATGTGCCCTTTCCCTGGGGTGCAGGCTGGGGATGGAAGTCGTGTTCGTCTCCGGACGAGTGATCTTCCGTGATGTTAATGGGCGAGGCACTATGTGCAAGTGTGGAGGCTTGCCTGACGTCGTGCGGCGACCTCGACCGGGACCGCCCAGAGGACGTCCTTTCGGACCGCTCCTTCTGTGCCTCTTTCCGAGGTTTCGACGACGTCGAATCTCGGGTGGCTTTTTTGTGTTTAGCGTGTGTATGTGTAACGCTCTTGTCGCCGGGGGACTTCCCCATAGTCGCCGGGACGGACGACCTTCCGAGGCCGGGGACGTGCGTTAGGCTGTCTTTCGACGCCTTGTTGCCCTCGGCGTCCGAAAGTCCGGCGTCGCTGCCGTCGCTGAAGGTACCCTCCGCCTCCATAGCTGCTAGCTTGGCGTGGTGGGCCCAACGCTTGGTGGAGCGGTCCTTAAGAGTTTTGGTCTTAAACCTGCTACAGGCCCTGCAACCCGCCTCGGGGTGGTCTCTGGGCAGGCAAAGGTTGCACGTAGCGTGCTTATCTACCCAAGGGTATTTCTTATTACACTTGGGGCAAAACTGAAAGGGCGTACCCTCCATACGCGCCTGTGGGCAGCGGGCAAGTGTGTGTAGGTAAGAAGGTGTCTATAACCGAGTGTGGAAGTGTACCACCCCCCACTCTCCCTACTTGTAGGGCCGAGGCCAGCGGCCCAGGCCCGAGCCGAGGCGGAAGCCTCAAGGCCCAATCCGTCGGGT
Source organism: Ambystoma mexicanum (assembly GCF_040938575.1). Taxonomy (NCBI): domain Eukaryota; kingdom Metazoa; phylum Chordata; class Amphibia; order Caudata; family Ambystomatidae; genus Ambystoma; species Ambystoma mexicanum. The sequence goes on along the minus strand of NC_090940.1, from coordinate 372,785,473 downwards.
TTCGACGTTGATCTCCTCCCCGGTTCGGCGTCGAGATGCTGATCGACGTAAGGGTGACAAAACGGGGCAAATTAGATTTAGTTTTAAGTGCAAATATGGCAAAGCCAGGGAACTCCGATGAAGTGCTTCCGACCAGAATGGCGGAAAAAAACAATCTGGGGATCCTAGACGCGTGAGGGATCATGGGTACAGTGGACGTCACACTAGGGATAGTATTACTGGCACGCCCTGTGTCGACGCCCTTTTTCGATTTTCGAAAAACAAACTGTAATACTCCGCAGCTTCCACTAGATGTCGGCCTATGCACAGCATGTGATCTAAGCAGATTCCACAAGCCTCAGAAATGATGATATGATAAGGCATTTATAATGCGCCTATACACAAGTGTTTCAAGGCACGACAAGGCAAGGGAGGGGAAACATAGGGAGGACAAAACAAAAATCTTACTAGGCCCAGTGACATTGAGATCTCGCAAGTACAGGGTAGAGGGGCAGGGAAAAGTGTTGGGGGTTGGGGGATGGGATGGGCAAGTGCAGTAAATGGTTTCAAAACAACAAGTAGTGCGGCCTACAGGTGGAAAGTGCGAGGGCTAAAAGTGCAGACAGAAAGTGTCAAGTACAGGAAGGGAACTGTAGGGTTACAGATACAGACCACAAGTGCAAGGGATGTCAAGAGGCAGTGCAGGTGTGCAACTGGGTGAGCAGGAACCTGGGCCAGAGTTCAGAGGGTAACCAGGCGACCAGTGCAGTATCAGACGGGAGATCAGCAGGGGAGAGGAAGAGAGAAGGCAGAAGCAAAGAGGAAGGTCTTGAGGTGCTTCGGGAACCGGAGATGGTCCTGCTCAAGTTTCAGAGAGCAAGGGAGGCTGTTCCAGAAGGGAGGAGCCAGCCGAAGAAAGAACTGCCCCCAAGTCGTTGCTTAGAGAAGCGACTGACCCTCAAGGGTGCTTCCGCCCAGATCTGTGCCGTGTGAGTTACCATTGTGCTAGGAGGTGGATGTCTAATGGTCTGGTAGAGCCTTTCTTGTGGGGAGATTCCTGGTCTTGTGTGCATTTCTGCTTTGATGTGCGGGAGTTCAGTGTTGCCGTGGAGAATGTCATTTAGGACTGCCATTTGGGTGGCCCAGTAGTATGTCTGTAAGTGCGGGAGTTCAATGCCACCCTCCCATATGGAGCGTTGTAGGGTGCGCAGAGATATCCGCGGACACCGCCCTCACCATAGCAGTCCGAGTATCCCGTCTACTTTTTGGAATTCCGTCATGGAGATGTGTAACGGTGCGTTCTGTAGGATGTATAAAAAGTGAGGGAGGGCCAGCATCTTTAACAGCGCGGCTCTCCCCAGAAGAAGAGGTACAGCCATCCAATGGCTCACCTCATTCGCAAATCTATTCACAATTGGATATAGGTTTTTTGGCACATAGTCCCCCAAGGTTAGCCGTGATTTGTATGCCAAGGTAACAGAACTGCTCTGTTTCCACCCGGTACGGGCAGATATCCGGACTAATATTACTTATCCCTTTTATCGGAAATAGTATTGATTTGCCCCAATTTACCTGCAGCCCACTAAACAACCCATATCTTTCCAGTATTTGTGTGACAATGGGTCACCAATCCGCTGGACTACTTAAATAAATCAATAAGTCATTGGCACACAGAAATTCTATCCTCCCAGTCGTGAGCCCAGTGAAAACTCATCCAGGACAGTGTGTCCCTCAGCAACACCGCTATGGGTTCAATCACCAGTGCAAACAACATTGCGGAAAGGGGGCAGGCCTGTCTTGTCCCTTTGCCCAAATTAATGCTGCGCAATGAGCATCCATTCACCCTAACCTCTGCTGCCAGGGAGTTGTAGAGGAGTTTCACCCAGCTTAAAAATTGCTCTCCGAAGCCCATTTTACTCATTAATGCCCATAGAACCTCCCAATAGACGGAGTCAAATGCCATTTCGAAATCGATTGCCAGCAGTGCAAGAGACTCCTTATGTGCTGGTGCCCTCTCAATGGCCAAGTGAAGCCTGCAAATATTCATACGTGTGGATCTTTTGGGCATAAAGCCACATTGATCTGGGTGGATCAGGGACGTTATCACACCTTGCAGTCTGTTGGCAAGTATTTTCGCGAGGATTGTGGCCTCGTCATTGATAAGAGATCGGCCTGTAGGAACTACACTTATATGGGGGTTTACCCTCTTTGGGGATCATTATTATGCTGGCCTTCCTCAGGTCCGGAGGGAGAATTCTCAGCTCTTTCGAATGCAGATACATACGGAGCATACGTGGCGCCACCTCACTACCCCCTATTTTCTTCCATGTCTCTATTGGGAAACCATTTGGCCCTAGGGTTTTCCCAGTTTGGAGTTGTGATAGAGCAGCTAACAGTTCCTCCTCAGTAATCTCTTCCTCCAGGTGCACTTTCTGCGTATCGTTTAATATTCTCGTCTAGGATTGTAGCATCAATGGGGCATGTAGGGGCGCAGTACAATTCCTCATAATAGGCCGCAAAACACTCTGCAATTTCCTGATCGGTTGTTTATGTGTCTGACCTGCTGATGCCCCGCATTCCTCCTCTCCAACCATGCCAGCAGTTTGCCCGCTTTGTCACCAGTCTCATATAGCCTTGCACACATTGCTCTATATGCTTGTTTTGCGCAGTTTAAGGTTACATTTTGTAGTCTCTTTTGTGCCAGAATCAGGGCTGTGCTGTGCTCAGGTAAAGTAGTGTTTCTGTACAGTGTTTCAGCATTGCTGTACTTCCAGTTCAGCGTCTTCCACATCTTTCCTATGTGCTTTCTTGTGTGCCGCCGGCCACCCAAGGATCTCGCCCCTAAGATATGCCTTATAGGCCTCCCAGAGCACTACAGTGTGATCCATCGAACCTTCATTCAACTCAAAATATAAGGATGTGGCCGCTTGTATTTTCTCCACCAGGTCCAGGAAGCCCAGATAATAATTGTTTAGCCTACAGGCTGGTGGGGGGCGGGGTCTTTCAGTTTCGAGAATCATTAGTAGTGGGGAGTGGTCCGAGATGCCCTGAGGAAGCAGAGTTGCCTCCGTTGCCTTATGAAGGTCTGTTGCAGGCAGGAAGAAATAGTCCAACCTGGAGAGTGATGCGTGTGCCCCAGAATGAAACGGATATTCATGCTCAGTAGGGTGTAGGTCGCGCCACACATTTTTCAGCCCCAGTGCCGATGTGAAAGCGGCTAAGTTGGTGGGTACTGTAGGGTTCCTTCCCCATGTGTGCGTGGTCCATTTCAACATTCATGACCTCGTAGAAGTCCCCCCGTCCCCTATTATCCAGTTATCTGCTACATTATTAGCTAGTATGGGTGTGATATCCTCCATCAAGGCCGACATGAGTGTTGGGGGTGAATAAACCGCTACAACAGCAAAGGTCTGGTTCCACAGTGTGCCATGTATATATACACATCTCCCCCCTGTGTCTTGGGTTACCTTGGAGATCTCAAAGGGAGTTCTCTTGTGCAGTAAGATCAGTACCCCTCAAACCCATGTAGAATCCTGCATGCACCGCTGTACAGTACTCCGTTCTCTTGAAAAAGTGGCATGACGTGCCCGCCAGATGAGTTTCTGTAAGGAGCACTATGTCTGGGCTGTATCTGTTTAATAACTTTGTCACATGTCTCCTTTTAATACTGTTACCTAGACTGTTTACGTTCCACATTATGAGCGGCAATTGTTTAGTGTTGGGCCTAACCTGAGTCATCATATGACTAAGCGTCTGGTCAGCCCGTCGCGCCCGCCGCGGGAGGTGCTTTCTATTCTTGGAATCCTAAGTACCCATATTCGACTTGCGTCTGGTGCAAACAATTGACCCGCGTTTAGATTAACAAAAACAACCCCAACTCCGCCCTCCCCATACTCCATCCCAAACTGAAGCTTCTGTCGTCCGAGAAAACTAAATTGTGAGATTAACAGGTTAATACTCTACATTCCGAACAACCCAACGTACAAACAGTGGTGGACAACAATTAGACAAGAGTGTTACCTATCCTATTCGCAAAGTAACAGCAATGGGGGGCCTTGCGGTCCGGGCCGCCATCGATTATGAAAGCAGGTTCTATAGCAGCGCTGGCAGAGTACTTACGTAGCATTGCCATGGCTGCCACTTCTTAGTGCGCATCAGGTTAAATTAGTGTCGCCTCTTTCGCATGAGTCATTGGGGATCATTACGAGTTTGGAGGTATCCATGGCGCTATCAGCGCCATGGCTAACCCCCTACTGCATACTGGGTCCGGGGTCCCTGAATGGGGAATTACCGGGCCATTCCAACCTTGGAGGACCCGGTATTTCCCCATTCAGGGAACCCATCCCCATTCGAGCCCCCATAGGGCTCAATGGGAATGGGGACTATGCTAACAACGGGCCTGTTAATAACGGGCGCGTTGTTAGCATGCTGGTCCTTTAGCGGCTCCCACTAAGGGTGCCTGGTAAAACCAGCCGTCCTTAGCGGGACCCGCTAAAGGACCTCGTAATGTGGCGGTAAGGGGTTAACAGCACCGGCACCTTTACCGGCGCCGTTACTCCCTTACCTTCAACCTCGTAATGACCCCCAAAATGTCTCCATTTGGCAGTGCTTCCAGCTCCTGTTTTGGGCGCTCAGGTGGTGCTCTCTCTGGTCGAGGTCGAGTTCTGCCGTTGTCTTGTCTCCGATTCAGCCTCCAGTCACCCTCCAGATGCCTTTCTGCCCAGCTCCATGCTTCTCTGGGATTCGTAATATGCATAGTCTTTCCGTTATAGTTTATTTTCAGATGTGCCGGGAATAAAAGTCTGTATTTTATGTTAAGAGTCTGAAGACGTTTCTTGAGTGGATCAAAGGACTGTCTCGCTTTCTGCACCTCCCTAGTAAAGTCCGGGAAGAAGGTGATTTTGGAGCCATTATAAAAGGTATGGAGCCTTTAGTTCTGGCCATCTGAAGTACGGCATCCTGATCCCTGTAGTTCAGGAGCTTTGCTATTACTGATCACGGGGGAGCTTGGGGAATTTGTCTGCCGGATGGTATACACAGAGCTCACTAGACTGAAAAGAATTTGGACAGGGTCTTGGGAGCGAATAGATCCGCAAGCCATTGCTTGAGGAACAACTCCATGCTCGGGCCTTCCGACTTTTCCAGCAATCCGAGGATCCAGATGTCATTCAGTCTTGCTCTGCCTTCTCCCTCTTCCACCCGGTCTTCCAGTGCTTTGAGGCATGCCAGCACTCTGGCCATTTGGTGGTTTACAGTCCTCAGGCCAGCCTCTGTTTCGGAGATGCGGTCGTCCGATTCCCCCGTGCGGGCCGTAAGCTTTTGCAGGTCATGACGCAGTAGCGACACCTCTGTACTTATGCCATCCATCTTTGTTTCCATGGAGGTTCTTGAGTTGGCGATGGCATTCATAACATCTTTAAGGGATATATCGTCCTCTGTTCCCAGTGCATCGCCAGATTTAGCCTGCTCCTGTGGGGGAGCTTGGGCAGAGGTTGTGTACTGCTCCATTTTGCTCTGCGTTGTCACATTCGTTGCCCTGTCTTTTCCCATGGTGGTCTAGCCAATGTTGATCTGCGGTTACTCCCTTCCTTCTCAGCCGTTATTTGTGCAGTCGTTTAGATCAGTGGGGTGTTCGCTCCAGGTGTAACGATTTTGTAAGGCACCTTCCAGTTGTCACAGTTGTTCCAGGATCTTTGTGGGGACCAGTCAAGCAGATCCCCAGAGGCACTCGTTCCGCTCTTCCAGGTACACTGGCCAGCGTTTATTATGAGTCGTTACTGCACGCAAACAGTTGGTTGCCTTACTATGAGGACATCAGAGCCACCCGGCGTGGTTCCTACCTCGCGGGGGAGGTGCCACTGTAATCCCTATCACCACTTCTCGCCTTCCATTTTCTCCTATGGTTATTGTGCACTGGCCTATTCGTGACTTCTTCCCAGAAGTTTGCCGAGTTATCACATATGTCCTCTCAGCTTTTCCCCCTGTAGCCTGTCAGTAAGACAATAATTGCAGCAAGTTAAACTTCCTTTCGCCTGGATTACAGCACTATGAGGGCACGTTCCGTTGCAGTTGGCTATGGTCTGAGGTGTGTAATACTACATATACCTCAGCAGTATATACCTCTTGCCTTTTGTCTCATTGGTACAAAAGTGTTCACAATACTCAGTGACTTTGCCCATGTAAAGGGAGATGCGGGTTTGGCTATTCAGTGTGTCCAGCTAACCTTCCAGGGGAAGCAGCACACGTTATTTAACTAGTGTGCTGGCCATGGGTATTCTTCCAAAGTGGCAGTCTGGTGTGTTGCATTGTAGAGACCCTGTGCCCCAGTATGTTGGAAGTTCTTGGGCCGAGCTGCATCCAGCCGCAATATTTCTTCAGGAACCTCCACGTCGGCGTCAAGCGTTTCCTTTCTGCAGGTGAGCTAAAGCGTTTTGTCTCTGCAAAGCGTTCCGGTCAGGCGTGATTATTTTGCACGTCTCCCCAGGGACGCATGCAGCATAATTGAGACCTTTCACCACCCTGAATCTCCGTGTGCAGCCTGCGGGTGTTGGCAGGGGCATGAGAGCAGGATCCGTGCATTGGTTCCAGGGTATTCAGCCGGTCTCTGCCTGCCGGTTCACACACCCCGTCGCGCCTCTCACCCCGGAGTGTGGTCTCAGATGTCACGGTGCGCACACAGCGGGGCCCGGCTTTCTTGACAGCCCAGAGGACCACGCTGCGGCAAGCGTTGAAGCTATGTTTGCGTAGCCCCTTTGGCAGGACACACTGTGGGAGTCTCCTGTTCCCAGCCTTCGCTAGAGCGTCTCCAGGAGGGAAGCACAGGTAGGTCTTACAGAGTTATACAGCTGGCGGTCACCAGCGCCACAGTTCGGTTCTCCAGTTATCCTTGCTTCAAGTCTTGCGGCCTTGCCGCGTATCGTAAGGTACACACCGTCATTTAATTACATGGAATCACTCGGTCTCTGCATACAGGGCATCGATCGGCATGCAACAGTGCTTCCACCCCGGGCTTCACAGCAGCGTTGATCTGCGAGATGGGGTAACAGGGTGTCTGTCGTGGCTCTGTCTCGGCTTTCACCCTCCACTCCTCTCAGCCTCTCGGGCGCGTCGGTCATCTTAGGCAGACCTTGTCATCCGCTACCACTGCTCTTCGGCAACTTGGATATCCCGATCTGCACCCTGATTCCAATCCAAACTCCTGCGAACCGCCACGTCAGGGTTCCACTGCCTGCACGCTTCGTTTAGCGAAAAGGTCAGTTCAAATTGGAGGATATAAACAGGATGTAGCTAGCGGCCCTAGGAGCACAGAGGAATCACGTCCTCATCGTGCACACGCTGGCCACGCCCCCAGGATAGCATGGTTGACCGTGTCAAAAGCAGAAGAGAGATCAAGTAAGATGAGAACAGGGGGTGTTTGGCATCAAGTTTAGAGAGCAGGTCTTCACGGATATTCAGAAGAGCAGTTTCCGTGCTTCTGGCTGATCTGAAGCCAGGCTGATATCATGGTGACAACCAACAGATTCAGTATGAAGATTAAGCTGGAGGATCGCCAGCTTTTCAAAGAGTTTGCCCAGGAAAGGAGTAATGGAGATCAGGCTCTAGTTAGTCAGACAGGAGGGGTCCGCTGAGGGTTTCTTAAGAAGAGGGTGCAAAAGAGTGCTTCAGGTGAGGGCGAATGGAAGGTTCCAGTGGTGAAAGAGTGGTTGCAAAAGTCAGCCAAGGCTGGAACAAGGTTCTCAATGTGGTCCTTGATGGTTTTGGATTAACAGGGAAGAACCTGTTTTGATGAGACGTTCATAGATCAGACATACCTAGAAACCTTGTCAGGAGTGAAAAGAGGGAGGTGGCTGCTGGGAGGCCAGAGGTAGAGATGAAAGTAGAGGGAGAAGGAGGAGAGGACGAGAGGGTGTACAGGAGGTCCTGGGTTTTAGAGATGAAATGTGAAGCCAAGGCCCTTCAGGGGGCCTGGGAGGGGACAGGAAATGTAGAGACTGCAGCAGGATGGGCCAGCTCCTTGCAGACTTTAAAGAGTTTGGCCGAGCTGTTAAAAGCTTCAGAGATGTGGGCTTGGATATGGGCTCACATCTTAGTGTGGACGAAGGCTGTATTGCCTTTGGAGCAGGCGGTAGGCCAGTTTGTCAGAGGATGCACAGGATGCCATCCATTTCTTCTCAGCCATCCTAGTTTAAGGGTGACGAGGTCTGAATCGTACCAAGAGTTGCACTTGGCTTTGGGCTTCAAGCGGATCCTCATGACAAGGGCAAGTACATCAAGAGTGTCAGAGATAGAAGAATGGAGGTTAGAGTCAGCCAGAGGTGCAGCGGGGGAGAGAAAGTGGCTGCGAAGGCCTCAACTGACATACGCTTCATGGGTCGGATGACCAAGAAGGTGGGTGGTAGTGTAGGGGTTGAATCGGCCTGATGAGAAGAGAGATGAAAGGAGAAAGTGTTCACTCCAGGAGAGAGGGTTGGAGAGGGGGATATCTGAGGAGATCAGAACATCCAGGCTGTGCCCTGCAGTGTGAGTCGGGCCAGAAGGGAGAATAGAGAGAAAAAGAGTCGTAGAGGTCGCAAAAGAGTTCAGAGGAGGGACAAGAAGCATCCAGGTGGAGGTTGAGTTCTGAGAGAAGGAGGAGTTGAGTGGTCGAGGCCACGAGGGAGGAGGAGAGGTCCGCCCACTCAGAGAGGAAGGAGGTTACCTGACCAGGTGTCCGATAGATAGTAACCACAGTGAGAGAGTGGCCAGGAGAGAGAGCGAGCAGCCAGGAGAGAGAGAGAGAGCGCGCGAGCGGCCAGGAGAGAGAGAGAGCGAGCAGCCAGGAGAGAGAGAGCGGGAGAGCGACTGCAGACCAGGCATTCAAAGGAGGAGTAGGACGGCAGAGGAATGATACAGGCAGGAATCCACTCTGGGAAGATCAAGGCGGAATCGTACCGAAATGTCGACTATTTTTCTGCGTGTGTTTTCTCCCCAGACTTCACCCTTGCAAAACCAAACTTTGTTTCCTGGGGTCTTTTTTTTAATCCCACTCTGCATCCTTTGGTTGGTTGTCTGGCCAATCGGGCCCAGTCTTCCCCTCCTAGGAGGTGGCACCTACAGAGAAACTTTCAAATAAATGGTTAAGCCCTGCTCCTTTTCTCCACACGAGACATCTGAGGCAGTAATGGCGGCCCTTGTTGTACAGTGTCCAGGTTCCTGTTAGGGGGCCCCGCCTTGGCTTTCCCCAAAGGTAAGTGTAGTCCTTGATTGTGGTTGTAACCCCAGTTTCAGTCAAAGGTGGTATAGAGAGGTTACAACGTGACCGTCGCTGATAATGCCAATTCTGGGGAGCGGTGCAAGACATGCCAGGCGGCTATATAGGCTCTAGGCCACGTCTGGCAAGGTCTCTTTTGCTTTGCCAGTCTGCCGCTGGAATGACAATGGGGTAAGGGACGACGATGGGTTGTTTTAGGCAGACTCTTAGTTCGCCTGCAGTGTTGTCTGTGGGTCTTGGAAAATGACAAAAAGCTTGGCGAGCATGTTTTTTTACGAGAGACATGGGGTGACATGCGGGCACTGAGCAATTAAAGATTGGCACTTGGGGAAAGGATAGGGATTGGGGCCCCCTCAACTGCCACCTTCCCCCCCCTTTGGGTTAAGGCTGGCTCTGGCTTCCACCCATATAGGCCTCCCACCCCTGGTTGAGCAAGAGAGGTTCCTATCCTTTTTGATAAGTGCAGGTTACTGACCTTATCACAGTAGCTACATGTGAGAATCTGCAGTTTTTGCTGCAATGGTCTTTTCATAGTTTTGGGCCGCGAGTACAAAGGGTTCTTCTGTCCGGTCATATTCCCCCCCCACGGCATAATCTGCTAGAGGCAGATCATTTGAGGTTTCTAGATGGGGTGCAGTGATTCGCCAGTCTGGACAGGCTTTTGGGCCAGTCCAACAGTATGCTCAGTGAATGATGGACAGATGTTTGAAGGCCATACTGTCTCGGAGCCAGTGGAGGGATTGCAGCATGAATGGTACGTGGTCTGGTGGCTTAAGGCTCTGGGCAACCATCATTTGTACAACTGTCCATATAACTGCCAATGCACCCATTATAGCAATTCCATTACTCCCTACTCAGACAAGGTGCATGCTTATAAAAACGAGTAGGAATTGCGACTAAGGGATAAGGAGGGAGAAGTTTGGAAAAATAGAAAATAGATTACAAGCCCTACAGATAAGGGGTGTATCGGCCACTTGTACTCCCTAAAAATAGGCAAATACTCCCAACAAAAATAGATTTCACACACAAAGCTCCATGGACATGTTTGGACCAGTAGTGCACGTAGTACCACAGGAAGAAACTATTATTATTATTGCCTGATGGGAAGAAGTAAACCTATATCTTTTTATGTGAATAACTAGGCACAAAGAAATAATGAAAACATTTCTGTTTTACAGTTTAAACATTTTTACCAGCTTATAAAATACTCCCATTGGAAATTGGACTCCCTAAAATATCATTTTACTCCCAACTAAAATGCTCCCACTACTAAATCATATCTAGAGCACGGATAACAAGCACCCCACCGCCTTAAAGAAGGTTTTCAAAAGGCACTGCACAATACAAGAGAATACTAGAGCAGCTTCGAAGCTTTAGTGACAGCTCGTTACCAGTGTTACACTTCTTGCCCATTTGTCTTTGTCTTTCTTTGTAGTTATAGGCAACGCTTTAGGACCACCCAGTGTGGCAAACATATAGTTACTGGATTTTCAGAACGGGAAAAGCACTGCAGAGGAGGAACAAGTCTTCAGGTGTCCTTAGTCCCAGCTTTGAGCTTGGAAGTGGTGCACGTAGAGCCACCATTGGTTTGGATTCAAAGGTGGTGCCTTAGCACTACTCAACTAGGCTTTGTTTTGCTTTGGCATCAGTATTCCTTTTGGTTCCAGGAAGGCACTTCAGTACCAAATGATGGTAGACAAGGACATGGTTACACATATGGGATGTGACATACAACAGACATTGCACCCTGGAAGAACCAGGGAAACAGGGTGGTGAAAGAAGGGGGCAGGTGGTGTTTGTGGAGGGCTGGGAGGGGCACTGCATTTTCTTCTGTGGCAGCGCTTCAGCTATGCAAGCCACGTCTCCATCCTCTCTGCAAGGGAGCTGGAAGAGGTCTGCATGGCCAGAACAACTCTCTGTGAGCAAAGCCAAAGCTGGTGGCTTTTTTAATACTGGTTTCGGTTATGAGCAGTGTATAGAGTGTACTTATAGAAAGGACGAATATGTTTTGGGGGAATGCATATGTTTTGTAAACTGATGCGAAACACTAGTGCAAGGTCATTTACCAGGAAAACATTTGAGAGAAAAAAAAAAGGTATTGCGTGTATATCGTTAGGAGCAATATCCTTTTAATTGAGGAGGGTGTACAGCGATAATTTCACAGTACAGAAACATCGGAACTTACTTGTGATCTGATAAACCCAAGTAATAGGGTACGTAGGCAAGTTCTTCAGACTTCCACTGCTGCATATTTAAAATGACAAAAGGAGGAGCCCCACTGCAAAAAAATCGCTGAGAGAATTCCCTTAATCCACCACACCTACAGAGACAAAACACCGGTGAAAATAATTACAAACATTAATTTTCAAACTGTAATAGCAGATTTACTGTAGTATATTTAAATTAGAACATACTGGAGCTTTGTATGATTTGTATGCAAAAATTGACTCAAGAAAAAAGTGCTCGGAAACGAAAAATATAAAATATGGCACTTTGATTTGGTATTCTTAGTTTACAGTCTTTAAAATTACCAGCCGAAGAAAATAGAACCATATTTATTTATTTATCTTGGTGTTGATAAATCGCAAGCTGAGAGATGCATCAAATTGCTTATGACATGAACGGAACGTGCTTCTCAAATGTATTGCATAAAGAAGAAACAAAATAATAAAAATATGCGGATGGTATAGTGAATCCAACCTTTCTGCATATGCAGCCTGAACTATTCTATACAAATTTAGCACAACAGATCTTATCGACAGACAGGCACATTGGATAGTACAAGTGCAGAGAAAGGGTATTCTTTTTTGACTACTCATAACTAGGGCAGAAATTTATCACCCCGAGTACATTTTGGTGATGGGGTCAGAGGCCAAAATCGGGCATCAGCAGATCAGGTTGAGAATGGAAGGTTATGTACATGTGCCGCAGCCTTGGGTGACCTTCTTAAAACGACTTCATGTACTATAGCCTTCGGTACCACCCCTTAGCAGTTCCTAGCCCCAAAGTAGTCAGTTGATTCTAGTTGGGAGAGACCCAAAATCTCCAACATTACCTCCATGGCCCTAAACTGGTATTGAAGTCTGAAGATAAGTTGGCCATGATATAGCCCGATCATAAACTTTCACCTGAATTCCACACTGTTTAAGGTGCGAGAGGAAGGAATTAACCAAACATGGCTCTTGAAGACTGCAAAACAATAAAGGAGGGGCTATAGCAGTTCCAGGATCAAGGTCATTGGGTTCTTTTCCTCCCGAATTGGTGTATACTAGTGAAAACTGAGGGTGTAAGGAATCTCACCATAAGCTTCTTCCACATCCTAGGTATAACTAGGCAGACTACATAAAGATAGCCCTTTCCGTAGTATGCCTCATTTTACTTGATTTTCCTCTTGTGGCATTACACACGCTTGTGTGACTCTCCCCTGGGTTGCCATGCCCCTTTATCATCGCCCCCATCTACTCCCCCCCCACCCCCAAGTATTTTGTCTATAGCGGCCTCCGTTTTTCCAAGTTCTTAGTCCTAAGCTCTGAAACCCATAGCCTCCCAATTTCTGGCTCCTAACTGAATGGGGGCCTCAGCATTTTCCTCAGACAGATTTCAGTGGAATAAGGTAAGGAGGCATTTGATAGCCAGTATGTATGTTGTGGAACTCCCTAGCCTGAAACAGTGTTGGCTGGTATTGTTTTGGGATAGCTCATCAGACCTCCATGAAGACAAGCCCCATCCATGTCCCAGCACACCAGGCTGCTGTAATCCACTCGAGAATCAGAGCTTCAAAAGGCAACACTGACAAAGCCCCACTCACATTAGGGTGCTGGTCACTGTAATCCTTCTGTAATCACAGAAGGGGGCTAGAGTAGAGTGGCCAGAGGCGAGAGATCGGAAGAGAGAGGTGTTCAAACATCTTAGTTTCTGCTAAGGCTCTCTGAAGCTTCCTGTCCACTCCATTTTCTGCACACAAAAGCATTCTGGGTATGTCAGAAGGGAAACGGCACTTGTTGCAACAGCTTGGATTGGATAATTTACATCACCGGTGACATTTTGCCTTTATGAGGGGAAACACTTTCTTAATGGAATCATCTGTGGACTGCTGCAAGACTGATTCACTGGACCTCCATTGGCAATACGGCATATTTTAAAGTCCTCAGTCAGGAAGAAGTGTAGACAGAAGGCATTCACAGCAGAGGCAGGTTTTACTCCCTAACCATCCCTGGGAACAGGAAGAGTGACAGGGCTGTGGACCAAGGCCTCTCTGCTGCCTGTGCACTAGAGCCATGATCCTGCTCACTTCACTTAATAAAGTGGTGGACAATACCGGTGGCAATCATTGGCAAATCCAGTAGGTCTGGGGCTTTTGGAGATGGAAATCTTATGTTGGTTGAGAAAAGGGATCTACGTGATTTTTCCGCAGCTGATTTTGCCTCGACGGATATGTTCGCATGGGAAATGCACGAATACAAAATGTTCGCACATTTCCCAATGAGAACATGGAGGGGTGTCCCCAGCAATCCCCGCTCACTATACTGTGTAGTATAGTGAGTGGTATGTTGCGGGCGACACCCCCGCAGCTCCTGTTTTTTATTTTCTTTTATTTTTGTTCTGTCGATATAGTTGCAGGGGGACAACCCCTCAGCCCCCACAGCCTTTTAAACAAAAAATATTTCACACCGACCCCACCAAAACACCTAAACACACACCACAAAATGTTAGAACTGTTGGTAGTTAGAACTTTTCGTGGTGTGTGTTTTAGGTTTCTTGGTGGGGTCAGTAATTTCTTTTCGGACATTTCATCCTATTCTGAGAAAAGTATGTTCTGCATAGAATTGTGTAGGAATTGTGCAGAAAGTGAGGAAGTAAACTTGTTACAAGTGCAACACGTTTTTAGTGATGAGGGGGTAGCACAGGAGGCTGTATGATTGAAATGTCTATGATTTCACTTTTAACTAGTTTCTCAGCACTTGTCAAGGATACAACAATTTAACTGGGAAGGTTGGTCGGTGCACTAGACATAGGATTGGTGCCCAAACAAAGGAAAGACCCAGCCTATTGACAGGCAGGTTATAATAGATAACCATTGGATGGGGGTTTCTAATAGTCTTCAAAATGTAGTAGCTAAGGTACCAGTTGAGAGCATGTGATTTACAACTGTCAGTGGCTAAACTATCTTTCAGTCACCCTCCTTTGCCATTTAGCCCGCAGATACACTTATCCTTCCTATGCCATTTCGCCCTCCTTGCCTAGCAACAGGTCTGCCTCTTATTGCACACTTTACTGTAAAGAGAGAAGGAGACTACTCCCCTCATGCTTCCTACACCCTGGTCTCCTTCACCCCCAACAAGTAATCATTTTCTCCTGGCACTCACCCCTACTTCCTTTTCCTTATGCTGCTTTTTTTCTTCATAGTTACTTTCAATGCCGTTGGCCATTGCATTTTCAAGGAAACAAAAAATATACTGTCCTACATTGTGGAATGCCTCTACTAGGTGAAAGCAAAAACAATTCCCGCTATATGCTGCCTGACCTAGTTAAGAGCAACCAGCCTATATGTGGCGCAGATCCTTCACATGCCCGGCTCTCAGGTAGGTCAATCTCTAACAATCTCAGCTTTCAATTATGATTTTTGCACCAAATACTCTAGATCTTTATCTGGACTTATTGTAGCAAGCACGACGTTATTAACAAATAATTATATAGTCTATCGGCATTAGTCTTCAATCCCCCGCACTGACCTCCACCCTACCCCGACGTACTCCGTAGTCTCTACCGAGCAGGTTTACCACAGGTGCATGAACACTGATCCTGCTGGCAGTGAATGGCTCTCCTCATTTAGTCACAGCACATGGTCACTTTACTGACGTAGCTTGGACTCTCAATTTTCTTTGACTTTCTCTACCCACCTAATACAGGGCACACACACACCATGTGCTTGATTAGCTGGTCTGCATAGAAATTAAATTGCAAAATGTAGGCCTCTTACTAGGCCAGAGCAGGTCGGGACCCTTTAGCGCTTCTGTCTGTGCACAAGAGTAGTCAATAAGGACAGCACAGCAGCGCTAGTTTGTGGATGTTTTAGTGGGTGATACTTAGGAGGATAAGAACCGACTTCTGAAAACAAGTCTTGTGACTTGTATAGATCTCAGCAAAAATCCAATGATTAAGTCCCATGGCAAAGGCTAGATGACAGAACTGGGGTGAACTTTGGGGCCGGGTGCAAACACACTGGGATGTAGGGAATGGAGTAGATAAGCAGAAGAACCCCAGCCCATCACTAGCCTTGATTCTATCAAGCCTTCAATTGATCCAGGTTGATCCTGGACAACCCAGAATAGTGTGCCTGAAGAGGCAGTGAGGTCTTTTAGAAAACTTGCATCTTGAAACTTGCAACGTAGGCTCTGGAAGCTTACACACTGGAGTGTTCTTTTTTAGAATGGAGTAGAAAACATAGTCCTCCGCCCGTTACAAGCCAGCAAGCTATGCCATCCCCATACGTTCCCCCAAAGAAGCCCTTTGCAGAAGGTTACGGTTCAGGAGATATTGGCAAAACCTTCTGAGG
This sequence comes from Ambystoma mexicanum, assembly GCF_040938575.1. Classification (NCBI taxonomy): domain Eukaryota; kingdom Metazoa; phylum Chordata; class Amphibia; order Caudata; family Ambystomatidae; genus Ambystoma; species Ambystoma mexicanum. The sequence goes on along the minus strand of NC_090940.1, from coordinate 372,769,688 downwards.
AGGGCACTGACCCATTTTATCTAAAAAAGGTAGAACAGTAGGTCACCCATTTGGAAAGGCCAAACTCTCAGCAGAAGCTGTAGCATAGCAGTGAGGGTTAGGAGAGAAGACAGCTGGTCACACTGGTATAATGAAATGAACACACTTATTACAATGTCCCACATCTGAGAGTAAAATGATTACTCAGATTAAACATAACACACAGTGGAGCATAATGTAGTTATAAAACACTAAAATACCCTAACCCATTCTTGACACCAAAATAGACCTCAAATGGTGGGAGACACTATACATAAAAAGATCTAGGGAGAGATGTGAACCCTAAACATTATAACGTTACTAGCATTAAGACCCATGCTGCCCAACATAAATCAGTCACAGGTTTCCCCCTACAATTTAGCACAAACACAATATACATATGGACACTGAACAGTTCTATATCTCAGAGGAAAACCGGGGTACACAATGTCCAAAGAAGGACATATTACATTCCAAGGAAGGAAACATATGCAGCAAGACATGATACAAGTGAATTAAAGAGGCAGGAGATTCAAGAAAGATTAAGAAATCAGGGGTAGTCGCTTAAATCTCAGTTTTGGTGGAAAACTCCAGGGACCCTAGGGAAACCCAGGAAAATAGGTCACTTTTCAGGTTAGTACCATAGAATGTTATGTGTAGGATAAAATATGTGTCCGATCAAAAAAAAACAAAAGGACAAAGTATTTAGGCAGACCTGCAATTGTGGTAAAAAGCTAGATCTTCCCCAGAGGTGCAGATAAGGGAGCAACCTACCACCAGAGTAGGTCATAGAAGACCCTAAAGAATAGATAATAGATCCAGTGCTGGGTTTTGAGGCGCAAAGGCCCAAGAAATGAAGGAAGCACAGCAGGATTTGGACTAATTTAAGTCAATGGCCACATGTGATCGAGGGGGTGCTGCAGAACCAGACGACCATGGGGACCCCTCAGGGCAGGTATCGGCAATAACCCACCAATCCAGGGTCCACAAGTAGGTAGTCAAGGTAGCAGTTCCTGAAAAGATGGTTCCAACAAGGTGTAACCACCTGGTGAGTAAAAGGCTTGCTTTACAAGTTGAAATGCAGAACCTGGTCTACGGCGAATCTGGAGGTTTCGTCCCTTCTTCCCAATGGGTAACCACCCACTTTGAGGCTAGGGAGCTGAGCCCGCCCAGCAAAACCCTCAATAGGGTTTGGGAAAGCGGGACCTCACTGGGAGCGACTGCCCTCAAGGGGACAAAGACTCCCAGTGACCTAGCCCGCGGTTATTCAACAGAGGAAGTTACATCAGCAGAAATACGCACGGCTACACAAGATAGAGAAGAATTACTCAAACCCAAAATCAACAAACAGGATATCTCTCCCCCACTGGTGTTTGTATCGAAATATTCACGCCAAAGCAATCGGATTAAGTCAATCATAAAGAAAAATTGGAACACTGTTACATGTGATAAAAGGGTAGAACACCTATTTAAAGAAACCCCCACATTTGCCTACCAGAGAAGTTCTAATTTGAAAGACAGATTAGTCCACACGAGACCCCCACAAAAGAAGAGAAGCACGGACCGCATAGGTACATTTCCATGCCTCAACTGCAGCAACTGTGGATATATCATGAAAGGACAAACCATAAATCATCCATATACTGGAGAAAAAATCAAATTGAAATGCTATGCCACATGTGACACGGCAGGAATCATATATGGAATTAAATGCCCTTGTGGTTTATACTACGTCGGACAAACACAGCGCACAGCAAAGATCAGGTGGAACGAACACAGATCTTGTATCAGGAACAAGACTGCAAGCTCTGCAGTAGCAAGACACTGGCAGAGTAAACAACACAATCTGGCACAGATTAAATTTGTAGTCCTGGAAAGAGTCCAAAGAAGAGAAAGATACGAGGATCTACAAAAAAGAATTGATCAACGAGAAACGTTTTGGATAGACAGACTAAGTTCCCTTACACCGAAGGGAATCAATGAAGAGATCAATTATATGTGTTTTCTCTAAAAAAGCCAGATTCACGGTTGGTTCAAGAATAAGTCTTTGAATTCTTCGTGGATGAAGAAGCGCAATGGACTTAGATCCAGATACAACTGGGGACACATTGAAAACGTGTGATTGAACTTGGTGTTGTTTTCTGGTGTTTTTGCACTAACATGTATTAATTGCACATCATGCAACAGTTTAAAATATTTAGGAGTGTATGAATGGGTATGGATCGCATGATCCACTCCACACAACCAGTATCTATCCTTATTTTGACACCTACATTGGTTGACATTCATAGAACATATACACAGATATAGAACGAAGTCACGTGTATAGTTTCCACTAATTGCCTAGGCTTTATCCACACCTCTCTTTCACTCGAGTTAATTCCATCATCAGTAACACAGAGCATACACACACCTTGGGGTCATGGCAACAGTCCCGCCCCCCTGCGCTCCCGTAGGGCGGTGGGTCCCGAGGCGTACGTGCGACAGCAACTTTGCTGCTGCTCGACGCCCCGCCTAGGTTCCCATGACTACCCTTAAAAGCATTTTTTGGCCGCGCGCAGTTCACTTTCGCTCTCACAGGGAGCGCGATCGGTCCCGCGCGCGAATCATACGAGTGCAGGTAAGAGCCCATTTAACTTTTCAGGTTGAAATAGCTTCTCAATTGGATATAGCTAGAATAATAGTAATATATATTCCCCTCTGGCAATTAACAGGAACACTGGAGACGTTCTACGAACGCATTCACAGGAGAGGACAACTCACAATTAGCAGGTACAGGACACAAAATACAAAGAGGAAAAACAACTATGAATGGTTAGCGATACAATGTATGTTGACATATTTTTCATATTTATTTTTCTCTTACATGTACAACATCCATTTGGATCTATTTGGGGTATGTGCCTTGCTTTATTTTGAATTATCTATTATATTTATGTGTATTCTGATGAATAATTGATGTTAACACGGTGCAGATTCTACACTCACTTCAGTACAGCCCTGAAGATGGTCTCAGACCGAAATGCATTGGCATATGTACTATTGTTAATAATTGACCTATCGATTTTGAGTTGCCTCGCAATATCTGAACTAATCAAGAAAGATATAAAACCAGGAAATGTGAATTAAACATTTCTCTTGGAAAAACTTTGTACCATTTGGAAATATATTTTGTCTGACATTTGAATTATTTTACGCAAGAGCTATATATGATTGAGCAACCTTATTTAAGGTCAACTGAGAGCACCAGTCTTAAGTACGGTATTTTTACCTTACTTTTTCTTGGAATTCGTTTAGTGTGATCCGGATGCCACAGGATCAATCATAGACTGGCAGCTCCAGGTTAAAATATTACACAATTTTCCTAAATGAACTTTATCTATATTAAAGGACCTAACTTCTGTGGTGCCCACCTTCACATTGTATTTCTCCAACAAGGTGTAACCACCTGGTGAGTAAAAGGCTTGCTTTACAAGTTGAAATGCAGAACCTGGTCTACGGCGAATCTGGAGGTTTCGTCCCTTCTTCCCAATGGGTAACCACCCACTTTGAGGCTAGGGAGCTGAGCCCGCCCAGCAAAACCCTCAATAGGGTTTGGGAAAGCGGGACCTCACTGGGAGCGACTGCCCTCAAGGGGACAAAGACTCCCATTCCCATGAGGAACTCACTATACCCAAGATATTATCTACATACATGGGAATAAGTGAAGCTGGAGTGCATCCATATGTCAAACTCAAAACAGTAACTTTATCTCTAGGTGTTTGGCTCAAGACAATGCTGGATTCTCTATTAACTTAACAATATGCCCCATTGAAGTTGGGGAGCGAGAATAAAGGGCTGACCGCCCATGAATGGAGGGAGAGAAACGCTCTGCAGAGGCGAGACTCAGAGGGTAGGAGCTGTGCTGCACAGCTGTGGCGCAGGACGAGACCGTCATGGAAGCGAGATGCTGCTGACCCGACACAGGAGAGTGCAGAGTTGAAGAGGCAAAGGCAGCTCAAGTGTAGCCGTATCTGGAGGCACGATCACGCAGAGGATGCAGTGGGCCCGGTACCCGCTAACTGCCGCCGAAACCAGGGATTGAGGGAGGAGCAAATCCTCTGCTCAACGAGAGAGCCCAAGAGCAGAGAGACGCCGGAATGAGAGGAACAGAAATCCAGCTTGCAATCAGTCTGGAAAACCTGCAAGCCGTGGGGAACGTCAAAGAGATGCCGCCTCACTGGAACAACCCCAAACGGAACAGAGGGTATCCGAGTTGGCAGAGGGAGGTAGAGAGAGAAGAGATCTATAGGGGAGGAAGGAAGGTTGCCCTAAGCCCCTACGAGGGTCAGAGACACCTGGAAAGAGCAGGAATGAGAGGGGTTATGGGAGCCCAAGAAACCTGAGGACTGTAATCCACCAGATAGCCCAGAGAAACACAACAAGAGGGGTTACCAATACCCCAGAGAGCTAAGAGACATTTGGACAGAGGAGCCCAAGTGTGCTAGAGAGGCACAATAACAGTGAAGAACAAATACCAGGGGTGCACAGAGATGCCCAAGAAGTGAAGCAAGTGGTGAGAGGTCATCACAGGTTGGAAAGGGATAAGGAAAATATACCTGCACCTAAAGAAATTGGGACATGTTTTTTCCAGGGACTTTAAGGAACTTTTGGAAACTGGAACTTTGAGAGACTGCCAAGACTTGTTAAAAGTAGCAAGAATTGTTTTCTACACACACTTACAGAATCCAGAACCAGGAGAGGCTCATGTGACGCCGGAGAGAGATCAGTGTGAAACCACTGACTTCAGGGAACTCTGCCTAGTTTTTCCTTTTAGATATTTTTCTAAGTGATGGGGCAAGTTTAGTGGATAAGTTTGGATCAAGGACTATTTTTCTTTTGACTATTGACAAGCACCTTAGTTATCATGTAGAAGGGATCTCCCCTTTAGCAATAGGGCCAGAAAAAAAGTTTTTTTTAAATTAAAAAAGCTTTTTTTGTAAACTTGGGAAGACTTAGTCTCGCCCACCATCAAAGGGGCCCCTGTCAATGCACAGTCGCATTGCTGATCTTATCTCAATTAACCACCTAGACTTCCTTGCCATCACCGAAACCTGGCTGCGTCAGGCAGCAGGTGAAGCCCTTTAAATAGCCCTCTGTGACGGTTACTCCTTCATCAGGTCGGACAGAGACTCTGGCAAAGGAGGCGGAATAGCCTTCATAGCCAAAACACATTTTGGACTCAGAGCCGTATCCCATGTCGGCCTTCCCTCGGCAGAACTCCCAGTTAAACTCTATCTCAGCAACCCAAACTATCCTACTACATCCAATCTACTGATCCCCATCTCCTCCTTCGAGGAAGACATTACAGACCTACCAACTCAAAATACCAAACCAGGCTCTCAAATTATCCTGCTTGGTGACTTCAATTTAGGCCTTCATGGCCCCAACAACCAACGCCATCTCTGTGTAAAGCTTTATATCCCACCTGGGATTCAAACACTGTATCCATGGGCCCACGCACAAGGGCAGACCGCTGGACTGGTTGGCAGATGTCAACTGCACAACCACTATCCTACAGAATGAACCCATGGCATGGTCCGATCACCACTACATCTGCTTCTCCATTCAGAAGAGTGTGCCCCCTAATCCTAGCTCCACCATTGCCCAACAAACACTATCCAGAAACAACCGGAACATCACGCTTCACAATCTACAACCCCTACTCCACGCTATCTTGGACCCACCTAACTCCAATGACCTAGACTCAGATAAATTGGTTGACCTTTACCATGGCACCCTAGAACTTGCCATAAACAACATCCCCCCATCAAACAAAACAAGAAAAAGCCAAATGGTTCATGACTGAACTAATAACCCTCCGCAATGCCAAAAGAAATGCTTAAGCTACGCGGAGAAAAATAATCTACCACACCTAACTAGGCAGTGTTCGCCTCTGTTGAATCCTCCTATAAATCGGCCATCCTCAGCACCAAAAAAGAGGCTTACAGCAACAGAATACAAAATGCAAAGTCTGGCACCAAGGAGCTCTACAGTATTCTGAGGGAACTGGAGACCCCAGCTCCACCTACAGACGCTTGCGTCAAGGATGCAGATTGGTGTGCCAAAATGCAAAAGGCTTTATCTGACAAATTAACAATGCTACAAGCTAAAATAGAGGCAAAGAAAAACCAGCCTAGCCAATAGCTCCAACACCATCACCCCGTTGGACCTTCATCCCCCTTTCTCCCCTCCTTTCTTCTTCTCTTCAGTTACACCAAAAGAAGTGGAAAACATTATCCTAGGCCTAAAACCATCAAGGTGCCAGGGAGATATCTGGCCTGATGCAGTCATGAAGGAAAGCGCCAAGGACCTGGCCCCATTCATTGCCGCCTTGATTAACTCCTCCTTCAATGCTAGCTCGCTTCTTAATAACCTTAAGGAGGCTTGGGCCATGCCTCTACTTAAAAAACAAACCTAGATCCCAACATACCAACAAATTATAGACCCATTACAACTGTCCCTTTTCTCTTAAAGATCCTAGACAGAGTGGCCTATGTCCATATCCAAAAGCCTCTGGAGAATAATAACTTACTAGGTCTCTGCCAATCTTGCTTTAGACAGTCACGGTACAGAAACGGCCCTCCTAGACTTAGACATCAAAAGGAATGAAGCCAAAAATAAAGGCAATCTGGCCATCCTTCTGCTATTCGACCTATTCGCAGCGTTTGATCTTGTCGATCACCAGATCTTCACTGAACATTTGACCACTGCCGCAGCCTTCTCCACTAATGCCACTAACTGGATCCAATCATTTATCTCAAAGCGAACTAGGGTCTTCGCACCCGCAGCCTCAGTTGATCCATTCCCCATCTACTGCGGAGTACCTCAGGGCTCGTGCGTCTCTCTGGCGCTCTACAACATCTTCACAAAGCTCCTCTTTGATTGCCTTGATAACATGGGTGTCACCTACACAAACTACACAGATGACACCCAGGTTCTCATTACGCTGACTGGTTGCTATGAAAATGATTACAAATTGATAAACAAAATCTACCTTGAGATTCAGGCGTGGATGGCTGCCCACTGCCTTTGCCTCAATGATGACAAGACAGAGCTACTGATCATTGGATACCAAGCATGTCTAAATAAACTTGACTCACGGTACACGTCGTTCAATATCAACGGGAACACCATCGAAGTTGCTAAGTAGGTTAAAACTTTAGGTGTCTATCTGGACTCTACTCTCTCACTTAAGAAACAACCAAGTGCCACTGCCTCATCTACAGCTTATACCAATAAACTGATGAATGCCTGCAAACCATACCTGTCCCCTAAAAGCTGCATTACGCTAGCCAGGGCACTAGCTATATTGAAGCTGGACTACTGTAATACTCTCTAAGCTCCACAGAACGGAATCTTAATGCCTTGAGATCAGCATTAAACATCCCCAGATCTAACCATATCAAGCATCAGACGGGATTCCCACTGGCTACCGGTGCACGACAATCTCACTCCGTACTCTAGTTATCACGCATAAATGTTTGTCAAACTCCACCCCTAAATATTTGGCTGACAAATTCTCTAGAAATCAAAATGCCAGACCCACTAGATCATTCTATTTGCATTGCTTCAACATCCTGAGGTACAATCTAAAAACAGCTGTAGGAGTTAGTTTCCCAGTCCTGGCCGCCAAATGCTGTAACTCTCTCCCTCTCACCATCAGAGCTGAACAGTCTTTCTGGTCTTTCAGAGCGAAAGTGAAAAACTGGCTCTCGTACAAGAAACTCCAATAAGACTAGGCTTATCACGACCCACCGCCACTGCAACCAATGCACTCCATCACTTATCACAATGTATTATTGTACATCATGCACTGCCGTCCATACTGTAACTGCCGGCGACAACTTATGGTCTTATATGTATCATTATGCAAGTCAACTAATCTGTAACCTTTTGTTGACAAGCACATCCGTATGCATCTGTAACTCTGTCATAAGATCTAGCACCCAGTTACCTCAGGGTTAGGTGTGCTTTATAAATAATAAACTAAACAAACCGCCAATGATAAACAAATTCACCAGCTTACGCACATGCCCTACTTGATCATCAAATACATGAAATAGGCATTGCATGGGAGTGGTGTCCAGCTTACAACCAGTCATAACCGTAAATATAATGCATACCTCTTCCCAGTATTCATCAAATATAGGGCACCTCCACATCATGTGAAAATACCCAGCATCCTCCCCACCATATCTCGTACAGCAGCCTGTGTTTGTATTGGCAAATAGTTTCAGGCGGGCCAGAGCGTAATGGTATCTATGCAAGACCTTGAATTGAATAAGGCGAAACCGGGAGTTATAAGAGACCTTCTGGGACTGCACACATACATCCACACAAACATCATCTGTAATGTCCAGGCTCAAATCAGATTCCCACTTGGAGCAGTTGGCTAAAGTCGACAATGCTTGGCTCTGAAAAGCTGTGTAAAGAAACCATACCCAGTGAATTGTGAGCTTCCATGATATATCCCAGCAAGGAGTCATTCTCAGGCTCAACCGGGAAGCACGTCCATCATCCCCTGAAGGCCCTGCCAATGCCAATATACTAAAGCCTTTGTGAGGATTTAGAATGTGTAATTGCAGGGATGTCGCCTGCAGACATGAACTTCCTGTCCCACATACTCCCCAGTTTACCAAATCCTCCTTGTGACCATCGTCGGTCAGACACCCCATCCATTCTGGGAAAAGCCGGGGTACAGTTCCACAACAGAAAGTTCTCATGATAGAGATGAGTAACCACAACCAACTTCCACACCAAAAAACGTACTCCCCCCCCCCCCCGGCCAAATTGCTTTATTGTAAAAAAAAAAAGTAGACCAGCTTTGGTAGAACTGTCATTTTAAGTAATGCTATTTTCCCCACCATAGTCAATGACAACTTTGACCAGGTCATGAGTGGAGATGTTGGGCATGAAAAATATTTCACATAGTTACCATTGGGTAGTGCAGTATGTTGCCCAGCTATCATGATTTCAAGTACCAAATTTCAGTCGGAGCCTAACAAAACCCAAACAGGTCCAGAGGCACACGTACAGCATTTGTGAGGGGGAAATTAAATAAAGCTTCTTGGCACCATGTCCTCTAGTACGAGTCCTTCTTCTGGCTTGCCACATCACCTAGTTACTTGCAGCCCAGACCAATGAAGGCCCCAGCAACCACCACCAGCCATGAGTGAAATAGCAGCAAAAAGGTAAAGGAATTAGTAGGAACCAGACAAAGCAGATTCTGGCAGCTTGGTGAGAAGACTGGGCAGCCAGCCAGCAGAACACGGTTCCATCATTAAGACACAGTGGAGGTGATGCAGGAGGGCCCAGGCAAACAGAGACTGGGTAATCACGTACCACAACTCTTCTGGATGCCTGCAGCTTCCTACCCCAAGGCGTACAACCGAAGTAGTAAAACAAGGAAGCAGCAGTAAAGCAGCTCAAAGACTGTACTAGCACAGGGATCAAAGCCCTTCAGACATGGAGGACCAAAGGGGTGTGGGGGGTGAGGACCATCCAGGAAATACCGCCAACAATCAGGAATCAATACCGGAGTACGGGGAAGCATACAGGACGCAGCCAGAATAGCCAGATATATTCCTAATAATGCAGTAACAGCAGCAGCTTCATGAAAGAAGACTCCAGCAGGTTAGTAAACCAATCAGCAGAATGGCGGCAGGGTTAGGGTTTCCCCTAGATATACCCATGCAGACATGGGCTTGCTAAAGCCAGCCCTCCAGTCACACACCAGTGACCCTAAATATTTTGGAGGCCAGCCATAGACTGTCAAGGCACGTATGTGCACACTCCCACAGAATGGGTAACAGCTAATTTATGACTAGGGACTGGTCTAAACCAATTCAAACTACTATGGAGGTTGCAGGGTTTGGCTGAATTTGAGCCCAAGTGTGCACAAAATACACTTCACGTCTGCCTTGTGATTTCCCTAAACTACAAAAGTCCCCCAAAACAAAATGGCTTGAGAGCACGTATATAGGGCTACTAATTTGGTAAATTGGCTTTCACCCATGATGAAGATAAAACTATATTGTAGCTGCCACTAGCCTACTCCTTAAAACCAATGTAGGATGATAAAATCACCCCATGGTCAAAATGCTTCACTTAGAAAGCATCGCTATCCTAGAAGCCATATCAGAGGACTATTACAAGTGTAAAAAAATGGGGGCTGTCGTGACAGGGCGGTGAGGAGGATAATCAGCAGAAGTTAGATAACCAAAATAAATTAGGAAACCAAAAAACCAAAAGGGGAAAAAGCAAAATGCATAGGAGTCCCATACAATTAGACTGCAGAACCACCCAAAATGGAATTCTGCCTCAAAATTCACCATCTGTGAGTTAATGTAAAATTCAAGCATCCTCTCAAACTAGACGACTAAGAGAAAACATTTAACAGAGGATCATCATGTGTAACAGCTTCAGATACTGTGGAGCTTTACACAGAGTGCTGCAACACTGGGAATAGGTCTACCTGTTTCTGTGTGACACTCAAAGATGGATCTGGTTTGAGCATTGCCATCAATCAGCAGGCATCCATTGAGCACCTACATTAGAGTTCTCACAACCTGAATTCGGGGAGTCCCCTGCAACAGAAACACCAGTACGGATAACTGAACTGGAACAAAGGACAACCCAAACAATGCTGACTGCCAGCAAGTGCAACTTAGACCCATCTGGATCCAGGATGATGCCTGGACCTAATCATACTTCCAGTGGTTGTGCAGTGGACCCTGCTCACAGATCGAAGTCAGTTGAGTGTTTTGGAGTTCACTATAGTCAGCGCAAATCATAGTGCTAATTTCCAGATGGCAAACAGCTGAGACCAATTAATCAATTGACGGTCCTGTGAATTGAAGGATGGGTGGATAAAAGCATAAAGGTGGAAGGGAGAGCTGTGGGACAGAGTGGAGAGGCAAGGGTGCATGGTGGAGTAGTGAGGAGCAAAGTGCTGGAGAGAAGAGTAGTTTGGAGAAGGAAGAAATGCCACAGAGAAAGGAGGAGTGGTGGTGACAATGGTGAAAGAGTATTTGGGAGGAGGAGAAAGGAGAGTTGAAGGTGACAAGCAGCTTGGAGAAGGGACGAACACTGAGAACAAGGTGTGAAGCCAAGAGAGTTTATTAGTGAACAAGCTAGAGAGAAAAAGAACGAGAGGACGAGAATAGAGCAAAGGTGAAAAGGGAGCAGGAAAATGTTAAACGGCTCACCATACTGCTTATGGTGCTCCTAGGCCAGGGGTAAACATGTTAAGTTGAAATTCACTATCCAGGATTATAAAGTCTGTCGACACTCTGTTTTTCACATTCAGACAACAGCCCATTTCTTGCTTGCCAACAATCAAATATCACTAGCCAGTGGCTAGTGATTAATGCAAATTGAGGCTGGTCACCATAGTTCTTTTTCCTCCATACTTATCGGATGCTCCCCACGAAGTGGATGGGACCAGAGCTTGTTGTGAAGCAAGCCATTATTTGTTTAACAAAACTGCAGGGCACATGCATGCAGTCATACACAGGACCCCCGTTGTGCATCGTCCGTGGCCAAATGTCAGTCCCTTGATCAGAACATGGCCCTTAGCCTTATTAGCGGGGACAATGGGATGAGTGCATCAAGGAAAGGGGAATATGCACTATGTGCAGAAGACACTACGTTAAGTAACTAAATTACTCATATGCACCTTCCACATTCTCTCCATACCTATGGGCGATTCCGAAGCATCCTGTAATCATGGGTTGATATAGCTGTGATTGTCAGGCAAGATTCCCATTTATGAGAAGTTTTCCCTCCAGTTGTTTAACTCCCCTCCCCGGTCCCCCAACTTTTTGCTGCTGTTTAACACCATAGTCTGACTGCCAGTCGAGTACAGCCTTTAGCTGCACTCCCCTTGGCTTTTTGCTGACTTTGTTATGGGGAAACTGACATGCCCTTAAAGACAGTCAGTACTGGGAGACTTTGTTTCCTTTCGTCCTTTCCAATGTTGCAACTTTTCTGCAACATGTTACTTTACAGTACAGTGCACTTGGGTCCTCCTGTCATTTCCCAGGGCCCTAAACACCCTCAAAGGATATTTTGGGAGAAGTGCGGATGTGCCTATCTTTTCATATATTGTTAACCCTTTCCTGCTAGGCAAACTGCGTTTGGAACGGATAACTGGCCTGGCTCCAAAATGGCCATGCCACGAGGTTCTTCGTCCTGTCCTTTGGCCATCTTGCCCCTTCACCTTACCCAGGTCGAACCGACCCGGGTCAGTCCTTATTTGGGCATGGATTCTCCTGCGAAACGCCAAGCTTTTGCAGGCTTATGCATGCCTTGTGTGTGTGCTTCCAGGATGTGGGCTGGACTGTCTGGTTCCAATACACATCCTGGGTGCCAGAGTCTGGTGTGCTGTGAATGACTGGGACCACCGTGGTCCGCGATTGGTCCACGTATGGCGTGCCTGTATGTGAGCAGATCTCCCACTGGGTCCTCTTCGTTTTGGCGCGAAGGAAATTCGGGATAAGAGAAGGCTCTCTTGAGTTCTCACTGAACGAAGGACAGGATCCAAGTATCCTGAAACTAAGAAGCCGAGCCTAGGAACCGCTGGTGACCTGCTGGAAGGTTTGGCACCCTGAGCCCGCTGTCGTCCCGCCGGACCACTCTGCATCTGATCGAACTAGAAGGTCTGAGAAGACGCTTCGACCCATTGGAATAGTAGGACTAACTATTCTCGGCATCTTCAATCCCTGCCAAGTAAGCCTTCTTGGAAGTGCCCCTGGGCCAACCAGTGGGCTGACCAGCTTGCGCAGGACATTTGTTATGACAACACCGCCGTTTCGAGGAGACCCTTGAAACTTGGTACATCACAAGCTCTGTGTTCACGGCACTCTCACACCGAATTTTGTACACTTGGCATTCCCAGGTCTGAAGTAAAGAGAGCACCTGAACCAGAGTGCACGCGGTTACTGTGACACCCAGCCGTGGTGACAAACTTCGCCGGTGCATTATTGCTTTGCCCTTTTGTGCTCTGAAGCCTGCAGCAGTGAAACTGGCCTGATCCATCCACCAGGAGCAGAGAAGTCCCCACTGTCCCATTGAGGAATCATCGCTGTATCTTCGCCGCTGAAAGCCGCAGAGCGGCACAATTGCTGCAGTTGAACCTGCAACCGAAGTGGACTTGAATGCCGAAATTTGGTCCAGAATGCGCCGGGGGTTGGTGAGTACTTACAACCCTTACCGGTGGTCCCTAGCTCGTCCATCCATTTTTACGCACGAGTGTCCCCTGAGGGCCACTCTCCTTTCCACTGATAGCCTGAGCTATTGAACCATTCCCAACTCTTGGAACCTGCTCTGCCCTTTTGGGGAGACCCTCCACGAGTGGGAACTTATTCTACATCACCTCAACCACCTTCCTGAGCTGCTACACACCCTACAAAAGACCCTGTTTTTCACCCATCTGCACTACCGCGTGTGCCAGCATTGCAAGTACATTTGAGCAATAGGCTCCCCCTCTTCTTAGGGACTGGACTGCCTTTCAGTTAGGATTGTGATTACTGCAGAACTGCCTAAAGATAATTTGCACTGCCCGTTTCCTTCCCTTGCAGGTTGTGGATCCATTGTGTGTTTAGACCTTTAGGCCTCTTGGTCTTGCATATATGTATTTCAGTAGGATTGTGTTGGTTTAAAAGTATTACTGTTGATTATTGTGTGCTGAACTTCAAAAGGCCTTGAATAAATGTACTTCTATTTTTAATATATATACAACGGTCTGGGAGTGATTTGTAGTGTCCTTTACTCTGTGTGCTCATTGAGGTCTTTCAGTCACCCTCACCCCTCCTGAGACCTAGTCTTGACCGTCGCCAATTTTACCTTGATTGGTCTGGCTTGTCCAGAAGGTTACCCTGTTCCAAGAAACTAGGCTGGCCTTCTGAAACTCTGCCCACCAGGCCAGAGTTCAGAAATCCATCTGATCCTTGAACAGCATGACCACAAACAGATATTTGCTCAAGAGTTTACATCCAAAACGTAAAGCTTGCATGAAGCATGCAGAGGGGCCCCAAGTGCCCGTCTTGCAAATGTCCTCCATGGGAATGTTCATTTGAGGGCAGATTTTCCCACACTAGGTGGGCATGCATTTCCTTTGGTGGTGGGTGGAGGGGGGGAATGACTGAGGGATTGCAATCCTAAGATTCCAGGATTCAAGAAACTAGCCACCTCGCAATGGAAGCTTAAAAAGATGCAGAACATGGAGAGGAACCACCATTTGTGATAGAAGTGCTCTGATGATCCAAACTACTTTGATCTTTCTAGATAGAATTTTATGTATTCAAATTTTTCAAAAATACATTTAACAAACAATCCCAACATGTTTAGTACTGATCACATTTGGGGGAAAGTTATGCATAAAGAGAATAGCACAATTTCTTACAGGCTCGAGAAATGCTCCCCCAAACCCATCCTCACCAGCTCCAATAAAGATAAAAACGCAAACAAAAAATAAAAACATGTGGACTAGACTCAGTTCACCATTATCACTATTACATTGCCTGTCAGCATCGCATCACAATTCCCCCTCCAAGTTTATTAAATCTGACCCAGGCATCAGGACCACCATTTGTGTGGGCACTGAGATTGGCATCATGGAAGGAGACACAGACAACGGATTCAAAATTGAACAATAGTATTTTATTAAAGAAAAGGTTAGAAGGGAGCCTTACTTGCCGTATACTAAAAGTGGGATTTCCCAACCTTAAGAAACTAAGCAAAGTCTGTGTCAGTATGTTCAACTAAAAAGTCTGTGTCCAAATCCTACACTTGCCCTCACAAAGAACACAAAACAATGTGTAGGAATGTCAACCATAAATCAAACAGTGTTCTAAACAAAGGTCTGAGCTGCTTCCAGCCCTGGCTTACTCTTCAGCTTCTTTTCCCAAATGGCAATAAGTTCACCATATCTTACTTTGAATATTAAAAGAAATGTAGGTTTATAGCTTTGGAAAGGTCAGAATGCCCAGCCCCAAGTTCAGCACAGTTCCAGGGTAACAAAACTTAGGGTTCCCTTCCCCAAGTTGACATTAAACACCAAAAAGAAGGATCTTGACGCTTTGTCTTTCAACAGGATTTTCGCAATTCATTTAAACTCAGGATACCTTTGCTTCTTTCTTCCAATTCTGTATTCAAATAAATTCCACCTTACTTGTTCCATTCAATGCGATATTCAATAAAGTTCCTTTCACTTGTTTCATTCAGTTCGATATTCAATGGAAATAACTTGCCTTTACTGGTTTCCTTGACCGTTATTGTATTCATGGTATTGTTCGAGCGCCCCGATTATTCCAAAAAGCCAGGCGCTTCGCTTAGCACTCGCCGGCTACCATTTGTAGCTGTGCTTCCGCTCTGCGGCAGCACCTGCTACCCGCCTTCCCCTAAAAGGGATCTCCGATCTGCATTCACCATCCAGCTAGACACGCAGGGTCTCGCTCGCTTGGCGTACAGGCGTCTAGGCTTCTCTCGCTCCTGCACGGCTTTCTTTCCTTCTCCTCCAGAAGCTCCACCTTTTATACACCTGTGCCGGGCAATCAGGCCGCAGGTGCGAGTTATGGGTTTGCATGACCTGACCATAATCAAGCAAATCAGTGGGACATGCCTGACCTCCAGACATCTTCTTCGTCCCAGTACTTGAATTGGTAAAGGAGGTAATCCTCATAACTCCTAGTTGTTTCTTCCTAGTCTCAGTACTGTTATGCATCTCAAAGGGGGAATGAAGTGGAACACTCTTATAATGACCCATGAGGTAGGGGGTAGGTCAGGTTGGCTATTGTGAGGATAACAGGGATACTGCGATTTGTTCCAAGGTATCTCATCCCTATTCTTTCTCTTCCTCTGTTTGACGTGTCTAGGTTGATAATGTCTCCTACCCTTCTCAGAAATCAGGGCACAAGATGAACAATATCCCATAACCACTTCTGGGATAGGGGTTCCTTTCTGAAAGGAGGATGTGGATACTGTGTCTCACCTAAGGGCATCCCACCTCCAATCCCTGAGGACCCTCAATCCAGGTGATCTTCTCTCGCTTGTCCGCCCCAAGGTGCAGGATCCAAAAGCAATGGCCTTTCCCTGGCCACCTACATAGTGGATCAAGAGGGAGTAGAAGTGAGAAGACCCTCAGGTTTTTCACAGTAAATATCTCGTATCAACAGAAAAAGAATGTTCCTTGAAGTGGATGAAGGAAATGCCGGGGACTCTTGTGGGAAAGATTCTAAATGTTCTGTTACCAAAAGCTATTGGTTTCAATCATGATATAAGTAAATCTACATTTCACTGAAATTTAGAAAGAAATCATAATGGAGGATCATAAACTGACATTGTTCAGATACATAACATGGGTTGGTTCCACCCTACATATTGTTAATTCACAATTCTGTAAAATTCTCCAAAGGTTTACAAAATGTTTTTTGTAGAATACCAGATTATTCAAAAGAAATACAATTATAATTAAAAAAAACAAAAAAAAAAACAGATTTGAGTTGTACAGGAGTAGTCCACTGTTTTAACTACGATAGGGTGGGGCTCCTGTGGTCACTACGCTTTTTGGGAAGGTTTGTCTCTCTCCATCAGGTGAATAGAATAGAGTAATGAAATATAATTGAACCTCAATCGAAGTAACAAAAGGAATTGTGTTCAGACTTCAAGGAACATCTCATTAGGATGCAGTAACCTTACTGTGTCACAGTTGTCGTTTGAACATAACAGTCTCAACTGCTGCTACCACTGTGGACAAGCCTCTGATATTGGTAAGCTAGTAGGATAATATAAATGAAGATATGGATGGGCTTATCTACTTCTTAATGGGCACTGTTAGATATATTTTCTGGAGCAGTTAACACCTTATCTTCTGGTATTTTAGAATTGTGGTAAATGGTGGTATATTATTGCGGTATATTATTATTGTAGTGATTTAATGGTGGATTCAACTTTATAGTGGTAAAACTCTCCTTGAATATAGTCTAACACCTGTCCTTTATCCCAGGGTTATTAACAATACCAGATACTGTACACTTAACTTGGGGCGGTACCTCTACCCTTCAGCACCTTATTTGGGATGCTGATGTATGCCCTGGTGGCTGATCTACACAGCTGTAAACAGGCAAAACGGAAATACTGTGCACTCGTTCACTTTCTAACTATAGAGTTCACATCAGATTATTCACATGGAAACATGTATTATCGCACACTTGTCTGTGTGTGCAGATCAAAAAGAATGACCAACTGCCACAAAATTCATCAGAACACAAAGTAATTTTTATGATGTGTCTTTATCGTGACAGATAGACTTAGCAATTACACATGACAACAGCTATGCATAGAACAGATTTGCTATTGTGAATGTTTAAAAAAAACAGCAAAAAATTGAAAATCGAACTGTAAAGCAAATTTGTAAATTCGGAATGGCATGCACTTATATCATTGAAACATTACACATGAAATGACCTATTCCTGACTGACTATCGGACAGGCAAATGCAGCACACCCTCATTTCGACCTAATATTTATCTAGAAATTGGAGCGATTCCTTGCACCGCTGAACGCAGGAATCCTGTACATCTGGTTCGCCCACCGATAAGGAATATCATGACCCCAGGAAACCTGCCAGCACTGCCTCACCAAAGCGTCTCAGACTGCCTGTCTCAGCCCAGCACTCGAGGAACCTCAAGACTGTCACTTCCTGGATGCCGGTGGATATCTGCCGTCTCCCAGGAGTTTCCTGAACATCTGATCTGGCACTCCCACTACAGTCCCTTTTATGATCTCTCGCTGCCACTCAAAAGATATCCTTCCCCTTGCACAGTATCTTTCCCTTTTGAGAATGCCAATCCTGCTAACTACAAATGTAACATCTTCCTGCGCACACAATGATGTTGTTCTTTAGCAGCATAAGGTCATAGCCCGCAGCTTCTGCTACTCTGCACGTTTAAAACTCATTGAATGAAGCCACACAGCTCATAATACACTTCCCCCCCATTGCATGAGAGCACTTTCCAAAATAGTTTTCAAGTTATTTCATCTGGACAAATTTGCACTAATTTGGTAAGGACATGTTAGAGGTTACTGGGAAGGGGTTAGCCTGTTAGTTTAGATTAGTATTTATATGTAGTGCAAGCCAGTCAAATGAAATATTATCCTGAAGTAAAACATTTTTAACATGTGCTCTCTGTGAAAATGTGTGCATTTCCATCTGGTGCGCGCACTGGCTGCATTTGCCATTGCTTGAATGTGTTTCTATTGCCCTGTCTCTTCATAAGCCCACTAACATTAAATATGCATGCTAATCTAATAGACCCCTGTAACACAGCCCTCAACTCCTACATATTCCCTCCTTTTCTTTACTGCTGGGATCCACTGGAATCACTACAGGAAAAACAACATCAAATGCTTTGAAATGTATGTGTTGCTCCCAATTGTATTTTCTCCCTCCCCATTGCCATAAAATCCAGCATCAACATTTTCATCTTAATGGTGAGAACAATTAACCATATCAAATTAAATATAATTGGAACTGCCAAAATCACTAAACCTCTTTCAACCAATGTCCCCCAACTGAACCTATCTGCCCCCCACCAAGCCTAGACTGCTCACAGTAATATTATCCTTATTCCAATTGTATGTACATATTTATGCTTCAGCAAGAACTCCAAATCTGGATCAATGGGAAACATATTTCTCTGAAAATAAACTCTATAACCTTTCCCTGCCACACATCGCCATCAGCATGAAACAGGGTCAATCCACCCACTAACACCACTGTATCCTTTGGAACAGACATGTAAAATACATTATGCAGCAACTGTTTCACAATAAAAATTCCATGGTTAAGGTCAGTAATCGTATAATGTGTCATTGAGGTACTCACTAACCACCTATCCTTAATTAACTTAGCATGGGCCAGGTCCTCAACCTCAGTATTACTAATGAACACCTCACACCCCCCAGCCACTCTAGGATCCCACTTCTGCCCACAAATAGCCATCTGCTGCATCAGGAATAAATGGCTTGCCTGGACATATATAATTTTGTTCTTTGAATTTCACACAAGTATCCAATTTCAGAATTAGATAGACATCAGGTTCCCAGGACTGAAACGCTATATTTTCCGGAGTCCTAATCTTTACACATTTGTCACCCTGCCAAAAACCCACATTATGTACTAAACTTGGTTTGATAAATGAACTCTGGGAGCAATGAGTGGGATGCATGAACAGGAAAATAATTTCCATCCTCTCCATATTTATGTATAATGGCATTGCATTTCCCATCTCAAACACAATCTTTTCTTGTATCATTTCCACCTCTCTGCGTGATCCGTGCCATCATTTGACGGATATCAGATGACACAAAATATAGAGGTATATGGCCTTGAATTAACTGAGATAGCGCATTTTAAATTTCCCGCACATATTTCTCCATCATCCTCTCAATTAGGTTTACTACATTTAAAATATCATGTAGCATTTTATCACGTTTAACAATGACATTGGTACTATGCTCACCAATTTTGGCTTGTTCACCGAGCACCCAAATAGTTTCATTCACATAGCGAATTTCTCCACCTCTAATTCCATCTAAGGTTTGTTGCAGTACTTTTAAAATCATATGTTAACTCTTGTGCCTTAGCACTTAAAGCAGACACGGCATTGGCTGTGGATATTGTTGCGCCCACCACAGCACCAATTATATTAATTACAATAGATGCCACAAGTAACCCAGCAATTATCTTCCCTCTCCTTTTCTTTATACCGGATGAACTAACAAAAGTCTTTAACTGCAGCATAATTTCTTTGGTTGTCCTCAGAGCTTCTTCCTTGCGGGATTGCACCCATTCATTTAAATGTTCTGACTTTACTTCTGTTTCATTAAAGAATCTTTCAATGATGAAGTCAGAACTTTGGCTAATGTACATGTTCTGATACAGCAACCTTCTAGTCTCCAAGATAAAAGCCAGCACATCTTCTACTGCAATTCCAGATGCCGGTCCTGGCTCTATCAAAACTTGTGCCCTTGTAAACATGGCACCTTAGACGCTCAGAATTAACGTTATGGATATTAGCCAAGCACTTTTCCTTTTCAGTCTGTAATGCGGAAAGAACATCCAGTCCTCATCTCTGGTCATCATCTTCACGGTCTTCTGCGACTATCTTTACCCCCTTCTTCGGTCCAGGGGCTTTCCAAGGGTCTCTGATACAGTGGCATCCTTCAGGGGTCCAGCACTCCAAGGATCCGGCGCTGATGAGAAATTAATTAATTTTCTAGAGTAAAAACAAAAGGACAGATCAAGTACCAAGCACAATAAATGTTTCATTACCTTCTCCACTGGAGCATCTGAAATTAAAAGTATTGTTAATATTGTTATTTAATCCAAGTTATAGACACAACATGCCATGCTGGAGCACTTGAAATCAAATCTATTGTTATTAATATGCAAATCAGACATAACATGCCATACAACCAAATCAATTTAAAAAATATACACCCCCCACATTGTACCTTTATATCAGACCCCCTTGCACTTTCCATGCACCAGCAATATTTGCTCTTACCCACTTGTTAGGGCAATCTTCCACATTACACACTTTTTTTAACTAGTCTCAACTTGTTCAAGCCTCTTCACCTCATGTTTCGGGTGGTAAGGTTTGATTTGATTGACATGGACAAACAGCTCCACTGTCAACTCACCCTCCTTTTTAGCAATCCTATACACAACTGGCGAGATCTTGTCTGTAATTTTACATGGCCCTTACCATGCTGCAACAAATTTAGAGATTTGATGTCTTCCCTTTCCAAAGTTAAACTTATACACCTGATCTCCTTCCTCGTACCCCTATCATACAACCCCTATCATACGTTTTTACCCAGTCAGCAGCCTTTTCCAAATTCTGCAGCACAAATGCAACTGCATGTTGTAAGTGCTTCCTCAACTCTTCCACATATTTGTGAATTGTGGAGGCCTTTACAAGGGTTTGTTCGTTGGTCTTGCATAGTAAATGTTGTGGCAGCACAATTTTTCTTCCTGTTAATATTTCATGAGGGCTGAGACTTGGTGATTTAGCAGGAGTCCACCTAATGGACATTAATACCAATGGAAGCCGAAGGTCCTAACTAGAACCTGCTTCAGCAACACATTTCTTTAACATATCCACTATTGATCTGTTACACCATTCCACTCCCCCTGAAGAGGAAGGCCAGTATGAAATGTGTAGTTTTCTCTTCACACTTAAAATCTGCCATATCTTTGTCATCAATGCACTAGTGAAATGACTTCCCCGGTCTGATTCTATCCTTTGAGGTAAACCAAATATTGAAAAAATATGATTTACAAGTAAT
This sequence comes from Ambystoma mexicanum, assembly GCF_040938575.1. Lineage (NCBI taxonomy): Eukaryota > Metazoa > Chordata > Amphibia > Caudata > Ambystomatidae > Ambystoma > Ambystoma mexicanum. Next base: position 372,748,274 of record NC_090940.1, on the reverse strand, counting down.
GTGACTGCCGTTTGTGCACTGCAATCCGGGGCTGGAATGCACTCCACCCATTCGAACATGAAACAAACTACCGTTAACATATATCGATCTCCTCTTGCTGATCTTTTTACAGGCCCGACTGTCAATTTGCAAATCAGACGATGGGAGGGTCAAGCCCCTTTTCATTAATGGTGCTCTATGAGTAGGTGAAGCAGGTTGAAATTGTGTACATACTAGACATCCTGTGGTGTACAGTTCAACATCTTGGGACATGTGTGGCCAATAAGCATAATCTTTCAGAATTTCCCAAGTTTTCTGTAAACCCCTGTGTCCTGCACTTATAGCACCATGGGAATGATGTAACATCAATCCCTGAAATGACAAGGGCACTACCCACTGTGTTTGATATGTCACAGATTCTCTAATCATCAGTCCATCTTGTAACCTAATTCTCTTTTTGAGCAGCACCCTCAACTCCTCTTTCTGTTTACAATCTTCTTCAGTCAGAGGATTTTGCTCTGCATCTAACAGATTATGGAATAGACTTAAAATCAGGTCTTCCTTTTACGCTTTGATCGTGTCCTGATCTGGAGTGTCAAAACACCATTGCATCACAGGCTGCTCAACTGCTTTTGGAGTTTTGGAGCAGGTTATTGCATCTACCTTTATTTCACCATGCAGGTGTTCAATAGGAAACAACTCTCCCAGCACAGCTCCAATTTTGGCTAACTGATCTGCCTCGTCATTCCCCTTTGTCCTCACACAGCGTCTTCAAATGGCCACAGATTTTTCTCCAATGTATCACCAAATCATTTTCGTACACAAGTTTGTCTATGGCTTGAATCATCTTGCCATGTTTTAAGTTTTTTTTTTCTGTTATAGGTGAGCATGCCTTTTACCTTCCAGCCAGGTAAATATTCTACAAAGCTAATCCGGGCATAATCAGAATCAGTTACTAGAACCATCTCTTTGAGTTTATTTTCTATTGCGGTAGCGACTGCTTTGTATATACGGGTCAACTCTGCCACCTGACTACTTCTAGACCCAATCCTCATGCTTACTCTTGGAATGTTGTCACATTTAAACCAGCTATTTCCTAATCTTGCCACAAACTCTTTTTCTGTGTTATTTTCTACATGGTATGCACAGCCATCTACATACACAGTTGGTAAATCCCTACATACCTCTTCATTGAACGCTTTGTGTGGGTATTGTTCAAATTCATTCAAACTTTATTCTATTTCCGTGGCCTCAGAAGCACATTCTGCTGCACAATCATGCAAATCTGCTAGCCCTTGGGCAACCACGCTCTTATTTTGTCCATATCTCACTTCTACAGGAAAACCCTGAAGTTCTAGAGTCCAAGAAGTAATTCTGGACTGGGGCAAATTCCCTGACCCAATTCTTTTACTTTGCAGAAACAGCAGTGTCTGATGATTTGTCTCAATAATTACTATTTCTCCTTGATTTATAGGACGGAAATGTTCTAACGCCCGGACAGTTGTTAGCAGTGCTTTTTCACATTCACTGAACCTAGTTTCTACCTGTGACAAGGGCTTGCTGGCATATGCAATGGTTTTGTTAGTCACATCATGCTTTTGATATAACATTGCTGACATGCATTGATCAGTGAATCCGACCTCTACAAAGAAATCCTGGTTATTTATGGGATATGCCAGACATGGCGACTTCACGACACATTCTTTTAGCTTGGCCACCGCTTCACATTGTTCCTTTTCCCATCTCCAGGGTACACCCTGCTTTAGTAATCTTGTTAAAAGGTTGTGTAAGCTCTGCATAATTCTCAATAAATGTCCTGTTGTAACCAGTCATCCCTAAAACTTTTCAACCCTTTCAGACTGGTAGATCTTTCAATCTATGCATCACCTCCACTTTCGTATTTTGTGGTTTTAACCCATTCTCGGTCACCTCATGACCTAAGAAGTTCACTTTCTTTTTATACTATTGGGCTTTCTGTAAAGATACTTTGGCTCCAGCTTTCCATAACTGGCTAAGCACATGTCTAATCTCATTGAAATGGTTTTCCAGATTCTCGTTCTTAATCAGCACATCATACACGTAAACGATTATCCCCTTTCTGCTGCATCTGGGAGAGCCTTGCTCAGGAACATCCCAAATTCACTCCCACTATTGACATATCCAAAAGGTGTCCGGGACCACACATATTGGGATTTGTCAAAAGAAAACTCGCACACATTTTGGATATCGTCATCCAGTGGTACACACCAGTATCCAGCTGTAAAATCTAATGTGGTAAACGCCTTTGACCCGTGAACATGTGCAGGACACTGATCAATAAATGGAAGGGGCTACCTTGAAACCGGTACCTTTTTGTTTAATTCTCGTAGATTTACACACAAACGCCATTAGGTTTTAAACACACCCAATAGCATTTGATGTACTATGAATGGGCCTATTGATTCCTCTAGATACTACATTTTTAATTATTTCAGCTAGTGATTCCAAACATGCCAGAGGTAACCTATATTGTAGCACAAATACTGGTTCCCTACCATGTCCTTCTGGTAATGTGGCAACCTGCAAATCTGTTATCTACAATCCTATGCGTCTTTGGCAAAAACCTCTTTGAATTCCATAAATATTCTTCTCAATTGGCCTTTTTCTTCTTCATTTGTGCACACATCCGCAGCCTGAATCTGCTCTTCTACCATTTTAGAAAATTCTGGGAAGTCCTGCAACAGAGGAACCTTTGTACTCACCTCTAACCATGTGGCTGTATCTCTTTGGAGAGTCAACACATTTAAATATTTTGGAACACTGACTTCCATTTCAATATGCTGCTTTTCTGTATTAGCCACATTTAATTTGAATAGAATGCAATCATCTGGATTACAGCACACTATTTCACTTGAATACTACGGATACACAGACTGAACTTTAAAGTTTCCTTTAAGTTGAGAGTCCAAGGATTCTGGCAACTCACCCTGTGCATTCACATACCTTTCAGGGATGTTCCCAATCACTGCATTACTGAAGTCTGCAGTAAAATAAGATTTTGGTATTGCCATTCCTTACGCTGAATTCTCTTCTAAATGAATGTCCTGGCATCCTTTATTTTCCACCAGAATTTTAATTGGTCCATCCCTAATCTCTATCAGTGGTGTACATTCGCATTCTAACCCTTGCTGCCTCTAGGATTCATTTAGACATACAAATGCATCCGGATCTTTTAACTGTTGTCCCTTTCTGTATTTTAACGCTATTGTAACTTGTCTGGTGAATGCGGGGATGGTAACATCCTTTCTCACCTGCAATTCAACTGTATAGGGTGCCATCTGCGCGCAATGATAAGCTTGTCTTTTGTCCTTAGGTGCGGCCCCCCTAATCTGGACCAAACCTTTTGATTTAGGAAGTCTCACACCATACACATTCTGTACATGATATAATTTCCCAAATAAAATGTATTTTGTGTCCCACTTATGATCCACACATTGTGATGTATACTCCTAGGACCAATTGTAATCTTTAACATGCATCTTCCTATAATCCTTTGCCCTGACTTTGTATCATCCAGACCAAAGATGTGTTGGTTCTTTATTCTGAATTTTGGGATCTCCTCCCTGTCAATTTCCTGCTGGAGTACTTTCTCATTAATAAAACTTCTTTTATGTTTGAGTGCTAAAGTGCCTTCTATCATTTTAGAATGCCCATTTACATGGATAGGGATCCATGGCTGCCCATCTCCGATGTGTATTTCAGAAAGGGTTGAAATGTGTTTTTCTGCGTTTAGCTCTGAAGTAACATTTGGCTTGCATTTCTCTTCCTTTAGATAAAATCGCAATGTGTTTTCATGTATTTCTGTTTGCCATTTTTTCTTGGGGTCCAAACAAATCTCCAGAGACTGCTTTTCTTTTTCACCCCGACACATGAGAATGACAGGGAGACTAGGCACACAGCCATTCTGAAGATATACATCCACTGAACGTTCTGACTTAGCCACAGCATGGCATTCTCTTACATTGTGGTTTTGGGTCATGATTTTCTTAGGCCTCATTTGTTTTCTGGCTAGGGACCAGAATACCCCATCAATGAAGGGCGACAACCTCTTCAGGCAATTCGTCCCTAGGATAAAGGGTATTTCACTGATAGATCCTGTCTCATCCGATGTTTCCCTATCTTTGTCAACCTCTGTGACACCTTCAATGGGTATTTCCTCACCACTGAAGTTGTGCGCAGGGACTTCATTTTGTCTCACCTTTATGTGATATTGGGGGGGGGGGGAAATCTCCCTTCGTTGATACTTTTTACTAGTTCTTTAGAAATTGTTGCCTGGGCACCCGTGTTAATCCTTGAAAATGCATTACATTTCTCTTCCACAGGGATAGGCACATAGTACCGGTCTTCAACTTCCTCTAGCACACACAAAAAGTATGAGTTTTTGCTGATTTCAGGGCTCTACTTTCTTAGCCACTTTTCACTCCTTGCTAAACACATGGGCATGTGAAATGATGCTTTTCCCTCCTTTTTGCCCACTTCATTTTGTATTTCTTTGTCTATTTTCCTGGGCTCAGAACCCATCTGGAGCGTAGCCACTGTCTGCCCCTCTGACCTGGGACAATCAGTGTTCACACTAACTTTTTGACTGAACATCCAAGTGTCACATGGCAGCCTGGCATTTTCTCACGCATGATACTTATCTGTGTTTTGCATAGAGCCTGTCCTGTTTCTTGGAATATTTGTGGTTCAAAATACTCCTCAGGTGACTGACCTGCACCCTCCTTTTGAGCTACTGTTTTTTCTGGTTGGAGTTCAACAGTATTCTGACTATTGAGGGAGAATGCCCTAACTACTAATCCTACCTCTTCTTTTTGCATTTTATTTTCACAATGGATGCTCTCTTTAAACCTGTCTCTCTGTTCTTTAGGTTTTTCTTGTTCATTTTCCCCCCTTTTTGTTTTTTCATATTCACACACTTCAATAGTCTGATTCAACTCTAAATTGAACCACACTCCCTTTTTGTGTGTGTTGGCATTCCCTGTCTCACTTTCATTTGTTTCTATTCTTATTTTTGAATCGGCAAGCAATTCAGGATCGTTACACAAAGGCAATTCATGGGCTTCTGTGTTTTTATCAGTGTAGGGGCTTTTAAATAGTCACTTGTTGTCAGAACGCACAAGATCATTCCTATGGTATTCTGCACCTTCACTTGGCTGCTGTTTTTGAACTGCACAGAGCTTTCCTATTTGTTCAGACAACAATTTGACTTGGGCCTCTAGGCATTGAAACCTGTCCATGTCCCTGGACTCTTCTCTTTGCGGCCTGGGCCGGTATTGGTTAAACTCACCCTGATTGGGCCTATTCTGGTACCTCTCAGGAGATTTATTTCCATTTGTGTTACTTCTGAACTCATGGGCAATAGGAGGTGGGGAACGCGGAGTGATCATCCTTTCACCATGGTCGACTGGTGGTGGTGATTGGTTATAATGGCGAGGGACATCGCTCATATTTTTTCCTTTCATTTGGTGGGAATTGTCCCCAATGCCGATTTCCATTTTCAATAAACCCAATCACATACCTTGGTCTTTCTTGGTGACCATACGCCATTGTATTAGGTTCAAATCTGCTCTGCGCCCCCAGAGTCTGGTACAGGCCATTGTACATTTGATTTTGATTGTTATTCATGCCCAACATATGGGGGCAAAATCCCACTTTGGGGGCATTGCCCAGATATCTAGGGCTAATGTAAGACTATTGCTCGGATCAGATTGGAACATAGGAGTTTGGGGTGGTGTCCTCCGTAGTGGCATGCCCCTCTGATTAGGTGTCATGTTGTTCCTTGCCAGAGTTTGGGCTGATTCAAGTGGCATTTTTGCAGATTTTGCCTCCATTATTGCTGGTTTGGGTTCTTTAGATTTTGTGTCTTTATTCTTAGACCCTCCCTCTCTGACAATAGATTACTTCATATAATTTGGTCCCCTGTTCCATTATCCATTCTAGTGATTTTTCCCAGTCAAATTCACAAATTAACTGGGATACAATTTCACCACAACAAAATGTGAAAATGCTCTTAAAGTCTTGGAGAAACTGGCAAGGGGACAGGTCTTGCTTTGCAGTCTTTGTATACGCTGCTTTTTTGGCACCTTTTATCAACTGGTAAAATGAAAATTGATGTCTAACCGCATTCTCAAAATCTGCCCATGACACATTTTACTGTTCGAGACCCTGAATGACACTAGCAGCTGCCGAATCAAGCGTTAGGTGAAATTACTATCTATATGGTACCCTAGGTATTTGGATGACTTTAAATATATCATGGACTGTTTCTAAACAATCTTCCATGCAACAATCTCCTCCCTTTTTGAAGGGTTTAATGAAAGTTTTGATTGACTGCATGATTCTGATAGGGCTACATGGTGCATTTTGGTGTGCATTATTCTGTCGCTCATTCCTGTTCTCTTGTGTGCAAGAATAATTGTAACCACTGGCTGGTGATTCATACCCCACCAGTGGGCTACAATCAGGTCTGGCCACAGGAATAGCTATCGGTACACTGTTATCTTGGGCAGACCTGGGGTTAACCTCAACTCCATTGAATGTAGCGCCTTGGCGCCTTTCTTGAGATTTTAGACTGAATATTTGCTGTTTTACATTCTTTCATTGTCCATGAAGTCATTCTGCCTCATGGCAAAGATTAGAATTATCATCCCTAATTTTATTGATCACGGCTTGCAACTCATCTATGTGCACCTGGCACTGGTTAAATGCTCCGTCCTCCTTTTCATTCTCTTCCAACAATTTAACTATTTCTTGTTCTACAACATGGAATTCCTTATCTTTCTCCATGTTATTCTTTCCGTTTGTAATTCTGAAATGGCATCTTCTTTGTCTTGTCCTATTGCATCTAAAATCCCTTTTAAGTGCATTAATTCTTGTTCACTCATTAAATAGTTTTTCCTTCTGAGCCAATTGAGTATCCATATTGCTACATTTAGATTGCAATTCTGTATTAGACTGCTATAATTCCGCTTTTAGACAGCGTATTTGACCAAATGAATATCCACACTGCTCTGCCTTTTACTAATTACCTCAGTATCATTTCCTTGCATTTTCAAAGACCGGTGCAATAGAAACCATAACTTTGCACATAGCCTTATGATACAATTCTTCTCCTCCTTTCGGCCTGGGGCTCTAAACAGTCTCATGAGGCATACTTGCACGATGCTCCCTTCCTCAAAAATATTTTGCAGCAGTTCTTTCTACACTTCCCCACATATCCCGTCTTTCCATATGGTTACATTTTCTGAAGAGCAAACTCCATGAGCAAAGAGTTTTCCCTCAAGATAATTAGCCAGAGCGGAAAAATCCGCTTCAATTTGGGACATGGTGACAGTGCAGCGTTGCGTGCACTATCACTTCACAGCACTAATTCACTTTCAAGTGCACACTATGGCTATACGCTGCGCCCAGTAACGGTTTTAAATTTCCCAATGGCCAACGCACCAAATTATATTTTCTGGAGTAATTGCACCTAATCTTCTGGTATTTTATTATTGTGGTAAATGGTGGTATCTTATGTGGTATATTATTATTATTGTAGTGAGTCATGGTGGATTCCCTTTATAGTGGTGAAACTCTCCTCAGAATGTAGTCTAACACCTGTCCTTTATCCCGGGGTTATTCACAATACCAGATACTGGACTTACTTAACCTGGGGCGGTACCTCTACCCTTCAGCACCTTATCTACGATGCAGATGTATTCCCTGGTGGCTGATCTACACAGCTGTGAACGGGCAAAACGGAAATACTGCACTCTCGTTCACTTTCTAACTATAGAGTTCACACCAGATTATTCACATGGAAACATTTATTATCGCGCACTTGTCTGTGTGTGCAGATCAAATAGAATGACCAACTGCCACAAAATGCATCAGAACAAAGTAATTTTTATGATGTGACAGATCGACTTAGCAATTACACATAACAGCTATGCATAGAATGGATTTGCTATAGCGAATGTTTAAAAAAATTGCAAAAGACATTTCAAAAAAATAGAATGAGCTGTACCCAGCCCTAGCAAACCGAACTTGGAAGCGCAGAAATTGGCAAGAATTAAGCTTTATGAAAATCAAACTGTAAAGCAATCTTGTAAATTCGGAATGGCATGTACTTAAATCATGGGGGCGTGGCCTAGACCTCATGACGTGAGGCTGTGATTCCTTCGAGCTCTGGCGGTGATCCTCTACAGATGCTAGAAAACAGCATCTAATAGCCGTTTTTCCTGACCCTGTTAGCCGTGGCGGTAGCCTGGGGACTCCTGCTACCCGAATCAGGCTGAGCAAAGTGGAACGCGATCGTAACCGAATAAGCAGACCGCTCCCGTTCTAGTTGAACGCGCCAAAAGCATAACCAAGATGGCGGCTCTTATCCAAAGCTCCACTAACTGAAGCTGTGCCAGAGGAGTGGGTGCAGCGATTGCTCTACACCAAAAGACCCTCACACCCAATGTACCAATACACCGGGACACCTACCTGTGGTACAGCGGCGCACAACCCGCCCATGAGGTACCAGATTGATTCACACATGAGGCCCTTGACTTGTGGCCAGCTGGCTTGAATTACACCTGGAAACAGCATCATTGCTACAACGGCCGTGCTGAACTGGGGGAGGCACAGCACTTGATACCAGTGGGGGACGCATGAAAACACACTACGCAGCGCTTCAATCAGCTACGACGGACATTGCGCAAAGTAGCTCCCATGCCTGCGTCGCAGGCACGCCCGGGGGAGCTTCCACTTATTGTTGTCGGTGTGCGCCTGCAGCAAGGCGGTAGCAGCCCGATTGCAAGAGGAGGCAGTGGCCTAGCATCCGAGGTCGGATAAGTGGCAGCATTGCTCCCTTTAATTGACCGCTAAATACAGAGCTGCTTGTTACTCCTACATACCCTTTAAGGGTCCACACGCAGTGTGGAAACAGCGCTTCAGTGCTGGAATACTGAGCCCCACATGAAAGTAGACAAGTAGACGACCCCCCAGTGAGCGCTAGAGGAAGAGAGAAAAAGTCTGCACGGCAGTCGTATATGAATCTCCCTTCATGTCCCAACATCCAGCCTGCACAAGACAAACTGCATTACGGGGCTGCACCCTCCCTTCTATGACATTAGGACACGCTTCTTATAAGTAATATACCAATCTCTAGACTTGTTCCTCGTTGCTCTCCTACACAGAGGCAAGGAAGAGTGCAAGTGCAACAGACCAGCAGACTTACTCAGATAGACAACCTGTACTGCACTGCGCTCACACAGATTGCTGACCGTGCAGTGGTATATGCCTGTTGTGGGAGACAGCCCCTCCGAGCAAGCCATCTAAACGTTTTGGGACACAACCGGCAGCTTGTAGACATGTAACCGTTTGTCCTACAATCGCACCCGGATAGGGTCCAAAGACTGCGCCTCAGCTAGAGAGCATGGTGAGTCACAGAACGACTATACCCTGAATAGTTGGTAACTACGCATACTCTACGGAAAACAAAGGTGCTGCATTTTAACAGGTTGACGAGGAGCAAGACGGGGTAGACGCTCCTTAAATTGATATCTGGTCAAGATAAAGCGCTATCCCCGACACCTCTGTCTGCCCCCGGAGAACCTCAGAGAGAGCCTATGGAGACAAATGGCCATATAACATTGACCCTCTGAAGTGAACGTTAGGATACTCCGGCATAGAGACAAGCAGCAACGGCGCAAGCGGGCAATATGCCTATTGCAAAGAACAACAGAAGGGCAACATAACGGACTCCTTTGCGGGGCACGCAAAGACACAGACACCAATCACAAAAGAAAGCGGTCCAGGAACAATGGGTACTGCTACCTGTGCAGATCCGAAAGAAGATGAGGTGTTGAGAACCTCTCTAGAACATAAACAGATGGTTAGCATTGAAGTGCAATTGCTACAACATGATGTGCAAACTCTAGCAGAACGTGTCACAAAAGCGGAGGTGCAGCTGAAAGAAACTGCCACTACCACCACAGACTTGGCTGTCAGGCTGAAAACGTTTGAAACTAAAAAATACAATTTTTTTAAAAATAAATTTACATTTTTATTTTTTAAAAAATCATTACCTTGAACAGAGAGCAGAAAATTGGGAGGGAAGCTCCCGCAGAAATAACGTCAGGGTACTGGGTATTCCCGAAGACACAGAAGGCAGAGATCCCACAACATATATTGGAAATCTGTTCCTACAAGAAGTCAGCACTAACAAACTGTCACAGGGATTTGCAGTAGAGAGCGCACCGATCTCTCCAAAAAAAGCCCCCACCCAGGTCGTATACTCGCCTGATTATCGCCAAAATATTGAATTTCAGAGACAGGGAAGTACTGGAGCAGTACTCTAGAGATGGAGAAATTGAGCCTGGTTGCTCAAAGGTGGCCATATACCCAGACTATACCGCCCCCTAGTGCAACAACAACTAAACAGATGTGTACCAGTCAAAACCAGGCTCCGGAAGAAAGGAATAGAAATACATGCTCACCTACCCTGCAGGACTTAAAGTGATATATGATGGCAAGTCAAGGTTTTTTGAAACCCCCCCCAAGCAGTAACGATGTGGCTAGAACATAACAATCTGGACACGCACAACGACCTACCACAACAAGGGACAAAGACTGCAGTCATATAGACGCTACAGTCGTCTACTGCCACGACAACCAAAACTGCTATGCATGTGTGGAAACCAAGATGGGGGAGGTGAGGGGGAACGAAAATAAATAAATGATGGAACTACCTCAATCACACTACGCACACCTAGGCTGTTACAACAGCAGCTACCACGCCGGGGCTGGAGACCCGGCCCATTATGACCCAGAGGAACCTCCCCCAATCCATATGGCTATTTGGCAGGCTACCCGTGCTGAATCTCTCGGCCGATGCATGCTTGAGAAAGTGTGCACCGGCAAGCCCAAACAGACTACGATTGTTGGGCAAAGTTGGGACCCCACGTTCTGGGGTTGGTTGACAAAGTTTAGTTTATTGATCCAACCAAGACGAAGGTTGATGCCTTTTGTTCTCTATACTGCATAAATAGGTTAGTGAGCAGAAAAGAAAAAGAAAAAAAAAAAAAAAAAAATAGTTGTTTACATTACACAGTGCACCGCTTGCGACTACACATCCGAATGTTCCCCATGATGCCAGGCCCTAGCGCCTGTCGTTTAGTAACACACACACATGGGAAGATGACGCAGATTAGAATCATCACATGGAATGTCAGAGGCCTTGGCACATACATGCGCAGGAACAAGGTCAAGTCATATCTCCAGCGCAAGAAGGTTTTCGATAGCCCTCCTACAAGAGACTCACTTGACAGGGAAGGAACAAGATGCTGTAGCAAAATATTGGAGAGGCGCTGTATATGGGGCTCCATACTCCAATATGCCAGGGGTGTCCTTACATGGGTAGGCAGCTCCTTACCCTTTCAGATGTTGAGTAGTGATATAGATACCCAGGGCAGATACGCCATCCTCAAGGGGCATATAGGAAATGTGGAAGTAGTCCTACTCAACTCATATTTCCCCTAACTATGCCATACCTGCGTACATACAAACACTTACTGCCCGGATTATCCCCCACAGAGATGCCTTCTTGATATGGGGAGACTTCAAGTGCATGTGCGACGCGGTACTAGACGGGTCTGCACCACTTAAGACTCAAGCCTCCCCCGGCAACAACGGGCCTCAATACTGTGCTGACAGAACTCACCCTTACAGATGTGTGGCGAGAGCGCCGCCCGGGTCTGAGGGAATACTCCTACTATTCCTCCCCGCTTGACCTCCACACAAGGCTGGATTATTTTGTTGTGAGCACAGAACACCTACAGAACTTTACTAGTGCAGACTACATGGCTCGTGTAATATCAGACCACTCTCTCCTTATTGTGCTCCGGAATGCTGAGGCGCCGTACGCCCCGGTCCCTACGTGGCGCATGCCCACCGATTTACTGCTAGACCTGGCCTTTAAGGAGCAATTCTGAGAAGCACTGGCTTTCCCCCCCCCCCCTCGAATAAAACATTGGTAGCGTATGAATATGGGTGACAATCTGGTAAACCCTGAAAGTGGTCACTAGGGGAGAAGTCCTAAAAGGGGCTGGGGTTTTCGGAAACAACTAAAAAAACTGAACTTGAGGCCCTAGCATGCAGAATAAGGGAACTGGAAACAACAAAACCTACAGGGGGATCCGCTACGCGTACCCTTCAGGAGGTCCGCAGTGACCACCAAGCTACTTTGGAAAGCCTATCCAAAGTGGACTACGCAGCCAACACCGTGCGCACACATGCAGAGGGGGATAAATCTGGGAGGCTCCTAGTCTGGCTTTGCCGTAGGGAACATCCTAAAACCCTGGTTATCCGAATGAAAGACGAATGCGGGGAAACATGGAGAGCGCAATCAGCAATTAATGATATATTCACTACATACTACGCTGCACTGTATAGTCACAACACCTGTGTCCCTGCAAATGAAATAGAGGTAGTCCTCACAGACATCACACTCCCAAAGCTTACTACCAGCCAATGTGGCTTCCTGGACCAACCCTTCACCCTACAAGAATTAAAAAGCGCAATCACGGCATCGGGCTCAGGGAAGGCCCCGGGTAGTGATGGTCTACCTGCTGAGTTTTACAAAACATTCCAAAACACAGTGGCTGCGACACTCCTGAAGGTCTTTGAAGAAGCCTTCGAGACTTGAAAACTTCCGGACACAATGAGGGAAACTTGGATAGTCCCCATGCTTAAACCAGAAAAGCCCGCAGACATGTGTGATTCATACAGACCATTGGCCATGTTAAATTGTGATGTAAGGGAATAGTTTCTTACCTGTAACTCCATTTCTCCAGCATTGGTATCTTTCATGGATTCACATGCTTAGAATATTCCCCGTCGTCAGGCTGGGAATCCCCGGTACATTATATAGACCCTTTCCCGTAGGAAAACTTTTTCGACGCTTATGCGTCCTATCCACCTCGTTTTGTATCATGCGTGCCCGCAACGTCAGGACGTCATGATATAAATACAGGACCCGCCCCCACGCTCCCTCAGATTTCGGCCCCCAAAGTAGTGGGGAAACCGGTTTGCATATTCAGGGGAGGCAGGTGGGCGCATGTGAATCCATGAAAGATACCAATGCTGGAGAAATGGAGTTACAGGTAAGAAACTATTCCCTTCTCCAGCATTGGATCTTTCATGGATTCACATGCTTAGAATAGATTACATAGCAGTACCACCCCAAAGAGGAGGCGTGCATGCAAACCCATATACTTTCTTCGCCAAGGTCGTTCCCTATGATCATGTATAAATCATTAATCGTTAACATAGGAAAAACGAACCACATACAGTCATAAATTCCACAGGATGCAACCCCTCAGCCGGGGCTTACCTTATTGGAATAGGTGTCGAAGCACTGCCTGTCCCATCCGGGTATCTTCGGCATGTTGCTGCGACAGGCAGTAATGGCGGGTAAAGGTGTGTGTAGCCGCCCAGGTAGCCGCCAAGCAGATGTCCCCAGAGGGACTCCGGCCCACAGCGCCGTCGACGATGCCGCTGCTCTAGTTGAATGAGCTCTTGGCCGTCGTCGAAGAGGCTTCCCTGCCCTGGAATGGCAGTACGAAATGGTAGATGACACCCATCTTGACAGCCCCTGTTTCGAAATGGCTTTTCCTTTAGCCCCCAAACCATAGGCCACGAACAGCTGTCTCGTTTCTCTGAACGGTTGCGTACGATGAAGATAGAACTTGAGAGCCCTTTTTACATCCAAGGTGTGTAGCATGCGCTCCGCTCCCGAGCATGGCTCCGGAAAAAACGTAGGCAACACAATAGAGGAGTGTTTATGGAACACCGAAGGGGCTTTTGGTATGAACTGCGGGTTAGTGGCTAGGACTACCTTGTTCTTAAAAAATCGTAAGTACGGTGGGTCTACCATTAGAGCCTGAATCTCTGAAATACGTCGGGCTGAAGTGATGGCCACCAGGAAGGCCAATTTCCACGACAAAAACTTTAGAGACGATGATGACATTGGCTCAAAAGGAGGCTTCATAAGAGACGTTAAGACCAGGTTGAGGCTCCACTCCGGCGGAAATTTCTTCTCTGGAGGGAAACTCCGAAAGAGGCCTTTAAGGAAGTGTTTAATCAGGCGGTCGCTGAACAATGGTGCCGAATGCCGTTGACGAGTAAACCTGGAAATGGCCGCTAGGTGTACTTTTATTGACGATACCGACAGGCCCTTTTGAGCTAAGAACAGCAAGTATGGAAGGAGCTGTTCCGGCTTAATCGATTGCGGGGCCAAACCTGGTTGATCCTCACACCATTGACAGAAACTTCTCCACTTGTACACGTATGAGGCGTTTGTGAAAGGTGCTCTTGCCGCTTGCAGGATACGCCGACAGTCCTCCGGAATCGTTAGCCAACCAAATTCAGCGAAGTCAGGAGCCAGGCCGTCAACTTGAGGCTGTCCGGGTCGTGGTGCCAAACGACCCCCTCCTGTCGAGACAGAAGGTCGGGGGTCTTCTGAAATCTCATCGGTTCCGCCACCGCTAAGTGTAGCAGGTCTGAAAACCACACCTGTCTGGCCCAGTACGGGGCCACCAGAATTACCCGACATGGGTACCTGAGGATCCATTGCAACGTCCTCCGTACAAGGGGAAAAGGAGGGAATGCGTACAGGAATTTGTTCGTCCATGGGAAGGAGAACGCATCCCCCAGTGAGCCCTGCTGAGGCCATCTGCTTGCGTATTGATGGCATTTCTTGTTGTTCTTCGTCGCAAACAAGTCTATGGAAGGGTGCCCCCATTTCTTGAATACTTGTTGTAGTTGTTGGTCGTTCAGCACCCATTCGTGAACTTCGTTCATTTCTCTGCTGAGGGCATCGGCTTCCACGTTTCTCACGCCTGGTAGGTGGAACGCTAAGATTTGCATGTTGTGTTGCAGGGCCCAATGCCAGATTTTCTGCGCCTCCGTCGATAGGGACCTGGAACGTGTCCCTCCTTGTTTCCTCAAGTAGAACATCGTAGTGGTATTGTCCGCCATGACACGCACCACCGAGTTCTTCAGTTGAGGCAGAAAAGATTTCAGAGCCCATCGCACTGCTCTCAGTTCTAGCAGGTTGATGTGTAGGGAGGACTCCTGCATCGACCACTGGCCTTGTACCTGTAACGTATCCAGATGAGCTCCCCATCCGATTAGCGATGCGTCCGTCACCACCGTCTTTTGGAACTCTGGTTCCAGTAGAGGCATTCCTTTTGTTAGATGAGTAGACACTCTCCACCAGCAGAGTGCTTGAACTAGTTGTTCGTCGACGACCAGTCTGTCGGACCAGCGACCTCGGCTCTGCGCCCAACGGTCCGCTAGAAATTCCTGGCAAGGTCTCATGAACAGACGGCAGTTGTTTATCAACGGAATGCAGGACGACATGGTCCCTAGCAGGGACATGTACTTGCGCACTGAAACCTTGGTACCGTCTCTCCATTCCGACGCCTTGCTTTGAAGTTTCTGAATTCTTTCGCTGGATGGTCTCACCAGGCTTGTGTGTGTATGAAACTCCGCTCCTAGAAAGACCAAGGTCCTCGAAGGCTCTATGGAGGACTTGTTGAAGTTTATTGCGAAGCCCAGTTCCTGTAAGAGGGACATTGTGGCCCTTAGACTGTCTCGCGTTTGTTCCTTGGACGAACCTCTGACCAGCCAGTCGTCTAGATATGGATAGACATGCTGACCATCCTTTCTTAAATGGGCCGCTATAGGGGCCAAGCACTTGGTGAACGTCCTGGGGGAGGACTTGAGCCCGAACGGGAGGACCTTGAACTGAAAATGCTTTCTCCCGACGACGAATCTTAAATATCTCCTGTGTCGTGGGCGTATTGGGATGTGAAAATAAGCATCTTGAAGGTCTAGTGATGATAGATAATCCATGGGTTGCACCGACCTGATAACCTCTTGGAGCTTTAGCATTTTGAATTTTAGGCTCTTTAGCCACTTGTTGAGTACCCTTAGGTCGAGAATGGGCCTCCATTTCCCATTTGGCTTTTTGACTACGAAGAACCTGGAATAAACTCCTTGTCCTTCCTGTGCCACAGGAACTCTCTCTACCGCCCCTTTTCGCAACATAAGCGCCGCCTCTTGTCGTAGGATTCGGAGGTGGGGCTGTGTCGAGAATAAAGGAGGAAGACGCGGAGGCTTGTCTTTGAATTGCAGCGCATGACCCATGCGAATCGTGTCTAGAACCCATCGATCTGTGGTGATGCCTTTCCATCAGTCGAAGTGATGAGAGACTCGACCCCCCAGGACGTTCCGAAGGCCGTCATTGGTTGCTGGTTTGCTTGTTCTTCGTTGACGACGGACCCGAGCCTCGCCGCCTGGAGGCTTGATAGTCCCTGCTTCCACGCGCCGACTGGGACGCTCGTCTGAACCCTTGTGAAGAGTACGAGGGTCTGTTAAATCCACGGTCCCTCGAGGCTTCAAAGCGGGAGTTTCCAGAAGCACCCCTGAAGGGGCGAAAAGAGCGAAAGTTTCTACCCGTTTGAAGGGCGCCGAGGGACCTAGCAGTATCCGTGTCTTCTTTCATCCCTTTCAGCGCTTCATCAACCTTTTCGCCAAACAGGTGTTCCCCTTCGCATGGCATGTCAAGAACTTTGTACTGGACTTCAGGACGGAAAGTAGTACATTTGAGCCACGCTTGTCGACGAAGCACTACTCCGTGGTTGATTTGTTTGAAGCCGGATTCTGCTAGGTCAACTGTGATATTAATAGCGTGGTTCGAGGCCTCTTCACCATCCCGTACCAGTAACATAGCTGCTTTCCGGTGTTCGTCTGGCAGGTGTTCTAGGATATGGGCTAGTTTGTGCCACATTTCTCTATCATATCGTGACACAATCGCTAAGGAATTGGCTGCTCTTACTGTCGTCGCTCCGACCGAGAGCACCTTTTTTCCAAAGGCGTCCTGCCTCCTAGCCTCGCTTTCCGGTGGCGTTGAACATTTTTGCTGTACCCTGGCCTTCCTAGCCGCTGCCGCCGACACCACCAAATCAGACAGAGGCTGTGATGTTAGACATTTTGGAGTGGACTCCGGAGCTTTAAACTTTTTCTCGATCCGTCCTTTTATGGCTGGCTCCGAGAACGGATGGCGCATCGTCTTGAGACCTTCTTGCCACATGTGGTCCAGGATTGGGATGGCAAATACCGATTTTCTCCTTTGACCCATGTGGTCAAAAAGGAAACAGTCTTTCTTCTGCTCCTCAGGAATCAAGCCGAACTCGGAACACGCTTTTCCCATCATTGCATGGAAGGCTCCCACATCATCCGGGGGAGATGGCTGTGTCTGGCTCCTCGTAGATTCTAACTCTACATCCGAATTCCATGTTGGGTCCCTCGACGGTGACAGGGAGATGTCTGAACCCGAGTCACCCAGTTTAGAGTCGGACCCCGACAATTCACCCTCCTCCTGAGCTCGAGGACGATCTTTTACCACCTGGGGAGCTGATGGGTGTTTAGTCGTCTAGCGAGCCGTACATGTTTGCTCGTCGACGGAAGGTACCGAAAACAGTGACGATGACGTCCCCGGTTGAGGGAACTGCGTATCCAGCCGTTGCAGGAGCTTCTGAAGAGAATTAAGCACATCCAGAGACAAAACCGTCTGAGGGGTCAGTAACGTGGATGATATAGGTACCATACCCCCACTCGCACCCATCGTCGTCGTCGCCGACGTGGAAGGCCGTAAGCCTAAATCAGATGGCTGCAGAACCGTGTCACCTTCTCCTTCCGCCGAGCAGGCTGTGTCTGGCTGCAGTAAGACCTCCGGGGGGATCGGGTCATAGACCTCTGGCAGCCAAGCCATAGACTGAGTCTCCGTCGACGAAGGAATCCCAACCGCTGCTGCCTGAACGATAATGGGCATCGTCAATGACACCGAGGTCGACGAGCACGTCGTCGTCGTCGAGCCCTTAGATCTCGTCGACGATTTCGATGCCGACTTCCCGGCTGAAGCATCCCGACTCATGGAAGACCTGGGACGGTCCCCTGAGGAGGATTTTGACAGCGCTAGCCTCTCCGTCTTAGATGATGAGGAGGAGGGCTTTTTATGCGATGAGGAAGATCCAGCATGTTTCCCCTTATGCTTGTCCTCAGTGCGAATTTCCGCTGGCCGCACTTTTTTCGATGGTGGCTCCGACTTGCTCCTGGAGGCCGTGGAGCCAACTTCCGAAGCCGGGTAGGCACCCGCTCCGTCATTAAGCCAGTCGACCAGCCTTCTTTTACGGTCCTTAAGGGTTTTTTGGGAGAAACCCTGGCATATCTCATATGTATCCGCCGTGTGGTGCGGGTGGAGACAGTAGATACAGTCCATGTGGCCGTCTCCTTCATAAACTTTTTTGAGGCCACATGTTGCACACGGGCGAAATAACGCTTTTCCAGACATAATTCTACAGAATTTGAACTTCGCCGAAGCGAAACAGAAAAAACAACCTAGTTTTCACTAGTAGTAAACACGAGGATCCCACTACTTTGAAAGACGGTTGAAATCTGAGGGAGCGCGGGGGCGGGTCCTGTATTTATATCATGACGTCCTGACGTTGCGGGCACGCATGATACAAAACGAGGTGGATAGGACGCATAAGCGTCGAAAAAGTTTTCCTACGGGAAAGGGTCTATATAATGTACCGGGGATTCCCAGCCTGACGACGGGGAATATTCTAAGCATGTGAATCCATGAAAGATCCAATGCTGGAGAAAGTTGTTAACAACGATTTTGGCATCTCGCCTCCAACAATGTATAACAAAACTCTTACATCTGGAAAACACCGGATATGTCCCGGGGTGCAACACTACCTTAAACCTTTGCAGGCTACAACATGTAGTCAAGCAGACGTAAAGCCATGAAGAACACTATGTAGTAGCATCACTGGATGCAGTTAGAGCTTTTGATTCCGTTTACTGGGAATGGATTGCGGCTGCATTAAAATGTTTTGGATTTGGGGCACATTTTAGACCATGGGTTAAAATACTTTACACTTCCCCCACTGCCAGAGTCATAACAGGGCGTTATATATATATATAAAAGCAATGGGAGATCCAGAAAGGGACTCAGCAAGGTGGTCCTCTTTCCCCCCCAATGCTTTATATCTTAGCGCTTGAACCTATTGCAGTATACCTCAGACAGGAATTCCTCATAGTTGGGATACGTGTAGGCAACACCACTTTACTTATGCCAACCGCACCACAACCTCCCTTTAATGTTCGAGATACTGGACAATTTTGCAAGATACTCTGGGATCATATTTAATAAGCAAAAATCATGCCTTTTCCCACTAGCAAAGTTGAAGGATACCAAACTAACCCAGACATTAGACTGGGGATTGAAGTGGGAACATGACTCATTCCGGAACCTGGGTATAAAGATAACGCACACCCCAGAACACACACGCTCTAAACACCCTCAGAACGGTGGAGGGAGTCAAAAGTTCAATAGTGTTCTGGTCTAAACTACCTCTCTCACTTATGGGCAGGTTGGCCATCACAAAGAGGATTATATTGCCACGTTTATTATATGGGTTCACCAATGTCACCTATTATATTGCGGCTTGCTTTTTTAGGGAATTAGAAACCGTGCTTAAAGCCTTTCTGTGGGGCCCCAAGAGCAGGGCTCAAGTCGAGGGTACACGTGGGGGG
Source organism: Ambystoma mexicanum (assembly GCF_040938575.1). Classification (NCBI taxonomy): domain Eukaryota; kingdom Metazoa; phylum Chordata; class Amphibia; order Caudata; family Ambystomatidae; genus Ambystoma; species Ambystoma mexicanum. Next base: position 372,728,618 of record NC_090940.1, on the reverse strand, counting down.
ACGGAGTCCCCCTTCTTTATTCAGAGGGTGGACTCAGTACCCCCCAGCTAAAAGAGAAACATTTGATGTCCTCTTTGAATTTATGAATTATAGATGACCTCAGGGTTCAAACCGCAGTCGTCAGGTTTGCAGGCTGGACACTTCAACACTGCACTATATAAGCTGATCAAAGCTAACAAACAAAGGTGAAATATCCCATTTCGGTACTGCAAGTTCCAGGGAAAACATTTGATTTGGTTCTTGGAGTTTAAAACATGCACGCATTTTAACATTTTCAAAAACACTATTAGAAGAAAATATCTTGTCTTGGTTTTGTGTGTGTGTTGATTTTATGAAAGGAAAGTGCCATTCGTCCTGTTCAATTTGGGTGGTTATACAAAGACAATTTAATCAAATGCGCATATTTCACCTTGATATGCTAATTTCTGGCGACGTCACATCCAATTGCGTTTGTTGAAGAGTCCCCCCACTTTAATTTTTAGGACTTGACCCCTGCCCAAGAGACACAGACTATCTACAACAATAATGACACTACCCTTTGTACAAGGTGGTGTACAACTGCCATCTTAGAATATTACTATCTGGCGGCACAACTTAGTTTCACTGCCAAGTGGTTGACAGACAAACCCAACACAGAACATACTTTACTAGAAGCCCCGATTCGCTCTGCGCGTCTGTGAAACGCTCTCTGGCATTCCTTGAGCAAACAGGTACCACACCCCCTACTGGTGACACTGGGCAGACAAATCTGGCAACGGACCATGAGAATTCTAAAGCTCACACTCCATACTCACCACACAAATCTCAATTGGTTAACACACAATGGGACCCACAGGAGCTGAAGATAGCACTGTGCTGGGAAGATGTTGGCATTGCAGCATGGGGAGTTATGTATGATAATAGCGCTTATAGAGAGTTCTTAGACCTTACTCAGAAAGAGGGTCTCCCGAGGGGGCAGTTCCCAAGGTACATACAGATAACTAAGTTTGCAAAACGCGCTTGGCCTAATTAGCCGGAGGAACCACAACCACATATGCTCCTTACACATATGCACAAATTAGAAGATGGCTGGAGACCAGTGTCCCGAAAATACTAGGCCTTAGTTGACTACGATCGGGGATCAGACGAAGCTTAGGGCCAAATGGGAGGTGGATTTGGGGAAAGAATTCACGGATAAACAGTGACAGTGGGCACTCAGACATGGCAAACATGTCCCATGCAACGCCAGTTTCAGACTCCTGCAGGTTAATGTCCTTCATCGTACACACTTGACCCCATCTAGGGTTGACAAATTTAACAAGGACGCAGCTTCCACTTGTCAATGATGATGCCAAGTCAATGCCCACATAATGCATATGTTCTGAGAATGTGACTGTTCAACAGTTTTGGAGAAGAATTAAACGTACTTGTGTAGGCGCAGGGATCACTAGATACAAATGGACACCACAGGAATGTATGCTAGGTATGTACACTATAAACAGTGAGCACAAGCACATCCCTAAATTCATGGACTTGGCATGTATGCTGGGTAAAAGGTGTGTAGCCATGACTTGGAAAACGAACAAGGGCCCACGATATGAAATATGGCTAAAAGAAATGCAACGTTGGAGAGAAACTGAGACTACGGCCTGGGGACATGCTATTAATGTACATGGAGTAGAGATGAATTATTTTCGAAGCCTGGAAGGCATTGGTTCATGCTGCCCTCTACACATCGGATGACAAACCGCTGAATTGTTGTACGTAATTAGTTAACTTTCATTGTCAAACTTGTCAGCGGTAAAATGCCCCTTCTGTCCTCTCACGCAGATTGTGAATTTCCCCTTACCCAACTTTTGGTTTCCATTCTCCTTGTTCTGTTCCCTTCTTTCGTTGTTCATATTGTTCAGGATTATTGGCTTGTTGTGCCTAGTAAGGTAACATGTACTTGAAAAAGCGTTTTATAAGTGTATTTAAAAGGCCAATAAATATCTCAGCCCAGCACTCGAGGGTCCTCCAGACTGTCACTCCCTGGATGCCGGTGGATGTCTGCCTGCCCGTCTCCCAGGAGTTTCCTAAACATCTGATCTGGCACACCGCACTGCAGTCCCTTTTATAACCTCTCACTGCCACTCAATTAAAATCCTTCCCCATGCCCAGTATTTTTCCTTTTGAGAATACCAATGATCTTGTTCTTAAGCAGCATAATTTCATATCCGCAGTTTCTGCTACGCTGCACATTTAAAACTCATTGAATGAAGCCACACAGCTCATAACTGTACACTTACCCCATTGCATAAGAGCACTTTCCAAAATCGTTCAAATTATTTCATCTGAAACAATTTGCACTAATTTGTTAAGGACATGTTACAGGATACTGGGAAGGGTTTAGCCTGTTAGTTTATATTAGTATTTAGATGTAATGCAAGCCAGTCAAATGAAATATTATCCTGAAATAATTTTTAACATGTGCTCTCTGTGAAAATGTGGCATTTCCATCTGGTGCGTACGAATCAGAATTATTTGCAGTTGCCCCCTTAAGCATTGTCGTTGGTGGAAGTGATCTTGAATGTTCCAACACTGTAGGCCAGTTGTGAGAGGACTGTAGTGCCTTTATTACAAAGTCGACCCAGTGGATTAATTCCAATATTCAGGGCAGACCCATTGATCCACATTTAATCCTAATGGCCCGTAGAGTTCCATGGGTGGGTCTCACAAATAAATCAACTGAAGGGGACTGTATGGCGGTGACCTTTAAGTACCCCGGAGTGACTAATTGGGTGGTGGCCTACAACTTAGGTCTCGCTAGTCCTAAGCGTTGTGCATGGATGGTAGAACTGAACCATTTTTATCCTTGTGGAAGGGGGGGGGGGCAATGCTGCACCAGAGGAGTTTGATTGAACACATTCCACTTGATTGTCTGAGGCATGCTCAATTGCCATTCCTGCAGTTGCTATCTTGGGGACCCCAGAGGTGGAGTGGCCAAAGAAGATAACTTCGTACCATCAACGAAACGGTTTGTCTGTTTTGGCGAAACGGATGACATCGAATTACTCTTGCAGTCAGGCCCAAGTGGCAGCCATAACCCTGGGGCCCGCAAAAGCATTTCCCCAGGTTCCTCTAATGTAACATCACAAGCTGAGCAATTTCTGTCATGGAATGTGGCAGGGGTTAAAACTAGGTTAGCATGCTTGGAGACACAGTATCGATTTGAAGGGCTGGACATCATTCTCCTGCAAGAGTCGTGGTTTCAAAATGAAATCAACGTGGATGGTTACGTTTCATATTTAGGGCTGGTCTAAAGAAATAAGAGGGGGCGGAATAATGGTGGTAATGCAGAGAGCAATCTGGTCGTATTGAAGTCCCCATCTTCCTTTATTTTGGTGGTTAGAATCTTTAGACCCAGTATGTACGATATATTGGTCAACTTCGATAATAGTCTGCACAGTCAATATAAGAAGAACTGCTTACATGTCAGATAACCTTGAAACGTGTGTTTTGATGCTAGGGGGAAGAGTTTAATGCAAAGTTGGGAGGAGGGCCGGGCAGTAGGTTGTATGATGATATTGAGGATGTGGTGGTGGGGATCCCACCTACAATTATGACAGACTCCAAACTATGCATAGAATGGCAGAGGTTATGGCACTACCTCCAAGACTGCGCACTGTAAATAGTCTTTGTGAGGAAATCCCATGCAGGTTAACTTTCTCTTCTGAGCTGGGTAGCTCCACTATTATTTCTGTTTCCCAGTCAGGTTTTCGGATGAACTGATGGGGTTTAAGGTGGTGGATAATAGTACCATGGGAGCAGAATATAAGGCTCGGGTATTATCCGATCACTCGCCTCTGGTCGTAGAGTGGCAATATCAACCCCCCAGGGCACACATCCCAACATGGAGACTCAGAACTGAGGCGTTACAAGACCCGGGGTTTCGAGAGGACCTGAGGGAGGCCATCGAGGAATATTTTGAAACTAACACGGGCAGTGTACGCTCTGTGGGTACAGTATGGGAGGCGTTTAAGGTGGTGGTGCGGGGGGGTCACTATATCGAAATCTAAAGGGCTCCAAGGGGGCATTGAACGGGAACTTCAGGAATCAGAAAGAGAGCTGGAGGGTCTCATGCAAAATGAGGAGACAACCCGGGAGAACAGTGCCAAGATAAAAGACTTACAGTTAACCTGCAGTGGACTCTGGGATAGATTATGCAAATTAAATTACAAGAAATACACAGAGAGACTACATGCAGGGGGGGATAAGCCGGGTAGATTGCTGGCCTGGCTGTATAAAAGCGAGACCCCCGCTCAGTGATTAGAGATCAGGGATGTGGAAGGCCGAACCCATAACACCCAGGAGGGGGTAAACGAGGAGTTCCTCAAGTATTATAGACAACTATATGAGGACACAGGGGAGGATATGAACCAAGACATACTGGGAACAATAGAGGATATAGGGCTGCCCACCCTGGATGACCTAGAACGTGCGGATCTGGATGCCCCATGTTACCTCGGACGAGCTGGAAGTGGTGATCCAACATCTGCCCACATGTAAGGCGCCTGGGTCAGATGGGTTGCCTAGCGAGTTTTATAACACATACAAGCAGGAGCTACTCCAGCCGATGCTTGCCATGTTTAATGAAGCCTACGAGCAGGGGGAATTGCCACCATCCCTCCGCGAGGCAGTGATTATCCCACTTCTGAAACCAGGCAAGCCAGCCATGGAGTGCGGGTCCTATAGACCCTTGTCCATGGTCAAACAGGACTGTAAAATACTCACGGCAGTATTAGCCAGTAGGCTAAAGAGGGGGATTGGTAAGTTGATACACCCAGATCAGACGGGCTATGTCCCTGGTAGGAATATCACAGACAACCACAGGAGGCTGCACCATATCATTGATTACACCGGGGAAGACACGGGTGAGTTGGCGATCGTGGCGGTAGACACGGTCAAAGCCTTTGACTCGGTGCAGTGGCCATGGTTGAAAGCGACCCTGAAAGGTTACGGAATGGGCCCTGGATACATCAGGTGGGTCCAGATGTTATATAGCACCCCGGTAGCGGGAGTTAAAACGGGATCCACAATTTCAGACAAATGGCAACTCAGCAGAGGGACCAGACAGGGATGCCCCTGGTCACGCATGTTATACATACTGGCACTAGAGCCGCTGGCAATATGCCTGCGACAACAATACGGGGAGGTGGGGATTCGTACAACAAGTGGCATGCACCCGATATCGCTGTATGCAGATGATATGCTCCTCTATTTGCGCTACCCGGAGGAAAACCTGCAATATGTGCTGGAGGTGATGGATCGTTATGCCACCCTCTCTGGCATATCAGTGAACCCCGGGAAGTCTAGCTTGTTCCCCTTGGGAAGGTACAAGAGTGTCCCATTGGTGAGGCTGCCTATCCTGCAAATATCCTGTCAACCCGAGACATTTAGGTATCTGGGAGTAAACATTTACCACAGGACGGAAACAGAGCACGAACATAATACAGAGAAAGCGATCGAGGGAGTTAAGAATAGTATGGTGTTCTGGTCTAGATTACCCCCATCTATGATGGGGAGAGCAGCTCTGCTCAAAATGGTGGTTCTGCCCAGACGCGTACATTTTTTTGTAAATGTCCCGTATCTGATTCCCAGAAGTTTTTTCAAGAGAATTCATGGTATGCGCAGTAGCTTCATATGGGGCAACTCCAGGAACAGAGTGGCCCTGTGGAAACTACAGAACGCGTGCGACAGGGGGGGCATAAAGTTGCCGAACTTTGAGCTTTATTATCTGGCGGGGCAGCTGTTGTTCGTGGCCAGGTGGTTGTCGTCATAGGACTCGGCAGAAGCTAGACTCTTGCAGGGCGACTTGGCTCCATACTTTGAGAGAGACGGTGTGGCTACAAAAGAGTAAACTGGTGGGAAGAGGGAGACTATTGGAGCTGGGCTGGGAGGTCTGGCGCAGGACGTGGAGAACGGTGGGTGATCCGGATCAGCTCTCCCAGCAGGTTCCGCTGGTGGCGCTGTGTGGAAACGACTCCCAATTGCTTGAAATAGTCCTTAGATACTGGGAACCGGTGGGTTTGGCCACCCTCGGGGATATATGGCAGGAGGGGGAGGTATTGGAATTCCAGAGTTTGCAGGAGGAGACAGGGGTGCATAGAGGCCAATATATAACTTACACCAGACTCACGAAACGGGTGAGGGAGAGTTGGCCTGAGACAGTGTTGGCGGAAGAACCTGATGCCGCCCTGGAAACGATGTACGATGTTTCGGAGGGCCGGCACGAGATATCCAGGGTATACGAGCTCCTGAGAGCTAAGGCTGGGAAGGATCTGCTTCAACTGAGGCAGGACTGAGAGGAGGAGGTAGGAGGACCCATGAGAGAAGGGCAATGGGAGAGAGCTCAAAGGTACCATAAAAAGGTGTCCCAAAATGTGAGACTCCAACAGATCCAGTTGTATGTCACCCATAGGGCTTATCTGACCCCTGGGAAAATAGCCAGGTTTGGAGGCTCAGCCACGCAGAAATGCCCCAGGTGTGGGGAGGTGGAGGCGGGGTTGCTACACAGGTTTTGGGCCTGTCCCGAGGTGCACAGATTCTGGGACGAAATAAAGACTAAGATGGCCGATGGGCGAGTGGTGCTGGATGTGGGGTCGGCTGGGCATGCATGCTCAGGCTTTTTCCCAGGCCACGCAATCTAAAGCACATAAGCAAGATGAAGGACCTGGCTTACATCCTGGCCAAGCGCAGGATCGCAATGGGCTGGAAGGCGGCCCACAGACCCAGGGTGGAGACATGGTGGGCGGACCTCCTGAGATGGGCGGAAGCAGAATCAGTAGTATGGTTTGAAGCCGTTACCAGGGGGGGGTGAGGAGTAAGTGGGCCCCCTGATAGCCTGGTGACAATTAGTGACCTCTATGGTAAACCCCCTGAGATGGGCGGAAGCAGAATCAGTAGTATGGTTTGAAGCCGTTACCAGGGGGGGGGTGAGGAGGAAGTGGGCCCCCTGATAGCCTGGTGACAATTAGTGACCTCTATGGTAAACCCCCACCAGGTTAACCATGAAATAGAAGACTACAAGCACTGTGATTCCCGAAAACGCTCCCGTAGATGACACGGAAGAGCCGGCTCAAGTTCATGGGGGAGGTGGAGGCGGGGTTGCTACACAGGTTTTGGGCCTGTCCCGAGGTGCACAGATTCTGGGACGAAATAAAGACCAAGATGGCTCCCGTAGATGACACGGAAGAGCCGGCTCAAGTTCATGGGGTGGGTGGGGAGAGGACGGAGAATAACACTGTATAATGTGACGGTTTGATATTGATTATGTACGTCCCGAAAAGCTGTATTGTTTGTTAGTTTTGTATGTTTAAAATAATAAAATTAAATAATTTAAAAAAAAAAAAAACACAAATATCTGTAGTACCATTTTGCTATTGGGCTAGACATTGGACTGGGTCACAGGGACGTTTCTCCTGGGCAGGTCCATCTGCCAGAGGTATCTTTGAACCCCCCCCCCCCCCCACAATGGACATAGGCTCAGGTGGAACTATGACAGAAGGGAGGAACTTCTAAGAAAGGCTATCCAATCCAGTCCACATGAATTGGAGGTCTTGTTGGAGGGGACTAGGGAACAGAATTCTCTCTCAAAAGAGTTTGGGTTGTTATTGTGTAATCGGTCATCACTGATCTCCCGGGCAGCGGGTAAAATTATGGAAACACTGAAGGAGTCTGAATGTACTAGAACCAAGTCCCACCTACTCGGTGTTGAAAAGTCCTCTGGCCTCTAACACTATCATCTGTGCAAAGTCCCCAGAAAAAGGTCCTTGCCAGGAAGAAAAGGACTATAGAAGAGGAGGCATGTGATACATGGGTTAGAGCTTCCCAGAATAATGACACAAACTCTTCTGGGAAATATGGAATCAGGGCCGGTTTTATACATTTAATCAGAAAGTACTGGTCTCTAAAGTATCAGATAAGACTTGGTTGGACCATTTCACATCTTTATACAGTTTATGCCGAGGGAAGTGCACTGTTGCCCTGCAACACAGGGCAGTAAGGGAAACCTGGTGCAAATGGGGAATTGTTGCAAGGATTGTTTTTACAGTGGCTGAAATAACCAAAGCCATTGGTTGTAAGCGCTATAACAGGGCACCTGGACCAGACAATGTTCTGGCCGATCTGATTGGTATGGCTCTGGAACTGTGGGCTCCGGTATTGACCCAAGTGTTGAAAGCTATATGTGCTGGGGGCGTGGTACCTCCATCTTGGTCTCACGCCACCATCCAGCCAATATACAAAGTGGGGCTGCGGGAAGCTCCTGCCTCATATAGGCCCATATCATTATTAGAAGTTTTTTGCTGGGTTATTCTTGCTAGGCTAGAGGAGTGGGTTGTGGGCACTGGGGCTCTCATTGGTGCTGTTGGGATTCCAGTCGGGTCTGGGTACAACCGAGCAGTCCCTTAATTCTTATTTGGCGATTGCTCACTCCATCTATATAAAGGAAGAGCCAATTTACATTGCATTCATGGATCTAAGCACAGCTTTTGACAAAGTCAATCGTGCCAGGTTATGGGCTGTGCTCGGATCCATGAATTGCCCCCCAGCTTTAGTGAATCTCCTTGCCAGACTGAATGACTCGACACAGGCCTGTCAGTAACGGTGCTAATGAGAGATGTGCAGGTTCCTTTAAAGTGGAGTTAGGGGATGCGCCAGGGCTGTGGCCTGGCCCCTCCCTTCTCTTCCGTTCCATTAGTATATTAATGCTATGTATGAACATCTACTGAGATCTTCACCCGATGTGCCCAGGTTGGGTGGCCGGCCCTTGCCGGTCTTGGTGAATGTGGATGAGAGTTTTAAATGCGCGTACCAGGATAATTTTGACTATCTGGGGGTCAGGTTCTCCTCTACCTTTGGCCCGAACCTGAATGTGAGTAAACAGGCTGCACAATTTAAGCAGGCAATGGGGGGGCGGAGGGGCGTCATCAGGTCAATGGGCCAAACCAATTGATTTATTGCTGAAATTGTATAATAAGGCACCCTCTGTCACCAGATTCGGGGTGGAGTTGAGGGGGATACTCCAATGTTAACTCCATCCAAGTAGTGGAGAATCATTTCTTCAAAAAGATTCTGGCCGTGCCGTCCTCAGCCCCGAACTTTGGTGTACACTTAGAATCACATCCCCAATTAATTTACAACCCATTTCTAAGCAGCCCCTTCTTCACTTGCTCAGGCTATGGGGTAATGAGAACGCAGTCCTTACCCACAAATTGACCAATTTTATGATTGCCAAAGACATTGGTGGAAAGGTTCTGTGGCTGTGTCATAGTAATAAACAAAAGACGGAACTACACCATACATTTGTACCCACCTCGCTATGTGTTATCTGGAGGAGAAGTAAGATTGTTGAGCAGCTGCTTTCACAATCATGCTGGCTCAAAAAGAGAAACCATTCAGAGTGTGAAATCTAAGAATAGAGGGTTAATGACAATTAGGTCTCCTGGTATACTGAAGTATTCCTTGTGTGCTAAGTCCTTAGTGGGAGCAAGTCCTCATAACAAGGGCACGGTCTGTTTTGCTACGGGCAGATGTGGCTGAATGGTCTGGGGACGTTGCCAATCAGTCTTGCCCTCTGTCTCATGTATCTTAACCACTTGTTATTTTGTTTGTCCTGCATATGGGGGAGTGAGGTTCTACGTTACTTCCCTTGCTTCATGAACTGGACTTCGCTCAATATCAGCCTGACCTGAATCTCCACGCGTGGATTGGTCTCTTCTAACCTTTTATCAGACAGCGTTTGCTTAGTAATATGTCATGATATGATGATTTGTATGGTTGTTAAATGCTTCATGATATATATGCTTGTATATATATATATATATATATATATATATATTCATGATTTATATGCTTTTTAAATATTGTATTCTTGTTATTTGTACCGATAGGACATGCATTACTCACCCTAATGGCATTTCTGATGATTGTATCGGCTTAGATTCACACGCTGTGCATATAGTCCGACATCTAGTGGAAATCGCAGAGTATTGCATCTTTCTTTCAAAGATCGAAAGGGGACGTTGACATGGGCGTGACTAACACTATCCACAATGTGACGTGTAGTGTACCCAGAATTCCTCACGTGTCCCGTTTCTCTCTGGTTGTATTATAGGGCCTTATAGTCTGCATGCGTGAGTACAGAAGAGAGAAGGTGTAAGAAGTCCATGTTCCTTCTACTCCAAATGGGGAGGAAGGGTGGGCGCATGTGAATCTAAGAAGATACAATCATCAGAAATGCTATAACGGCGAGCAATGCATTTCTTCTGATGCTTGTGGATCGGCTTAGAATCACATGCTGTACATAGACTAGCAAGCACTACCCAGAGATGGTGGTGGGGTGTGTGAAGGAACAGTAACAAAGATGTCTAAGCACTGCTTGCCCGACCTGAGAATCAGACCTAGAGTGTGTATCCTGGCAGTAGTGTTGTGTAAAGGTGTGTACAGAACTCCAGGTTGCTGCTTTGCAAATGGAATCCAGAGGAACATTTGCAATGAATGCTACGATAGCCCCTGTCCCCCGAGTCGAGAGTGTTCTAGGCGTGAAGGGTAGATTTCTCTTGACGAGAGAAACAGTGTGATGCAGTTTACGAGCAACTTGGAAATAGTCTATTTCTCTACCAGCTGCCACTGAAACGAAGATGTTTTTTTTTTTTGTTAGTGGCTTTGTCTTTTCCACATAGTAGATAACCACTCTCCTTACATCCAGTGCCTGGAGGCTCCGGTCCACCACATTAGTGGGGTTTTGGAAAAAGGCGGGTAGTTCTTTGGACTGGTTTACATGGAACATTGCAGTAATTTAGGGTGCAAAGCGAGGGTGTGCGTGCAAAGCCACCTTGTCTTTGTGAATCGTGACAAATGGGTCCTGAAATGAAAGGGCCTGCAGTTCACCATCTCTCCTTATAGAGGGGATCACCACCAGGAAGCGGTCTTGTAGGCGAGTGCTTTAAGGCTAGCCTTGTGCATTGGTTCAAAGGGAGGTCCCATCAATCTGGTAACACCAACATTCAGGTCCCACTCGGGAGCTGGGTCGGAGATCGGGGGATGAAGTCTCTTTAACCCTTCCATAAAGGCTTTAATTACAGGAATTTTCTACCATGAAACCTTGCTCTGGGATGTGGTTAATGCCGAAAGCGCGGCTAGGTGGACTTTAACAGAACGGAAAACCAGTCCTAACAGGTGAGTTAGGTAAAAGGACAATATCTTTAGGTGAGCAATCAATAGGATTGATGTCCTTGACATTACACCAGATAAACAGCTTCCATTTGTTGAAGTAGAAATGTCTGCTGGTAGGTTTCTGTGCCTCTCCGAGTATGTCCATGCATCTCTGAGGGAGCTGAAGGTGCCCGAACTTTGACCTCAGGAGCCAGGCTGCTAAGTTGAGAGTTTGAGGGCATGGATGTAGTGTTTCTCCCTGATCTTGAGACAGCATGTTGTACGGGCACGGCAGCTTCCTGGGAGGGGAGACGGACATTGCCATGAGATGGGAGAACCAAGGTTGGTGGGGCCACCAGGATTATTGTGACTGGTTCTTGGTGCATCTTGTGCACTATTCTGTTGAGCAGGGGAATCGGGGGTTGCAAGGGGTTACAGGGGGGAGCGTAGACAAATCTCCCAGACCATGTTATCCAAAGACCGTTCACTTTGGCACGGTTCTGTGGGTCCCTGGAGGTGTAATCTGGGTATTGGGTGTTATCCAAAGTGGCGAATAAGTCAATATCGGGGAAGCCCTATTCTACGAAGGCACAGAATAAAATGTCCTCCTGTAGCCGCCACTCATGCTCTACGGGTAGGGGCAAGTCTCTGTCGAGTAGGTCTGCCAGAAGATTGAGTTCCGCTGGAACATGTTGTGAAAGGAGGAACATGTGCGAGTGCCCAACTTCCCAACTTCCAGATGTTTTGGGACAGTTTGGACAGCCCTACAGAGTGAGTGCCCCTTGTTTAAGTAGTACATGGCCGTAGTACTGTCCATGAGAACTAGATCGGTTTTCCCCTGGAGGTGTGTCTGGAAGGCCTCCAGGGCCTTGAACACTGCTAGCAGTTCCAACAGGGTGATGTGATTTGCATGGGGCGCATGCGCAGACAAGTGTGAGGAACTAGGTAGACGCAGGAAGCCATCATCCTCATCAGTCACATGGTTTTGCATACAGTCACCTGGTGACTGGTTATATAGTGTGGGATCTTGAACAGCATGTTTTGAACCCTCTCATTGGAGGGACAGACAAGCCCATTTTTTGTCCGAATTAGAGCCCCCCGTTTAGACTGGATTTCTTCTCGTTGATAGAGAATCTTAGGTTGAAGAGGAGATCTAACGTCTTCTGGGTATTTGTCTGGCATGTTCCATACGAATTCCCTGTTATGTGCCAGTCAAGGTAGGATAGACTGGGATGGACTGCCTGCACAGGTGAGCCGCTACTACCGTCAGTACCTTTGTGAATACCCTTGGGGTTGAGGCAAAATCTGGAACTGATAGTGGGTGTCCTCTATCATGAACCTGAGGTACTTACTGTGCGCCGGCAACATTGAAATATGTAAGCATGCATCTTTCATGGCCAATGTGGCCATATAATCCCCCTGCTGTAGCAGTGGGATTACTTCCTGAAGGGTTGTCATCCTGAACTTTTGAGGTTTGACATACTTGTTCGCCAGGCCCAGGTCTAAAACAGGGCACATGGTGAGATTCTTTTTGGATATAAGGAAGTACACTGAATAAATACTCTTGTTTACCTGGAGATTGGGGACAGCTTCAATGGCGCTCTTTTCCAGCAGGACCTGAACTTCTTCCGGCAGGATACACAGGTTTTCTGGCGACAGGTGTCTGCTTCTCGGTGGGTGGTAGTGAGGCGGTCGGAAAAACTCTATACAATACCTGTGGGCACGGTCTTTAGTACCCACTGATCTGAAGTTATCTCCTCCCAAGCGTGGATGAATAAAGATAAGCGACCCCCGACCGGGGAAGCGTAGGAGGGGACCTGAACCAGTGAGTCAATTTGACATGGAGGCCAGGGAGCCTCTAGGAGTACAGTTCCTGACTCTACCCTTACCCCCAAGAGAGCCTCATTGCTGGTATTGGAAGTTACCAGAGGAGCCTTGGCTGGAGGACCAAGGGGTATTCCCTGAGCCGTATTCCCCTTGAGGCGAGCGGGAGAACGAGTGGCCACGAAAGGACCGGCGTGAGTTAGAGCCTCCACGCTGGTGAAAGGGTTAAGCCATGATCTGGCTAAGCGACATTAGAGTCTTGTGTTCTTTCTTTGCCGTCTCTAGGATGTCATCAACCGCCTTCCCAAAAAGGTTGGAATCCTCCACGGGCTAATTAGAGAGGCCCGAGGCTCAGGTTTAAACCCAGAATATTTTAACCAGTCAGTGTGTTCTTCAGTATGTTATGGGTTACTTGTCGGTCTTCAGCCACGACCGCCAGCAGCCGTGATCAGATGGGCTTTGTAACATTCTGAAGACCATCCTGCACTGGGCCCTACTGGACATCACTAACTCGCCAGGAGTGTAGCAATATTTGCGATCCTTGTAGAGTAGGCCAAAGAGGCTGTGACCTGCTTACCCAGGACCTAAAGCTTCTTGCAGGCTTTGTCCAGAGGGGATTCTGTTGAGGACAGTGGTACACTCGCCCTTTTCTGAGGGGTTACAACGACCAAGGAGTCCGGTGTGGCATGACCCCTTGTGTAGAGGGGGCCGGAAAGGTGATGGGTGAAATAATTTCTCAACTCGGGCGTTGACTGCCCGTGTGAAAGACAGGGACAGCAAGGAAGGGCCCAAGCGTCTCTATATAAATTAGTAAACAGATGGCTTGGCTAGCTGCAGCCTTTTCCTTGAGGATATCCTACACAAATTCTGAGTCTGGAGCTGCTTCGTGCGTTGCAATTTTAAATGGTCGTCTGCTCTTTTTAAAATGGAGTTGAACAGCATCTGGTTGTCAACAGGTGATGAATCCCTTTTTTTTAAAAAAATTGTATTTGGCACAATGCACCTTTACAAATATTTATACAATAGAAATGTATCAAAAAGTAATAAAACCATTAATTCGAATTTCACATAATTTAAAAACCTATTAGAACAATCAACATAAAATCAATAAAAGAAATCAACTTACAGCATAACATCTCTCATAGCTTACTCCGAAGCCTGGATTTCCAGACAACTGAGATTTTCTTGAATAGCAATGATGAGGCGTGTTAATGCAAGTATCAACGACTTTGATTTACCCCATATACATTGGGACCACAACAAATCTCTGGATAGTAACAAGTCAGCATTATAGAATTTGCTAATGTGTCTGCGTCGCAAATTCTCAAAGTGACTACAGTGTATCACCAGGTGTTTGAGAGACTCGCAGATGTTCTTATTACCACATAATCTACAACCACTACTGTTTCCTACATTGCAGTGTTTAGCCAGCACTTCGTCCTTTCTTTCAGAAGTGTTAAAAAATCTCAAATACAAATTCCTTGCTTTTCGACAGAGAAAGATTAACAGATATTGTAAACGTGGAAATTGTTTGTGAAGAAACCATAATGCCCACTAAGATTTTTATTTCGCGTTGAGCTCAATCGTGGTTGCCCAATCCATTTGGAAAAATTTCTTTTTTACCACACCAAAACGATCATAAAGTTCCTTTTTGTCCATAGCTATTAGTTGTAGTAATGATCCCATCTTCTTAACCTAACGTTTGATTGACAGCGGGTAGGCCTTCATCACCATGCAACAAAAGTCTTGATACAGCAAATTTGGTGGGGGATATAAAAATGTTCCATAGTTCGTCAAACTTCTGCCACCAAAATTTAGATGCCAAGGAATTCAACCCAAATTCATGAATAATTAATGAGTTTGGAAATGATTTTGGTAAACCCAAAACTACTTTCCAGATGTTTCTTTGCAGCTTATTGTGCATCTTTGTTATATCCATTATGCATAAATCAAGACCATACAAGATCACGGGTTCAATCTTTAACATGTAGAACTCAATCATAGGTGTGAAAGAGAATTTCGAGTGCATGTGATAGATGATTTTCATTTGTGATATGAGGGGAGTTACTTTGGAGTTCAGTGTACTACTCCACATTGCTAGTGAGTTGGAGTCGCATAGATTGTATCCTAAATACCTGGTTGCCAAGACCCGCTGAATCACCATATCATTCATTTTCCATGTGAATCTGCAGACTTTGTTTCTGTTTGCAAATACCATGATGTTGGAATTGCCTGCATTAATGGCAAGATTATTAGATTTAGCATATTCTTGGAGCACATTCAATTTGGTCTGTAGCCCACATGGTGTACGATCACACAGAAGGATATCAGCGAATGCTAACCAATTAATTTGGGTATCACCCAACTTCACTGGAAATACCACCTGGTGTTCCCATAGTTTTTCAATGTCACAGATATAAAAGGTTAAACAATATAGCTGCCAACTGACAGCCTTGCTTTACCCCCATCTCTGTGCCAATTGTGTAGTGGACACCACTTGGTTGATCCGTACCATGTATGACGTGTTAGTATGGAGAAGAGCTATAAGCCCCACAATATGTCCTGGAATACCATATCCAAGTAGCTTATTCCACAGCCTGTCCCTTATGACACTGTCAAAGGCTGTGGAAAGGTCCAGTGATGCCATATAGATAAAACCTGAGGAGGGGTTATGCAAGGTTTCAAGCAAATGGGCAAGGATCGTGGAATTTAGTGTAGACCCTATCTCCTTGCGAAATTCAGGTAATAGCTGCTTTTCTGCTACACAGATTTCTAATTCCCTTAGGAGAAGAGTAGCAAACACTTTGGCAGGCACATCAATCAGAGATATGGGTCGAGAGTTTCCAGGGACATCAATTGTCCTTTTTTTATGGATAGGAACAATTATTGCTGTAATCCATGATTGTGGAATGGTTCTGGTTTCAAAAATCAAACCAAACGTAACCTTTATCACTTTAGCCCACAAACGCGGGTCGTCTTTTAATACACATGGGGGAATCCCATCTGGGCCTGCCGCTTTTGACTAAGTTCCATACACGTTTACTTGGGATCTTCAAGGCAAGAGCAGAGGTATTGGCTGATAGAAATCCCAACGGTAGGGCATATCTGTCCAAGATGTACTCACTCCACTGTACACATGAATCCCTTTGTGATGGACAAGAAGGGGGATCTGGACAGAGGATGTCTGGGTCAGCGGTATGCATCAGCGTCAGCCAAGGGCCCTGGTCCTCTGCCTGATCCCGATCCCAGTCTGGGCCCTGACCAGCTGGGTCTTGTTCAAAGGGGTAAAGCTCTTCATAAGGATCCTCCTGTGTTGGGTCATCTTGGACATTGAAGATGTCCTTCTGGTGTCCCTGTGCAGAGGTGAGGCATTCTTGAAATGTGTAGGGGATGGGACAGGAGTCCTCTTCCCTAGGTCTCTTGGGTATAATAGATCGGACTGAACAGTCAATGAACTGGGCCATCTGTCCATATGTTGCTCAAACCTTTCCCTAGTCCATAGAGAGGAAGCTGAATGGTCTGGAGGAGGGAAGGGCTGCCCAGAAGGGGGAGTTTTTCCACATAAGGCGAGTCTGGGGGGCCTCGAAACAGTCCTCTCGGCGAGAGTGGGTGCCCTTGTACTCCGTGGCCGCCGAAATGATTGCTGCAAAGCATCAACGGCCGTATTGAGGGTTTCGACGAGCCTGACGGTGCAGTCAGCAACTCCACTGGGTCTTTAGGCGCTTGTGCGCCCTATGATGGCGTGTCGACGACAGCGTGTCTTTTAGGGGGTGGAACGCCCGTTCCAGAGGGATGCCCAGTCACATGCCGAGAATGTGGTTGTGTGGAGGTCATCGAACAACAAGGTTCGGAAGGTGCAGTTGAAATTCAGTGGTCCTGTGGGCGATGCGTGCTTCAACAACTCTGTCAAAGAGGCCTGAGGGGTTGTGTGCTTATGTACAGGTGGTGTGTGGGTGCCCTTGTCTCTGGGGTGCGATTTCCCCATAAAAGCGTGGGTGCCCTGTCTGTCGGGGACGGGCATTTGGGAGCATGCGGGCTCCGCCGAGAGGTCGATGGCTTCCAATTCGGAGCCATGGCTGCCGACGGGGGAAACTATTTTCGGCCTGCATAGCGTAAGCCACCCACCGTTTAGTCTGCCTGTCTTTCAATGTTTTCGATCGAAAGAGTTTACAGGCCTTGAACGTGCACTCATTGTGGTCACGAGGAAGACACCAATTGCAACGGCAATGGGTGTCCTTCCATGGAAATTTGCGGTTTCACAAGGGGCAGAATTTAAAAGGCACCCTCTCGAGGTTAGCGGCAGCCAGACCAAGAAAGGAATAAAACCCAGGGCCCAACTCTCCCTACTACCAGAGGGCCGATGCCACGCGGTCGTGGACAGTCGTCAAGCAGTTGCAGATGTCGTTGGTGGCAGGAAACCCACGAAGCAGTCATTGAGAAGGTTGTCGAAGATTACTAGATGACCGTAGGTCGTGGGAACGAATTTAGCAATATAAAACTCTTACAAGCTCCACATAAGCGACCAACTAGTTTGGCGGAAAAAAACTATCTGAGGGACCTCGACGCTTGAGGGATTTTGGGTACACTACATGTCATGTTAGGGATAGTGTTACACAGTCATACCCATGTCGACGTCTCCTTTCCTCTTCGAAAGAAAGATGCAATACTCTGCGATTGCCACTAGATGTCGGACTATGCACAGCATGTGATTCTAAGCAGATCCACAAGCATCAAAAATGTGTATCTTAATTTTTTGTCCTGGTTTTATGGAATGTTTTGTACATCTCTGAAATAAACATTATGATGTTGTTGCAGGACTCCACTTGCCTCCACATTATATGGATCTACTTAGTACGGCACCAAGAAATGATAAGTTACTCACCGCAGTGACTAACGTACACTTAGTCCATAGTCCCCTTTCGTATCGAGGAAAGGGGACTATGAACTAAGAGTACATTAGTCACTACAGTGAGTAACTTATAATTACTCTTATGTCCGTCCCCTTTCCTCCATACTGTATGGGCGATTACAACAGATTGTAACCTCAGGGTGGAGAGGAGAGCCTTCCTACGTAAACAGGTTCTTGCGAACCACCTGTCCGAAAGCCACATGAGATCTAGAGCCGGCATCCAAAGAGTAATGCTTACAGAAGGCCGAGGGAGAGGCCCAAGTGGCCGCCCTGCTTATGACTTGCCAAGAGACATGGCGCTGAAATGCAATGGCCGTTGTTATGGCCCAGACTACATGGGCATTCATGTTGGCCGGGAGCGGCTTGTGCTGGCCCTCATACACGTCTTTGATGGCAGAGACCATCCCGCGGGATATGGAAGCCTTAGAGGCCTGATAGCCTGGCCTCGAGCCGCTGAAAGTGACAAACCGGGCGCCCGACTTGCGGAAGCCCTTGGTCCTGTCCAAGTAGAATTTTAGGGCACGCCTGAAATCCAGGCAGTGCAGCACTCTCTGTGCTTTGTCTTTGGGATCGGGAAAGAATGTCAGAAGGACCATTTCCTCGTCAAAGTGAAATGCATATGGAGATGCATCCGCACGACTACCTTGTCCCTGTGAAAGGTGGTATATGGTTCAGAGGCGACCAGCGCCTTAATCTCGCTGACTGTGAGCCGAGGTAAGACCGACTAGCAAGGCCGTCTTGGTGACCAGGCGAATGTCCACGGACGCCATTGGCTCGAATGGCTTGTGCGCCAGGGCACCCAAGACTATATTGAGGTCCCACACAGGGTGCGGTCTCTTTGACGGGCAGGTAGAGCCTAGCAAAACCAGTCAGGTGTTTGACGATAGTGTTGGAGGAGGAAAAGATGCCCTCCTCCGAGTTCCTGTAAGCCCCAATGGCTGAAAGCTATATACGGCAGGTGTCGACCTGTACACCCGAATGAGCGATGTGTGCCGAAAAGGAGAGCACGTCATCCAAATGCAGGCCAAGGGGTCAATTCCCTTGGAGTCTGCCCAGTGTCAGAACCTGGTCCATTTGCTCTTGTACTGGGCCCTGGTGGCTTTGCTCCTGGCGCCCTGTATGATCTCCAGATTGGCCTGTGAGAGGCTCAGGTGCCAAAGTGTTACCTGCTCAGGTACCATGCTGTGAGGGCTAGTTTCCCTGGCGTGAGGTGGATGATCCTGCCCCCCCTACTGTGCCAGAAGATGTGCTGGGCCCGTCGGGAGGTGTATCAGAGGCATTTCCAAGAGGCTGAGGAGCTCCGAAAACCATGGTCTGGCCGGCCACCATGGAGCAATCAGAATGATGCGGAGTCGGTGAGACTCCTCGAGCTTGCAAATTACCCTGTGGATCAGGTGAGTGGGCGGAAAAGCGTAGGCCTTCATGCCGGTCCACTGGAGGTGAAATGCGTCGCCTAGAGAGCCGGGGCCCTGACCCTGCTAGGATGCGAACTGGGGGAATTTCTTGTTGTGCCAGGTGGCAAAGAGATCCCCTCGGGGAGACCCCACTTGTTGAAAACCTGAATAACGAGGTTGTTTAGTTGCCACTCGCAATTAACCGCTCCCAGCCTCCCGAGCCTGTCCGCCTCCATGTTGGATTCCCCCAGGAGAGGACTGCTGAGAAGAAAATTTCGTTTTCCAAGGCCCATTCCCACATGCTGATCGCCAGTCTGCACAGTGGAGGGGATCTGGTGCCTCCATGCTTGTCGACGTAGTACATGCTGGTCGAGTTGTCTGTCTGGATGAGGACAACCTTTCCCTTGAGAAGTGGTAGGAATGCTCCGAGCGCTAGCCAGATGGCGTTCAGCTTCAACCAATTGATGTGGTATTCCTGCTCTGTGGACCAAGAGGAGTCTGTGGTGATGGTGACCTGCAGAGAAGGTGGCCAGAAGGGCTTGCCCGTCAGTAGGTTGCAGTCCCTGGACCACCAAGTTAGGTCCGGGTGGAGAGATGGAGGAACGTAGATCCTTCGGATTGAGAGCCCCGCTCCTAACTCCATGAGGCCGCGAAGTGCAGCTGAATCCTTCTCATCCTTAGTCTTGTGTGCGGGACAGCTAGCAGAACCGCCGCTAGTAGACCCAGGAGATGTTGATACCACCACGCTGAGGTCATTTCTCTGAGGAAGTGGACGGTGGCCCTTTTGATGGCTGAGATCTGGTCTTCCGACGGGAAGACCTTCTCGGAGCATGTGTCCCAAATTAGTCCCAGGAACGTCAGTCTGCGTAGGGAGCAGCTGTGACTTCTTGAGGTTGAGCGAGACGCCCAGGTCGTCCAGTGTGTTCATAAGGGCATGGGAGGAGTGGTGAACCGCCTCCGGAGATGTAGCCCTGACGAGCCAGTCTTTGAGGTATGGGTAGATGGAGGCCCTGCTCTCTGAGGAGGCCCGCTACCGCGTTCATGAGTCTGGTAAAGACCCTGGGGGCCGAGTTGAGGCCAAACGGGAGGACCTTGTATTGGAAATGGTAGCCCATGATCCTGAACCGTAGGAAAGAACGATGGGGCTGCTAAAGTCCAATGTCTCCGCTATAAAAGCTGGCGTAACCATCTTGAATTTTTGCAGGCGTAAGGAGAGGTTGAGGGTGGAAAGGTCCAGCACAACTCTCTGACCCGCCTGGTTCTTCTTCGGAATGCTGAAATCCTGGAGTAGAAGCCAAAGCCTTGCTGGCACTTCCTCCACTGCATGGCTCTCTACGAGCGACCGGATCTCCGCCAAAAGAGTTGCTGTCCCAACCTGTGGAGTGGAGGAGGGAGAAGCTGGGATGGGTAGGCGGTACCCCGTGGATACTACGGAGAGGATCCAGGGGTTCGCGAAATTCTGGTGCCAGAAATGTGCATGGAGAGCAAGCCTGCCCCCCACCGGAGACACGTGGACCTGAAGGGGCGTGTCATGCCTGCTTTCCCTCGGAAGCTGAGGCTGAGGAGGGGGACTGGAAAAAGCCCTTACTCCCTGCGCCCCCCTTTTGTTGTTTGCGCTGGCTCCGAGACGGCGAGCAGTCCGGCTGCCTGGATCTGCATTTCTGGAAGTCGCGGAACCCTGAGCGCTGCTGAGATTGGGTGTAAGATTTGTGCCTGGTCTTTGTAAGGATGGATAAGGCGTTTGCCGTTTGTGAGCTTTTCTTTTTGTCCAGCTCTTCATCCGTAGAGGAGTGGAAGAGCCCCCACCCCACCCCCTCGAACGGTAGATCTAGAATGCGCTCATGGACGTCCGGGTGGAATTTTGTCGCCAGGAACCAGGCCGTGCGCCTCATGTCTGTGGCAATGCAGATGGCACGGCCTGCGGTATCGATATGCGCCACTGTGGATTCCATGAGGTCATGCGCCATGAGCTTGGCCTCTGCTATCCCAGCCTTAAAGCGTGATTGGCATTGGGAGGGGAGTTCGTCCGCAATTTCCCGCCATAACCGTTGGTTGGCAGCAGCCAGCATGGTATCTGCATTAGCCTGACGCAGGTGCAAGGAGGCGTTGGAGTAGATCTTCTTGCCGTAAGCCTCCAAGATCTTCTCCTCCTTGCCTAACAGCACCGCAGAGGAGGAGGCTGAGGACGACTGAGGCTTGGAGTTAAGTGATGCCACAGCAATCACCAAGGAGTGCGTCTGAGGATGGGTCGAGAGCAAGAGTGTGTCCCCCTCCATCTGCATGTACTTGGCATCCAGGCGTCGGTTGACTGGCTGGAATGAGTGGGGCTTGAGACAACCCTTCTTGGCCAGGGAGACTATATCGGTTTGCAGTGGAATCCCTGTGTTGGCAGAGGGGCGTCTTGTGAGGACCTCAGCCAGAATCCCCTCTGCCAGCTGTTCGACCTAGGGCTGAGGGAGGCCCAGGTACTCAGCCAGGCTAGCAAGACATTCATGGAAGGCCCTGGCTGAGGATGGCGTGTCCGGATCCTCCTCCTCATCCGTGTCCTGCAGATCTGGAGGATCTTGTGGAGGAGGAGGGGTAGATGGCGCCAGAGGCTGGGGTACCAAGACCACAGCCGGAGGCTGAAGAGGCGGCGGTGGTTGCGGCATTGGCTGTGGAGCCGGACGAGGCGGCTGCATCGGGGTCAGGGAGCCCGATGGAGGCGTCTGTGGTGCCATTAGCATGGCAGGAGGACTTCCCTGACCGCATCCTTGATGATAACCCCCATCTGAGGAGACCTCATGAGGCTGGGGAATTTGTCGAAGAGCACCTCATCATTGACCGAAGAGGTGGCAGGGGGTACCGACGGGGTAGCGGGGGACTGCTTGAGCCGCTGCGTACCCAGTCCGTATGGATGCATGGGAAAGTTGCCCTGTGCATAAGAAGGGTAGACTGTAGTCCACGTACCTGGTTGCGACCAGTCCCACCTTGACAATCGTTCTTCGCCGAATTTGTGGAATGGTGTCGGACGGGTGTTCCTGACTGGCGCGGCGGACATTTTGTCGACCTACCTGCCACGTGTTGCCCAGCCTGCTGGGTCCGGCCTCATCCAAGACTCTCACATGTGGATCACGAGGCCTACCCTGCTCCTCGGGTCTCGACCCGGGAGGCGACACCCTCGACCCGGTGGGGAACGGGGGGGGGGGGGGGGGGGGGTGGTAGAGTGCGTTTAGGCGCCCCCCTCTGACATATTGCCGGTATCAGGGCATAGCCCCTCAGATGTATTGCCGGTGGTAGGGCGTAGCCCCTCTGCCATTGCGCCGGTAAAAGGCCATAGCCCCTAGGGTGTAGGCCCGGTACAAGAACCTTCTGGTCCCTCGACACTGCGTCCAGGAGGAATCCGAGGAGCCCTCGACCCGAAGGCCGGTAGCTGTAGCAGCCTCAGTACACGTGCCGGTGGAAAGATCTGGCCGGTCCCTCGCGCGCGGGAGAGTCCCTGGGAAGGCGTCTCCTTTGTGGGGTGCGCTGGAGAATATCGGCCCTACCTTGGACCTGGGACGATGCTCCACGAAGTTCTTGAGATCCTCTCGAGGACGACTTCTGGAAGAGCTCCCTCCACCTGGCTAGTCTGTTTTTCAGCGCCTTCGAGAACATAAGAGTCACACGCCGAACATGATTGCCAATGGTGGTCTGGGCCAAGGCAACTCTGGCAGAGGGCGTGGGGGTCTGAAGTTGGGGAGAGCCAGTTGCAGGATGGACACCTGCTGAACCCTGTAGAAGTGAGGAAGAGCATAGGTGCAATACAGAAGTAGCCATGAAAAGAATTGAGAAGCGCATGCAGTTTTGGGCAAAGCTGCCCTTGGCGATGATGGGGCGGGGAGCAATGCTAAAGTTGGTGGTCCTGCCAAGGCTCCTACACTTCTTCAGGAACATACCGTACCTGATTCCTAAGAAGTTCTTCACCAAATTGAATAGCATGTGTAGGGACGTTTTGTGGCATGGCACGCGAAATAGAGTGGCGTTATGGAAGCTACAGAACTTCCATGCCAAAGGAGGGATAAAGCTGCCCAACTATGAGGCGCACTATGTGGCAAGCCAGTTACAGTATGTTGCTAAATGGCTGTCTGACGAAGAGACCTCTGAATTCAGGTTGTTTGTGCGGGATTGTGCACCTTTTTATTTAAAACAGATGATGTGGGTACCCAGGGCGGAAATGGTGGGGTGCCCTAAAATGATACTGGGGTGGAAGGTGTGGCACAGGGCATGTCAAATGATGGAGGACCCGTCCCCATGCTCACCGCAGATGCCACTGGTGGTATTGACGGGGGCAGACGCGCAGTTACGTATGATACTCAGGAACCACTGGGAACCGGCTGGGGTGGCAACATTGGGTGATATTTGGCGGGAGGGCTCTAGTATTACTTTTGAGGGGCTGCGGGAAGAAACGGGGTTGCACGAGGGCCAGTACATTACGTATCAAAGAGTGGTACAGAGGATTAAGAGAACATGGCCTGAAACTGTGTTGGAAGAAGAATCAAACGCCACCATAGACGTGATATATGACATAGCTGAGGGGGGTCACGAGATTTCCAGATTGTATGAAATGCTGATGTCTAAATTGGGGAAGGTCACTCAGTTGAGACTCGACTGGGAAATGGAGGTTGGGGCCCCAATGGGAGACGGGATGTGGGAATGGGTGCAGGGGTATCATAAGAAGGTGTCTAGAAACACAAGGCTGAAACAGATTCAGCTGTACATAACACACAGGGCCTATATGACGCCTTGGAGGATATCGAGGTTTGAAAATGCAGGGTGGCAAACATGCGCCAAGTGTGATGAGGAGAACGCGGGCATGGTGCACATGTTCTGGTCATGCCCGATCATAGAGCGATTCTGGAGGGGAGTGAAAGAGAAACTGGAAGAAAAAAGGGTCAAGATGGTAGTGGATACAGTGTTGGCCTGTCTGCTGGGGGGGTTCCCCAGACCACAGAAGCTCAGACATGTAAGTAAGCTGAGGGATCTGGCTTATGTGCTTGCAAAAAGGAGGATTGCCATCGGATGGAAGTTATGCCATGTGCCAAAGGTAGAGGTGTGGTGGAGAGATTTTCAAAAATGGGCGGAAGCCGAAACCATGGCAATGCAAGAAGCGAGTAGCACAGGGGGGGAGGGGGAGGAGGAGAATGAGTCCCTGATGGCCTGGAAATCACGGATAGCCGAACTGTTTGGGTCATTAGCTGACCCGGCGGAGCCTGTAGAAGAGGAGACCGAGCCACAGGTTGCGGAAACTGAAGGTTTCATGTAATAGACTCGTAATGGGGGGGGGAGGAGGGGGGGGGGAGGGAAAGTAGTGGTTAGAAGTTAAGAAAGTGTAATGTAACTGTTGGAACATGCACTGTTTGTTTGGTTTGTATTGTTTGATTGTTTGTATAATTCAATAAAATCTTTAAAAAAATAAAAATAAAAAAAACACCCTGTAGAAGTCGAAATGCGCCTGGGAGGAGCGCGACGCCTGAGGACCGAGTACCTGAATGATAGAAAAGGCAAAAAAAGACAAAGTGAAGAAGTATCAGCGCGTGGAATTACATGGCCGAAGCCAAACCCTGGAGCGCTGGTGATTTTGGCCTGTTCCCGTCGACGCGGAAAAGGGGACTGAGGTGTGGCGCCAGAGGGCGGAGTCAGGGCAGCGCATGCTCACTGGGCCGCACCCCTCTAAATTTAAAGGGGAAGAAGGTTTTTCTGGTGAAAAAGGTTCTGTCTCCCGTCCCTTGGAAAGGACGCCCATATAGCATGGAGGAAAGGGGACGTAAGAGTACAGAAAATGAGTCAACTTATTTTACCTTTCAGAACTATATTTACCATTTTCCACACAGTGAGAAAAGAACAGTGGGTAGCTGACATTCTCTTAATTACATTTAACTGAGATATGCACCTCTGTATAAAATAGTGACCTTCATGCCCATTGAGAAGTAGATTAGCTCATACATATCTATATTATTCTACTAGCTTACCCATATCGAAGGTCTATCCACAGTGGCAGCAGCAATTGAGACTGCTGTGCCCAAACGACAACTGTGACACAGTAAGGTTAGTACATCCTAATGAGATGTTCCTTGAAGCGTGAACACAATTACTTTTATTACAGAGACTGAGGCTCAATTCAATTTCATTACTCTATTGTAGGAAGACAGTTCTATTCACCTGACAAGGGAGAGGTGGATGATGACAGGAACCCTACTTTTGAACATACCAAAGTTAAACAGTGGACTACTCCTGTACAATTTTATTTCAATACTTTTTTAAAATAATCTTCTGGTATTCTAAAAAAATATTTGTAAACCTTTGCAGAACTTTACACAATCGTGAATATGTAGGGGAGACCAAGCCATTTTATGTATCTGAACAATATGAGCTTATGATCCTGAATTTGTGTATTTACACATAAGGAACAAGTTACTTACCTGTAACTGTTGTTCTCCAGCATGGGTCTGGCATGGATTCACATGCTCATGAATATTCCCCGTCGTCAGGCTGGGAATCCTCGGTAAAGAAAAAACCAGTATCAGTTTCGTTTCTGATCTGTCTTTCGTAGTAATAACCAATCACTGGTCTCTGCGTCATACTGACCACAGCCAATGACTGCCCTCTACCTAAGCACCGCCTCTGGCAGCCATCTTCAGATTTGGAAGCACGTGAAGTGGCAGTATGACCAAGTGAAGAGCCGCAGAGGGGTAGGCGGGAGGGTTCGCATGTGAATCCATGCCAGACCCATGCTGGAGAACAACAGTTACAGGTAAGTAACTTGTTCCTTCTCCAGCATGGGGTCTGGCATGGATTCACATGCTCATGAATAAAGAATACATAGCAGTACACACATGCACAACCACGGGAGGTGGCAAAGGCTCAACATTAAGCATCACATCAAACTCAACATTAAGCATCTTACCTCCTCACCAGGCTCACCTCAGGCGAACAGGTTGCGCAGCACTGCTTGGCCGACCCTGGACTCCTCCCTGGAATCCCGGTCGACGCAGTAGAATTTCGTGAAGGTGTGCGTCGACCTCCACGTAGCAGCCCTGCATATGTCCAGCAGGGGCACACCAGATAGGAACGCCGTGGTAGCTGCGATCGCTCTGGTGGAATGGGCTCTCGGACGGCCAGGCAGCGGTCGGTTTGCCAACCGGTGACAGTACATGATACAGCCGGAGAGCCATCTGGAAATGGAAGCCTAAGAGAGAGCCTTCCCCTGATTGACAGGTCCAAAGTTCACAAAGAGTTGTGACGTCTTCCGAAAACACTTCGTGCGGTCCACGTAGAACTTCAGCGCTCTAGCCACATCCAGCGAGTGCAAAGTCCTCTCAGCCGGCGACGAAGGCGACGGGAAGAACACAGGTAACACCAAGGGTTCATTGAGATGGAAGTCCGACGGTACCTTGGGCATGAAGGAGGGGTGCGTCCTGAGCACTACCCTCGTGTCGTGGAAAGTCAAGTACGGGGCCTTGCAGGAAAGGGCCTGGATCTCTCCCACTCGTCGTGCGGAGGTGATGGCCACAAGAAAAGCTGTTTTCCACGATAGAAACTTCAACGGGGCCGAGTGCAGAGGCTCGAACGGAGGTCCCATGAGCTTGGTCAGCACCACGTTGAGCTCCCACGCCGGGGCCGGAGCCTTCACCGGCGGGAACGATCTGAACAGTCCCTTCATGAACTCTTTCACCAGACGATGAGACCACAAGGACGTCCGCCCCGTGGTTCTGGTGTATCGGGAGATCGCAGCAAGATGAATCTTGATGGACGCGTGTGCCAGACCAGCTTTGGCCAGCGTCAGCAGGTACGGCAGTACTTGGGGGGCCGTAATCCGTAGAGGGTTAATCTTCTGTGCGTGGCACCAGACAGAGAACCTCTTCCATTTGTGTCCGTAGCATTTAAGAGTCGAGGACGCCCTGGCCTTTGCAAGAACCTCTCTGCAATCGGCCGGTATGTCGTATCCTCCAAACTCTAGCGCTGCAGGAGCCAGGCCTGCAAGTTCAGCGACTTCGGGTCGTGGTGGAGGATGGCGCCTCCTTCCCTGGAGAGTAGATCCGCGTCCGCCGGCAGCTTGATCGGCGGGGACGCTGACAAGTCCAGAAGGTCCGGGAACCATATCTGCCTCGGCCACGCAGGTGCGACGAGGATCATCCTGCACCGTGACCTCTTGAGCTGGTTGACGAGCCGGATTAGCAGAGGCAAGGGAGGGAACGCGTAGAGGAACAGGCCCTCCCAGGGGAACGAGAAAGCATCGCCCATGCTCCTCGTCTGGGGAAACCTGCTGGCGAACCTCCGGCACTTGGTGTTCGTCGCCGTCGCGAACAGGTCGATCTGGGGTGTGCCCCACCGTCGGAAGAGGCGATCCACCAGATCCTGCCGTAGTTCCCACTCGTGGCACGAGCGCAGCTCCCTGCTGAGTGAGTCGGCGATGGTGTTTTTTATCCCTGCCAGATGAAACGGCACCAGAAAAATCCCTTGGGCAACGGCCCAATGCCACAGGTCCTGCGCCTCCTTGGACAGCGCTGGGGACCTGGTTCCGCCCTGTTTCCTGATGTAAAACATGGTGGTGGTGTTGTCGGTGAAGATCCTCACCACCTTGCCCTTGAGGGACGGAAGGAAGGACCTGAGGGCCCAAAACACTGCACGGAGCTCCAGGACGTTGATATGCAGTGCAGATTTTCGGTGTGCGCTCCCCACCCTTCCAGGGAGGCATCCGTGGTCACGGTCTCCTGGTGGGCTGGGGTCTGGAAGTCCATGCCCGCCGTCAAATGCGCGCGGGTGCCCCACCACCGTATCGCTCGTCGGAAACTCTCGTCGAGCTTGATCCTTTCCTCGAAGCTGCCCGTCGTCTGGATCCAGCGCGCATCCAGGAATTCTTGCAACGGGCGCATCCGGAGCCTGCACATGGGAATGAGGTAGATGCAGGAAGACATCATCCCGAGGAGGGACTTGATGGACCTCACTTTGGCCGTGTCGGCCACCAACATCCGTTGCACCTTGCCCAAGATGGTCCTGGTCCTCTCCTCCGACGGGGAGGCCAGAAGGGACACTGTGTCGAGCCTGGCTCCCAGAAACAGTGCGACTTGCGCGGGCACCAGGTGGGATTTGGCGTAGTTCACGGAGAATCCCAGGTCCGTGAGGAGTTGGACGGTCCTTGCCGTGTGGGCCACGGCGAGCTCCCTCGTCTTTGCGCGGATGAGCCAGTCGTCCAGGTAGGGGTAGACGTGAATCCCCTCGCGGCGCAGCTGCGCCGCCACCGGTGCGAGGCACTTGGTGAATACCCTGGGTGCCGACCGTAGTCCGAAGGGAAGGGCTTTGAACTGGTAATGACGCCCTTGGACCACGAATCTGAGGAATTTGCGGTGCCCCTTTAGGATGGGAATGTGGAAGTAGGCATCCTCCAAATCCAACGACGATAGGAAGTCTCCTTCCTCCAGCTGACTCAGGACGTGCTGGAGGGTGACCATCCGGAACTTCTGCACCTTGATGAACTTGTTCAGACGTCGCAGGTCCAGGATGGGGCGCCATCCTCCCGTCTTCTTCTTCACGAGGAAGTATCTCGAGTAGACTCCGGAGCCCCGAAGCCTCTTTGGGACGAGTTCGATGGCGCCCTTTCTGAGCATCGCCTTTACCTCCAGGAGAAGTTGAGGGACGTGAAGTTCTTTCCTGGCCACGGGGGGGACGCGCGGGCACCTTCTTTGAAACTCGAGCGCGTGGCCCCGGGCCAGGGCGTCCAGCACCCAACGGTCGGTGGAGATGGACTCCCACACGCTGACGAAGCCCGCCAGCCGGCCTCCCACCGGGGTGCTTCGGTGGGGGCCCGACCCCACGGCCGGTTCAATCCTGCTTGGGCGCGGCCTTGCCGCCTTGACCTCCTTGGCGACGACGGCGGGGTCCGCTAGACTTGCCTCGTCCTCTGTAGGCCTCTTGCGACGACGAGCGGGCCGCTTGACGGTAGGAAGCGAAACCGCCGCCGGAACCTTTGGAGGCGCCCTTGCCTCCGCCGCTCCGAAAGGGCGTCTGTCGTTGCAGGACTCCAAGGGCCCGGGCCGTCTCAGTATCCGCCTTGATGGCCTGAAGGGAATCGTCCACCGTCTTCCCAAACAGGTTGTTCCCGTCGAAGGGCATGTCCAGGACTCTGGTCTGTACGTCCTGCCGGAAATCCGTAGCTTTGAGCCATCCACGACGTCGAAGGCAAACGCCGTTGCCCAGCTGGCGGAACCCGGTGTCGGCGATGTCCGTCGCCACGGTGATGGCGTGGTCCGAGGCCACCTCACCTTCCTGCAGGATCTCAAGGGCCTCCGCCCTCTTGTCGTCCGGCAGAAAATCCAGCAGGGGAGCTATCTTGTACCAGAGCTCCCTGTCATAGCGGGCCACGATAGCCAAGGCGTTGGCCGCTTTAATCGTCGTCGCTGCCGACGAGATGACTCTACGTCCCATAGCATCCAATTTCTTTCCCTCGCCGTCCGGCGGGGAAGTCGATGTGGAGGCCGCACCCCCCCCCGCTTTCTTCCTGGCTGCCGCGGAGACGACGGAGTCCGGGGTAGGCTGCGCCCGGAGGCACAGGGGGGCCGTGTCCGGGACCCGGTACTTTTTCTCGTACCGGTCTCTTCTAGCTGGCGTCGTGCAAGGGTTCTTGAGGAGGGAAAGGCCCTCATCCCAAATGTCGTCCAACAGGGGCACTGAGAGGACCGTCTTCCTCTTGGCCTCGCGCCGCTGATAAAGGAAGCCTTCCTTTTTCTTCTCCTCAGGGCAGAGTTGGAAAAGCTCGGAAGCCCTGGAGATCATGGAGTGGAAAGATCCGATCTCGTCGGGCGGAGAAGCCCTGGTGGGAGGCGACGACGGAAAATCCTCGTCGTATGCCTCGTCGTCCGTACCCGTCGCTGCCGTGTCAGTCCCCGTATCATCCCCTCGGGTGGACGGGGAGGAGGGCTGGAAGGGGCGCGACGGTTGAAAAGGAGGTGGTGGATGGATCCTTCTTTTCTTGGTAGGGGGAACACCAGAAGGTCCCGGTTCTGGATCCCCCGACGGGAGAGGTTCCTCCGTCGGTAACGGTAGCCTCGTCCTTATCTCGGAGCATAAGGACTGTATGGCCAACAAAATGGCCGCCGAGTTGTCTTGCGGCGCTGGCAGAGGGGAATCCGACGGGCGAGCAGGGGCCCCGTCGGTATCCTCGACGATGTCGTCGTCGTCACCTGCGTCGGGGTCCATTCCGACGGGCTGGCCTTCTTCCACGCCTAGGCCGTGGCTTAAGACCTCGATCAGCTCCTCTTCTGAGGTTGAGGCCGAATCTCCGACGACGCCCTGCCCCCCCTTCTTCTTCCCCACGGAGGGTTTCACGGGGGTCCTATCGATGGGCACAAAGGAAGACTCCCTCCGAGGAGGCAGGGAGATTCTGGGCCCTGAGGTCGCCACCACTGGTGCAGCCACCACAGGCTGAGCCAGGGCCGCCGCGACCGTTTCGATAGAGGGCTTGGTCGGATGGATCAAGGCCTTCACCACCTTAGGTGCGCTCACCGCCTTATCCTTGAGGGAGGGGGCACTGCCACGCTCCTCCTCTGCCTTAGAGCTCGACCGGGGCCTCTCCAGGAGCTTCGCCGGGTGCTCGGCCTTCCTCTTACCCGACCCAGAGCGTTGGCTCGCGGTTGATGGTGCCGGGGAGGGTGCGCCCTGCCTGGCGCCCGTAGAGCCCGACCGTTCGGCGCTCCCGGTGCCAGCGGACTCGCGGTGCTTGGCCTTATGTTGGGCCCCCGTCGCCGGGGCGCCCTCAAAGGTCTTAGAAGACCGCTCGGATTTCTTCTTCTTCTCGCCAGACGGGCTCTTACCCTCCAGCCAGTTGGCGAGACGTTGATGGCGGCCCTTCATGGTCCGTTCCGACATGTTGCCGCAAAACGCACAGTCCTTCTCCACGTGCGTCTTGTCCTCATGAAGGCAGTAAAGGCAGAAAGAGTGTTCGTCCTCCTTGAAGACGTTCTGCAGCTGGCATCCAGGGCAGACCCTGAACAGCTTTCCGGGCGTCGAGCTTCCCTTCTCCTGGGCCATCTCCGAGACCGGGCCTGAGAAGCTTCTAGATTCCTCCGAAGTGTAGCTCGACGAAATCTTCACCCTTGAGGGGCACAGATGAATCCGACACGGGTCCCCGTTGATCGGATGTAGGATCGGTGGAGCTTGAGGCTCTTTGACCGAAAGAATCGAAGTTTT
This sequence comes from Ambystoma mexicanum, assembly GCF_040938575.1. NCBI lineage: Eukaryota > Metazoa > Chordata > Amphibia > Caudata > Ambystomatidae > Ambystoma > Ambystoma mexicanum. The sequence goes on along the minus strand of NC_090940.1, from coordinate 372,697,112 downwards.
TTTGTGAAAAAAGCGCGAAAAAAGCACTAACGCTCGAGAGCAATAGCACGAGGATCCCAACACATGAACGTGCGGTAAAAATCTGAAGATGGCTGCCAGAGGCGGTGCTTAGGTAGAGGGCAGTCATTGGCTGTGGTCAGTATGACGCAGAGACCAGTGATTGGTTATTACTACGAAAGACAGATCAGAAACGAAACTGATACTGGTTTTTTCTTTACCGAGGATTCCCAGCCTGACGACGGGGAATATTCATGAGCATGTGAATCCATGCCAGACCCCATGCTGGAGAAACATTTTGATTTCTTTATATATTTCTGTGACATTTTTTTACATATACGATTGAAACCAACAACCTTTGGTAACAGAACATTTGGGATCAACTTCAATGAACATTCTTTTTCTCTAGATTCATTTTTATCCCGGATATTTGCCTGGAGCACCAGAAATTCATTTGAAAATTACTTGTGAGTTAATATTAGTTATATCAGTTGTGCGTCCCTCACCACCATGTGCTTAACATACCCTGTATCACCCACAGTCCTCTACCAGTCACCAGCGTTCATCTCACTGTCCCTTTCAGCAGTATCTGCCTTGCATAGATACAATCGAAATGGACCTCGATAGTCTATTGGCCAAGAGGCAGCGATTACAAGTTCACCGAATGTATCCTCCTACATGATATAACAGACAAGGTCCCTTACCAGTTCTTCCACCCCATGGGCTTGGATTGCCTAATGCTTCGCCACACATCTTTTTTTTTGTTAATAATATTTTGAGTTTTCAGAATATAATAATCAACAAATAACAGAACATTTCATAGAGGCTCGTAATACAATTCATCAAACATTAATCCCCTGTCCTCCATTTGCATTTGAAAGTCATAATTCATTAAACAACCAGAAATCGTCCGTAAAACCAATCGAAGATGGATTATAGGAGGCAACCGTGTGAATCAGACTACAGAGCCTTACATAAGGACTCGCAGTGTAAAGATCAACTGTTCATTTCCCTCCCCAATTTCACATTTAGTTGACGCAGTTAAAGCATATCAACCTCCTCTTCAACTCCAACATGGGCCAGTATAGGAGGAGCGATCACCTATTGGCGTCGTGAGCAAAGGGAGGGAAGAAGAAGAAAGCATAGCCTGAAGAAAAAGAAGGGAGTGGGGGAAAAAGGAGAAAGAAAAGAAAGAAAACATTTTTTTAAAAAGTCTAGTTCACAATGCCAGCATCGGGGTTCTATAGAGGATTTACAGTGCCAACATCAAGGTTTAATGAAATGTTTCCGTGACAACGGCGGAAAAAACATCTGCTCTCTATCCCGTACAAAGTCCAGAAATGGTCCGCAAGTGCGCACAAACCTTGACATCTTCCCCTTTAGCATAGCCGTAAGCTTTTCCAGACCCAATAGCTCCCACACCTTCACCCACCAGTATGCTACATTTGGTTCCTCCACTGTCTTCCAGTAACTGGCCCTCGTGATTCAAGCTGCTGTGAGTAGCTGGGCGAATAGGGTTGCTCTAAAACCAGACATCGAGAAGGACCAGTCTTCCGGGGTGTTCCCCAGCACCAAACCCTGTGGGTCCATAGGAAGCAAGACTCCAGTGACGACCTTGATTTTGGATCACACCTTTGGCCAGAACAACTGTATGACTGAACAATACCACCACCTGTGTGCCAGATCACCTCTCTCTCTCCACAGCAGTGCCAGCAGGTATCGGGATAGACACGGTTCATTGTATGTAACCTGCTTGGGGGTAAATACCATTGGTAACACAGCTTATAGTGTTCTCCTTCACAATCGTGCATCGGGAGTTCTGAGCTCTGTTCCAGGATTCCTCAGGAATCTCCAAGCCCAGTTCCCCCTCCCACGCTATCATAATGATAATGATGTGTTATTTATGTAGCGCCTTAATCCAAAGCGCTATATATCATGTATGGAATATTCTCCTCGGGAGGGAGGTTCTCTAAAAGTCCGACAGGTTGAGATTTTATGGGCCTGCTGGCGTTTGAGAATTTTTAAGTTCTATCCCGATCGGGTCCCTGGCCACAGCCCGGCGGGTATCCCCATTGGTTATCTAGTGGTGAAGCTGAATGTACCGAAAACTTTCAGATTCTGGCAAGTTAAACCTTTCTTTGCATTCCTCTGGAACAGCCTTCCTGCCTCCCTGAATCTTGAGGAGAACCATCTCCGGTTCCGGAAGCACCTCAAAACCTTCCTCTTTGCCTCCGCTTTCTCTCCCTCTCTCCCCTGCTAGAATCCCTGAACCTGCACTGAATCTGCAACTGGCCACTCACCGATCTCTGTCCTTGGCCCAGCTACTCTTCCCTCAACTGCCTACCTGCACTACGGGACGGTCTCTGTATCCTACAGCCCCTTCTCCCGGCACTTACCTTGCACTTGCCAACAGCTGGCCCTATTATTATCTTGTATTCTACTAACCATGTACTTTACTTCACCTCTCCCCTTCCCCTTGCACTTTTCCCAGTCCCCCTACCCTTGCACTTGCGCGATCTGAATGACACCTGGCCTAGTAGGATCGTTGTCTGTTCTCCCCTTGTCCCCCCTCCCCCTGCCTCGTCGCGCCTTGAAACACTTGTGTAGAGGCGCGTTACAAATGCCATATCATATCAATCCACAAACGTGAATGGCTCTCGGTTTGTATAAAAATCTATTGGCCTGAGGAGGTTCAGATGAATTCCAGCTCTGAAAGGAGCCAGTATCCAGGCCCGGCGTGAATGCCAGGTTTTGGGTGACAGGGGAAAGAGGACCCAGAAGAGATTTGATACCTTTGTGCGCACAAGCCTTATCCCAGTTCTGAAGCATCATCAACGTGCTAGGCAAAAGCGCGGTGTCTTTGGGCCTCTCTAGGGATAAACGGGAGATGGGCCAGCGGGAATGGGGCCACTGCCTGTTCGATTTCCTGTCATTTTGGGGGTTCTAGAGAGTTTGCCCAGGTCAGTATGGCAGCGACATGTGCAGCCCTGTAATAACGCTGAATTGAGGGAGCCAAAAGCCACCTGACACCTTTCCCCTAATAAGGAGTTTGCAGAAAATTCTGGGTTTTCTCCTCTTCAAAACAAAACAGCCCAACGCCTTTTGCATATTGATGAGGTCCCCTTCCGGGATTCCCACTGGTAAAGATTGAAAAGCATATTGGAGCTTTGGAACCAAGGTCATCTTAACCGTGCTAATCCGGCCCAAACAAGAGATCTCTTGAGAATCACAGCGTGAAAGCCAATCTTTGGCCTCCTTCAGTAAGTAGGGCAGGTATGTTGGCCTTAAAGAGACCCAAGACGGGTTCAATTTTATTCCCAGATAGGATCTCTGTGGTGGACCATGGAATAGGAAACTGTGCCCGGATAGACGCCACCTCACTGGGGGGTCTCTGCCAAAGCCAACCCAAAAGATTTGGATGGGTTTGCCTCAAATCCCTATATTTTTGCAAAGCGAGACACAAGGTTCAGCAGCGGCGGGATAGATCCATCGGCATCATTTAAGAAGCAGAGCAAATCATCTGCATATAAGGCTATTTTATGGCATTGTTCCGCATATTCAAAGCCTAGTATCTCAGGGTGGAGTCAAATTTGTTGGGCTAGGGGTTCCATCACCAAGGCGAACACTAAAGGGGACAGGGGACATCCCTGCCTCGTGTCTTTACCCAGGGTAATCAGAGGAGTCCATTGTGTGTTCATTTTAACCCTAGTTGATGAAAACTGGAAATTTGAGATCATCAGTTTTGAGAATCTAGAACCAAAGCCAAACCCTCTCAAAACTAGCCCCAACTATCCCCAGGACATGCTATCAAAATCCCTATGGGCATCCAGAGATAAGACGGACAACCTCCCTGGGATCCAGGGTGCAAGGGCAATTAAGTTCATCACCCAGTGGATATCATCGCGCGTTGAATGGTTGTGAATAAAGCCCGTTTGATCTCTCTCTATTAATGTTGAGAGAATTTTCCCCAATCGACCCAGCTATTATTTTGCTTAATAGCTTTGCGTCTGTGTTCAATAAGGCGATTGGCCAATAGGACACACATTCTGTGGGATCCTTCCCTAGCTTCAAGATCAAAGTAGTTGCAGATTCAGGCATAGATTTAGATACTGAGCCGGTGGCCCAAATAATATTAAACAGCTTTGTCAGGTAGGGGGAAAACAGCACAAAGTTATATAGAATTTGTAAGGCCGTCTGGACCCGGAGCCTTTCCAGGAGGGAAGGAGCGAATCGCCAGTTCCGTTTCCTCTACCGTAATAAGCTCCTCCAAACGACCCCGGTGCTCCTGGATAACTATAGGCAGATGTGCCTCACGTATAAATTCATGGGCCATAATCGAATCAGTATGGAAAGGGGCTGAGTGTTCTCTAAAGAATGTCTCTATTATTTGAAGCTTAACCTGCTCTTTGTTGATATGCCTCCCATTTGAGTCTCTCAGTGAATCTATAAGATTGCGCCCGGCTTGTCTTTTTAGTTTGGCTGCTAAAAGACGATTAGCCTTGTTCCCTTTCGAATGCCATATGCTGCTTATGGTGAGCATCCAGGGCTTTGCGGGCTATTCATCCATCTCGAAGTGACTGTCGGGAGCGCCTTTCTTTATGCAATTCTTCCCTTCTGCATAGCTCCGACTGTAGCTGGGATTGTACCCATCTCCTATTTTCCAGTCTGGCTACCATTTGGGCTATGATGTGTCCCCTGATCATAGCTTTCCCCGCGTCCCACACCGTGAGATAGTTCACCTCTCCAGTGTCATGCTCAGTGAAGTAGTGGGTTATGGCTGTAGAGACGCTAGTTCAGAACTGGAGGTCCTCCAATAAGGGGTTCAGACAGCAAGTACCCATAGGCCGTGGGATGTCACTAAAGGGGGTCAATGTAAGCATCACAGGGGCGTGATCAGACAAGGCCTGTTGGAGGATCTCTTATGTCTATTAACTGGGGAACCAATTTATCCGAGATGAGAAACATGTCCAATCTAGAGAAACCCCCTACCCGCCCCATGTAATGCAGAATGAAAGGTATACTCCCGCTCCTCCTGAAATGAGAATCGCCAAGCCTCTATAAGTGAATACTCGTGGAGCAGGGAAGTGAACGTTAGAAACTTCCTTTTGTCAGCAGCAGTATGGGGTAGGGTCGTATCTACCAATGGGTTGACCACAGCATTAAAATCAACCCCCACAATGAGCTCCCCTTCCGCCTGTTCAAACAACACCTTAGATAAGGAGGTGAAAAACAAATCCTGATGAGAATTAGGCACATAACAAGCCCAGAGTCACTTTTTTCGCCCCCAAAGTGCTGCAACCAGCAGAATAGATCTGCCATCCTTATCCCACAGCACATTCTGCACTTTCAAGGGGATATCCCTGTGCATTAAAATGGCCACTCCTCGCTTCTTTAGTCCAGAGGAGGTGCAATATCTAGAGGTTTGTTTTATTGCCCAGTATCGGACTGCAGTAGAAGAGTTTCCTGAAGAAATAGGACCTCGGGATTGAGGGTAATCTGTGAAATAGCACTTAATTTTAGAGGGGCATTTAGGCCTTGCACGTTCAATGTGAGGCAGTTAACATGCGGGGTAGTCACTCTGGTATCGCATCAGCCTCTGCACAGCCCAATGTACATATTCACCCCCCCGCCCCCCTGTAAGAACCAGCCCCACAAGCTTCCAGCCCTCATGTACCCCAGCAATTTCACCATGGACGCTGCCATGATACATTCTGAATATTATAGTATTTCCAAAGTCGGGTGTGAACCAATCGCAAGTTAACAGAACGGCTCTAGTGCCGACATTGTGAAAAAAGCACCATAAATAAAAAAAAATAAAAAACAGCATGAACTAGAAGATCATCCATACCCAAAACAAGAAAATATAACAGAATAGGTAAAGATAGACAGACAAAGATAAAAAGGTCACTACAGCTTTTTCACAGAAGTACATCACCCAAAGGGCAACAACAGTAGGTGCAATCCATTTCCAGGCGCCCAACTAAACCACCATCAGCCTCGCCTTGAATTTTATTGAGAATGCCCAGATATTTAACCATAACAACATAGAACTTGACCAACGGTCAAGGGCCCCACCGTAGCCAAATGTTTGCCCTGCCGATTAATTCACTACTGCAAGGGTCGAGACCGCTCCCCACCAGGCAGGAGACCGCCGACTAATCCTGGTTCGCAGGCCAGCTACCTGCATCTGGGGAGATGGAGATCACTGACCCATATAAACTCCAGGAGTCGCCAATCAAAACAACCCCATCCAGGTCAGGTAGGGACAACGCTCCCCGACCCGAGGCCCGAAGAACCTTTTCCAGCAGTCCAGCCTTTGGGTTTCCTTCTCTCATCTTTCGGCATGGGGCTTACAGACGATTCTCTCGATTCACCAAATCCCATGGTAGCGTCGTCACCAATGGATTCCAACATCAGCTGCTTCGCTTCATCTTCCGAACCAATAGAATAGGACCGGTTGTGAAGATCAAAGAGCAGTTTGCATGGATACCTCCAGCGATACCGGACCTTTATCGCTTGAAGCCAGGCTGTGACCTTCTGGAGACGCCTATGGTTCGCTTGTGTATATAGTGACAGGTCCTGGAACAGAGTTATTGTGGAGCCACTGAAGTTCACTGGCTCCACCTTTCTAGCCTCTACTTATTTCCTCCTTTTCGTCAAAGAAGTGGACCCTGGAGAGAATGTTGGGGAGGCGGTTCCGCTTCTGCTGGACTGACAAGTAGACTCAATGGGTCCTGTCTAAAATCAGCTCACCCGAGACCCCAAGGGACAGCAGAGATTTAAAAAGAGCCTGCACATATTCAGGGAGATCTTGCTCTAGAATTGGTCTTGGAATCCCCCGTAACCGGATATTATTTCACCTGGAACAGTTTTCCAAGTCCCCTTGTTTAACCCATACCTCCTCAAGCCGGTCTTCCCTGTTCCTGACTCTTAGTGAGCTCCTCATTCCCATGTTCTTGGCAACGGCCAGGCGAGCTAGAGAGCTCCAAACCAGGGGTTTCACTCGCCCCTTACCGTCTCCGATTCCTCTCCCCAAGTAGGACGGGTCGTCTCCTCCATTCTCCCTCGCAGGCCGCTCAGCGCTGGGGACAGGTCCTTACGGCATGGTCGCTGCCCAGAGGGAGCCGCGGTCTCCCGCACTTCACCTATGTGGGACCCTCCTCCTGAGCAGCGCGGCAGCTTCCCTGTGTCTCCACCGCTTTGGTCTCCACATACCTCAGCCTCGAGCCGCCCACCACCTTGTTTGTTTGTTTTGTTTGGGCATTTATATAGCGCTACGAACCCTCAGGTATCTGAGCGCTGCTCATTTCCCACGGTGTGTGGTGCTCATTTATCGACCTCGGAAGGATGAAAGGCCAAGTTTTGCTCTGCCGGGTTTCGAACCTGCGTCAGCAGGCTCTGCACAGATGTCACACCGAGCACTCTACTCGCTGTGCTATCTGACCACCTTCACAAAACCAAAGTATAACAGCGCTGTGGTTCTAGCAGTCCACCCGCCATTGTGTGTGTCGGCGGTCGCACATCATAACAGCTTGGGGTTTCAGATATTGGGACTCGCTCTGCATGGCATGAAACTGTAGACAGCACAGCTCCTCCAGCTCGGGGGCCTTCTGTCAGCATCCCAGCAGCAAGTTGCAGTACTTAGGGCATTTAAAGTGGCTCAATCAGGCGCCCCTTCCACAGAGTTTACAGCAGACACGTCCGCATTGGCGTGCTGCCTAGCCACGCCCCCGACACACGTTTTTGCAATTAGGAGAGATGTACCCAGCAGCCTATGTTCCCTCACACAGTGCAATTCAAAGAAGTGCCATCTCAGGGTTCAAACATATCATTGCCATCAATCCTTTTCCACATTCCCAAACCATATGCAAGAAGCCTGTGTTCTGCATCATACATCAGGGGCATACACATGGCGAGGTTTGGTCACATTTCCTAATTTTCCTATGGGTGGGGAGCATGCCTGATGAATGTATTTAAAGTGTAGCAGCTTATGCGTATAATTCATAGACAATTTCCTCAACTGGTGACCGGCACAGCACCAATCCTCATCACATATTGCTCTTCCCAATGTACTTTCCCCATTTATGCCTAGCTCTGTCAACTCCGCCGTTAAGCCACTCCATGCACTGCGGATACAGTATTCTTCCGCAGGTCTGTGCCTGTAATATACACTGTACCATTTCCGATGGCTGCGGCAACTGCAGGAATGTTTCTGCCTCGACCCAACAGTATATCATTATTGAAGTAAGTGATTTGCCACTCATGTCTTTACATTTATCACATGATAAACGCCTCTTTTTCAAACCAGTCATCAACCCTCACAATAGCCATCAGTGTTAATTCTTTGCTGGTCAAAGGAGCTTCTAACCCCACGTATTCTGTTGAAGAACACTTCAACTAGCAACAGCCAGTGCTGTCCATGTCTAGAGTGCAAATCATGCGATGCCTTAATCGTGGTATGAACTGTATTGATGTCCAACATTTGTCTATTTTGCATCCCCATAATTCGTTTGAGAGTCCGTTTGGCGATACCATAGTTCTCTCGAGGGCTACCTGCTGGGCATAGAGCGCTATTCCATATCAAAATTTGACGTGACTCGCTTGTGCAACACAGCAGTATGCTTCCAAACCAGAGACAGCCAGAACCCCCTCTTCCAACAGAAGCATGATCATCTCCCAAGCCACTTTAGCTTGTTTACCTGCCCAAATACACTTTATCAGCATCGACAAGATCCTATTGAAAAACTCCTTGGGACGTCCAAGCGGGACATTGAGGAATATATATAGGAACAACGAAGCTGTTAGGGATATTAGGAGACAGTCCCATCTAGTTAGCTCAGCTTCCACCGCCTCCAAAATCGCCAGATAAATTATCTGCATAGTCCATGCAGAGCACACATGATATTGGCTTTATAGCCAGCACAAATAATAGGCGCGACTGGGCAACCGTGCCACGAGACAACCCAACCAGGACTCACCACATACCGTTAACCAGCAGCCTTGCTAACGGCCCAGAGTATAATAGCTTAATCATGGAAATCATAGTCACCCATATGTTTCAATACCGCAAACAAGTACTCCAAGCACAAGCTACTGAATGCCTTCTCGGCATCTAAAGAAATGCCAACTGCTGTAGCATCTAGGCCAATCTGAGAAAGCACTGCAGAAAGCCTGCACAGATTACACTGTGTGGATCTCTCTGGTATAAATCCATTCTGATCAGGAAGGACTGTCAGGGGTGCCAGCCTATTGGCCAGCACCGTAGCAAGGATTTATAATCAGTATTCAACAATGATAGCAGCCTATCCAAGGAATACAGCCTACCGTCCTTCCCTGGTTTAAGTATCAACATGATGATCTTTTCCCTCATGATGTGCGGCAATGCCAGTTCACCAAGAGCCTCCATATATACTGACACCACCAGCGGGGCAACTGTCTGAGAAAATTCTTTGTAGTATTCATTGGCAATACCATCGGACCCAGGCGCCCTGCCACTCGTCAAATCTTTAATGGCCCTTTCAACCTCTTCCTCTGAAAAGGGAGCATCCAGGAGTGCCCAATGCTCCTCGACTATCCAAGCAAGTTCTATCCTCTCCAGGGAGTCCAACAGTCTGTCCTGTCTACAGTCTGCATCGCTCGGGTACCCCTTGGTAGAATACTCCACAAATGCCGCCATAATGGTCCCTTCGTCCCTATACTGCACACCATTCACCATTAACTCATATATCTGTTGAAGGGTTATCAGCATGAATGGTACAGGAAGAAAATCTGCCATGGCCTATACCCCTCTCCATATCTTCGAATCGAAACCTTCCGACCTAGAAACCACCTCCCGAATTGCAGCTTCTCTAATTTTTCCTTTATCAAGGACAACTCTCCAATGGCCCGACCCCTAGCATATTTATTTATAAAGCACACCATCATGAGCAAGGGCATGATAGTGCCAAATGAGCGAGAGAAGGCAGGAAATGAAAACAAACAAAAAAAGTCTTTAAAGCACGATGGAAGGTGAGATGAGCCTGCATAATCCATAGGGTCAAAGGCAGGGAGTTCCAGAGCCAGACAGCGGCCACCAAAAAGGCATGCACCCCGCAGAACATTGAAAACAGGGATCTTGATACGGCAAAGGGAGGCAGAGCAAACAGGACAAGATGGAATATAAGGGCAGAGCTTCGCCTGTAAATACACAGGCCTAGTCTAGTGCCATAGAAAGCATGATGAACAATGCCTTAAATTCCACTCGCGTGGCCACTGGGTATCAGGTAATATTATCCCCATATATATATGGTCGCCGTAAATAATCTAGCTGGGAAAAGGTTGTGGCGATATTATATGGGTGACCATATATATGGGGACAGGGGCAAAAAAAAAAGTTCCACCCAGAATACCGCCCCAGAAGCTTTTCTAGTTGCCGTGTTCAGAAGTACCTGCAGGCAGCAGAGCAGATGGAGGCTGAGCCAAATATAGGGAATCGCAATAATCGAGGGTATCAGGTATTAATATCGCCACATATATGGTCGCCGTAAATAATATCACCAGGAAAATGTTGTGGCGATATTATTTGGGTGACCATATATATGGCGACAGGGGCAAAAAAAAAAAAGTAAAAATAAAATAGAAATTGGGGGTTGCAGGGGTGTCCCCCGCATGTTCCATGCAATAATGTCGTCACAAAAAACGACCATTTTTTGGCTATATTTTTGCATGGCCATATTTTTGTGGCGACATTATTACATGGAACCTAATCGAGAGATCCAGACACTATGGCGGACACAGCCACGAAGTGCAAACTTGCCAAAATAAAAGAAAGGACTTTTCTGTAGGACTTTCAGTTTGAAGTAAACAGATTGGCAGACCAAGCTCACCTGTGGTTCCAGAATCAGGGAAGGGGCCAATGTGATTCCAAGATTTCTAACCACCTAGACAGGTTTCGGCAGAGGCCCCAAAAACCCACAGTCCATAGTAAAGAACTTGAAGCAGGACCCACCACTAAGACCTCAGTCTAGCTGCCATTAAGAAGAAGCCAGTTGTCATTCATCCAGGTGTTAATAGAAAGAAGACAAGCTTGGCACTGTGCAGTCGTAGATTGCTGCATAAGGTCAAGACGTATCTGGGTGTCATCTGCATACCAATATCCCCATAAAACGAAATTGTGAATGAGCTTAACCAAAAATTGAATATAAAATGTTAAAGAGGAGAGGAGAAAGAGCTGAACCCTGTGGGACCCCACAAGGGATGGGCACATGGGCAGACAAAACGGGGAAAGGGAGAAGGAATGGGAGTGACCCAAAAGAAAAGAGTGGAACTAGACGAGGACCAGGCCATCGAGGATCGCCAAAGCCAGCCTGTCAGCCAAAATGGAATGATCAATGGTGTCCAAGGGAGCCGGCAGATCTAACAAAATCATCGCCCTGACGCACCCTGATCCACCAGGCAGGCCAGGTCATCCACCGCAAAAAAAAAAAAAGCACTGATTCGGTACCTTGCGCGGGGCTAAAACCAGATTGAAAAGAATCAAGAAAACCAGAATCCTCAAGAAAGAACCAAGGCTAGGCATCACCAAAGATTCAAGCAGTTTCCTAAAAAAAAAAAAAAAAAGAAAAAAAAATTTAAAAAAAATTAAAAACAAGGAAGTAAAGAGATAGGCCGAAAATTTGAAGGAATGGAAGAATCCAGACAGGGTTTTTTCAGCAACGATCATCAGCATAGCATGCCTCAGTGTGGAGCAAACGGAGCTAGTAGAAAAAGAGGAATTTACTGCAGATGACACCCACGAACCAATACAAAGCATGGTCTTCAGAACCGCCAGCACAATGGGATCTGAAGGAGAGGCAGATTTTAGGCCTTTGGTAGCCTTAATTATGTCATCAGTGTTAAACAGGGGGAATACCGCCCAAGACCTAGAAGAGTCAGGAGGGGGTGCTTAGCACGGCAGGAGGCAAAGATTGAGACCCGGAGTCAACAAATTTGCTGATGCATGTTTTGCCCCGAAAAAAATAAACAATTAATAGTAAATCACACAAGCTTTGGGCCAGATGCTTAAAAAATGCCCTATGCTAGTTCACTGCAGACTCCAACCATGATGAAAAATAAATAAGTTTAGCTTCAAACACAGCTGCTTGAAAAACCGCTGTGACTTTATGCAGAGCCATATGGGATGCTAAGCAGTAGGAAGCACACCACTTGCGCTCCACTTGCCTATGAAGGAGGCAGGGGCTAGCCAATTCCAAGGAAAACCGTGGCTTGGAAGGGAGTCTGCAGAGTTTCAATTTTCTTAAAAGGTCCCATATGCCAGCTGTCAAGGAACAAGCTGCTGAAAGTGAGACCAATTCCACAGACTATAATGATGGACAAGCATCACTAATTTCCTCAGCAATCACTGACGAGTTAATAGACTGCCAATTACAATAGGGAGTACGATGACGTACTGGGAAATCAGAGTAAGGAGGAGTGTGGACTGCAAACGGGATAACAAAATGGTCCGACCACAGAACAGGCAGGAAAGGAAAAATTGTCACTAAACCCAGCGGGGCAAAAAGCAGATCCAGGGCATTAACCTGCTCATGAGTAGGCCCCTTGATCAACTGAGGGAGAGCAAGGTCATATAAAGACAGACAACAATCATCCCTGAAATCACCCAGAACAATAAGCTCCAGAGCATGCAAATTCAAAGGCATGATGACCTCTGCAAAGGCCAGTGAAAACGTGGAGTCAGAGGTAGGAGGTGGCTACGTGAAGCAAAATGAGCAACTCTAGAAAGAGAAATGGTAAGCCTCAATAGTGCCTCCATCTTGAGATCATGCGTAAAGGTAGGAGTTCTAAAAAGAAAGCAAGAGTGATAGATTAATGCCACTCCACTACGAAAGTGGAGAAAGGGTATGCTGTCCAACCTTAAAATACAATAGTATGATGGCAGCGCAAGAGCCAGACCCAATGCTTCAATAAACCAGGTTTGTGACAAAAACCAAATTGGGTGAATGTTTCTGAAGTAGCTCATTAACAGACCGAACATGTGCCAACAGCAAGCACACATTGAGAAATAAGCATTTAAGCTGTGTGTACATACCCCCAAAGAGGCTGTTCCCGTTCCAAGTCCCTCAAGGTGACCTCAATTCTATCCAAAGTCCGTCTCAAATCCTTGAGTACTCCATTTTCCTTAAAAATACAATTGCCCGGAAAAAAGACTTTGGGCCTCATCACGAGTTGGGCGGTATCCCGACTGGGATACCACCCAACTGTATTTGCGATACCGCCCACCCGTCGGGCGATATTACCGCTGGATCACGAATTGACCAGTAAACGTAATTCCCCATTCAGACCGCACAGTAATTGCGCCGATAATTGGCATTTTTCAGGCGCATTTACCCCCAGCTTAAATCTGGGGGTAAATGCTGCCAGACTCGAGATTGGGTGGACCCTTAAATGCAGCGGTAACACTTAAATGCCTTAAATGCTACATCGCTCTGAGAATTTGGTTTGAATCACCACCCCCCAGCCCATGCCCCGCGCAGTTGGCACACTCCAATCCAATATAAAAGAGGACTGGTCTAAAAACATACATGGTAGTAGATCACTGTTTTCAACCCATACACCCAGTTGTCGGGACACTAACCATTATCAATTTACGAGCGAGTGTCATACATGGATAAGTAAAATGTGTACTCCCTTCTCCCACCGTGCCTCTCCCTCCATAAATCAACAAAAATGTCTTACAGAGGCCCACTAATGCTTTAGCTGACCACGTCAACGACCTACATCCATCTGTGGGCCTGTCTAGTGTGAGATCAGTGACCATGTTCATATCAATTTCAATAATCAGGGCATAATCGACAAATTCCATCAACTTCTCCACATTCTGAAAGAAGTTGAGGTCATTGATAGTAGGGATGTATAAATAAACTAACACAATCCGAATATCATCCCCGCCAGCAAAACAAATCTTGCCTCCAAATCCTGCATCACCTTGTGGCACTGGTCCCCTGTGATGTTTTTCACCACAATCTGAACCCCTCACGGGTGTGTGGAATGTGGGCAATCCCATTTCGAGTGGGTACCACCACCCTTCCGGAAACACTCATGCCCAGTACGAGTCAGAGGAGTCTTTAGTAGCACAAGGATGGAACTGCGATGCCCAATGATGGAACTGCGATGCATATTCAAGCAGGCAACAATTTCCCTGTTTGAAAGGGTTGTTTAGCCCTCTAACATTCCAGGTTAATAACTTTAACTTCCCTTTACTGCATGTTCCCTTACTTATCATGGTCCCCTATAATCACCAATCTCTATGACACTGTCTGTAATCCAGACTAATAGCCAGGGTATCGTCAACTCAGCACCAATGACCATAAGTGTAGCATTGCTATATTTTCTCATTGAATTCTGCCAGGTCTCAATCCCATTATATGCACCCCCTAACTCCCCCCCCCAACCCCCACCCCACCTTCACCTCCCCCCTACCCTCACTGGACACTCCCCAACCTACAGTGTACCAAACAAGAAAAAGCCAACATAACTTAGCTGCCCATTTGAGCCATGAGAGTCTCATGCTCTGTGAGGAGGGGTGGGGGCAGAGGGGGGTGGGGGGGGGGTTCGACCCAGAGCCTGCTCAGGGACCCCACCTCAGCTGAACAATTCACTTCTTTTACCATAGTGCTATTGCACACTCGCAAAGTCTATAAGGGGTCTTCACCTACAACGTTTACATGGGTGCAGGGGTCATAGTTTATACAGCGTCTATGAATCTGGAGGCTTCCTCCGCAAACGTGAAGCAATGCGCTCTGTCTTCCTAGATTATTTTCAGCCTCGCCGGGAACAACATTTGGTACTTCACATTTTTAGTACGCAGTCTGCGCTTCAGACCCAAGAATGTACATCTGGCTGCTTGTACCGTCACACTAAAATTCAGGAAAATGGAAATGACAGCAATTTCAAACTGCAGCTCTCCTTTTTCCCCCGGCTGCCTTGAGTATGAAGTCTCAGCCTCTATAGTTCAGCACCTTGGCGAGGATTGTACGGAAAGCACATCCAGGAGCAGGCCTAGGCCCAGGTGTGCAGTGCACCCATTCAATCATAAAGTGGCCAGAGAAGACAGGATGGCCAAGCATCTCTGGCAATGCTTCTCAAGAAATACCTAGCAGGCCCTTCGCTGTGGTCTCAGGTAGGCCCACAATGCGTATATTGCTCAGTCACGCTCTAGATTCTAGGTCATCATTTTTGTCCTGCACCACCTTTATTTCCTTTTCCAGGCGCGCCACTTTACCATCCAGCTCAAGCACCACATCTTCCATGCCTCCAACACGGGTCTCTGCTTTGCCCATGCGCGCATAAATGAGATATTTTAAACTGTGTACACTAAGCGGCCCGTGATGGCATCTATCATTTGATCCTTTCTGCCCAGAGTGTCGCTCATCTCCTTCATGAGACTCTTCAAGTCAGCTGGGTGCAGCTCCTCCATGTGGCCAGCCACTTCTTGCTCTCCTGCAGGCGTTGGGGAGTATTTCACTGGCACCCCTTTTGAGAACGCCTCAAGCCTCCTCAGCTTCTTGGAGCTAGAGCCTGGCATGGTTTCTGAGACCCAGCTTCTCTTTATTCAATATCCTCCCGGCAGCGGTTCTCCTTGGGGTACATCGGTAGTTCTGCGCGTGTGGGTTCCGGGACCAGAACATGTGACAAACCAGTGCACACCCATTTCTCTATGTTTTACTGTGTTCTTGTCTCAGATCCTCTGCTGAAGTTGCCACATTCAGCCCTCCATGTCAGTGACACCAACTCTGTCACCCTTCCACACTTACCTCCTACAGTTATTCACTCCATTTCAGCGACTTTTTCCAGAGGCCTCCAAGTTTGATCCAGCATCCACGTGTTGAAGCCTTTGCATGCGCCTTGCGTCCTGTCCTCACTCCGCTCTTTGCAGCAGCTTCCTCCGGCAGCCCACAGAGCTCCCACAGATCTCACCGCCCCTCTCACAGGAGCGTCTGGCTTCTCAGCGGCTCCAACAGGTTCTCACCTTTATAGTTCATCTCGCAGCTCCACACCTCCGCTGCAGAGTCACTTTGCAGCGCTGATCACATGCAGCGATTTGTTATGGGGAAATCAACCCCCTAAGCCACTCTGGCATTAACAGGTTTTATGTCCCCTGATGGAGCGCCACTCTCAGGCGGCCATCTTTGGTGCCCTCTAGCAACCCCCCCCCACTTTCTAGATAGAATTTAAAGGCCCTTGTTAAGTCTAGCCAGTGAAATGTTCCCTGCGCCTCCAACTGAGGGCTAGTGAAAAATAGAAGAATACAAATCAGGAGGGATGTGAACCTCAGTCAGCACTTTGGGGACAACAGATGCATGTGTTCACTGCATCACCTTAGCCTTATAATCCATTATTCGGCGCGTTGCAGTGACTGCTACTGGGAAAGCTGCTTTTGATCCTACAGACAGAATATCCACTGATGCAATATGTTTAAAAGGTTTATTGGCCAACCTTGCCAGTATTATGTTGTGGTCCCACCGGTTGAAGCCAAATGGCAAATGTAGGATAGTAGATCATCAAAAGATGTTCTGTGGATGGATATGCCTTCCAATGAACCAATGACAGACCTGGTTGGGCATCTGCCGGGAGTCATTTTCCCCTTAAGCCGAAACAAAGGGCACTTCTTGTTGGCCCTTGTGGCAAACCGATCCACTTTCGGGGGCCCCTTTTCCACAAAAACCCCCGAAAGATGTAGTCCTTTGTCACCCATTTGTGGAACCAGAGATGTCCTACTTCGTTCATTTGCATATTCAGTCAATTCACTCACTGGACTTCCCGCTATTGGAATAATATTGTTACAGACACCAGTTCCAAAGTGTTACCAAAAGATTGAGAATTTTGTGCCCACCCACCCCTCTTATCCAAGCAGAACATACCACTGATGTTGTCCATGAGGAACAACACCCTGCTGTTGTGAATGATGGATGCATATCGCTAAGAAGGTGGCTTCCAACTCAAATGCTGACATAGACTTTGACTAGTCAAATATAGATCGTTTACCTTGTGTACGCAGATAGTCATGCCTTCCCTCAACACCAGAACCTCATGGCCGAATCAGTCACGTATGCATGCAAAAAGGGAATTCTCTTGATAGATTGGGAGAGTTCATGCACAGTAGGAGATGTGTTTTAGTGTTAGAAATGGCAGTTATTGGAAGAAACTTTCAAACTCCCGAGCAAGTTTGCCTTAAAGCAATTTTCTGTAAAAAAAAAAAAAAAAATGTTTACTCTACCTTGTCTTCAGTGGTCAATTGATGATATCATCTGGGCTATAGACAAACTTAATTTTCCTATGGCATGTGGAGCGGATGGAATGCCTGCCTGTGCCCTGACCCCTTATTTTGGGCTAAACTGTTGTTTATAAAGTTTGAAAATATATTTATCACTGGGAGAATTCCAGATTCGTGGCATATTGCTATTATTGTTCCCATTTATAAGAAGGGAAATCCAGCGGAGCCAACAAATTACAGACAGATTGCCCTTATGGACTGTTCATATAAAGTTTTTACCAATTTATTGTTAAAAGAAATGGACCAATTTATAATATCATGATATTCTCTCTACGAATCAAACTGGTTTTCGCAAAGATTTGAGAACTTCTATTAATGCCACCATGTTATCTCATATGTTGTACTCCTGCAAAAAAAACAAAACATACAGGTAACATCTATATGGCCTCTTTGGATCTGCGCTCACCTTTTGATTGCGTAATTCGCGATAAGCTGTGGTGCAAACTTCTAAATTTAGGCTTTCCGGAAAATATTCAGATTTTGGCTCTTTTACATACAGATACATACTTCAAGATACGAATTAATAGTGAAGGTGATGTGACACAGAAAATATTAACTTGTACTGGGGTGAAACAAGGATGTAGTTTAGCATCCACTCTTTTTAATTTATATCTGCTTGAGGTTGAAAATTTGTGGGGACAAACTTTGTTTTCCGGTCAGGCTTGGGCACTTTAAGGTTCATTGGTTGGCTTATGCTGATGATATCATATTATTTGATAAAACTCTTAGTGGGCTACAAAATAAACTGCAGGTGTTCTCTGCTTTTGCCAAGGAACATAATATACAGGCAAATGTTGATAAATCCAAAATTCAAATTTTTTCAAGTGCAAGGAAAATTCCTCGTTATTCCTAGGTGCTGGATGGGTGCAAATTGGAAAATATCTCCAAACTTGAATATCTGGGATACGATGTTTCAAATGATTTCTCTAAAAAATATTGGCATATTTTATTAACAAATAAGGTTAGACCCTTAATATCTTTATTAAAAATCATTCATCACAAATTTTGCAAATGTTCTCTAAATCCTGCAATTCAGCTTTTTTTGTTAAAAATCGAACCAATTATTCTGTACAATCTGGACCTGTGTTTTTTAGACATTGATCAATTTTTAGACATGGTGCAAGGATTCATTTGGAAAAATGTGTTCAATCCGGCGAAATCTGTGCCAAATGCATGTATACGCGTGGAATTGGGTCTCTCGAGTTTATCGTCTCGTCATCTATGGAGGCAAATGATTATCTATGACAAAATGTTGAATCCTCCTAGAAACTCAGTCTATGAAGAGTTTAATAGGATGGTGGCCTTAGAAAATCCTATCTCTATTTCACTGTTTAAAAAAAGGATGGATTTGGCCCTTCTCAGAATTAATATTACGAAACAAGATTTGGCAAGTAGAGTGAGCTATGCTAAAAAAAAGTTATATCAAATGGACTGGGTTGACACTCAGGAAAAAATTGGTACATACAAAATTGTATAAAGAGTTTGCATTACATTCGCACAAAAGATCTCCAAGGCTGATGTATATAGAATGCTTTCCTGACAACAAAGTACGGGAGCTATACATGCGTTTTCGCCTGAACCAATTTTATTCTAAAGAGCGTATTAGTCAGTGGATTCATTTTGATACAGATACTTGTCGCTTTTGTGAGACTCCTTCGCAGAATGAAACCTTGTTTTTTGTGAATATTTTAATTATGAAAGAACTTTATATTTGGGAGACAAAAATGTTGGCACCTTATTGTCGTCGCGAGAAATGCTTTGGTACAAATGTATGAACAATCCTTTTATTGCATTCATGTCTGCATTGGCTAGATTGTTATTTACAATTGAAGAGCAACTTAGGCTGAAAATGCAGTGTTATAAACATGTTATTGATTAGGAATGTTTATACTATGTTTTAACTACTATTCTTGAATGTACCTTTAGGAATAGAAATCTTTTTTTTATTTTTCTCTCCATCTTTCTCTCATTGGACCTGATCTATTTTGAAAGACGTGGGCAATTCTATTATGAAGAAAGAAAATATCTAAGACTAACAATTTATGATTTCGATGTATATGAAATGTACTTTTAATGTATCAATTGTTCTTAGTTTGTTATTGGATTTTAATAATGTGAGTGTGAAATGTTTAATTTGTAAACTATAACACTATATTAATTTAAAAAAAAAAAAAAATGGCAGTTTGTTGATTTGTTTCCTGGTCACCGTATGAAGTCAAGTCTCAGTTATGTGCAACCTAGCTAATTGCACTATTTGGACGCACAATGCAATAAAACCTAGCACCCCTGCAAGACTGGCATTCATCAAACTTATCAAACTATGTGGGAAACGCCATCCCCACTTGTATCCCTAATAAAACCAATGTTTTTGAGCTGTTGAGTAGATGGAAGTTGAAACTTTTTGACATTCACGAGAGGCCCACTGCAGACATTATGTGCATTGTAATCTGAAGGGAGTGCAGAACTGCCTACGGGACAGGGGTTGAGATAAACTAATCCTTTAAATAAGGGTAAATGTAAACCTCGTTGGTCCAGAGCATTGCAATGATCATGGAGACCACATGATAACTTGAAGACAAACAGTACTCCGAACTGAAAAGATTGGTTGGACATGGAAAATCTGAGGTTTTTCATGGGGAGGCCAGATGAGAAAGTGCATGTACGCATTTTGAAGGCCCAAGGCATACAGCCATTCTTACACATGGAGAGCTGATGGAATTTGGGGTCATCTTAAACATCCCCAATGGAAGGTATGCACTGAAATGGAGAGTTCCTAAAAGCTCAGATTCCTCCCACTGCATTCCTCTGCAATAGTCAAGAAGCGACAGTAGCAATTCCCAGATCTCTGGAAGAGGGCACTAACTTCTACATCTCTTTCTGAGATTTAATGAAAAGCGTCAGAAGGTGGGGTAGGGAGAGTAGGGGCAGGGTGGGGATGAATGAATCCTGAACGGCTACAAAGCATCAGTCTTGTATGATAGACACCCAAGTTTGGAGGTTAAAAGGACAATTCTGCCTATTATTGGAGTGTCAAAACACTAGACTGGTACCATTTCTATTTTAGACCTGTCAGTTGAGAAAGTAGAGGGGTGGGGGAAAAAAAAAAAAACTGATTTTGTTTGATATTTTCTTGGTAGAACACTGGGTCAGTTTCCATAGCTGTCGCAAGATAGCGCCAAGGTTTGGAAGTCGCTAAAAGCTTGTTCTAATCTGGTCTTGTCTCCAAGAAGAACCTAAATGAGGACTTTGCGATTGGGGAGAGGGATTAGGCAGTCATGGCATTCATTTTATCTTTGGTCAATTTCCTTTTTGGTAATCGGTTTAAATAAATGGGAAGCCGTCAACGGTACACATCAATCTTTTAGGAGCCTAATGGATGGGTTTATTGGCCTTCTTATATGCTGTATGCCTCAAGTTAGGCCGTAGGCATATGCCCCCAAAAGGGGTATCAGCGTGGCCTCGCACCAGACACCGACATTTATGTTTCTGTAAGACTTGCAAACATTTTTTTTTTAAATCAGGAAGCAAATCCTCCATTAAGTCAATTAATACTTTCCAAAGCCTCACGTTACACGTGGCAAACGTTGCACCTGAATTTTCTCGCCTCAAGTGTAGTAAAATGAGCTGGTAACAATGAAAAAAAATCAGGATGGGAGATCAAGACAGCAAGTTTCTGGACTAATCTATCTCAAAATAGTAATATACTGATAAGTATTTACTTTTCCACAAAGCAACAGTAAACAGACAGGTATTTAACTTTACAAATGGGGGGGGGGGGGGGGTACTGCTACGTACCAACCTCTTCAATGTTGAGGGTATTTTCCCTGCATTAGTGCGCATTCTCTAGCAAACAATTGGACATTTCAATACAAAAACGAGTAAGTGCTGCCCATGACTATTGGTGATCCATGGGTTCTTTTTAAAAACATAACACAACAACATGTGAAAACAGAAAAAGTGGGACAAGGGGCGTCACAAATCGACACTGTAGTGTTTTGGCCACCTGTAGCTGTTGATTGAAGCTTGTTGTTGGGGTGGCCTTCTTCAGGATGGGGCGAAGGGTAACTCTGTCTGTGTGGTATTTGTCAGAGTGTAATAAAGATGTGAAAGGCTGTAATGATGGTGTTTGATCTCTGTAACATGTTATTTATACTTTACAATACTTGTTAGTGGCTGGTTGGTGCCAAAAATACACTAGAAAAGTGTATTAATGTAGAGCTTACCGTCAAAGAGCGATGCAGCGGTAAAGTTTCTACATAGAGTCCCTCAGCTTTTCATGGCGGGGACTGGTGGGGTGGTGTTACGAGTACACTGCTTTGGAGATTCGAGAGTGTACAATCACTCTGGAGGTCCTGAACACAATCTGTTGGCCAGGGTGTGGTGGCGCCCACAAGTGGCGTATTCAAACCACAGGTCTAGGAAAAGAGAACGGAAGAATGACATGATCCATCAATGTAAATTAAAAAGGCGTGGTGCTGAGTGGTGAAGCATGCCTAGTGATGCTATAGTAATTGGTGTCGGGTGGTGGCATGCCGCGGGTGATAAAGTGGCATACGAATGCGTAGAGTCATCACTGTGGACAAAATGCCACATAGGAGGGTAAAAATGCAGGAAATCCGATACGAACCTCGGTAGTGTGCGCATGGCATAAGGATAGTGCCTAAAACCATGTCCCCACCCGAGTGGTTGTGGGGGCGTCATCAGATCTGTATGATGTAACTTACTTGTCTTGCTGCAAGCGTTTGAATCTTACTGCGTGAACGGCAATGTTTACTGTGCGTTACCTGGGAGATAAGGCCGAAGGCAGTATCTGAACCTCACCCATCATCCGTCGCAGCCAATCGTGGTGCACCAGATGGGCCAATAGTGAGAGGGGGGTGCGCGTGACGAGGCGCCCAGTCAAAATGAAAGTGAAACTGGTTGGCTGCGGCTGCATACAGCTAGGTACCTGGACCAATAATGAATGGACTCAAACTGGTGACAGTTATTTATTGGTCACATCCTAAGTCTGGTACAACAAAGTGCGGTCGTGTGGGAAAACATGGGAAAACATGATGGGGATTGTGGTCCTGCACGGGCGGGCGCCAAAGTCTGGACCAGTACAAAGCGTCTGTAATTAGAGCGCTCGGGAGGCAGGAGCGAGGAGTGCCCATAAGTGAGCCCTATCTCTGAGTTAGGCTGTGTGCACATGTATGGGTATTGAAGAATATGGCCTGGTTTGCAGGGTACAACTGGTGACTGGTTCCGACAGTTCGTTAATATAATACGTGCAAGTTTGATCAAAAAAGTTGTTACACAACTGCGTTATTGGTGTCACAGTAGGAATCACATCCATGTGAAATAAATTCAACGGAGTAAAACACAAAATACATTTGGTCAATTTTCCAACTTAGTGCATAACAAGTAATCGAGTGATCTATGCCAGATATGTAGCGGCGGAATAGAGCACTAGATGCACTTCTCAAAATTGTTAGAGGAATGTAGAACAAAAGTCTGACACTTTAAATTTCTAGGTGTATGCGGTCTTATAACCACATATTTTCTGGGCGACACTATAGACGTCATTCTGAGTCAATGCCATTGCTGTTATAACATATTTGGTCTAAGTATAAACCATTATGTTAGAATAGGGTGAAGTGCAGTATATTTGCATAATTTAGTTCAAATATGGATTAGGCATGGTTGTGATCTAGTGTGTTTTTCCTTCTATCAAGACCCAGGGTTTTGAGTACGTAAAATGATGTGTACCATGCCCACAAGTGGAGTAGACAATGGGATGCATCGGCAAGGTACATTCCAAAAAGTGGGGACATGTGACTCGAGCTGATAGTTCTAGAGGGTCAAAAGTTTATTTACATGTTGTATGGCTCCTGGCAAGGGATCTCATGCGCCTGGTGTTGTGGGTTGATGCTTAAACTGTAGTCAATTCCAAAAATGCTCACTTATGGGCACTCCCCGTTCCTGCCTCAGGAGCGCTCCAATTACAGAGGCTTTGTACTGATCCAGACTTTTGCGTCCGCCCGTGCAGGATCACAATCCCCATCATGCATTACACACCATTGTCAGGCATCAGGGGCCTGTTTTCCCATGTTTGCCCACACGACCGCACTTTTTTCTACCAGACTTAGGATGTGACCAATCAATAACTGTCACCAGTTTGAGTCCATTCATCATTGGTCCAGGTACCTAGCTGTATGCAGCCGCAGCCAACCAGTTTCGCTTTCATTTTGACTGGGCGCCTTGTCACGCGCACACCCCCATCCCTACTGGGCCATCTGGCGCACCACGATTGGCTGCGACGGACGATGGGCGGGTTTCCGATACTGCCTTCGGCCTCATCTCTCAGGTAACGCACAGTAAACACTGCCGTTCACGTAGTGAGATTCAGACGCTTGCAGCAAAGACAAGTAAGTTATATCGTACAGATCTGATGACGCCCACAACCACTCCGGTGGGGACATGGATTTAGGCACTATCCTTTTGCCATGCGCTCACTACCGAGGTTTGTATCTGACCCCTGCACGTTTACCCTCCTATGTGGCATTTAGTCCACAGTGATGATTCTACGCATTCGGATGCTACTTTATCACCCGCGACAAGCCACCACCCGACACCAATTACTATAGCATCACTAGGCATGCTTCAACACTCGGCACCACACCTTTTTAATTTACATTGACGGATCATATGTCATTCTTCCGTTCTCTTTTCCTAGACCTGTGGTTTGAATACGCCACTTGTGGGCGCCACCACACCCTGGCCAACACATTGTGTTCAGGACCTCCAGAGTGATTGTACACTCTTGAATCTCCAAAGCAGTGTACTCGTAACACCGCCCCACCAGTCCCCGCCATTAAAAGCTGAGGGACTCTTTGTAGAAACTTTACCGCTGCATCGCTCTTTGACGGTAAGATCTGCATTAATACACTTTTCTAGTGTATTTTTGGCACCAACCAGCCACTAACAAGTATTGTAAAGTATAAATAACATGTTACAGAGATCAGACACCATCATAAAAGCCTTTCACATCTTTATTACACTCCGACAGATACCACACGGACAGTTACCCTTCGCCCCCATCCTGAAGAAGGCCACTCCAACAACTAGCTTCAATAAACAGCTACAGTTGGCCGAAAAACGTCAGTGTTGATTTGTGACACCGCCTTGTCCCACGTTTTCTGTTTTCACATGTTGTGTAGTGTGTTAAAAAAAAAAAAAAAAAAAAAAAAAAATGGACCACCAATGGTCCTGGGCAGCACTTAATCGTTTTTTTTATTGAAAGGTCCAACTGTTTGCTAGAGAATGTACACTAATGCGAGGAAAATACCCTCAACATTGAAGAGGTTCGTAAGTAGAAGTACCCCCCATTTGTAAAGTGAAAAACCTGTCCGTTTACTGTTGCTTTGTGAAAAAGTAAATACTTATCAGTATGTTAGGAGATTAAATAGATTAATCCAGAAACTTGCGGTCTTGATCTCCCATCCTGATTTTTTTCATTATTACTAGTTACCCCCCCCTGGGCATATCAGGACATAGCCAGGCACCCTTTATTATATATTGTGAAATGAGCTATACCCCCTTATTTGAACTATCAAGGGCTTTTTCTGTTCTTCCTTGCCTGAAGAATTAAGGTTTAAGGATTATATATTTACTTGTATAATAGTTTATTATGGAAAACCAATCTAACCCCGCCACCCCCACCCCAACCCCAACATTCTGGGGCAACAAAATAGACTTAATCATAAAGTTTTCTTAAAAACAAACCAGTGTAATCTAGGTGCTTATGTAACTCTCAGTGCAGGCGAACCCACCTCTAAAACACTAACAATGAATTCAAACTGCAATAAGGAGACAAAAGTAGGCAGGCTGCAGTGTATTCATTAGCATTTTCATCTAACATAGAATGCCAAGTTTAATTTACAGATTCACAGAAATATCACTACACATACAAACATATCAATGACTATTCCAGAACTATTCTTGGGTATTTTGGTACAAAAGTCACATCTGAATATGGTTTTCTGGAGCAAATCCAATGGATATAAAAAGTAACCATTGCCAATTTAGGATTTCAAAGAAACAGTTGACAACATCAGTGAAATCGTCTACTGAGCAGTACCAAAACAAATATCAGAACATAATAAGCTAGTATTCAGAATAAAAAATACATGAATAGGGCTTCATTTTATCTAAGAATGAAAAGGGTTCCTATTCAGTACACAGGGCCTGAGATGTAGGAATGGGTTTGGATGTTAATTTTTTGAGTAACGGAAAGGGTGCATCTCAAATGGTTTTGCTTTGTTATAAAAAATGAACTTGCAGGAAATGAATCACTTTGAATATCACATTTTAAAAACAGTGAATTGCTTATCAAAATCTCCATCGACTTTGTATTCTTTTGGAAACTATTCTACTTCATATTTAATTTTAAACTGCCAGTTTCATGCATGCATGTTGTAATTAATTTCATTCTGAAACAAGCCCAGGGAATTATTTTACTACATTTTTGTAGAGAAAAAAAAAATCAGGAGGGAATTATATTTAAATACAGTGAGGCAGAAATTCAATTATGTTTTTGGTTTGTTGAGAAAATATATAAAATGAACAGGAATGAGGCACCTTCGGTGTCTCAGAAGCACTCTCTAATTTGGTGCAGTCCACTGGTTGGATTTGGGAAGGCCCTATACATTGTGAAGGCATCATGAAGCAAGTCACAGACAACAGATTCAAAGTTCAAACAGAAACCATTTAAAACTCAAATGTCAGGATGGTAGAAGGCCTAACGCTAAGGTGAGATTTCCCTACCTTAACGAAACTAATGCAAGTCTGAGTCAAAAAGTTCAATTTACAAGTCTGTCTGTGTGTGTGTCTCACACCTATCCTTGCCCTCACAACTAAAAGATAACCAATGTGTAGGCATGTAAATAATAAAAAGGAATAGTGTTCAACCCAAAATTCTGAGCTTCTTCCCGCTCTAAGCTGCCTTTACAGCTCCCCTTCCCCAAGCTCAAGAAAGTTCCATAAAAGTCTCAATATTACCTTACCCAAGTTCAAAGCAACACGGTTCCAAACGAAAAGCTTGGGGTTCCCTTCCCCAAGTTCAATGTAACACAGTTCCAACAAAAAGGTTGTGACGATTTGTTCTCAAGGCAACATTTACAGTTCCTCAAGTCTCAGGGTATCCTTCCCCAAGACTTTAAGTCATACACGTATACTTGTTTTAGTCTTTTCAAAAGGTTCAATACAACTCTAGGTCAACCTGACCCGCGTTCTGGATTGCATCACCAGATAATTTACAGTGCTTCTCCTTGGCTTGTTTCACAAGGTCTTTGGGTTTCACAATTTAGAGCTCACTGGTCTAGACGCAGTAATCAGATCACACGGTTTACCCATCACAGGTCGTGCAACCAGGATCCCTACGCTCTTCAGCCCACACAGGTTCTTCTGTACTTGTGCCTGTGCTCAGAGTCACATTCACTTAGCTCCTCTTTGTTGGCTTCTTGGAATTATGTGCAAGTGTACACTCTTCTGGCTTCTCCTAGTTAGCCTCTTGGCTTTGCCACAATGTGCCATACACATCTTGCCAGTTTTTGGCCTTGCCACACTTCATCTGTTTATAAAGTTCACTTTCAGGTGGTCTTATCATGCCCCACCTTTCTAAGGCACTCTTTTCCGTATATTGCTTTCACCGTATACTGCTTTCACATGGACACTTTCCCTTTGGCCGTCATCTGCTCTTTACTTTGCCCATAAAGTTGTATTCATGCTCAAATTCAAGTTCTCATTCAGTTCGATATTCAATATGTATAATTGAACTTTGTTTTGACTTTTAATTCAGTTTGGTATTTAATATGCATAACTCGGCCTGGTTTTGGGTTTTCATATCAGTATTTGAGATGCCCAATTGAAATTAGTTTCAAGTTTTCGTTCAATTCGACACTTCGTTACTTATTCACAGCCCGCTAGGAGCACCCCGCCTTTGTGTGGCTCTCTGCGACACTCACCGGTCCTCAGCGTCTTGCACGGCAGCTTCTGCTTCCCCCAGGTCAACCTCTGCAAGCCCTGCTTGCATGCTGACTTCAGTCTTGCACACGACAGCAACTCTGATGTCATCCACAGCTCCAGTTGCTCATTCTTGCACAGCAAGGAGGCTCCCACACCTGTGAAAGCCTAGCAAACCTCTCTTGCCCTGGGCTCCACAGGTCTTCCGGGATCTCGGCTGGCATCCTACATCCTTCTCCGGTCCCACCATAGCAGCCTCCTCTCAGAAAAGGTCTCCTGATGGTCTCTCGCACACAGACCTTCCTGTTGCTCCCAGTGCTGTTCTTTGGTTCTCAATGTATACACCTGAAACCACTTGACAGGTTGCAGGTGTGGATCCTCAATTGGGCTTGCCTGACTATAATAGGATATGCCTGACCCTCACAGTACTCTGCAGGCATCTTCCTCGTCTCAGTACTAGAGTGTAGAACTGGGTTACTAGTGTTCACTGCTCCTAGTCGCTTCTTCTTTATTCTGCCTAAATACTGTCCATCACAAGCTCTCTGCTAATCTACCTCCAACCTTCTGCGAGTGAGCCGGCTCTCCAAGAAGAGATTTGGAGGGGGATCCTTGTCCTCAGCCTCCCTCTGGAATAGCCTCCCTGCCGCCCTCCACCTTGAGCCGGATCTCCTTAAATTTCAGAAACTCCTCAAGACTTCATCTTCTCTTCCTTCGCTCTCCCTCCAGCCTGGTAACCCAGTTCTCAGATTTTCCCCTCTCTCCCTCCTCTTCTTTACATCGTGCTGACTGGCCTCAGGGTGTACCTCAGTCTCACTTGTCCTCAGCACCCCCGCCAGTCCTTTCTCGCGCTTGCCCCAGGGCCCTACACCCCACCCACACTCAATGCACTTGAGAAACGAATCTAAGAGTGGATCTCTCTGCACTTACCAGAGTTTCAACCGACCGGGTGTACTTGACCCCACCTGCCTCCCTTTGACCCTCTGTGCACTTGCACGATCCGTACGCGCCACGCCTGAAGATAGTCTGTCTGCTCTCCCTTGTCTTCACCCCTAAATTGCACTGTTAAATTGCAGAATAGCCATCAGGCCTATTTTCTAACTGTTAAATGTATTTTTTTTTATTATTTTTTTTTATTTTTTGCACACTTTCTCTGCCTGTGCAGACTATTATCGTCTCAGAAATTCAAAGGCTCTGAGCTACTGTGTTTTTCCCCCCCATTTTCCCACCCTCCTCGAGTACTT
This sequence comes from Ambystoma mexicanum, assembly GCF_040938575.1. Classification (NCBI taxonomy): domain Eukaryota; kingdom Metazoa; phylum Chordata; class Amphibia; order Caudata; family Ambystomatidae; genus Ambystoma; species Ambystoma mexicanum. The sequence goes on along the minus strand of NC_090940.1, from coordinate 372,668,561 downwards.
TGAAACACTTGCCCGTGTGTAGGCACTATATAAATAAAACACCACCATACCAGATGGAAAATGTGGGAAAATTAGGGGGATCCGTCTCACTGTAGCCTATAAAGGCTGGCGGAGGGTTAAGTTGGTCTTCACTAAGTAAAGGAGGATACCATGCCTCTCCTGTGGGTAGCCCAATCCCCGAAGTCCCTCCACCCAGGTGATCCTCACTCGCTTCTCCGCCCCCAGGGTCAGGATCCAAAAAAGGTATGGCCTTTCCCTGGCCACCTGAGAAGAGGATTCAGAGGGGGTAGTATGAGTGAGAATACCCTCCGGTTTCTCACACCATCCAGATTACCAGTTATTCCTGTGCCCTATTGGATCCAGCTAATGTGTTCCAACACTGGTGCCCTTCTGCCTTGGCTAAATAAAAAAAATCCTTTCTGGGTTCAGTCCCTCTGCCCTTCTGCAAATGTCCTCTTAAGTGCCTTCACAGCTAAAATTTCACAACACCTTGAGGCCAGTGCCCCTCCTCACTCGGTCCTACCAGAGTCTACTAGTTCGACCTCCACTTCTGGAGCCATTCCTACCACACAGCATTCTACTCCTAAAACTACATTCTCTTTCACTCCATGTACAGTAGCTGAGGTTAAAAATAAATCATAATTGACATGAAACCCACTACATGCAGAGGTGACGTTTGTCGTTCCAGACTTCTGGTTGGTTCCATTGATGCTATATGTCCCTGGATTACCAAACTAATCAAATCAATCAATCCTTTGCCGAGGGGCAGGTACCCACTGACCTCAAAGAAGCTTGGATCACCCCTTTGCTAAAAAAAGAACATCTCAACCCCCTCCAACTTAAGCACTACCGATCCATCACCAACGTTCCTTTCTTCTTGAAAGTGATGAATCGGGTGGCCTACCTTCAGTTTCAAAAATACATCGAGGTTAACTCCATCCTTGGGCCTCGCCAATCAGGCTACCAGGCCGGTCACGGGACAGAGACCGCAATGCTTGATCATAAGGCGAACTTGGCGGCCATTGTCGATTGCAGTCATCCTGCACTTGTTATGTTGCTTGACCTCTCGGCCGTGTTCAACTTGGTCGACCATGAGCTCCTGGCCTCAAGACTACAATCTCTGGTTGGCTGCTCCGACCTTGCCACACAATGATTGGTTTCCTTTCTAGGCCCACGTATCGCTGAGTTGCATCCCATGATGCCTCCTCCTGTCCTACTCTTCTCACACGCTGTGTCCCCCAGGGGTCTTCTCTTTCACCCACTCTCTTCAATAACTATATTTTTCCTCTTCTACTCGATGACCTGGGTGTCCTATATATTAACTACGCCGATGACACCCAGGTCATCCTGGAACTCTGGCACCTACCAGTCTGATTCTCAAGCCATAAACACCATCAATTCTACCATTCACTCCTGGGTGGTTGAAAACCCTATGGCTCTCATCACAGACAAGACCGAGCTACTCATTGCTGCCTCTGGTCACATGCAGAAAAACCTCTCACCCGAGTAGACTTCCTTTGTAATCTCTAATGTATCTATTCCGGTGGCAAAGACTGTTAAGGCCCTAGGCGTCACCCTGGATTCGGAGATGACCATGAGGTTGCACGTGGCCTCTGCATTAGTCGACTCAGGGTTGGACTACTGTAACAGCTTGCTTGCAGGTACTGCTCAATCCAACCCCTCTCCCCTTCAGGTGACACAAAATGGGGCAGTCAGCAGTGTTGGGCATCTCCATCAGGCAGTCTATTACTGCTGCCAGTTGAGCACTGCATATCCTTCAAGATCTCACACTCACGTTCAAGTGCCCAACTCTGACAGCGCCCAGCTATCTTTGGGGGCGCATCCATAGGTACATTCGCACATGATCCTGGAGGTCTTCAGATCTGGCCAAACTGTGCCAACCCAGGTTCCGTTCAGTCAAATTTGGAAACGCCATCGTCAACTTCCGGGCTCCTGCAACGTGGAATTCTATTCCCATTCATCTTAAAACCTGGCAGTTTAAAACACCTAAACCCACGTTGTTAAGGATTTCTAAGCCTGCTCTCCTACTTTCAGCCAACTTTGCTGGTCTCTGACCTCGTCCCCTGCCGCTTGTTGTCTGTCTGTTTTATGTGCGTCTTGAGGCCTACGGGCAATGTGGTGTATCAATCAAGAATTGAAATAAAGTTCCTTCTGGCACACTGCAGGTAGGTCGGCAAGGAAGGAGAGAAAATCAATATTCCCCTTTTAGAATAGTAACAACTTTTTTTACTAGGATAAATTCCACAAATCCAGCATCGTTTGACACTATAATTTTGACTGGACGGAACGGTGAATGGCTTACATCTTTACCTCATTTTACACCTACACATGCTGCCCCATCTTCATTTCCATTGACATACATGCGTTAGAAGGGGTATGCATCAGCTGCAAACTAGGCCCCATTCAAGAGTGAAAACTGATACAGATCTGAACTACATTTTCAGTAGAAGTCTTTAGCCTGTCTAGTTAGAAAATCCCATCACCCTAGATTAAGGCAGCCTGTCTGCCCAACTAGAAGACTGTCTAAGACAGACGGTCTACTTGCGCTTAGAGGTCTTTGAGGGTAGCCTGTCTATAGTGCCTAGAAGAGCATATAAGGGTAACTTGTCTTTGCACAGTCGATCGGATCACACAGCGAGAGCAAAGATAAGCTCCATCTGAACTTAGGGTACATCTAAAACGCACCACGTCGGTGGACATCTGGCGCAGGCATGGCTTTCCATCTACACTTTAGAATACAGCTACAACTACAAAATCTGTCTAGCTGGGCAGGTAACGGCTTCACTCCAGAATTGCCTTAAAACATGGCATTAGAATACAGTGACGACCTATGACAATATTTGGTCTTCCTGGTCAAATATCGAGTCTCTTGTAATAGTGCTCTGTCATGGCCTCCCTCAGCACCCGTCCCAAATGCCAGACCTCTTTGGTTGCTTACTGGAGCCTATCCAGCCCACCCAAATTCCTAATCTTGGCCAAATGCACACATGCAGTCTAAGCCTTTCCTGTGAATTTTCCCATACCTGGACTTCACTCCCAGAGGGCATCCTACCACAAGCGTGTTGAGGCCATAGAAATAGGAAAAGGAGCTATATAAATCACAACTAATACAAGAGCATGTGATAGTGGGTATAATTACAAATTCTGTTAAGAACATTTCAAATCTGTGACTTTGCGCAAAATTGGGTTATCGAAATATACAGATTTTGCACAAAATATACATTTTAAAGTTACTTTATGATACACATTCTATATTAGACTTCCAACGCTAGAGATTGTAATAACTTCAAGATATTGTGAGCCGAGGGAAGACTTGAAAATGCTAGAAGACAGGCGTTTCATTTCCACACCTGCGATAGATACATGCAGAACTTTGACTGAACAAAGTGAAGGCATTTTTATGGGTGATAGGATTGCTTGCTTAGACAAATTGCCTGTGTCTGGAAATATTGGCACCCTTATTCAGCATGCATTTTATTGCCCACCCAAAGACTAAATTGCTAAAAGGAGTCAACCATAATAAAACTGCAGATGCCATGGTGTAAAAAGTTGGGCAACAGAACAGACTCAGAAAAGTGGAGAATTCTAACACGAACCTTGTTTCAATACAGTTTTTCTTACCAGTCTTAAACTTCCAAGTAACAGTACATTTTTCAAATTGTTCTGCAGGTGCAGACGGCTGTCACAGCAGAGGGACTTGCTAATGATCCTAGGTAACACACAGGAGGTATCTGAAAGGTTGTACATGGGACAGCGTGAAATGTGTAGCTTCTGATTGGAACATTTACAAAAGAACAATTCACGAGGAGAAAGTAGATTAACTAGAAAAAGTTACAGGACTGATAACAGGGTCAGAGCTGATCAACATAGATGCAAGCATGGGAGACCTTCATGTGATGGAAGACTTATGCTGTGTCACCATGCTTGTGAGCCTTGCATACAATATCACATTAGCAGGTTGGAGAATCAAATGGGATGTAACATAGAGAAGCACAAAATGACCAGCTAAGATTGATTAGAGATCACCGCAAACATCAGCCTTGACCGGAGAAGTTTGGCAAGGATTCTGGAGTTCCATTCACATTGTGGTTCTGGTAGAAAGCTTTGAGACATCAATATGCTTTAACATGGGCCGCAATGCATTGAATGACACTGTGCAATCTGCAAATGGGACTGGGTAGTCTACCGAGACACGTGGCAGGTGCAAGTCATAGAAAACCTACTCACTAGGTACAGAGCGTTACCAAAGTGATACTAGCCGTTAATGGCCTGGGGAATACGGAGAAAGAAAATTAGCAAATAAATGAATACAATACAAAAGAAGATCAAAGTGTCTTTCTGAGATGACAAAAAAAAGGGTGGAGAAAATGGAAGAAGCTAGTATTTTATATTTTTACATTAACTCCTGGACGTACACAAGTCATGGGGAGAACAGCATCGCAGCCATAACTGGGGAAGAGGACACAGTGGAAGGTATGAAGATTGTGATTAACAGGCACATGTTAAGAAACCTATAAGGCTGTGTGGGTACGGCGTTGGTCTCTGCATGGGGGTTGCGGACATGCCAGGTGACATGCAAAACATCATCAATGAAGGCAGAGTTTTTGCCAGAGAACCAGACCGAGGATCATGTGGGTGCTAGTCATCAAAGCGGTTCCCCTTGCATGTTGCGGAAATTTCTGCTGCAGGCAAATATTGTGCCACGTGGTTAGTGGACGAATCTGGAGTATTCATCCCTTCTCAACAGGGGAACCTCCCCCTTTGAGCCTAGGGAGGTAAGCCGGCTCTGCAAGACACTCCCTTGGGGGGTCTGGGCAAGTAGGACATCACTGGCAGCAACTCCCCTTAGGGGACAAGGAATACAACTCAAAGCCTCGCACCATAGTAGCATATATGGGACTATCTGCTACGAAGAATAATATGAGCACTGCATATTTGGCTGAAACAAAGCAGCCTGAAAAAGGAAAAGATGTATCTTTTGAAAGAGACTTGTACTTAACTGGGACGAGTGGAGTACCAAGGAAAAGCAGACTGCAACGTATGAGGGGAAGCCCTCCCGATGTAATCATGCCTTGGAGAGGCGGACACAAGAAGAGCCGCAGAGCCTGCGACTTCCAAGAAGGCAAAGAACACCAGGCTGATACACTGGAAACCCGGCACATCCCACAACACAGGAACCGTTGTGAACCAGGAGAGTGGAAACCTGTACCAGGACCACGTCCATATCATGGTGGGTAGGACGCCCAACGAACCACACAGAGAGCATCAGAGGAGGAAGCGCAAACAGCTTCCCAACACCAGCGTCCGCACACAGAAGCAGCCAGAGGAGAAGCTGGGAACGGGAGACAGTAGAAACCGAAGAACGAGAAGACAAACACAGAAAAGGAATACCTGGGATAATGCCATAAAATGTTCCCCTGCATAAAGAGGTAAGAGAGAATGGGAGAAGCAGGAGGCGCCGGGGCAACGTTATACAGAGAGACAAACTAGTCCCAATAATAACGACGAGATGCTAAATATAAAAGTGTTGAATTGGAAATGTGAAAATCATTTAAAGAGAAGAGCGAATAACCCTGTATGGGAAGTAGATGAAGAATGGAGAAAGTATGGCATAACATCCTGTAATAAAGGATGAGATAAGACTTTCAAGGTAGTGAGATCTTTACAGAGAGAGAACCCAATAGGGGAGAGATATCAACATGGATCAAAGCACATCCAAGCCGAGAAAGCCTGAATTAACAGACAGAGCTCCAAAAATTCAAACAAGTGTGAGGAAGTATCACAAGCTGTCAGACACATAAATAAAGAGTACATGACCCAGGAATATTGTGGAAGAGCTACAAGAATGAATTAAGAAGATATCCAGCGACTGTTATAGAAGATCGTGTTAGGAAACCAACACAAGTGTCTTTTTATATCAGTGTCTAACAGAAGATAACAGAATACCAGGAGAATCAAGCCATCTTCCTGGCCTTGTTTAAGTTGGTTTTATTAGTTTGTAGGGTCAGGTAGAATTAGATTATGACTGAGGACATTTTCTTTGAGAATTCCTGATGACAGACAAGCACCTTTAAATAGACATGTAAATCCCTCTAGCAGTAGGGAAAGATGGGCCTTTTTCTTATAAGTTTATTAAAAGCAAGTCAGAATGTCCTTAACGTGTCCAACTCCTAACCCGCCACAGTAGGTAGTGCAGAACTGTACAAGCATAACATGGTGTTGTAAAGCCATGCCCCACAATGGGAGAGAAGGCTTGCTCTGGAAGTTCATTGTGAATGTTACCGACTGAAGGCATTTTACATCTTTTCTGTATGAACCCCAATGTGTACAACCCTGTTAAAACCTTTGAAGCTTGTGTGCTTAGGGATCTCATTTTCAGGAGGTTTGCTTGTCCATTTCTGCACAGTGTTTTTGGAACAAACCAGATACTTTGCTGGCTGGGTTGCCTATTTGATTATTTTTCTACAGTAGGTAGTCAAGGACTACAGTACATTACGCATGTTAATCCGAAGAGCTCTTCATAATCCACAAAAAGATAAATGGGCAAAGAAACATGCATATAAAGTAATAGGGAGAGAATTGGTGGCAAGGTGGTTCAAATCCACAGCTCCTGCGGTTGCTTGCCTCCAAGGTGAGTGCTTCAATATCTTGCCCAACCATCTGGGGACCAGGCTCGGTGCATATGAACTTACTTGCATCGAAATACACCACATTGTGGACAGAGGTTTGTACACACAAAAGGAGCTCCTTTGACTGGCACACACCTAGTGCCAAAGCAAATCGAATGCACATCTGTATCTGCTACATCTTGATTAGATTGCTGGAGCCAAAATTGTGGAGACATAAGTCAATGAAACGGCTGCATCTGGGGAGGCAATAAAGGATATTAAATTATAAAGATAAAAAGACAAGGAATAAAAATATAAAATCTAGCAATACCTAAGGGAAATGGACACAGAACAAAAGAAATCTGTGCCATGGGGCAACAATGGGGGAGGGGAGATATACACTTGCAGCCTCTCGCCCTATAGACCAAAAGCCATTGTGTGACAAAACCAAATAACACTAAAAGAGAAAATGGCACAAGTAGGTCAATTAAGCCAACATCCCCACAAAGAGACACAGAGTAAGTTTCTTCTAGCACAGACTATAACAGAGGGAGGACGCTGTTTCCAGGGACTGGGACAGGGCACGCCCGATGGCTTGAGGAGCTGCCTTAGTCCGTCTCTCGCCCCCCTGTCCCTCAGTCCGCCAGGAGTAGTATGCAGTAGGTTATGGAAATAAAGGCGGAAAGACAGGCAGTGAGGACAGGGCACGCCCGGCAGCTTAAGGAGCTGCCTTAGTCCGTCGCCCCCCTCCCCCCGTCCCTCAATCTGCACTGGCCGCCAAGTTCCCAATATGTAAACAGTAATAAGGCTTAAAATAAAGGCTGAGGCAGCAGTCAGGGCAGGGTCTTGTTTTGCCAAAGTGAGGGTTCAAAGTAGAGATCGTTTCAATGCGCTGCAGCACGGAAATGAAACGGTAATGAGACTACCGCTTGTCAGGAATGCTTAGTGGGCATGAAGTATGAGCTTTTAGCTACTAGGTGAATAATAATCCAAATTTCACGAATGGGCCAGCGCCCTGGATTCAGCAGCTGCAGTAGCTTTTCTTCGGAAAACAGAGAGGGGAGGAATTGGATTATGGGTGGACCGCCGCTCTGCACAGGGCGCACCAAATAGTTGGGGTGATGGGAGAGGTTGAGCCAATTAGTGCCAAGGTGCCAAAGAGTGCCAAAAGTACATGGAGCCAGGCGATACTTCCAAAGAGACTAGGCCTATTGGGCGAGAGGGGATGTACGTTCAGTCAGCCATAGCCCTCCTCACCTCTGGTTGCACCTCGAATTCTGCCTTAGATGCACTCCTACTCCCACAGCCACGAACAGATCTGACCAACCAAAGCAGAGCTGCCACCGCTGGAGGGCTTTCTGATTGCCACTGGGTTTGATGACAGGTAAAAGCAGCTGCAGTCCTCAAAACACACAGACCTGCAGCTCTACAGCCTCGCACAGACTGCAGAGACTGCCCTTTTCCGCCCTTCGCCGTGGAGTGAAGCTTTTCTTCAGGAGCAGACGGTATGGCTGATTTGCCTCTCCTCTTCCAGCACCCCAGGGCAGAGACTGCCCTTTTCCGCCCTTTGACTATGCATTTTTACTCTGTTTTTGTGGTTTATGGATAATCTGTTTCTGAATAAACTTATTATGTAATTATATACAACATAAGTTCGGAGCAAGGCTAGTAGAATGGGTGTAAAAACATACACATTGTGTATAGAGAAATTGGAATTAAAGAAAATAATTCGAGGTTCTTAGTGTTATATAAAGATGCTCACATTACAAGGATGCATGCATGTTTTACTGATATGGGCAGTCTCATAAAATGGTTATGATTAACTGTTACTCTGACTAGGGCAGTAACCCGACGCAGTCACCAGGGGATAGTAACCCTTTTCAGCAGCCTGGGTGGGAGGCTTACCAGGGTAGGAGACATACCATGGTTGAAGTCAGAGCCAGTCGAGCCCAGAAGCGAACAGTGGCAGTTTAGAGAGCCCAAATTCGTGTGCCCTCCCCAAGGGCCTGTTTATACATGGACAGTATCCATTTGCATTACCCCATGCCACGACAAATTCTGGGCAACTTCTCTCCTTTCTAGACCCAGAGTCAATGCTGCAGAAATAGTGAGACCGGTGGAGAGAGCACAAACGATCAGCATCCCACGCTCTACCTTCCAGCATCGGACTGCCTCCACTGGCAAACAAACCCACACCAAAACTGATGCCTACCACAGATTTACGCTGCAGCATAACGGCTGCACCTCAGTGACTTGAGAGGAAGACGCGCTTACAAAACAAACCATCACTTACTTTGGACATTGCTGCTCCATGGCACCCTACTATGAACTGGTACACTACAACGTTCGCTACCAATCTTGCAACATGGCATCCCCACGTGGATAAAAAGGTTTGGGGGCTTAACCCACCACTTATTACTTCCCATGAAAGTAACACCTTCCGGGTGGGGAAGACAGGGCCACACTGGGGGGACTAATCTAGACAATTCATCCCTTTTCCCCATAGGGGAGCCATCCCTTTTGAGGTTAGGGAGGTGAGCCCGCTCAGAAAGACCCTCCATAGGGGTCTGGGCAAGTGGGAACTCAGTCACAATGACTCCCCTTCTTGGGGACAAGTTCTCCCATTCCCATAAGGAAAACTCAGTCCAGTGTACATGGTCTGCCTACATGGGAATTGGAAAGACTTAACCCTGTTTTGGATTCACTAACTATTGACATTTCTTCAATCTTTGGTTTCAGGTAATGCTGCACCTTGCCTGAATTCCAGTCAAAGAGAAATGATATACCTCTTTCTTCAGATGACGTACATAAAAATCCACGAGGAACTTTCAATGGAGAACAAAAAATCCTATGCCGAGGAGAGTCTAACGGAAAGAAGTCCTGGAAGGGCAGAGCCACGCTACACCCTCAAAGCCAGTGTTAATGTGGAGAGCGAACAAAATGCTCACAAGATCCTGGAAGGCTGGCATCCTGACCGGCAAAGGGGCCTGGGTCAAGAAGGGGACGGTAAATAAAATGACTCACATGGTGGGGTGACCACACTGAAGCTGTGGTGGGCATGCGGCTCAGTAACTGATGCAGAGTCTAGAGTGCAGCGGATAGACCAAATACCTGAGCTCCGCAGAAGAGGTGCATTAGCTGCCAAGCCAAGCAGCGGAAGGGAAGCAAACTCTCCCGGAAAGGTAACGCTGTGAAGAAGGGTGAACAGAGTGATTCGAGGCTGGGAAAGCCACTAGGGTCACAGGAGCCAGATAAACCCGAATAGAGACAAAGGAAGCTTATCTGCGGACCAGGGGGCTTTGGGGAGACCTGAGAAACCGAAAAGACATTTATAAATGGGGCCCATTTATAAATAGAGCCCTTACCTAGGGCCACAAACAGAGCAGAGGGTGATCCAATCAGGCGCCGAGTGCAAGGATGCATTTGCTGAGTTGCTGAGTTTTTAATTAAAAAAAATAATACATTTTAAAAAAGGTTGCCGTTTTGGGGCCACCAGCTGGGCATTTCCATTCTGCAATTACGTGCGTTACCAAAGCTTATGGCCCCATGGCCATGCAAACCGACATGGGTGGCACATGTGAGGGATCAGTAATGGGAGGCAGGCAACTGTAGTTCTCAGTATTGAAAAAAATGTAAATAAAACCCTAACTAAACCCCACTCTACCAGAGTATTCCCCACTGTGAGAAACCAGAGGGTATTCTCCCAAGCAGACCTCGAGAATTGCTTATTCAGGTGGCCAGGGAAGGACTGGCGCTCTCCGATCCCAACCCCGGTGGCGGACGAGTGACGATCACCTGGATAGGGGAGCCTGGGGGTTGTGCTCTGGGAAATGCTCCAGGTGAGACGCGGTATTATACGGAGGAAGAAGGAGAGGACGAGATCCTAGAGACCTTTGTAGGTTGTAACACATCTGCCTCACTTCTTCCCAATGAATCTCTTGCCAAGATCCAACAACCCCTCCATATATGACAAATCCCCTAGGAACCCAAACCCTTCACACTCTGAGACTAGCTCTCCCAGAATCCCCGTTTTCTTGTGTCCTACGTGAATACACACAGTCATTCTCCTCCACGTCCCTCTGATTATTATTTCCCGTACTCCCAATCTGTTGTGACAAAACACTACACTTCACACAATTTTCCCTATTCAATTCACAAACCCTACAAAAAGTTCACCTTTCTGAGTTAACCAACCACCCCCTTCTTTATGACACCTTTTCCACATCCTACCCCTTAGGATACCTGCAAAATCTATTTCCCCTTTTTTCTGACACAAACACCTTCTCACACCGTGACAGACAACAGACTAACAAAAAAGCAGTTTACCTGACATGTCCCAATACAAGGGTCAGGCAGAGTCAGGCAATTGAGTACACACATCCAACGGCCCTTTCCCTTCCCCACAGGGATAAAAGGTGGAGCACGAGAGCACACCTGCAAAAAGGCAGAATGCACGACGAGGCAGCTATTCCAGCACAGCAGTTCAAGAGGACAAAAGGCGGTGATAACCGAAAGGACGACAATGAGGGAAGAGCCTATGCTCTTTTCGACCCAGACCCGCGAAGACTCTGTGAAAGTAATCACATGGATGGGAACAACAGCTAGCGTGTGGTGTAACAGATGCCAACGGTGCACAGAGCCCTCCTACACCGATAACCAAGTCAGGGAGAGACGCTTGCTACCGTATTACCGCCCCTCACTCCAGAGACAAGAAATACCAAGCGGTTCATCACAGTCGGTGAGGCGCAGGGAGAACCGATAGTAAACAGAACTGTGCTGAGCGAAGGTTGCAAATGGCAACATAATGTGAATCAAAGAACAAAGACTTTGTGCGTCACAGAACTGGTGAAACAATCCAGGGAGAGACCAGCTGCAGAGTGGTCCGGTGCCACGTGGGCGGTCATGTGAAAGACACTGGCCAGTACCAAGAGGACGCAAAAGAGGTAAAAATGGTCATACAATGGTTGAGTAAAACCCCTTGTACAATCAAAGGTCTTTCACCCATTGCCAAGAGGAAAGAGGTGAGCTGTGGCAAGTGTGAACCGAACTCCAGATAACCCAGTGAAAATTGTGTTGACAAGAGTGAACCCGGCTGAGGGATGTCCACAGTGAAAGACAATGAGAGGCGTGAATACAACAAGTGGAATATTCTGAGAAAGGCCATAGTGAACCCGACTGAGGGAGGCTAGCACAGAGAACAAGGATTGAAGGGGTGCCAAGAAGAAAGCTAAGTGAGGTGAATCCCGTACTCTGATAAAGCCAAGGGAAAGCTAAGGGAAGTGAACCCCCACCTTGTGATAAAACCCAAGTGAACTGTATTGTTTGGCAAATATGAACCCGACCGAGGGATGTCCACAGTGAGCGTTGGCCATAGTGAACCTGACTGAGGGAGGCCCACGTTTCAAGAAGGGATCGGAGCCCGGTTGAGGGTGATCCAAAGGTGAAGAGAAAAATCGCTCAACGTGAAGATTTATTGAAGATATCGGTTTGTTGTTTATGGTCCATCCGGGCTTTTAAGGCACGAGACTCAGTAGAAAAGAGACTTGGCCCATGAAGATCCTGGTATCGTTGCAAGGAACTATAACCTTGTGCTGGGGAGGCCCAGGAGTGTGCTGTGCTCAAGAGTCCTGCCTTTCCGTGCTAAAAACATGGGGAAGGGAGACCCCAGTCATACCATCCTGACTTATTTGGTGGACACTACATTTTTTTCTGGTGAACATTATCCCACACAATTTTGTAACTTATTAAGAGAAAAGGATCAGAAATAGATTTTTTTTTGTATAGGCCCTTTTTATTTAACAAGACGGCACTAGGACTGCCTTACTATTTGATGGTCATAGCTTGCTCCCATCTTAGATTTGGGTTTAGATTAGGCATTTTTCTCACCCATTCATACTGTTTCATAAACACCCTTGAACTGTGATCACTTGTGTCTGTCTTTATTGTTGCCACCATGAGTTCTGTCTTTACTGTTGCCACCATGAGTTCCTTACACCACCTATCTATGATCTAAGAGAAAACCTCCTACAATACACAAAACTGGCTCTCACACTAAACAAAACAGTGCAAACAAAGCATAAACAACATAAATGAAAGATGACCAAATAACCAGTGTCTTGGATAACTTATACTGGTCCTGGGTAGATTTCGTTCCCCAGAAATGCCCAAAGTCAATTTCTCCCAAAGAAAAATAAAGTCTTTAAACAAAGTTCTTGAAACGTTCCAAAGAAACAAAACTTTACTCAAACAAAAATCCACTGGTAACAGTTCCTTATTTGTTGAAAAGTTCCCCTTTCCAAGAAAACAGCACAAATGGTAATCGTGGATAACCTCCTTCCAGGTTAGAATTCAAAATACAAGTACTTCTTCGGCATCAACAACAATTCTTCCCCTGCAGCGTCTGGAATACAATTAGTCAGGATGCTTCTTCTAAGGGGGTTGCTCTCTCCTTGGCAACTCCCTTCTGCCAATGATACTGTGAAAGCAGGCTCTGTTGCCGTACAGCCTACTACTACTTCAACTACATTCAAAAAGTGTTCTGACAGAATTATAGACAGCCACAGTTCTGCAACTTGGTAGTTCAGAAATATATATTAAAGCAATTTAGACAAGACTGTTCAACCTCTACAGGTAGGCAAGGCACTCTGCTTTCCTGTATCGTAAGAAAGGGCAGCCTCTTTGCCTCTTCAGTCTTACAGATACCAAAAAAATAAAAATCGGCCTCAGCTTCTAGTCCCTCTCCCTCCCTCTCTCTCGCGCTCTCTCTCTCTCTCACCCTCTCCCTCCCTCCCTAGCCTCAGCTTCACAGATTGTTCATCAGATAATTTAACAAACAAACATCAAGCTCCCTTTCCCAGCTTCATGTACTTCTTGTTTCCAGTAGTTACCCCAAAACTGTACTGCTATTCCTACAGCCTTGGATAACCTTGTTACCCTTGTATCAGAGTACTCTGGGTTTATAAGAGCTTCAACAACTTCAAAACATAGGTGTTTAGTTCTCAATTGGGCTGGTTTTACCTTAGGAAGGATCTGCTAAATGGATTGGTTATTGCGTTTGGCAACTTCTACAATTAAGTATTTGTTCTGAATGCTACAATAGTCAGGTTTCACTTCAGAAATGAATTTAGGTATACGCGATCACTCTTTGATGATGAACTCCAGCTTACAAACGTGCGTTCCCCTTTATTCAGGCAGCGGTCTGCTTTCATGTCGGTCAGGAAACACAATGTCTTATACGCAACCTTTTTGGATGTGAAACATTCTTGTAACACTTAGGGAAAGTCAACTGCTACTTCTTAAACCATTACCAATAACGTTCTGCTCTTAAAACGAGACAACCTCTTACTAGTGCTACATGTTCTCTTGGGACCCACACCCCTCTTGGGACCCACACCCCTCTGCAGCACGCGTGTCTGGGATCCCGCCTCAACAAAAGTCTTCCTTTCTCCAGCTTCCCTTAGCTTGCTTCTGCACACAGACTTAGGGTAGAATAGGCTGGAAAGACTGCTAGTTTCTCCCGGTCTCTTCCAATGCAGCCACAGCCAAACAGGGTTTGTGAGCACAAGACAAATTCATAGCCTGCAGGTGGAATCTGCTCTTCCATCGCTCCGGCATCCCTTCTGTGGTCACGCTTCCTATTGAACTGCCAGCCTTGTAACTCTGCTTCTTGTGCTACTGCTGCCAACCTTCCTGCTACTCCTAACTGCTTCAGCCTTTCACGACCATCAGGTGGGTTAATTGGCTTCAGGTACAGGCCCTTAAAGTTAATTTCTTGACCCTGCCAATGGCTACTAGGCCTGGCTAACCTCTACCTCTACATGCCTCTTCTTCGTTAGTCACCGAGAGATTCTGGTACATGTAGTAATTCGAGTTTCCTACTTCTTTATTATTTTTAACAAGAATTTTACTTCCCTTGATGTTGTTGGAAGAGGGATTGTAAGGCTTAACCTTTTTAGAGGCAGACAAAGAAAAGGTCATGTTTCCTTCATTCTTTTTGGTATACTTTTGGTATTGGGAATGATATGTGATTTAAGCGGTACAAAAGACCTTTTCTTTGGATACAAAACCTTGTTGGATTACACCCTGGAAGTTTATGTACCCTTCCATATGTAATGGTGAGGTCGAGAGATATCAAAATTACAATAAGCCAATTCCTCATTTAACCCAGTGACGAGAGTTTAGCTTTCCAAGTAGAAATACTGTGTCTCACTGTCCAAAATTACCCCCACTACCCTGGGCCTCATCTCCACCCAGGTGATGCTCCCGCAGTACACCACCGCCAGGATTGGGATCCAGAAGCATTTGCCCTCTCCTGGCCACCTGGGAGGAGCGTGTTAGTGGGGATCCGCAGGATTCTCCACCCACCCCCTTCATTGGTTCCAATTTTCCCACTGGTGCCACATTAAAAAATAGTCAACTGCAATGCAAACCGATAAGGGAGGCTCCTCCTTGGTCAGGCAGAGAAGGTGTGTTAAGGTCCTCTTTAGGGCACAGGGTACATAAAATAAAAGTGATGTGGGCCAAGGCTCGGGATGTGCTTAACCCATGTGGAGTGCCTGTCTCCCAGTGGGTGGCGAGTGGTGAGGATGAGTTTTCTGGATGTTGTAGGCAAAATGAGGCCGGGCCATCCAATGTTTTTAGTATCCTGAGGGGAGCCATTGGCTCGGAACGAGTTGGAAATACAATGATGACCAACTGGTTAACAATAGTATACCGTTTGTTCATCTGACTGATTCTAGTGGCTAATCGTCACTGTATGAGGGCTAGCTCCCACTGTTAGTATTCTATGAAGAGCCATTGGCTCGGCGCCGTCTGGCAGTAGAAAGTATGATCAACGGGCCAACACTAGCTACACTGAGCAGTTTGACAAACGTGCGAACAAACAGTGGGAGAAACCACAGCCACACAAAGTATTGGTCGAGAGACTATGCTGGGATGATAATCAATTGGTATTGAATAGTTCAAAAATTCTACCCCTATTTGCTGAAATGCCAAACGTACAGGCAATTTTAACCAAAGATATCAATAGGGTGGGATTTATAGACTCAGCACATACATACCGAGTTACACTGGATTTTGCATCCAGAATGGTCTTCGATACTATCGTAAGAGAATCTGTTCCACTCTGGCAAGTAGGTTTGATATTACAGAGTATCAAACTAAGCGCTCCCTATGTGAACATTAGATCAGGACCACATTGAAATCCAATTCTCTGAAAGACTGTTCTCTGTATCTGTGGGGGTTAAGTGCATGCATCACACGCTCATGATATCTACATAGAAACAGATTGGTCTTGGTTAACAAGAACTCTGCTTACTAACCCTAGTGTTCTCGTTTGAATTCTATGTCAAGACCGGAGGCTCACATTATGCTTCTCCTTTTATTAAACTTATGACAAGAAGCTCAGCAGCAAGTATTTTATGCACCTGCCTGCGAGCAAAAAGTATGCATTACAAAAAGGTGCAATAAAATATCAATAAACCAGAACTTTAGTCCATATAACAGTCTCTGAAAGAGAAGAACTCCATTTCCCAGGAGGCATAGAGTTCAACGTAGGTCTCCAAACATGTGTCTTCAGTTCATCAATAGGCATGCAGCTGTCCCTCCAAATAGCCATTAACATGATGTAACTTCCTCTTTCTTTGCTGCTCACAGCAAGAGATAAGTACATTTACATGCCCTCACAGTATTCATTTATTATTATTACTAATGATTGTATATACTTTATTTGATGTTCGTTATTAACAAGAATATATATTGGCTTGATGTTATCCTAACGTCTGTCTAACTGAACACGTAACGGTTCATTAAGTATAATACGAGGTTTCCATTGTTTTCTGTCAGCACGAGGTCCGCGTAGCACGCATCCTCTTTCCATCTTGCGCTGAACCGTCTCGGACGCCAGCCGCCACTTACTGGCGCTGGAGGACCTTGTAGTGGAATCTGAGCCCTCGCAAGCTGCCCCATTTGTTTTATTTTTCATATCGCCTTTTTCGCTGCGTTCGCGCTTGCTTGATCCAAGCTTCTTGAGGCTTGGGGGCGGTGCGGAGCCCCTGTGGCCGCGGTTACGCCCACTGCCACTAGAGGGAGCTCCTGTACTCAGTCCTTTACTCTGCTCTGCGCTCGCGTGACGTATTTCCGTTGCGTTTTTACGGCTTTACAAGAGTCAGCAGCAGCTTTGAGCCTTTGAAGAGAGTTTATTCAGATTATATTAAAAACATTTACAAAAAAAATGTAAATAAATAAAATGTGCATTTAAGTTTATTTACATTATCATTATGGCAGCCCAGTACTCCCCTCAGGCAGACCAAAATTGGTCAGAATATGAGGAGGATGCTTATCAAATTGATGAGGCGGCTGTGGCAGACAGCTGCAAGAAGGTACTGGGATCCCAGCATCAAGAAGGCTGTAGCAGAAATGCTCTTGCCCATCCAGCAGTGCCTGGACAGTATGGAAGAGCACTTGCAAGAAATTCCTCCGATAGTGGGGAAGAAGACACAGAAAAGGAAGCACCTTTCTG